>NC_091986.1:78063458-78749031 GCF_044704955.1 Pristiophorus japonicus | reverse complement strand
TTCCATAATTGCTTTAAGTGGATAAATAGTTACATTCAGTATTTACATGTAGGACATGGTGCCTTGATAGTTAAAATCTAAAGCACAATACTAAAAACTAGGAGAGAATGAAGAGAGATCTGTAATATATTAAAAACCTTACAACATTCTAAATAGCTATGTCCACATTTATAATGGAAATTGCCTTTGTAAACTTGTCACACTGTAATCACACCCTCCCACTGGTGCCGGTGCTATAACACCTGTTTTGTGACTTTCGGAAAAACACTGCTGCAGAAAAACCCTTACGTTTCAATCAACTCTACTTCTCTGCTTTTCAAATTGTTTTGCTATTTAACTGGAAATAATAAAGTATTATGTAAAGGTAAATAGATGATGTATGAATTTAAAATAGGGACTGAATTACATATGCATACCCTGGCCAATACCCCACCTTTTACCAATACTTCATTTCACTTGAGCTCTGGGGATGAATTTTAATGCCTTCGTTTGGTGTTAATGGGACGATAGCCTTACCACCCCGTTAACACCGGCGAAGCAGCCAATTCCACTTTCAATGGAACCTACATCTCGCTGTCCAATGCACCTGCCTGTTTTAGGCGATAAGCCCCTTTTATTATGGAAATTGAAGACCTATGACATAAATAGTACTCTATTGCCATTTTTGATCAGAACTGAGTGGAGCCTATGCCATGCACTCTCCAATCAGTTCCAGTGGCAATGGAGGCAAAGAGGCCCAGCAAAGGTAAGTATTGAATTATTTTTGTGGTCCTGGAGGAACAGGAGTAATCTGGGCCGCTGTTGCCCCAGGACCCCTACCCTCCATAGTCATGCCCCTCCCCCTGAAACTTACATTGCTGGGGGCTCAAAGTCACAGGGTCTCTTCGCCACTGGAGAAAGGCTTACCGAAAGTCAATGGGGGGAAAATTGCAGTCAGAGGCTTCCTTTGTATGAACACCACCGACCCCCCCCAAAAAATCTACGGAAGTACCTGGTGGTCCCGGAGGAACGTAGGATCCCGGTCAGAGGTCTTTGTTCGCTACTTAAAGGCAGCCTGCACCTCTTAAATGGGTGTTGCAATGTGGCTGAATGAAGTGGTGGGTATTTTTAAAAATTGAAGCTAGGCTCTGAAACTTTGAGCAACGGCTGAACATGCGAGAGAGTGAGCACCAAGGTTTTCTGATAATACACCAGAGGTCTTGGGTACTGTAGCATAGTGGTTATGTTACTGGACTAGTAACCCAGAAGTCTAGACGAATGATTCAGAGACATGGGCTGCGATTTCCCCTACCTCAGCAGGTCTGTGTCGGCTCCTGCCTCACTGCTGGCTCCATCCTGCTGTCCAAAATAATTTTCCCCGATTGGGCTTGTTAAGTCCACCCAGTACGTTTGCCGGCCAATTAAGGAAAGCAGATCTGGTTATGTCATTTGATAACACGTCATCAACCGGTTTCCTTAAAGGGACCATGTGCAAATTTAGTTTGACAGTTGTGCTGTCACTGTTCTATAGCATTGAGGTGCTGCAAACACTGACAATGACTGCAAAGAGATGTATGGCTGCACCCTGACTCTCCCATGACTCCCCTCATATGTTTATAGAGGGAGTCACAGCATGCAGGGAGGTTCTCTTCCCTTCCAATCAGCAGATCACGAAATGTACTGCAAAGCCACAATCAGCCACTTCCTGCTGTACCACTCATCACATCCCCATCACTCTGCCTTCTCTACCCTACTCCTGCACATCCTTACTCACAAATTATCTTGAACCTCCACCCATCCCTCTCTATTTACATTATCACTTCCCCATCTCATTAGCCACCCCTCACACTCAATCTCATCCTAGTGCAATCATACTAACTAGCAACACACAAGGGTGGGCACATGTGCGTTTTCTGCAATGTTCATGTAAAGTTTCTATTAATGTGGTGTCAAACATAAAGACATTTATTTTCAATACTTGTTCTTGGACAGATCTGTGTGAACCTTTGGAAGTGGCTTAGTGAGTTGCAATGAATGGTGCAAACGGGTATCTCCCACAATAGTGATGAGTGTCAAAAGAATGGCTTGAGCCTTGTCGGAATGGTTTGTGGTGATGGTGAGGGGTGGTGCCAACCTGGCGTATCATGTGGCAGCCAGGGTGTTCAGCATCAAGTGAAGTACAGCTAGCCATGGTGAGACCATCCTTGGCATCCCAGGCAGCAATGTGGTCGGGTGCTGATGCTCCCTGTCGTGTGCAGCATCAGTTGATTGTGGAGAAGATTGGTGTTGTTGTTGGTGCTGTTGATGTGCCTGGTTGGGGCTGATCATGGTGGGATTTTGAAGATCACAGTGGCATAGTTTCATGGGCACCAAGACATGCCAAGAAGGAGAGACATCATGGGCGTTTAATTGGATAGCCCCCAAAAATGGCTGCATGATTAACCCTCACCCATTGATTTCACTGCTGGAGTTATTGCGGGGGAAGGATTGCACAGGTGTCAGCTCACCGAAGGGCGGGGTCACACACTAATACAAAAGCAAAATACTGCGGAGGTTGGAAATCTGAAATAAAAACAGAAAATGTTGGCAATACTCAGCAGATCAGGCAGCATCTGTGGAGAGAGGAAAAGAGTTAACATTTCAGGTCAAACAGCTTTCATCAGAGGTCGCACACTAGTTCTGCTGCAGAGAACTCAGATGAGGACATCGATGGGCCAGGCTGCAGAAGAAGGCTGACGGGCGTACACATCTAAATGCTTGGTGCATTGGGAAAGCCTGCCAGAAAACCTGCGTTAATGTCAAGGAACCTGTAGGAGTCTGGCACCAACTTGGCATAGAGCTTTGCGCTAAGCTTGCAGCCCATCCTTTTCAACATGGAACGGGTGGCTACCTCCAACAGCACACCTGTTGATCCAACCATGATGCAGCATCTGATAGCCGATGTTCCAGCTTCCACTGAAACACAAGCAACATCCGGCTAACATCTGATGCTGGAAGCTTATGCAGTCTCAGACTGCTGCTATTATGGATCTGGATACAAGTGTGCAAAGAGGTTTCCAGGGCATCACAGCACTCCAGCAATCTGTTCTCCAACAGAGTACTAGGATTGCTGAGGCACTGCCCTGGGAGAGTGGCAGGGGCTCCATTGTGTCCGAATCTGCTGTCCTCTTTCATGATGATAGAATTATCGCTGCTGCTTCTGCCACTCTGCCAGTGCCCTTGCTGTTGCCTGTCAGCCAGCCAGGCCAGACTTCTGCAGCCCAGCCTGAGATGGTGCAGTCTGCAGCCGGAGTTTCTAGGCCCAGAGCTGCTCGAGGTCGCCCCCAAGGCCATCTGCTGTTTTCTCCACTGAAAGTCAGCAGCCTTCCAGCAGCCATATGCAGCCACTGGGGTACAAAGGTGCATGAGGGTGATTACATTATTTTTGTCTGCACTGTGGCATGATTTAATTTATGAATTTAGATTGGAATGTGTATTTTGTATTGGCTTTTATTTTTGCATTGTGCAATAAAGGACAATGTGATGGCCAATGACATAGGAAAGGTAAGGAGTGTGGGACTGTTTGTGAATGAGGTTGAGATTACTGGTATCGCTCATGAATTATTTGTTTACGTAGAGTCCGGACAAAAGGGGGCTGACTAGGTTGTAGTCTACCTTCCTCTTCCTCCTCTTCTGCCTCCTCTCAATTTTCCTTCTAATATTTTTTTGGCCTGCATGGCCCCTTTAACAGGCTGCGTGGGTCATTCAAAATTCTGTGCATGTGCAGTTTTTCTATTTAAAAGCCAGCACACCGGTTGTATGGAACTTGAAGAGCGCTGCACGGCCGTGCAGCTAAAGGGAACATTGCCTCCTCCTCCTCCACCTCCTCCTCCTCATTCTCCTGCTCCTAAAATTCTCACCTGATAGATAGTGTCAGGACTGTTCCTTCATGATGCTATGGTTGTGTAGCATGTAGTATACCATGACAAATCTTGAGATGTGCTCAGCTAAGTACTGAATTTGGGTGGGTTCCAGACTGGAGTCATGAGCCACATCATGAGTGAATAGCCGTTATCGTCCAGTAGTCACCCTTTGGTTTACCATGGTGGTTGAAACAGATGGCATAGAGGACTGCCGCAGAATGAACGTACAATGACTGCTGCCAGGCTACCGGGCATTGACCCGCATGATGTGTGGTCACACATCAGCTGCACATTGAGGGAGTGGAATCCCTTTTGGTTCAGGTACATGGCTGAGTTCACATGAGGTGCACACAAAGCAATGTGCGTGCAGTCATAGAAACATAGAAACATAGAAAATAGGTTCAAGAATAGGGCATTCGGCCCTTCGAGCCTGCACCACCATTCAATAAGATCATGGCTGATCATTCACCTCAGTACCCCTTTCCTGCTTTCTCTCCATACCCCTTGATCCCTTTAGCCATAAGGGCCGTATCTAACTCCCTCTTGAATGGCGCCCTGCACCCTGAGAAAGCCTGCAATCTGTGCAAGTCCTCATGCTTGCTCCTCCTGTTTGTCTCTGGCAAGAGGGAATGAGATGAAGCTGTCTCAATTTATATAGAGAGCTTCAGTGACCTCTCTTATATAGCAATGCACTGCAAACTAAGAGATGTTGCCAATATCTCCAACAGCAATCTGAAAGGAGCCAGATGCTTAAAAGTTCGGATCCACAACCACAGGCAATGCAGTCTTTGCCCTGCTCTGAGTTTGAGTTGTGGCTGCAGCAGTTGGCAGATTTCAGTCACAACCTCTTTAGTGAAGCACAGATATCTTAAGCATTGGTCGTCGTTCAAGTTTACGCACAAGAATTGCTCCCTAAAGATCTTTGGAGAACCCTTCTCAACCTCCTTCCCCTCCCTCATCTAGCAGCATTTCCTGCTCATTCTCCCAGTCATGCTCAATGCCAAGAGGAAGCCGTACTAAGCCAGCCATGTCTGGAAGCAACTGCTTTGTGCACAAGCCTTTAAGTCAGCAAAAATTACTTCAGTACTAGCCAGACCACTCCCTGTAGACTGCAGCAACAGCCAGATAAATAATCCAGCAACTAATCTGTAAATAGTTCATGATCCCTTTAACTAGCACTGGTCCTTCAGGCCATTTAACATTGTGTTCAGCTGTGGGAGGTTAAGAAAGGGCATAGGCTGGAGTGTGGAGTTCGAGAATGGTAGCACTGGGCTCAAATCAACGTTGCACACTGATTGATGTCATAATCTACCTGCTCTGCATGCTGTCGGCGGTCGTCAGTTGCGTGCATGCAAACCCATTTACCAAGATGGCGTCCTGCACACTTCCCGTCAGTAGTGTGCGCGTGCATCTCAGACCCCATTTTCAAGCGTTAGGTTGCCATGTAGCACCTAATAAAAGGGCACTACAGAGCTCAATTTAGCCTCCCTTGTCTTTCAACTGTCTTTGTTGTAATAATCAGAAAGGGATTGAAGCAACACCTCTGGATCAGGTAAAAACAACAGATGTTACAGTTGCGGCATTACCCATTGATTTTAATATACTGAAGAAGGAAACAACTTGCATTTATATAGCACCTTTTAGAACCTCAGGACATCCCGAAGCGCTTTACAACCAATGAAGTACAGTAAAAGTAGTCACTATTGTAATGTAAGGAATCATGACAGCAAATTTGCACACAACATGGTGCCTTAAATAGATAATCTATTGTTTTTATAATGGTGTTAGTTGAGGGATAAATGTTGGACAAGATACTGGCAGAACTCATCTGCTCTTTTTCGATTTGTGCCATGGGATCAATTACATCCCCTGAGAGGGAAGACGTGGTCTTGATTTAATGTCTCATCCAAAAGACGACACCTGCAACAGTACATCACTCCATCAGTACTGTGCTGAAGACTCAGCCTAGTTTATGTGCTCAAGGCTGTGGAATGGGGAGTATCACAATGTTACTAACTGAAGGATTTTAATATATTGTAGATGACCCAAATAAAAACCAGAGATCAAAACGAGCTCTCAAGGCTATAAATTAATCATGGGATTCAGGCACCTGCTTTGCTCCTAAAGATTTTTGGTGTTTTTTTATATTATCTGAATACCTTGATTGGATTGCAATCTTATATCTGCCAGAAATACGTATTACACATATACTAATATGTAGAAAGTTGGTCAGATAATTAATATCTGGTTAAGAAATTATCCTGGAAGGCTGAAAAGCCTGCCTTCACTTCTGAATTCTCTACAGAATAATGAAATGTTGCTTCCAGACCATTTCCACAAATTGCAACATCACACTTGGTTCAAAATAACATTACTTCAAAGCACAGGAGAGTTTTCAGAGAAAGTCAAGTAGCAGCTCATTTGATCTCTGCATGAAACAAATTACATTGGTTTATAATGCAGAATAAACCAATTTACACACAGCTTTACTCAGGCTTTAAATGTATTACACCTACAATCCATATGTAATTTACACACAGTAAGGATAGCCATTAATGCTCATATAGCCAATGGTTTGTAGAGTCCATTTTACACGTATGGAGTTCTAGAAATGTAATAAAGCCTACAAATTCAAAAATATGCTTTATCAACAAAGTACTTACAAACCAATGAGACAGCTAAGAAAGCTGTTATAAGTTGCAAAAAAACTTGTTGAAGAAAGCAAAAGGTTAAGACACACAGCTAGCACTTGGTTGTTGTAACATGCTTGGAGATGGAACAGCAGCAGTCGGACAATTTGCGATAGCCCACAGAACCAAAAACAGCACTTTACACCTATAGCTTCCCTCTGTGCCTCTCTTGGCATCATATAAAGCACTATCAAGTCACTCATTGCTGCCTCCTTATGAGTAGCAACCCCACCTGTCCATCCTACTCTCTCGCCAACCTTCCCACCCAGCGTGCTAACTGGGGGCTAATCTTGCCGATCTCCTCCCCATCCAATTCATTCCCCCCCAGTGCTGATCCTGTGGATGTTGGCAGTGGGTCAGCCATCCCTGACCCTCTCTGCATCTCCCTCCAGAATGTCCGTTCATTTGCGAACAAGGCATTTGCCATCCATGAACTTATTGTGGATGATGGCATCGACATCGTAGCCCTGACAGAAACTTGGCTGATGGGTGATGGCACCTTACCCTTAAATAAAGCCTCCCCGCCTGGCTATACCTTCCGCCACTTGCCCTGCTCAGACCGTCATGGTGGTGGTGTGGCTCTCATCGGTAAATCATTCCTCCAGCACTTTCTCCTCCTTTCAGCATCTCACTTTATTCCATGCCTCTCACCTCTCATTTAAAATTCTCATTCTCTACCGCTCACCCAAGTACCATCAAAATGTTATAACCGAGATAGCTTCACTGCTTTTCTCCCTCAGCCTCTGCACCGAGCGACTTCTCATCCTTTGTGATTTCAATCTCCATCTAAATTCATCATGCTCCCTCTCCTCTGAGTTCTCTAGCCTCCTTTCCTCCCTTAATCTCTCCCTCCATATAAACGCCCCAACCCATATTGACGACCACCCTCTCAACCTTGCCATCTCTCGTGGCCTCAGTACTCCCATCGTGTCAATCGCAGATAAGGTAATCTCCGACCACTTCCTCATATCTCTTTCCATCCACATCCCTCTTTCCACCCCACCCCTCTCAACCCCGGAACCCTACTTCCTTCTGTGCCCACTCTGGGAAAAACCTCTCTCCCAACTGCACTTACGAAATCCCAACTGTCCAGCCTTTGGCCCTACATTCACCACAACATTTCTGCAGCCACCAATCTACTCAATCACACCCTCATCACCACTTGTGATGCCCTAGTCCCTATTAAAACACTTAGGGGGAAAAATTGATTATCCACCATTTTAAGGCCTGAGCGCTAATTGTAGCGCTGGGCGATATTTAACGCCAGCAGTAGCAATATTGATTTTTAGTGCCCTAAGAGTGGAGTGGAGCGCTAATGGAAGCATTCCACACTTCTCTTAAGGTGCTAAGCCAGTAGCCCTACTGAAGTTATGGCATCCTAGCGCTCAAAGAGAAGGTTAGCTGTAAAAAATGAAAATTTAAACAACATTGCAATTCAAACAATTAACATATCAGGAACACCAAATAAAGTACAATCAATGCATATAAAGTTAAATAAAATCTTTAAAACTTACCTCATACACTCATCTCTTTCATTAGCATCCTGGGACAGCTGTGTACTGGCATGGTTAGCCCCAGGCGGTAAGGCAGGCAATAACATTCACGTTGGTTTCCGTGGTGCTACCGGGGCATTGCACACTGGCGTCACATTCCCTGGCGCTAAGTATTAGGGCCACCGCTAAACCCTATTAAAGTCAATGAGCGGCGCTAATATCACTGTGCCCAGGCGATAACCCTTTAGTGCCCCTGTAGTGCTAATCTATTCAATTTCTCACCCATACTCTCTCGCACCCTGGCCTTTGCCCCTGGTGTGTCCCTCATCTTCGCTCCCTTAGTCCAAGAGATGCAGATTTGAACGGATATGGCAGACAACTGGTTTAGCTATTCAGCACCAGATTTGGCTGAACAACATTAAGCATTATTGGGTCCTGCTCTCGTCTGCCAAAATTGCTCACTATTCCAGAATCATTCTAGAATGCAAATATAAATGCCAGTTTCTATTCACCACTGCTAACTATCTTCTTAAACCCCTCGCCCCAGTCTCCACCCTCACCTCCGACAATAAGTGTGAGGAGCTCATGGACTTCTTTGTCTCCAAAATTGAGGCCATCCATTCAGCTGCCTCTGCCACTGCCCTTCCTTCCCTTAGCCCACCAGGCCAAACTTCTTCTAAGGTTCTCCCCTGCCCTAGCCCTGAACTCACATCTTTCTCCAGTGTCTCTCCGATCTCCCGTCATGATCCCTCCGTGGTCGTCTTGTCCATGAGACCTACTTCCTGCTCCCTCGACCCTATTCCTACCAAACTGCTGACCATCCAACTTCCCTTTCTGGCTCCCATGTTAGCTGAAATTGTTAATGGTTCTCTCTCCTCAGGTACTGTCCCCCTCTCCTTCAAATCTGCCATCATCACACCTCTCCTCAAAAAAACAACCCTTGGCCCCTCAGTCCTTGAAAATTACTGCTCAATCACTAACATCCCTTTGCTCTCCAAAGTCCTTGAACATGCTGTCGCTTCCGAAATCCATGCCCATCTTTCCTGGAACTCCATGTTTGTATTCCTCCAATAAGGTTTCCGCCCCTGCGACAGTACCGGAACGGGTCTCATCAAAGTCACAAATGACACCCTTTGTGATTGTGACAAAGTTAAACTAGCCCTCCTCATCCTTCTCGACTTGTCTGCAGCCTTTGAAATGGTTGACCACTCTATCCTTCTCCAATGCCTCGCCACCATTGTCCAGCTGGGTGGGACTGCCTTCGCCTGGTTCCAGTCTTATCTATCTAATCATAGCCAGAGAATCAGCTGCAATGGCATCTCTTCCTGTCCCCACATTGTTACCTCTGGTATTCTTGGTCCCCTCCTACTTCTCACCTACATAATGCCTCTTAGCGACATGATCTGAAAACACAGCCTCAGTTTCCACATGTATGCTGATGAAACGCAGCTCTACCTCACCACCACTTTGCTCAATCCCTCCATGGTCTCTAAATTGTCAGAATACTTGTCCGGCATTCAGTTCTGGATGAGCAAATATTTTCTCCAATTAAATATTTGGAAGACTGAAGCCATTGTTTTCAGACTCCGCCACAAACACCGTTTCCTACTACTGACTCTAGCCCTCTCCCTAACATTTGTCTGAGGCCAAACCGCACTGTTGTCAACCTTGGTGACATATTTGCCCCTGAATTGAGCTTTCGACCACATATCCGCAGCATAACAAAGACCCGCCTATTTCCACTTCTGTAACATTGTCCATCGCCATCCTTGCTTCAGGTCATCCGCTGCTGAAACCCTCATCCATGCCTTTGTTATCTCTAGACTTGACTATTCCATTCTTGGTTGACCTGCCGTATTCTACCCTACATAAATTAGAGGCGATCCAAAACGTAGCTGACTGTGTCCGACATCGCACCAAGCACCACTCACCCATCACCCATGTGCTCGCTGACCTACATTGACTCGATTTCAAAATTCTCATCCTTGTTTTCAAATCCCTCTATAGCCTCACCACTCCCTATCTCTATAATCTCCTCCAGCCCCACAACCCTCTGAGATATCTGCGTTCTTCTAATTCTGCCCTCTTGTGCATCCCTGATTATAATCGCTCAATCATTATTGCAATGCCTTCTGTTGCCTAGGCCCCAAGCTCTGGAATTCCCTTCCTAATCCTCTCTGTTTCGCTACCTCTCTTTTTTCCTTTAAGATGCTCTTTAAAACCTATCTCTTAGACCACGCTTTTGGTCATCTGCCCTAATTTCTCCTTATATGGCTTAGTGTCAAATGCTTTGTCTTTTAATGCTCCTGTGAATCACCTACATTAAAGGTGCTATATAAATACAAGTTGTTGTTGTTATTGTTGTGGTGGAACGATGGCACAGGCCAGATGAGAAGGAACAGAAACGAGCACAGCAAAGCCTATGAAAGGTGAAACCAAAGCAAGCACATGAGAATTGCTTCTCCCAACTCCACATCCAGGTAAGCATTTTGTAGCCTCTAGCGGTCTCTTTAAGAACTGGTAGTTGGGCTGCATTTGGACCACATTTTCCTAAGTGCAGTCAATTTTTGCAATGGGGGCCTCAAATTGGCGTTTGGCTTCCTATTTGCATATGACAAGGGTGAAACACCTGTTTCAGGCATGGGCTCTGGGCTCTTATTTTTCTTCCTTCACCAACACAGCACGCAGTGCACTTCATGTGGGTAATGTTTTTAAGCGCTACGTGGTTTCCTAACTCTCGAAAATGCTGTGCATGATAGGAAGTGTGTTGGATGCAATCTTGGTAAAGGGTTTGCGCACGTGCACCTAATGAATGGTGACAGGATGTAGAGCAGGCAGAGTATGACGTCAAATAAGTGTGCAATGCTGATTTGACACCAGCACTGCCATTTTTGGATGCCACGCTCCAGCCGATACTGTGCCTTAACCTCGGACAGACAAACACAACATTAAACAGAATGAAGGACCCCCCACCAGCAATACTTAAAGGGATCAGGACCTAATCAAGTTGCTTGATTATTTCTCTTGGCTTCTGATGCAATTGTATGAATTTTTGGAGATTTCCTATACTTGCCTAAAGTTTCAATAGTCTACAGGGAATGTTGTGGCTGGTGCTGAAGTACTTTTTTGGTCATTTAAAAGCTTGTGCTGAAACAAGTTGCTTCCAGACATGCTTCCTCTTGGAATTGAGCATGATTGGTAGAATGAAGAGAGGATACGCAGAGCAGGACAAGTTGTCAGAAGAGGGGGTAGTAGGGCTCTCAGCAGAAGGCCATATCCACCTAGAATCTTCAGTGAACAATTCTCCTTAACGCAATACCAGTGATGATTGAGATGAGCAATGATCATTGCTCTAATCTGCAAACTGCTGCAGCCACAAATGCAACCTCAGAGCAGAGCAAGGACCGCATTGTCTATGGCTGTTAAAGTGACTGTAACTCTTAATTTTTATGCATGTGGCTCCTTTCAGGCTACTGCTGGAGATATAAGCAACATCTCACAGTTTGCAGTGCACTGCTGTTTAAGGGAAGTCACTGAGGCTCTCTATACAAATAGAGACAGCTTCACCTCATTCCTCTTGCTAGAGACAAGCAGGCAGAGCGAGTACAAGGGTTTGCACGGAGGATATGGCTCATTATTCCAGTTCAGAACCCACACAAATGTGCACAGCAAGAATACAATGAAAGCCATGCTGCCACAGGGAACATTATAGATCACACCATTGGCATCTTCAAGCAATGTTTCCGCAGCCTGGCCCACTCTGGAAGACCCCTGCAGTACTCAGCTAAGCATGTGTCAAGATTTGTGGTAGCATGCTGCATGCTGCACAACCTGGCCATTATAAGGGAACAACCCTTGCCACCACATATCAGACGAGAAGCCGAGGAGCAGGAACACGAGGAAGAGGAGAAGGAAGATGTGGAGGAAGAGGAAGTGCAACAGGAAGTGGATGAATAGAATATTTCAACGGAAAATAATTTCAGAGGCTAGCTGGAGCGGGCAGTAGGGTCGGGACCTGCCACCGCCATCACCACAATGGACCCACCGAGTTTGTAAAATCCCCACCTTTGTATCTGTCTTCACGGTAGAAGATGTAAATATCATTCTAGAAATAATGCGGAACCAAGGGTCTAGCGAGAATGAATAATGGATGAATAGGGAGAGGAAGGGAGCCTACCACATAGACAGCCTCTTTCTGGCTCTACGCAATGACCCGCCCAATGTGTTTCCCGGCCAATTAATGTAATGAAGTTATCATTTTGCTGTTCATGTAGAAGCCTCTGGTGGCATTAAGTGTGATCAACTACGCTATATTATTTATGCTTTTTAAAAATATCTTCATAGACCCAATATTTCCCACTTATGCATGAAAGTTTCATAAATCAAATGCCTTCATTCCATTGAACTTTCCTCCCAGACTATTCCCATTCTAATTCATCATCTAGACCAAACTGTCTCAATTGCAGTTAATAAGCTCGGCAAGGAAATGCAGATGTAAATTCAAATGCTCCATTTTTTCAATGGAAAGTGTTGAAATGTGCATTTTTACATCTGATTCCCTTTCTTAAAAACGTATGTATGCAGCTAATATAGTTCTTGCGTGAATATGTGTTTTCAAAGCTTCTCTCATCAGGGTAATGATTACTATCTTGATGCACTAATAAAATTCAGCATCCCATTGTCCTTCACAGTGAAAGGGACACTGAAATACTTCAGACTCTGTCAAGGACGTATTTTGAAAATGTTATGGACAAAGAAAACCTGCTGCTTTAAAGTTTGGTTGTATGGGTTGGATGAGGGGTTAACGTGATCCGAAATATACGCAGAATTAAATAAAAATATCGGAGCATTCTAAGCCAAAAATGCCCAACATTTTTACGGTTTTGAACCACCATTTCAGCATATCCTGAAAGTGCTGGCAATGTACAATGCAACATAAATAAGAAAGGCATCTCTTTGACTGTTGTATGTTACACAGAAACATCAAAGTTCCTAATCACATTTTATTTTTATCGCTCCTCAACTCCATTTTATTTGTTGCAGATGCTTAATTTTAACATTACAGTCACCCATAATTCCTGCACTTATTGAAAATGATTTGGGATAAATATTATCAGAAGATTTGACACTTTTTTCTTGTCTATTTGACTCTTGCTGACAAGCAAGGTTTCTCAGTGCTGCATTTTACTACACTTGACTAGATCATTAGGTTGCTTGACCTTTTGTTTTCCCTTAACACCCATTTCCTTTCCGCCTCTTAAATTTGAGAAAACACATGTGAAACCGTCAGCTCTGCTTGCTAATGCAATTACTAAACTTCTATCATGTGCCAAACTGATGAAGTATGAGGCCAGCATACAGGATAATGAAAATGCCTCGTACAGATCTGTTAAAAGGAAGCCTTGTTTCAAATAGGGGAATGGCAACGCATTGCAACAGTGAAACAAGAAGCATGTCAGTTCTATAACCAATACAATATATGGAATACTATGAAAATGACAATCAATAAACACATTTCACATTATTACTCACTGAGATCATTTTTACTATCATCTGTCTTTGCTACTCAGATAGGTCTCCTGTTTAATTGCTTTTTTGCATTTTTTGACCAAATCCAGATAGTATTTTATCACTTGAGTAGACAATTTTTAATCTACATAATTAAGGAATTTCAAAATTGTGTCTTCTAATGTTACATGGACCAGACCTAACAATGTAAGGGCAGAGAAAAGTCAGAAAGGTGAAGTAAGAGGACACTTAAATCGCTGCAAGTTAAACGTGTGTCTTACATTGGGTGCTTGCCTTTAAGTGCTTGAAAATATATTCATTTTCAGTTGCTTTATGTAGTTTACCATCTCTGTCACTCTGTCCGCTTTCAGTGCTGAATCTTTCAGCGTTATGCCTCTCGCTAAGCTCACTGCTGGTCAGGTCCAACTAAGGGATATTGCAGCATATTTGGCTTCTGTGAGTTAGTTAACTTCGCTTAGTGTTTTGTCATGGCCAACCATGGGCTCCTGAAGTATATTTGAGATTGCCTGATGAAAGCAGTACATGGAACGGTTGAGAATACATTTATATTACTTTCCAAGATACATTACTAAACAGTGCAGAACTTACATTATACATGGCACAATACAGGTGACTTCAGTACATGGTGCTCTATGTATACAAACAGATTAACATGTATAGCCCAAGGGGAGTCTTATACTGATATCTGTATTGTAATGTATTCTGGAATGTAATGTAAATCTGTTCTTATCAACTCCATGTCCTACTCTCATTTGTACAGTGCTACATGTAACGTGATTTGTGGATTGTACTGAACTGTATCTTGAATGTAATGTAAGCAAATGTATTGTATGGAATTGCTGACCACATCCAAATGAACTGAACTGTTTTCAAATGTATCGTGAAAACGTTTATACGAATAAAGTATATATTTCTGAAAAAAATCTATATATATTTGAGATTGTCTGATGGAGTCAGTGAGCCCAAAATATAATATATTAATACATATATATATAAAAAAATGAAGAATCAGAATTCTGAGTTTGTCTGAAGAACTAAACTCTAATCTCATCAAGAGCTTAAAATTGCCTTTCTAGCTTTAAAAGTACATAACTTCATCTTAACATCAGAATAATACATTTCACATCACATGTCCTATGTATGTTCTGAATTAACATGAGCAATACCATAGGAGATCTGCTAATCTATTAGATATAATTATATAATGTTAGGGTGCAGTAGCCTTGGGGTTACAGTGCTGGATTAGTGAGTTCAAGTTGTGAAATTCTATTCAGTAAATATATTAACTTGGGCTAGCATCAGGAAAATGACCTTGCAAGCTCCTGCATTGTTTTTTTTAAATCCAACAGATTTACTAATGCTTTTCAGAGAGCGATCTGCCATCCCTACCCGAGTCTGGTCTACATGTGACTCCAGCCACACACTATCTGGTTTACTCTTAATGCCTAGAGATGGGCATTAAATACTGCTTTGTCAGTATTGGTAACATCCCAAGAACAAGTACAAATCTATAAATTCAGTAAATGGGGTGTGTGTTTCATTGAAAAACTCAGAAGTTATTTCTAGGTGGCACTGTGATGGACACTTTCATTGCTAAAAGTGTCGTGTTGTGTGACACAACAATAGCTGCTACAATATATTATGATAGTATATCACCCAGTGATTTTGCAATATCATCAGGAAATGTTATTTTCATCCTGCATTTTTTACACAATAACTGAAATTTTAATAATCCAAAATAAGGTTTAAACAAAATAAAATTAAATCAAAAAATTAAATATTGCACAAGAATATGATTATGTATGGGATAAATTTCAAAAGATTTGAGCAAGAAAGAAAGACTTGCATTCGTACAGTGCCTTTTACAACCTCAGGTCATTCCAAAGTGCTTTACAGCCAATTAAGTGTTTTTAAAATGTAGTCACTGTTGTGATCAGAAAATGCGGCAGCCAATTGCATACAGCAAGCACCCACAAACTGCAATGTGAAAATGATGAGACAATCTGTTTGTTGTTATGTTGATTGAGGAATAAATATTGGCCAGTGCAACGCCCCTGCTCTTTTTAAAATAGCAGCATGGGATTTTTTACACATATCTGAGAGAGCAGACACGGCCTTGGTTTAACGTTTCATCCGAAAGATGGCATCTCTGACAATGCAGCACTCCCTCAGTACTACACTGGAGTGTCAGTCTAGATTTTTGTGCTAAGTCTCTGGAGTGGAACTTAAACCCATAACCTTCTGACTCAAAGACGAGAGTGCTACCCACTGAGCCACGACTGATAATTCAAATAAAAAATAGAACTATGTGCATGCGTGTGTGCAAGAGCGATAGATAGGGTAGAAATTTGTCTTGGATGGTTGTCCCCCAAACCTCCGCAGCAATTTCTTTCTGAGAATTCAACCTTCAGTTTCTTTAAAAGTCTTTTGGGCCAAAGCAAAGAAAGTATCAAATTCTCATAGGTTGAGGAAGCACCTTAGAGATGCAAAATAACCTTTAAAGGAAAAAGCCAATTACATAATGTAACCTGGATCCTGAACCTCACAAGCATTTCAAATCTACACAATCCCTTACCGAACAAAAATTAAATGGATTGATCTTAGGCTATGTTAATGTAGCAACAATTAGATTTGTGATTTTATAGAGATATAGACTGTTATATATATAACTTGTATTTACTCTGTACAGCCACCAGAGGGCTCATTCCCTGGAGTCCAAAGGGATCCCATAATCCCTTGTGAGCACAGGTATTTAAGGAGGGTTCTCAGGTTGGGGAGACACTCTGGAGACCTGCAATAAAAGACTACGGTCACACTTTACTTTGAGCTCACAGTGTTCAGTCTGACTCTTTCTTCATACACTACATAGACCATCTCAGCACCAGAATATATCATGCATTACATGGTCAGAACACTTCTATCCTTCACCCGACTTGCCAATGACACAGGTGATTCAGTCATATTGATGAAAGAAAAAAGGCAGTTATTGGCCTGAAGCCTGAAATTTACAAGCAATTTACAACCAGCTACACTTATATTGGGGATTAAATTCGATAGCCCCCAAAAAACAGGCGTGGGGATCGCGATGCATGATTATTCCGCGTCCGTTTAATGTGATGCAGGCAGCATGCCAAGTGTTCATTTCAATGATTTACGCGTACAGCCAGTGCAAACTGTGCCATTGATTGGCTCTCCAGACACACACTGAAAAAGCAGTGGGAGCAGATAGCTATTGTGGTCAACACTAGGAATCAAGGCCCGAGGACCTGGATGCACTGCTGTAAAAAGTTCAATGACCTCACATGAGTGATCATGGTCATTGAATACATCTTTAAGTGCCATATTCTACCAACTGCACGACTAGCCTCAGCCACTGCTCAATGCACCATACCCCCAATACTCACCGACCAATAATCTCATACCTAACATTCACAGCATCACCTCACCCTCACACACTTAGCACTGCTACAAATCTCATACCCACATCTCATAGCTTGCATACGCTGCCAGCTATTCAATCATGAGAGCCACATAACCTAACCATATTGCACCACAGTCATTGACACACTTCCCTCTCTCTTGCAGGATAAGGTGGCGCACAACCGCTGGCAGTAGGAGTTAACCGGCAGGGGACATGTGCGCTTGCATGTCCTAACCCCGATGGAGGAAATGATGCTCGCCATCTCTGAGGCCGTGGCCAGCGGTAGGGCTAAAACCATCAAAGATGACGATAACCTCATATATAATTATCTTTCTCACATCCTACTTTCCCCCTCATCCCACAATCTCTTCTGATTTACAAGCTACAAATGGTATCATTTGTAAGCATGCACCTCTTCCTTTACCCCCTGCACTCACCACAACCTTACCCTTGTGCCTTTCTCCTTTCAGATGCTCAAAAACTGTAACAAACATAAGAACATAAGAAATATGAACAGGAGTAGGACATACGGCCCCTCAAGCCTGCTCCGCCATTCAATAAGATCATGGCAGATCTGATCAGGGACTCAGCTCCACTTCCCTCCCCATAACTCTTTATCCCCTTATCGTTTAAGAAACTGTCTATTTCTGTCTTAAATTTATTCAATGTCCCAGCTTCCACAGCTCTCAAAGGCGAATTTCACAGATTTACAACCTGCTATCATGGTTTACAGTGTGCAAAGGGGGATGCAGGGTATCAGAATAATCCAGCAACCTGTCCTCCAATGAAGATTGCTGAGGCCCTGTCCCGGGGGAGTGGCAGCAGCTCCATGGAGCACGAACCTGCTGTCCCCTCTCAGGAAGGCAGCAGTCGTCATCCCAGACTGCCACTCTGCTAGTGTTCTTGCTGTTGCCTGTCAGCCAGCCAGCCCAGACTTTAGCTGTCCATACCGAGATGGTGCAGTCCACATCCAGACCTTCTTGGTGCAGAGCTGCTTGAGGTCATCCTCCAAGGACATCTGCAGTCTCCTCCACTGAAAGTCAGCAGCCTTCCACCAGCATTTCTACAGCCACTGAGGTAGCAAAGCATAGAGCACTAGAACAGGCAAAGGCACACAGGCACCAGGTGGGCGAAATTGACTGCCTTTGTGCTGGGCAAAAACACTGACAACTGCAGGATTCGTGCATCCGGCGCATCGCTCCAGGAGCGCCCCGAACCCGAAATTGCATTCTGCCCCCTGCAGCATCACCGAGCAAAAACACCGACAACTGCAGGATGTATGCATCGGGCGGTCAATCGCTTTGGGGGCAATGCTTAAAGGCGAGGTGGCCGAGGTAAGTAAAAAAAAAAATGAACTCTTGCAGGTTTTTCGCCGTTTCCTGCCTGCGATCGATCAGCCTGGCATTCTGCTTGAGTGCCGGATTGATTGGGCGGGATCGGGGCTGCTGTGTGGAGAAGGTAGTTTTTCTTTCCTTTGCAGAACCTGCAGCGATGGCCCTTTCCTTTATGGGAGGGAAGGAGCCTTTCAACTGCATGGCCCAGTGCTGATCCACTCACCGCCCCGCCTGCTGCCGATTGCGCTCCAGGAAGGAAGTGGAACATTACATTTAACGTCCACTTCCTTCTTGGAGCGCAAAAGCCAATTTAAAACAAATTTGAAATCATTAACGCCTGCTGCTAATTTTTCAAACTTTTAAAAGTTAGTGTCTCAAACAGGACGCTCCCCAATTTCACCCCCTAAGGGAATGCACAAGGGTGATTTGTATGAAATATGGCATGATTTCATTTATAAATTTGGTTTCCAATGTTTATTATTTGGTGACATTTATTTTTGCATTGTGGCCAAGCGATTGCTGTGATGGTCAGTGACTGAGGGAAGGTAAGGTGTGGGACTGTTGGTGAATGGAAAATTGGGATTGCGTTTATTGATATCGTACTCAAATGGGTTCTTCACAGACAGCCCGGACATAAAGGTGCTCTCTAGGTTGCCTCCTCCCTTTTTCCTTCTCCTCTTGCTCGACCACCATGAGTCTTAACACGGGCTCTGCCAAGTACTACAGGGCTCCTCCAGAGAGGTCCAGGCAGCAGAAGCATTGATTTCAGCGTGCCAATGCTGTGCTCTATCATATGGATTTCATTGTGTCCATGTGCCCACACGTGCATGGGTTGCGAACCGGAGTCATGAGCCATGTCATCAGCAGGTTGCCCTTATCGCCCCGAAGCCATCTTTAGGTTTGCCAAGGTGGCTGAAATAAACCTGCACAGTGGACTGCCGCAGAATGAAGGCATCATGACTGCTGTCAGGATACTAGGCATTGACCTGCATGATTCGCTGCCAATGGTCGCATACCATCTGAACTTTGAGGGAGTGGAATCCCTTTCAGTTCTGGTATATAGAAAAGTTGACATGTGGCGCTCACAAATTGCTGCATGTGCATTCAATGGTACTCTGCACCATAGGGAAGCCTGCAATCCTAGCGAAGCCGTGTGCTAGCTCTGCTTACTCTTTCACCCATATCTGTCAGCAAATAGTCTGTGCAGAAGCCTTCTAGTCATGAAAATGCCCTTCAGCAACTGTGCCACCATCCCCTGTAGACATTTGCAACTTGAAACAACTATAGAAGGCACCAAACACTTGTAGAAATATACCAACAATCGGAAGAAATCAACCAGCAACAAACCTGTAAGTAATTGATGATCCCTTTAAATAGCACTGGTGAACGTGTGTTCAGCTATGCAAGCTTAAGAGAGGGTGTTAACTGGAGCATTGAGCTCCAAAATGGCAACGTTGTCATCAAATCAGTGGTTCATGCTGATTGACGTCATAAACTGCCGATTCTGTCTTCACCAATATGGCGTCTGGTGCAACTCATCCCATGAGTGTGCACACGTGCCACGGATGCCATTTTGGACCTCTAAGGGCACTTGTAATGCCTAATAAACAAGCGCTGAGGATCCAAACTTTTTGCCCTTAGTTTTTGGAGCAATGCCAAGTCAGCAGTTAGACATAAGAAACCATGTCCCATAGCCCAGGCTGAACACAAGCAATGTCATGGGAGGCCTGCTTGTTTAAGAGAAATAACATCATTTCTGGGAGTATTATACGGCAGTTTGAAATGAAATGAAATTTTCCATCTGCAATTATATTCAGTATTCAACTGAACAAAAACTGAATTCAGATTGTAAGAATTCTCAAGGGTAATATCATGACATGTTCTTCATGCTGTCACACACAATATCAATTCCTGAATATCTTGAAGTATGGCTGCTTTTACTGCCACTTAATTTATTCTGCCAAATGATTACCTCATCCATACAGATTTTACATAGCTTGTTCAAAATACATATTCATTGTAGCGATCCTACTAATTATTTATTCAATTTTTTTTTGTTAGGAGATGTCACTGCTTAGAATAATTTGTTTTTTAAAGTGGAGACGTTTGATCACATGCCATAGAACCCCTTTGATTTTTCAATCCATCAGATCTCATTTATCCTTAAAAGTCTGCAGCTGTTGATGGGCACGACAGTACATTTACAGCACCACTTCACTGAAAGTGTATTTTAAAGTTATGCCCCACTGGTTGAAATCAATTAAAATGTACTTCTGACATGCCTTTGCAGTCTTTGCATTGAGAAGTAATGCTTGGTTTGTATAATGCAGTGAAAAGGACTGGATATCATTGCAGTATAAATTACATGCTAGTGTAGCACTTCAAGTTATATTACTCAACCAAAGGAAGCTGCTGTCACTCACTATTCACTCTGACAACTGTTGCTAAAGACAAAACATTGCTGGAACAGAATAAAACCACCCAACCAACTCCACCATCAGTCTGTCCATCAAGACAAAAGGGAGATGTTTATGCTTGTGCGACCTTTCAGAGAAGATTCATGAAGCTGATCAGTAAGGTAGCTTATGTGCACCACTGGTTGATATTAATTAAAATATGTGAGGATTTGGGGGAGAGGAGAATGATTTTTCCTGCCCGTAATGAACAATAATAGTTCTGACGAAGGGTCTTCGACCTGAAACGTTAACTCTGTTTCTCTCTCCACAGATGCTGCTTGGCCCGCTGAGATTTCAAGCATTTTATGTTTTTATTATTAGTGGCAATAATCTTGGTCCAACCATTATGAAGTGCTATATCTGTGCAGGTAGGCCTCATCCCTTACCTTACCTTGGCCCAGTGCCTGGCTGCCATTCATTCCTGTAACCAATGACTCAGCTGAGATTAGTAACATTGGGCCTAAAATTGCCCAGGAGTTGCTCTGTTTTTTTTGGAGCAACTTGATTTTTTTGGAGTATCTTAAAAATCCCCATTTTGTGCCTTCAATTTGCGCCAATGTAAATGAGTTAGTTAGGATTTTTTTGAGTTTAGTTTAGTTTTTTTCAAAAGGGGCCGTTACCAGCTACCTACGCCAGTTTTGGCCATTTAAGCCACTTTGGACAGCTAATAGTTGCTCCAAACTAACTTAGGCCAGCATATGTTGCCACTTGTGGCCGCACAGAAAACCCTTGCAGAGAGTTAAGAAATCAGGGCAGGTAGCCAGAGATGGGGCAGGAAGGGAAGCGGAGAGGACCTTACAAAGCACTAAACAAAGCACAACAACATTCAAGAAGCATAAAAACTATCAAGAAGAAATAAAAAATAAAATGTAAGTCCTACCTTCCTAATTTGGGCCTGGGAAGTCAGCGGGCTGGCCGGTGCGGGAGGCCACTCAGCCAGTGGTAGGTGTGGGCGGGACAACCGGGCGGGAGAGCACAGGGAACTGGCTACAGGCTCGCAGAACACACAGGCAGGCTGGGCTGGGCTCGCAGAAGACACAGGCTGGCTGGCTGCAGGAATCAACCAGGCTGCAACAGGCTGGGTGTGGGGCCGCGGGAGGTGGGTGGATGGGGGTGGTGGACGAGGAGGGAGAGAGAAGTCACATGACTGAAGGGGGGAGGGGGAGAGAACAAAAGACCTTTGGGTGTGGTCCATATACATACCTTGGGGGGAGGGAGAACTGCAAAACTGCTGTGCTGCCTGAAGGCTCAGCGACAACTGTTCCGCATGGACATGTTTATTTTTCGCAGTTGTTCCTAAATGTTGTGTTGTGTTAATGGAACATGATTCAGTTTTAATGTAAAATATATTTTATTGAAAAGTTTACAATGTACTTCACTTTAGTGTAATAAAATAATTCTTGTATCAAACTTTACTTTAAAATGACTCTTTAAGATCACTTATAAACTTGTAAAGTTACATAACTTACAAAAAACTTTCAATTTGAAAACAGTTACAACAGTAACATCAACAACAACAACAACAACAGCAGCAAAGAAAGGCTGCACCCATCTCTCATCCACATCTCGGTGAATGTGTACTTCTTCATGAGCGGTGGTGGGGGGGGGCAGGTGTTAATGTGGTGGGCCTGGCTTGGGTCTCTTCAGAGGCTGGTGCGGGGATTTCAGTGGGAGTGGCAGTTGATTCTGTCAATGGCGCATGGCCTGGGCGTGTTCCCTTATTGCAGCAGCTACCTCACACATGCCCTCCCTGATGGCCTGTGCCATCGTTTCTGCTGCCTCTGACATTCCCTCCCTGATGGCCTGTGCCGTCCTTTCCACTGCCTCTGACATTCCCTCTCTCAGGGACAGTATTCCCTCTTTGATATTCCCGGAAATTATTCCCATTTCCTGTGCCATTATTGTTATTTCTCCCGACAGTCCCGTTACCTCACCCCACTGATGGTGTGCACAAGTGATCGGGTAAGGTCAATGCTCTCCGCACTCAATGCCATCATGTGAACCACATCTGTTGCATCCTGCATCTCAGGAGAGCATGGTCAATTTCTCCTTCCCCTCACCCTGGGTCTGCCTCGCGGCATCTCAGTGGGAGCCGCATCCTCGGACGATGGGGCCCTGGGTGTTCCATGCTGCATCCCACCAGCACTGGGAGGTGCAACCTCGGAACTTGGGAAACCATGGAATGTCACATCAGAACTTAAACTACTATACATGAATGGGGACGGGCTGAAACCAAAGAATGTCGCACCAGAACTCCTGAAAGTATTTGGCAACGCGAAGTCCGTTAATGTGGTCTCAACCATATTCATTTCAACATTGTCCCCTTCATACCTACCCATGCCCATCCCTCCACCCCCACGCCGCCCCCCCCCCCCACCCCCCACCCCCGCAAGTTGGTCTGGCTCGTACGTGTCTGAATCTTCTTCTGGATCTTCAGGATTGGCATCAGGTTCTGCAAAATAAAACAGAACAGTCAAATGGTTAGCAGCACAGGAGGGGGCAAGATAGGTGGCATGAGTAGGCTTACACCTAGCAGGCCAGGCAGTAGGTTGATTTGAAGGGCCATGGTGAATTTTCAGGACTTACCCTCTCCCTCGCGTGTGGGCCTAGCTTGTGCAGTACTGATTGTTTTTCTCCAGGCAGGACCCATCAAATCAGTGACCCTCTCTTCCAAGGGTGTCAGTGGGTGCAGATTTGGCGGCCTCCTCCTGTTCGAGTTCTTTCCCTTTTGTTGTGGGCCAATTTCTTCTGCAAAGATGAAAATGCAACTTTTTAGAGAGGGTGTCTTTCTGCTGGGTGGGACATATACAGCTGGTCACATTTACAATTGCATTGAATAAATGAAAATATTACTTACACTAACTACTTGACTAAGGTCTTGCCATTTCTTTTTACACTGGTTTCCAGATCTCGTGGTGTTCACCACTGCGCAGTAATCTTCTGCAACTTGGTTCCAGCATTTCTTCATTTCTTTGGGTGGCATTTTGTGCGACCTCTGTTGCTGGTATCCGGCTCCTGCTATTTGTTCTCAATGACATTAACCAGTCATCATCATAGGCAGTCCCTCAAAACGAGGATGACTTGCTTCCACGCCAAAAAAGGATGAGTTCACAGGTGATTTGAATGAAGGACCCGAACTACATCCCCAAGGGTGGAAGATGTCTGTGCATGGATTTTTTTAACATGTGGTGGCCGTTGCACATTAACTAGTATCTCCACTTCATCATGCAAGAAATTCTTCGTTCTTGGTACACATTGTTGCAGTGCTGTATTGAATTGACACTCAGTGATTTTTCAAAACATAGTCCTTATTTTGCATGCAGCAATGATTTTCACCTATGCAGCACTCCTTCTGGAACTTTAGCAGCAACACAGAGCACTCACTGATTCCAGTAGCTGATTTCTTCCACAGCACTCCTCACAGCACTCCTTCAGGCAACAAAAATCAATCTGCTTCCTTTCCCTTTAAAAATGGCCGATTGACAATGTTATTCGCTACTCATGTTTAGAGTGGAAGCAAGTCTTCCTTGATTCCGAGGGACTACCTATGATGATGGTGATGACTTTCAGTCGAAGTATTTCTATAATAAATAACCAGGTTTCCTTGTAACCAATTCAGCATCAATGAATGCTCATGAGATTTACATATATGAAGTAATTCTGAAATTGCACAAGTCACTTTTAATCTATTGCATATGTGCAAATCTCACTTGTGTAGTTAGTGCAAAGTCATGTTGGTCACTTTGCCATTCTGGCTGGGATTCTTCCTTCGCTATCAAAGAA
The DNA here is from genome assembly GCF_044704955.1 of Pristiophorus japonicus. Classification (NCBI taxonomy): domain Eukaryota; kingdom Metazoa; phylum Chordata; class Chondrichthyes; family Pristiophoridae; genus Pristiophorus; species Pristiophorus japonicus. Next base: position 78,724,444 of record NC_091986.1, on the reverse strand, counting down.
GGCATCAATGCCAGGAACACTAAAACTATATGAAACGTGTTACCTGAAACACTTAAACCTCTGTTACTTAAAATAGCTTCAAAGTGCCCAAAGAGTCTTTGGATAGCCTTGTAAATGTTCATTTTCATATAGTTGCTTGTACTCTATTGATGATCTGGTGACAAAGCATATTTTGAATTATGTTCTTTTCTTTCAAATTTATAGATTTTTAAGTTGATAATTTTGTGTCACACGTGAGCATAGGAAATCTGGAAAGTTGGAATCTTTTACTATTTCTCAAAGTATCCTAGAAACATTGCCGCAGTTCTGAGAACATTGTGTAATACAAGGTAAAATACATTCTTGACAAATCACAGACCTGATTCAAGTGCTAAAGGTCGATCTCAACACTGAGCAGGTTTCAGCCAGGTGTGGGGTGGGGAGAGTGAGGCAGGGTGACTGAAAATATTCCTCAGTTGGAGGTCTGGGCTACTTTAACTCTCAGGCCTCATCTGCACGCCCCCAAGAAATAGGTGGGAAGTCTCGGCCTCATCCATCTGCAGAACCCCATGTGTATGAATGGGAAATGCGCAAAGAGGTTGAGTTTCCAGTGGGTAGGTAACCTGCTAATTTTAACTGCTTACCCACCCAGTTAAAACCGATTCCCTGGTTCCCATTTCACCGCTCCTTTTGTATTGAATTTCAACTAATCAATAATATCCCACTGTGAAAAAAATCAAATGGATCCAAACTCCACTTCAGTGCAACTATATTGAATTCCAATACTCATTTACTCTTCTAATTCATTCCTATTTCTGCTTTTCTCCTGTTTCCAGGTGTTCAATACTGGAGTAAGGGACTGAGGGGTCATCGTGACTGTGGAACATAGTATAAAATGAGCAATACCAGTTTCGCTGCCTGTTATACATCTTTTCTCATTTTCAATTCCGTTGACTTCACTATCACCCAAACGCTAAACTACCCCCAAAGAGTTGATTATAAGAATTAGTTCCATGTCCATTATTACAGCATTCAAGAGTTTTCCTGAACTTTGAAATTTCAGGTAAATTCTTTGAAGGTAGAAACCGATACCACACAGGATCATTCTCAGAATGCAGGTTTGGAACATACATTGATGATATTTTTTCCCTGTCTATCTTGCTTCTTTATATTAACAATTATTTTTGAACACTTGTCAAAATTTGAATATTCTGACTTGCTGTTCACTGCCTATTCACAACTGTCTGAAAATACCATGCTAAAAGTTTAAGTTAGGACCAGTAACGCCTCCAAATCAACAAGGGACCAAATTTTGCATCATTATTTCACACTAAAGAGGTAAAATTGAGTGGTAATGAAGTACAGTCACCCATACTATATTGTGGAGGATAGCAAGTCAACTTAATACTCAATATGAACTTATCTGTCAATCAACTTGCCTGGCTTCAATTCTGGCCTACAATACAGATGGACAACATTATTACTTAAGTGATAAGTAAGAACTCCAAACAGAAAATGATTACTTTCTAGGGATGTGAGCATTAATGGTAAGGCCAACATCTATTGCCCATCCCGAGTTGCCACGAAAAGGTGGTGGTGGATTGTCTTGTTGAATCGCTTGCAGTGGTTTAATGCAACAGAGTAATACAACTTGCTAGGCCACCTCAAAGGGCAGAGTCAACCACATTGGTTTGGGACTGGAGTGATGAGGTATTGTGTAAGGGTGGTAGGTTTCATTCCATAAAGGACATTAATGAACCAGTAGATTTTTTGACATTCCGACAGCTTCACTTTTTACTGATACCAGCTTTTTATTTCCTTTTTTAAACTGAGTTCAAATTCTCAAACTGCCAAGATTTGAATTCCCATTCTTTAGATTATTATTCGAGGCCTCTGGTTTACTAGCCCAGTAACATAACCATTGCAATACCATACCCTTTTAGAATGGTCAATGCAACACAATGAATCAACATCAAATTTTCTTAAAGATAGCTTAAGTACAGTTTAAACATATGATCACTTCTGTATACATGTGTTTTTTGTTCAGACTGAATTACTGAAAGAAAGATCAAATGAGACACAGGAGAACGATTAACACATTTCTGCAGTATTTTCACAGTCGAGAATGTGAGTGCTTGTGTGTCAGCTTGGCTCAGCTGGCAGCACTGTCACCTCTCGGTCAGGTTTGAGATCAGGACCTCAGCACTAACATCTCAGGATGGTCTCTCCGATGTTGCAGCACTCTCAGCAGAGCATAGGAGTGCTGGGGGTGCATTGTTGGAGATGCCTTCCTTTGAATGAGACATTAAGCCAAGGCTCTCCATCTGCCTGTTCAGATGGAAAATTAAAGATCCTTAGGCACTTTTTGAAGAAGAGCAGGTGTCCTGGTTAACATTCCTACCTCATTTAACAGCATCAATAAAAATAGATCGACTGATCGAGATCCATTGGTTGTTATTATTTTTGACATTAGCTGATGCAAAATAGCTTCCGCATTACCCACCTAAAAATACTCACAACGTGGCAAACGATAATTTGCTGTGTGAAGTGCTTTGAGTCTTTCCATCACAAGGTGATATATCAATCCCAGAATTATCACTATAATGATTTATTTGAAAGTATTGATCCAAGAATAACAATAATTTTGTTCCAACATGCATGCAAAGAATGAGGAAGATTAGGTGGTTAGGAGGGTCAGCCTTGGCACACTCGCGACTGAGTCAGAAGGTTGTGGGTTCCCACTCCAGAGATTTGAGTGCAAAATATGCTGACACTTCATTGCAGCACTAAAGGAGTCCTGCACTGTTGGAGGGGGCAGTTTTCGGATGAGGCATTAAACCAAGGTCCAGTCTGCCTTCTCAGATGGATGTAAAAGATCCCATGGCACTATTTGAAGAAGAGCAGTGGAGTTATACCTGGTGACCTGGAAAATATTTATCACTCAATCAGCATCACTAAAGCAGTTTATCTGGTCATTATTACATTGTTGTTTGTGGGAGCTTGCTGTGCTCAAATTGGACACTATATTTCCTACATTACAACAATGACTGCACTTCAAAAAGTAAAGCACTTTGGGATGTTGTGAAAGGCACTTATTGTTAAGTGGGTCAGCCAAAATATTCCACATATACAAATGTGAATAAGGTGGGCCTGCAGCCAAATACCTCTATTATAGTCTTTGAAAAATGACTATGTTTAGTTGACTGATGTATTCGTGGCAACACCATGCCGGAGAAATTTGGTTGCACCTCTGTTGCGGCGTTAATCTGGGTGGAGCGGTACTTTTAGTGCCTGGAAAAGGTTGCATCTCCCGCCCAGAAATTCGGCAGAATCGGTCGAAGAGCTGACAGGGGCGCTAAATCAGCCATTGCACACCTGAGCTGGGGGGGACAATAACGAAAGATTGGTCGGTAAATTTTGCAGGCCCATTGTTCATGTGCCGAACTCTGATTCAGATTCCTGAAATATCTGAGTCTTAAAGGCGTGGCAAGGTAAGTTAGCGCATGAGTGGCTCCAGCTCCAGTGTCTTCAGAGTGTGAAAATGGAGGAGCAAGGAGAACGGCAGCTATCTCGCCGTTTCTCACCTACCACCATTGATGCCTTGCTGGAGGCAGTGGAGAGTCGCTGGAATGCCCTCCAGCCTGCAGGGGGACGAAGGCCACCCCCTAGGGTTTAGACAAGGCTGTGGAGGTAGGTAGCACAGCACATTGTACGATGGCCATAACAGCGACGCAATGTAACAATAAATTCAACGACCTTATTAGGATCGTCAGGGTGAGAACCTTTTCCATTCACCTTCCAATGTCTTCATGTGAATCTCACTGTCACACACTATGTGAAAACTTTGCAGTGCCTACCCCTTCTCTAAGTCTACCAGGTCATGTTCCTCCTTGCTGAAGCCAGCCTGAGACCTCTCTATCACCTCACCAGACATGCCCTGCCCATCCAAGTGTCTCTCACCTTCGAGCTCCTTACTCAGCCTGAGCCCATCTCGCAGCACATTTTAAATCTTCACAAGGCCTAAACTTCATACTTACTGGTAGTTGCTTGTGCCCCAGACCCATCGCAGGATGAAATGCAGATATGCACACTTCCTCATATTACTTGCAAGTAGCCTACTACAGACACATGTAGCACACCAGCACCTACACAGCCACTAACAACTCGTGCACAATATGCACGAGCTGCATCATAGGGGCGGAAGTGAGCCCCTACCTCCAGGACCTCCCCAAGTGGGGAGGAGCAAGTGTCCACACTCATGGGCGCTATAGTCGTGACGGTGGAGGGCGGAGAGGCAGAGCTCCCGCTCAACAGTGATGGTATGTGAATGAGATCATCATAGAAACATAGAAAATAGGTGCAGGAGTAGGCCATTCGACCCTTCGAGCCTGCACCATCATTCAATAAGATCATGGCTGATTCTTCACCTCAGTACCCCTTTCCCGCTTTCTCTCCATACCCCTTGATCCCTTTAGTCGTAAGGGCCATATCTAACTCCCTCTTGAATATATCCAATGAACTGGCATCAACAACTCTCTGCGGCAAGGAATTCCACAGGTTAACACCTCTCTGAGCGAAGAAGTTTCTCCTCATCTCAGTCCTAAATGGCCTACCCCTTATCCTAAAACTGTGTCCCCTGGTTCTGGACTTCCCCAACATCGGGAACATTCTACCCGCATCTAATCTGTCCTGTCCCGTCAGAATCTTATACGTTTCTATGAGATCCCCTCTCATCCTTCTAAACTCCAGTGTATAAAGGCCCAGTTGATCCAGTCTATCCTCATATGTCAGTCCAGCCATCCCTGGAATCAGTCTGGTGAACCTTTGCTGCACTCCCTCAATAGCAAGTACGTCCTTCCTCAGATTAGGAGACCAAAACTGAACACATCATAGGCAGTCCCTCGGAATCGTGGAAGACTTTGCTTCCACTCCCAAAGTGAGTTCTTTGATGGCTGAACAGTCCGACACGAGAGCCACAGACCCTGTTACAAGTGGGACAGACATTCATCGAGGGAAGGGGTCGGTGGGGCTGGTTTGCCGCACGCTCCTTCCGCTGCCTGCACTTGACCTCTTCATGCTCTTTGCGTTGGGACTCGAAGAGCTCAACGCCCTCCCGGATATACTTTCTCCACCTCGGGCAGTCTTCGGCCAGGGTCTCCCAGGTGTCAGTGGTGATGTCGCACTTTACCAGGGAGGCTTTGAGGGTGTCCTTATAACGTTTCCACTATCCTCCCTTGGTTCGTTTACCATGAAGGAGCTCCGCATAAAGCATTTGCTTAGGGAGTCTCGTATCTGGCATGCGAACTATGTGGCCTGCCCAGCGAAGCTAATCGAGTGTGGTCAGTGCTTCAATACTGGGGATGTTAGCCTGGTCGAGGACACTGATGTTGGTGCGCCTGTCCTCCCAGGGGATTTGCAGGATCTTGTGGAGACATCGTTGGTGAAATATCTCCAGCGACTTGAGATGCCTTCTATACATTGTCCATGCCTCAGATCCATACAGGAGGGCAAATATTACTACAGCCCTGTAGACCATGAGCTTGGTGGTAGATTTCAGGGCCTGGTCTTCAAACACTCTGTTCCTCAGATGGCCGAAGGCTGCACTGGCACACTGGAGGCGATGTTAATAAGAGGCTCCCGAGATATGGGAAATGGTCCACGTTGTCCAGGGCCGTGCCATGGATCTTGATGATTGGAAGGCAGTGCTGAGTGACGGTGACAAACTGGTGGAGGACCTTTGTCTTACGGATGTTAAGTGTAAGGCCCATGCTTTCATATGCCTCAGTGAATACATTGACTATATCCTGGAGTTCAGTCTCTGAATGTGTGCAGACGCAGGCATCTTCCGCATACTGCAGCTCAACGACAGAGGTTGGGGTGATCTTGGACCTGGCCTGGAGCGGCGTAGGTTAAACAGCTTCCCACTGGTTCTGTAGTTTAGTTTCACTCCAGCGGGGAGCTTGTTGATTGTGAGGTGGAGCATGGCGGCGAGGAAGATTGAGAAGAGGATTGGAGCGATGACGCAGCCCTGTTTGACCCCGGTCTGGACGTGGATTTGGTCTGTAATGGATTCGTTGGTAAGGATCACGGCCTGCATGTCATCGTGAAGCAGGCGAAGGATGTTGACAAACTTTTGGGGGCATCCGAAACGGAGGAGGACGCTCCATTGACCCTCATGGTTGACAGTGTCAAAGACCTTTGTAAGATCGAAAAAGGCCACGTATAAGGGCTGGCGCTGCTCCCTGCATTTTTCCTACAGGGAGCAGCGCTAGCCCTTATACATGGCATTTCTCTGAATGAGATGGGCATTATGTGTGTGTCCCCTTAACCTTGAGGCCACATACCTTACAACATGCTGCAACCAAAATAATGATGACCCCCCCTACTTCATGCCTTCCTGTTCCCTCCCCAGCCTGCCCATAAGCATACATCTTCAGAAAATGGGAATGATGTGGAGGAGTGGCAGTGTGCCGGCACAGCTGTCCTTATTTCCTGCTCAAAGGCAGGCAGATGAGCACCTGGACTTGGAGGCTATGTCCAGGGAGTCAATGCAGATGCACCACAAGATAATGGGTGCATTGGCAAGGATCCCACCAAGCGTGGATGCACTTGGTTTCAGTGTGGAGGAGACCGCTCAAACTTTGCATTTGCATCTCAGGAGCCCATCAAACTCATCCTTGGTAGATACCAATGGATGATGGATGCCACAAATGATCATGGGGTCCCAGACATGATGGCGTGGGCCATGGCAGATGTGGCGGTAACCATTGAATGGCAGGCTGAGACCATGCAACACCTGCATTCTGCCATGTTGTCAGTATGTGGTGGCATCAATGCGCTGTGCGCTCTGATGCTGAGTCAAATTGATGCTATGCAAGCACTGAATCCTGCCATTGTATGTGGGTCCCCATCAGCCCAACGGGGAGGTAATGGTACTGATATAGGCCAGCAATCTGCGATCCAACAGAATGCTCCGGATGTTGAGACTCTGTCCCAAGGGAGTAGCAACCAGTTGGTTGAGATGGAACCTGATGTCCTCTCTCAGGACTACATAATTCCATCTCCCACCACTGTCGTTACACCTTTACACCTGCAGTCTGCACCCCAGCCATCCAAGACTGGTGCCCTCATTCTCAGGCAGTGCTATCAGCAGCTGGGCAATCCAGGCCGAGAGCTGGTCCAGGGCATTCTGCTAGACCACCTGTCCTGCCTACCTCACGCACACAGCAGCCCACAAGCAGCCTTGCTGCAGGCACTGTGGACCCATTGAGAAGGAGCAGTAGGCGAGAGAGGGGGGGGGGTGAGGCAGAGAGGTTGGAAATGCCAACGGAAGACCCAGTGAATAAATGTGTCCCCATGGGACCTATGTAGATATATTGAGAAGTTTCACCATCTGTTGTGTTTTTTGAAAGGCCGGATGGTACATTTTATTTTATTGGAGGACGTGGGGTACTTGGGGTAGTTTGAGGCATGTTTACCAAATAAATGTTAGTTGAACCATTTCCTTCTGCCTTTGGTGTGACTGTTCTGTGGCATTATCGTGGTACAATGCGCGGTCATTTAAATCTGCATCCCTCAGCTACCTCCATTTAAATGAAGGGCTCACTTATGATCCTCCGCTGAATAGCCCTGGTGCCGCCAAGATTGGCACACTGCCTCCTCCGTGACTGCTGCTGATCCTAGTTGTGTGGCTGGACATTCGAGGCATCAGCAAGCTCCTGTTCCTCTTTCTCCTCCTCCCCCTCCTCCTCCTCCTCCTGAGGTGAGCCTGCAATCCCCATTGGCAAAGCCTGGGCCCTCATAATGACCAAGTTGTACAGCATGCAACACACCACAATGAATAGGAAGGCCTGTTGAGGGGAGTATTGATCATTGCCTCCAGAACGGTCCAGGCATTGGAATCGCTGCTTCAGCAGTCCTATTGTCTGCTCTATGATGTTGCGGGTGGTGACATGGCTCTCATTGTAGCGTTCTTCCAGCTCTGTGGTGGGGTTATGGAGGGGGGGTCATTAACCAGGTGGTCAGGCAGTATCCCTTGTCCCTGAGCAGCCAGCCTCGGCCTTGCCATAGTGGCTGAAACAGTCGTGGCACAGTGCTCTCCCGCAGGATAAAGACATCATGTGCGCTTCCAGGAATACGAGCACTGACTGCGAGGATGTACTGCGTGTGGTTGCACACAAGATGCACATTTAGAGAGTGGTACCCCTTTCTGAATCTGAAAAACTCTGCATTCTGGAATGGTGCTCGCAAAGCCATGTGCATGCAGTCAATTCCTCCTTGCACCCTAAGGAAGCCCGGTATCCTGGCAAACCCTCATGCATGCTTAGCCTCTTACTCCCTGATGGAAAATAATGAAGTCCATTCTACGTCTATAGAGTGCCTGTGTAACATCGCAGATGCAGCGATGTGCTGCAAATTGTCAGATGTTGCATATGTCCCCTGATGCAGCCTGGAAGGACCCTGAGGCATAGAAGGTGAGTGCCATCGCGACCTTCACTGCGACGGGCAGCCCATTCCTGGTGCCGATGTGAAGCTGCAAATCTTCCTGTAGGAGATGACATATCTCTGTGACTACCTCCTTTTGGAAACGCAGTCGACTGACACACTGCTCCTCAGACATGTACCGCTGGTGAAGCCATGGGGGGTATGTCCTCCTACACCGATGTCTAGGAGCTGTTCTCCTTCGATCGCCAACATGGCCAACAGTCCTTCTCTGTTGACGCTGCCTTGCTAGAGCATTTGCAATGTGACTCTGACGGCATAATAATTCACCCATCAAAATTTAGCAACTTACTTTTTCTAACGCTGAACTATTATGTGTGTCTGCTGTTGCAAACTCGGAGGCTCACGCACCGTGCTCTGTGTAAATGTTGCACTGGCTGTGAACTCAAAGGGAAGCGCTTCCTCATCCCTTTAAGTAACCACAAGTTAACGACTCTGCAAGCCTGTACCGACTGTTTTTTCAGATGTTGTTATTGGCGGGCACTCAATAAGGCATATGCACAGAATTTAGCAACCGGGGCGCAACCGTGCACATTGCATCAGGATTACGTTATGATCGGAGTGATCATCAGCAGCCAGGCGCTAGCGGTTTGCGCCCCCGGTGAGCCTCTAATAAATTTTCCTTCGGGGTGCGAAAAGCTGCGGGCCCGATTGCTGAACTCTAACGCTCACATTAATAACCCCCTCTAGGTGCTAACTGAGGCTGTAGACAACAAAAAAATCCAGCCCCATGTCTCACACTGCAGGCTGATACTGATGCTTATTAATAAAACAATTCCAGCACATTAAAAATATTAAGGGTCAGGTATATAATCCATTGATTCATATCTTTTTAGTGAAATTCAGTCTTGTGCAGAAATCTGAGAAATCTTGCACTGAATTGAATTCTTGCCCATAGACATAACAATTCCAATCAGAAGAAACATCTTTGGCAGCTCTTAAACAGTCATTTAGCCACAGTGAGCAAATGTGAAATTCCAACAATGTGCTTTCTTTAAAGAAGAGCATTACTCTGTGTGTATGTACTCGTTTGGAGAGGGGAGGTGCGATGTCTCTCATAGCAATGGTGACTCAACACAATTTGGTAGAGAGCTAACTGTGTTGGATTAAACTTAGTAATGAGATGATGCTGTTCCTCATCATTTCAGTGGAGATATTCACTGAGTAATTGCCAACTGATTTCAGCTGAGTGATGCCCCAGTCAATATCTGACCTGAAATTTGAGTTTGTTCTGCGGCAACAAATTGTTTCTAACCTTTGGCTGACAACCGAGCTTCCCGTCTCAGCAAAGCATTCATTGACGAGAGACAAATTGTGAATGCCTTCATTGATTAGGCTGGAAATATTCTGAACTGTCAGTGGAAAATCACATAGAGAATAACAACCCAAACCATGAATCCAATGCCAAAAAGTGCCAGTAAATGTCATTATTTGTATAACAAATACTAGATGTGCTCACCTCAGTTTGTGAGTCCATTCCCCTGTATTCACACTTATAAAGAAGAAAGGCAGGACTTTAGAAACTGACATATTCTTAGAATCAGAGAATGATACAGCACAGAAGGTAGCCATTCGGCCCATCTTTGGTACAGCTATCCAATTACTGTCGCTCCCCTGCTCTTCCCACATAGACCTGTAAATGATATATTTTCAAGTACAGGTTGAACCTCCCTTATCCAGCACCCTCGGGACCGGGTCAAAAATGACATCCTTTGTGACTGGAACTGCACTCACCTGATTCCGTTCTTATCTATTTAATCATAGCCAATAAGTCACCTGCAACGGCTTCGCTCCCTGCTCACGCATCGTTCTCTGGTGTCCCCCCAAGGATCTATCCTTGGCCCCCTCCTATTTCTCATCTACATGTTGCTGGCTGAGGGATTTGGCCGGATGAGGGGAGGTCATCAGCCCGAGTGAGGGGGTTGGGGGGAGGGGAAGAGGTTGCCTGAAGTCGGGGGTGTAGGAGGTCGGCTGCCCTAACGGGCCCCAAAGTGTCGGCAGGCTGAGCGGGCCCCGAGGTGTCGGCAGGCCCAGCGGGCCCCGTGGTGTCGGCGGGCTGTCGGGCCCCGAGGTGTTCTAGGTTGAGGGGGCTTCTACACTTTCTAGTAAGTGTGTTGATTTTCTGTTTAGGTGAATGATTTAATTAAATCATAAAGGAAAGGTATCACAGTTGTGCCTAAAAAGGAAATGAGAAACCTGGGGGGGTGGGGGTGGGTGGGTTGGAGTTCTGCACATGTACCACCCGGCGGCCGGGAATGGTGCCAGACGAGGGGTGGTGCGGATAAGGGAGTCCCGGATAAGAAAGGTTCAACCTGTATTCTTAGCTGGATTTCATTTTATGATGGATGTAATCGAGTTGATTTGAAAACATAGGTCAAATTTCAAAAGTTAAATCAGCAAAATTCTACAATGGTTGACCATCGTATCCAAAATCTAAACCAAATGATTTTAAGTTGCATCAGTTGACTAAAGGCACAGTGCTCCCATATTCCTGTGACCGATAATCTATCATCAGTGCTACTTTGTGCTTTCAAAGTTGAAACTATTGAATGCTGTTGGGGTATTGCGAAGTCTAACTGGAGAATTAAATGGCTGGACTTTCCAATCCTTTGCGCTCCAGGTTTCGTCCTGGAGCGGCATGAAAAGTGGCGTTCAGGTCTCCTACGCCCCTTCGCAATCCTCTGGTCTGTTTATGTGGCAGCTGATGCCTCGCGCTGAAACGCCATCCGAGTTTTGAATCCTGTATGAATTGTACGCCTGGAATCGCACCTCGCAATGACTGCCTGGGAAATCAGTGTGGTTCAACTATGTCAGCTGTGGTGATGAAGGTAAATTACTCCGAAGGTAATGGCAAGTGTTTGTTCTTTTAATTATTTTTGCGATTTGTGTTGTGGTGGTGTGGACAATGTTTTGGGAATGTTTGTGTGTTTTTTTTTAAGGTTCCCCCCGCCCCCCCCCCCCTCCCCCGCCAAGGCCTCTCTTGGAGCACACACAGCCTGGCACTTTAGTTCGCGACTTTCCCATTTTTGCGCCACGAAAAGTGTACAATGCCTCACTTAGCACTGCACTCCCTGACGCAGGGCACAGATGGTGAAAATTCCTTACCAAAGCGCAGACTATTCTCGGACGGTAACTTTCCCGCCCCGAAAACAGAAAACCCTAAAATCCAGCCCTTTTAAAATGTTTTCTCTGTGCACTACATATAACAAAATTATAAACATATTTATAAAGAAAATGGGTCCTTGAACGTGTTGTCGCCTCCCAAATCTGTGCCCATCTTTCCCGCAACTCCATGTTTGAATCCCACCAATCAGGCTTCTGCCCCTGTCACAGTACCAAAACGGCTCTCATCAAAGTAAAAAATGACATCCTTTGTGACTGGAACTGCACTCGCCTGGTTCCATTCTTATCTATCTAATCATACCCAATAAGTCACCTGCAACGGCTTCTCTTTCTGCTCCCAAGGATCTATCCTTGGCCTCCTCCTAATTCTCAACTATATGCTTCCTTGGCCTCATCATCCGAAAACACAGCATCAGTTTCCATATGTACGCTGATGACACCCAGCTCTAACTCAATACCACTTCTCTTGACCCCTCCACGGTCTCTAAATTGTCAGACTGCTTGTCCGACATCCAGTCCTGGATGAGCAGAAATTTTCTCCAATTGAATATTGGGAAGACCGAAGCTATTGTTTTCGGTCCCTGCCACAAACTCCATTCCCTCGCCACTGATTCCATCCCTCTCCACAACATTTGCCTGAGGCTGAACCACACTGTTCGTAATCTTGGTGTAATATTTAACCCTGAAATGAGCTTTCAACCACATATCCACAGCATAACTAAGACTGCCTATTTCTACCTCCGTCTTTACCCTTGCCTCAGCTCATCTGCTGCTGAAACCCTCATCCATGCCTTTGTTACCTCTAGACTTGACTATTCCAATGCACTCCTGGCTGGCCTCCCACATTCTACCTTATGTAAACTAGTGGTGATCCAAAACATGGCTGTCTGTGTCCTACCTCGCACCAAGTCCCGCTCACCCATCATCCCTATGCTCGCTGACCTACATTGGCTCTCGGTTAACCAATGCCTCGATTTCACTATTCTCATCCTTGTTTTCAAAATCCCTTCATGGCCATGCCCTCCCCTATCTCTGTACTCTCCTTCAGCCCCACAAACCCCTGAGATATCTGCACTCCTCTAAATCTGCCCTCTTGACCATCCCTGATTATAATCGCTCACCCATTGACAGCTGTGCCTTCTGTTGCCTAGGCCCTAAGCTCTGGAATTCCCTGCCTAATCTTCTCTTCCCCTCTACTTCTCTAGGTTACCAGCCTAGCTTTTCTACTCAAGTCTCTGGAGAGAAAGAGTTAGAACGCAAACTAAATTTGGTATAAAATAGCAAAATTAAAGTAAAAATAAAAGTGTGAGAGAGAGAATGGAAAGAATAGAGAAAGGAATTGGAGAGGAACACTTGGATGAATATTGTTATTACAGTCATAAGACTGTTCTACTGTCTGGTGTAGGCTTATTATTGTAATCATATTAAACTGTAAAATATTACTCAGAAGACAATTTTTAAAGAAAAAAAGTTCAACACTTTCTGAATCACAGTGAATGAGATTGGGCTTATTCTCCTTAGAGCAGAGGAGGTTAAGGGTAGATTTAACAGAGCTTTTCAAAAGTATGAGAGATTTCATAGAGTAAGTAAGGAGAAATTATTTCCACTGGGGTAAGCAGAGGACACAGATTGAAGATAATTGACAAAAGAACCAGAGGGGAGAGGAGCAGAATTATTTTTCGCCTTGAATTGTTATAATCTGGAATGCACTGCCTGAAAGGCTGGAGGAAGCAGATTCAGTAGCAACTTTCAAAAGGCAATTGGATTTATGCTTGAAAAGGAAAAATATTGCAGAGCTATGGGGAAAGAGCGGGGAGTGGGATTAATTGGATAGCTCTTTCAAAGAGCCTGCACAGGCACAATGGACTGCATGGCCTTCACCTGGGTTGATTCTATGAGCTACAAGCTTAAAAAAATAAGTACTGGCCGAGAGAGATGGAAAGTTCGTCCGACATACCTAGGATTTAATTATCTCATGATGCACTGATCGCTGAATGGTCATCTCCCACTGCAATTGGAGATTTGAAGCATTAGCAATATCAAAAATGTTGTCAAGGGCTCAACTTTAGGCAGACCAATGGAAACAGTGTGGCCCAGAAATTGCGGGCGGATGCCTCCGACCTCAGAACTCAGAACTTTCTACAAAAGTACCTGGTGGCCTGGGAGGTTCGGAGACTTGCGGTTGTGGGCCTCAATGCAAAGGTTGCGTAGAGGCACACATATCCCAGGAGCATATGGGTTTCATATGCATCAGTGGGATCACCTATCAGAGAAGGGGTATTCCCATTCATACTTAATGGTGAGTTCCAATATACGGAATCACCATAAGTATGAATGGGAATTCCCCCAAAAGACAGAAACACTGAAAATAACTAAAGAAAAAAATCAGATATTTCAAATTAATAAAAATTGAATGTAATCATTTTAAACAAAAAGTTAATCTTTTGAAAAATAAATTTACATATTTTAAAGGGTCTAAAAATAAACTTACCTTATTGAACATGATTTTAAATGTTTAAATTATTTTTTTTTAATTATTTTTCTGTACATTTAAAGAGTTATGCTGATAAAAACAGGCCTTACACCTGCTTTTATCACTCGTAAGAATTTGAAGGACATTTGCTGGGCAGGAGTTGGGCAAATATCCAACTCTCCTCCCATGGAGGCCCTTTACTTTCAGATGTGGTGAATCTGTCAAGAGGATTCTTGACAGACTGCAAGTTCTGGGTTTAGGTGCATGCGCTTCGCCTACCAAACCCAGAACTTGCAGGGACACCATGGACACGAGCGCACTTTGTATGCACCCGCAGGGGCCGCAAATTCAGGGCCTACGTAAAACCTTCACTGCTCTTCACAGAAGAGGCAAGAAATGCATAAACAGAAAATAAAGTGGCATTTGGTTAAAGAAACAAGGCAGCAGGCAACATCAAAAAACAATAAATTGAAGATTTATTCTTACAATTTTAAAGAATTTCTTTATTTGGCTAAACAACTCAATTTTAAATTAACATCCAGCCACCTTATCCATGTATGTTAATATTACTGAACTATGAAGAAGTTTGTCTATGGCTCATGAATTCCTTCTTAGTTACCTTTGCCTTTTGCTGCTGTTGCTGCTATTTTACTGAGCTTTAGTGCCTTCAATGCATACTTTCCTTGGGTGTGTAACATCACTGATTGACTACCTAGTGTTGGAATAGCAGATAGATTTGAAAACGAGTTAGTGCTCAAACATTGTGAGGTATAATATGTCAGCTGTTAGCACTAGAGTGAGGAGAAATACAGCGCTCTCACAGGATAATCAACCTTTTCCTCAGCAGTTTCCCCTCTACTTGTCCATTAAAGTTTTTGATCTTTTCTCTGTACACGTCGCTAAATGCAAATGCATCAGGAAAAGTAAATAGGGGAATGATGAGAGTGCGATGACAATTTGCTCAACAGTAAAGAAACACAGCCCATTAGCAAGTCCCAGCTACTGAATGAGACCAGGATGTCACACCACTGGGTGAGTGTAAGTTGTTATGCTTTCTGAGATTCTGGAAACAGAAGGCAGCTATTTTGAAATTGTACTAAAAAAACAAGAACCCGCAACTTAATTAATCATTTCGTTATTTTGCCATTTTCTGTGCTGTGTCCAACTTGGATTTTCTTTTAGAATCACTGCAGATCCAAGAACATTGTAAGTTCTCATTACCGAATCCAGTAACACAAACAGCTTCTGTTGAGCAAGACTGTGGTAGTCCAAGTATAAATGTAATATAAATATAATTTAAAACAAAAAACAACAAATACATATTATGCATTTGCAATATATGACAGAAACATTGGCCATTGAGTACAGTTCCTAAAATTAGGTGTGTAGGCCACTTCACATAATTCTCTGACCCACTCGGCAAGGTTACTCACTCGAAGCAGACTCACTATGTGCTGTAGATTTACAAGCACTCGGGCCTTTGTTTTACAACAAATCCTTACAGTTTAAAAAAACATTTCAATCTATTACTTTAGTGTAATTGAAGTTCAAATTTCAAAAGGTGAAAGGTCAATAAGCTGTATCATGGCCCCCAGTTTCCTCTAAATTTCTGAGGATCAAAACTGCTGATTTCACTGCAAGCACCTCTCTCAGTCAAAAGTGAAGCTTATCAATCTGCATAAAAGGCACATACATGGAACATATATAATACTGAACATGAGGGCTGTACTTGAGTTCTATGGTGGTGTTGTGATGTTTATTATCCTGTGGCTTGAAAGAGTACTTATTGTTATATGTCATTCAGATGCCAATTATCTGTATTTGCTTGAAGGTTCGGTTCCATTTATATGACTGTGCCCTGCCCTGCCCATCCAAGTCTCTCTCACCTTCCAGCTCCTTACTCAGCCTGCGGCAACCTTGCAGCACCTTTCAACTCTTCATATGCGTTTACAGGCCTCAGCCTCATACTTACTGGTAGTTGCTTGTGCCCCAGACCCACCGATCATCCACTGTGCGATGCCACGCAGGATGAAACGCAGATATGCACAATTCCTCATAGTACTCGCACACCTGCACCTACACAGCCACTAACAACTTTTTGTTTTTGTCATTGCAGGTCAAACTCGCGACAATATGCGTGAGCTGCATCGTAGGGACGGAAGTGAGCCCTACCTCCAGGACCTCACCGAGGTGGAAGAGCAAGTGTCCGCCCTCATGGGTGCTGCAGTCCTGGTGGTGGAGGGCGGAGAGGCAGAGTCCCCGCTCGACAGTGACGGGGTATATGAATGAGATGGGTGTTTTGTGTGAGTCCGCTTAGTCTTGAGGCCACATGCCTTACAACATGTTGCAACCAAAATAATGATACCCCCATTCTTCTTGCCTTCCTGCCCCTTCCCCAGCTGATAACAGCACTTCTGTTGCTTTCTGCTTATAGATGATGAGCCAGAAGAGCAGCACTCTGCCCATCAGTGGACATCGTCATACGACGGGGAAGATGAGGAGGAGGTGGAGAGCTGTGTGCTGGCACAGCGTGACACATCCTCATTGGGAATGAGTGTGGAGTTCACCTCAGTGGAAGTGGCCGTCTTCCCAGGGTTGCATGAGGCTGAGACCCCTGGCTCCAGTGGCCTACAGCAACGCCCAACGTGAGGAACAGCTCTCTGGAGGGTAAGTCAGCCCACGCATTCTGCTCACAGACATGCAGATGAAGACCTGGACTTGGAGGTTATGTCCAGGGAATCAATGCAGATGCACCGCGAGGATCCCGCTGAGCATTGATGCACTTGGGTTGAGTGTGTGGATGCTGCCTCAACCTTTGCATTTGCGTCTCAGGAGCCCAGTGAGCCCATCCTTGGTAGATATAAATGGATGATGGAGGCCATAAGTGACCATGGAGTCCCAGACATGCTGGCGTGGGCCATGGCTGATGTGGCAGTAGCCATTGACCGGCAGGCCGAAACCACGCTGCACCTGCATTCTGCCATGTGGTTAGTGCGTGGTGGCATAACTGCGCTGTGTGCTCTGATGCAGAGTCAAATTGATGCCTCGCAAGCACTGACTGCTGCTATCATGTCTGGGGCCCCATAACGGTGCCAAAGTAGGCCAGCAATCTACGTTGCACCAGATTGCTCTGGATGCTGAAGCTCTGCCCCAACGGAGTGGCAGGCCGTCGGTCGAGATGGAACGTGATGTTCTCTTTCAGGACGTCATTTCGAGTCCCAACTCTGCCATTCCTTCTTTGCACTTGCTGCAGTCTGCCCCCCAGCCATCCAAGATGGGTGCTGCCCATTCTCAGGTGGTGCTGTCAACAGTCAGGCCTTCCAGGACCAGAGCTGATCCAGGGCATCCTGCTACACCATCTGTTCTGTCTCCCTCAGGCACACAGCAGCCCTCAAGCGGCCTTACTGCAGGCATTGAGGACTCATTGAGGAGAGCAGTAGGTGAGGGAGGGGGGGTGAGACAGAGGGGAGGGAAATGCCAGTGTAAGACCCACTGAGTAAATGGGCTGGATTTTCGGCTTTGCCAATTTTGAGGTGAAAATGGAGGCGGGGCAAGAAATGTACTGCTTAATTAACGTTAGCAATTAATTGCTTAACTTTTGTCATTTGTGTTCTGCGCCAGCAGCGCAAATGGAGGTGTTGAACTATTTTTGCGGCGTACAAACGGGATCCTCGCCAACTTTAGTGGAGGCCGGGAGCGCTCTGAGAGAAGCCTTGGGAGGAGAAAATAAAAAAGAAAATTCAAAAAAACTTTCAAAAAACATGCCAGCACCCTTACTTCATAAATCGCTACAAAAATATAAAAAAATAAAAACTAGCTTACCTTTTTTGCTGTTTATCCAACTCACTGCCGCCGGAAGGGCTGCACCGCTGTGTTTTCCCTGGCGGTCATCACGGGGCGCATTTCGCAGTGTACGGATCGGGTGTTTGTCAAAACTCGCAGCGATGTCGCAATGTGAACTGTTACACACCCGCGCAGCTCTCCCCGACGGTGCTTTTAAACGCTGCCGCAAAAACCGACCAGAGGATCGCAACTGAGCAAAAAACAGCTGACCATCCCATCTTTTGCCATGGAGCGTCAAAGCGGGGCAAAAACCCGGTCGCAAATGACCCAAAATTCCACCCCATTGTGTCCCCATGGGACCGATATGTTGGAAAGTTTCAGCATCTGTTGTGTCTTTTGAAGGGGTGGGAGCTCCATTTTGTTTTAATGGAGGGTGTGGGGTTTTTGGGATTGTTTAAGGTATGTTGCAAACTAAAATGTTAATTTAACCTTTTCCTTCAGCCTCTGGTGTCTGACTGTTCAGTTGTGATGGAGATGTGGCATTATCATGGCTCAATGCCCGGTCATTATTTGCTGCATCCCTCAGCTACCTTCATTTAAGTGAGACACTCCCTCATGAGCCGCCGGCGAATAGCCCTGGCACTGCCAACATTGGCAGGCTGCCTCCTCCATGGCTGCTGCTGGTCCTTGTCATGTTGCTGGACATTCAGGGTGTCGCCAGGTCCTGTTCCTCGTCCTCCTCTTCCTCCTCCCCCTCTTCCTCCTCCTCCTGAGGAGGGCATATGATTACCACTGGCAAGGCCTGAGCCCCCATAATGGCCAAGTTGTATAGCATGCAGCACGCAACAGTGAATAGAGAGACCTGTTGAGGGGAGTGTTGAAGGCTGCCTCCAGAACGGTCCAGGCATCAGAATCACTGCTTCAGCAGCCCTATTGTCTACTCTATGATGTTGAGGGTGGTGGCATGGCTCTCATTATAGCGTTCTTCCGGCTCTGTGGTGGGGTTACGAAGGGGGGTCATTAGCCAGGTGGCCAGGCAATAACCCTTGTCCCCGAGCAGCCAGCCTTGGCCTTGCCGTGGTGGCTGAAACAGTCGTGGCACAGTGCTCTCCCGCAGGATAAAGGCATCGTGTGCGCTTCCAGAACAGAGAGCATTGACTGCGAGGATGCGCTGCATGTGGTTGCACACCAGCTGCATATTTAGCGAGTTTATGAAGACCTCTGCATTCTGGAATGGTGCTGGCACGGCCACGTGCTCCTTGCACCCTCGGGAAGCCCGCTATCCTGACAAACCCACATGCGCGCTCATCCTGTTTCTCCTTGGTCATTGGAAAATTAATGAAGTCTATTCTACAAGCATAGAGTGCCTGTGTAACATCGCGGATGCAGCAATGTGCTGCCAATTGTGAGACATTGCATATGTCCCCTCATGCAGCCTGGAAGGAGCCGGAGGCATAGAAGGTGAGTGTCACCGTGACCTTCACTGTGATGGGCAGCGTAGTCCTGGTGCCGACGTGAGGCTTAAGGTCTGCTTATAGTACACGGCATATCTCTGGAATGACCTCCTTTCGGAAGCACAGCCTTCTGACACACTGCTCCTCGGATAGGTCCAGGTATGAACGTTGCTGCTGGTAAAACCTTGGGGGGTAACGACTCCTGCCCTGACATCTGGGGCTCTCCTCCTTCGGCCGCTGACATGGCCAACAGCCCTTCTCTCTTGACGCCACCTTGCTAGAGCATGTAGAATGCGACCAGGGTGAACTAGTAATGCCCCCATTCAAGTTTTCCAAAATACTTTTTCTCAAGCTGAACTGTTATGTCTGCTTACTGCTGCAAACTCGGAGGCTCATGTACTGTGGTCTGTTTAAACGTTGCACTGACTATGGCCCCCGAGGAAAGCGCTTCCACATCCCTTTAAGTAGCCACCAGTTAATGACTCTACAAGCCTGTACCGACTGTTTTTCCAGATGTTGTTATTGGTGGGAGCTAAATGAGGCGGCTGCACCTAATTTAGTGAGCCGGGCGCAAGCGTGGACATTGCACCAGGACTGAAGTTATGATTGGACTGATTGTCAGCAGCCAGGCGCTAGTGGTTTGCACCCCCGCTATACTTGTAACTAATTTTGTGGCGGGGCGCTAAAAGCTGCTCGCCCAGTCGCTAAGCTCTAACTCTCACATTAACGGCCTCTCTAGGCATTATGAACTATATGGCACAATTTTAAAGTGGGGGGGGGGCAGGAAAGAGAAACCTGGGGGTTCATATCCACAAATCTTTTGAAGGTGGCAGGACAAATTGATAAGGCTGTTAAAAAATAACGGTTAAAGAATAACAGGATCTTGGGTTTTGTAAATTGAGTATAAAACACTAAAGCAAGAAAGTTATGTTAAACTGTTATAAATCACTAGTTAGGCCTCAGCTGGAGCATTTTATCCAATTCTGGTCACTACACTTTAGGAAGGATGTCAAGGCCTTGGATAGAATAAATAAGGAGAAACTGTTTCCAATGGCATGAGAATTGTTAACCAGAATACACAGATTTCAGATAACTGGCAAAAGAGCCAGGGAGGAGATGAGGAGAATTTTTTTTACGCAACTAGTTATGATCTGGAATACACTGCCTGAATGGCTTGTGGAAGCAGATTCAATAGTAAGTAACTTTCAAAAGGTAATTGAATACATATTTGAAAATTTAAAATATGTAGGACGATGGGGAAAAAACGGGGGAATGGAACGAATAGGATAGATCTTTTATGTCACAGTATTTCATTAAGTGTTCAGCCAATTTTAATGAGTAAAAAATTCTACCCAAGATCAAAAGTGTCCCATTACTACATATTGATCTACTCCCTTCAATGGAATAGTGACAATCGTGTTTCTCTTAATATTTGAAAGCAGCAGGGGGACGAGGTTCAACTGGGAGCAGGTTTTGAGAGGTTTGGGGGAGGGTGCGGTAAGCCAAGAGTCAAAATTGTCCCATGTTACCAATTTGATGCCTGGGGTATTTTAACTCCTGGTCCTCACTTACATCCCGCGGCCAGATGCCCGCCCAAATGGTTGAAATGAGGCAGCTGGCCGGCTTTGGGTAGGTCAGAATCATGGAGCCTCGGAGCCCACCATCAACACCAAGGTAATTCATGGGGGAGGGAAAGAGGAGGATCAGGGCCATTTTGTGGGTGGGGAGTGAGCCCAGACAAAAACTGCTCAGATTATCCTGCTGCTCCTGGCCCTACTAATGAAAATGTTCACTTACCTTAAAGGGCCTCCTCTTCTTCCTTTAAAGGTTTTACTGAGCAGGGCACCCATCGAGGGCTTAGTAGGCCATCAAAATGTCATCAGATCCCAGTGATATCATGGACCCCTATTAGCATATATTAATAAGGGTCTTGCCCCGGTCAGGCAAGCATCTGGGCCACCTAAAGAAAAAGTCCAGTTAAGAGAGTGGCGGATGGGAATCGAGCAGGAACAGGGGGATTAGGCTCTGCACAGCTACTTTAACTATATGCCCACCCAGGGTGAAATTCCTACCAATTTTTTTTCACCTCTCGCAATTCCAACCAAAAGTAATCATCCTACCTAAAATTGTTCCACCAAGCGTGTTTCTCTTCTATGCATGTTCTTGGCCTACCTCCTCTGACCAATAGTGGAACTCTCATAACCCCATTACCGCTAAAGCTGCCTCTGCTAAGATTGGTCTCCTTTTTTTGAACCAAACTCTTATTTTCTGCTCAACAACTCTCAAACTGTATAAATCTAGTCAAGTCGTACATTCTACTTGCACACCTGGCCATGCTCTTTAGGAACATATGAATTGCTAGAGTAAAAAAGACTACAGTCCATCTAGTTCACCTTCTACCAACCCAGTAGTCGCACAATACAATGATAACAAAGTTATTATCTTTCCACTACTGAACGGGTTTCACATTTAGCAACAACCTCTCTCATCTCTCGGCTGTCCAACATGTTCTTCCTCCTCCTTGCATTATCACTCAATTGAAAACTTATACACTGCTGTCTATCCAACTCATATTTTCTCTAGACCTCAGAACTCCTTATCTTTGTTACTTTTTTTTCTTCTGTTTACAATCTTTCGGCTTTTAAAAGTTTGATGTCAACCAACCGTTACTTCCTGTTTTATCTCAGTTTCTCTTTAATTTTTTTCTTCAAGTTTGCTGATTTCCTGTACTACAGGCCATGGTCTTTTACCTTGGTTTCTCATTAAAAAATGTACAAAATCATTTTCAATCATAATAAGTACCAAAGTTCAAGTAAAATCTGTGTGACCGAAAAATGTCCAAAAAATGCATGCAACTACAACTGAGAGTAATAATTTAAATGCTACATTTAAGCGTCAGCTTGACTCAGTTAATAGCAGTCTCATCTTTGAGTCAGATGGCAGTGGATCCAAGTCCCACTCCAGGACTTGAGAACATAACCAGTGTAATACCGAGGGAGTACCGTCTGTCAGATGAGATGGTAAACTGCCTGCCCAGTTATTGCATGTGGACGGGAAACATCTCATGGCACCATTCAAAAAAAAGGGTGTTTTCCGGATGTCCTGGCCAATGTTTAACCCTCAACCAACACCATCAAAGTGGTGATTCATCTCATTGCTGTTTATGGAATCTTGTTGAATTCAAATCGACTGCCACTTTTGCTTATGTAACAGTAGTGAAGTACTTAAAGATATGGTACAGTGTGTTGTGAGGCCAAGTATGTTTCTTCCAGGTTCTATTGCAGTGACTTAAACCAGGAAAATGGAAATTCAGCTACACTTCTAGCGAACTAGTGGTGGCGAAGTGGGAGCAGTTCCGAGGAAGTTCCTGGGCTAGGTTTATAGAAAAAAGAAAGACTTGCATTTATATCGTGCCTTTTGCAACCTCGGGATGTCCCAAAATGCATTTCAGCCAATGAAATACTTTTAAAGTGTTGTCATTGTTGTAATTTAGGAAACGTGGCAGCCAATTAACGCACAGCAAGGTCCCTCAAATAGCAATGAGATAATGAGCACATAATCTGTTTCGGTGATGTTGGTTGAGGAATAAATACTGGCCAGGACACGGAGGATAACTCCTCTGCTCTTCTTCAAAATAGTGCCACAGGATCTTTTATATCCACCTGAGAGGGCAGATGGGGCTTCAATTTAATGTCTCATCTGAACGACAGCACCTTTGACAGAGCAGCACTCATTCAGTACTGCACTGGTGTGCCAACCTATATATGCTCTTGAATCAAGGTTTGCACAATATGTTATCTTCAGTGAAAGATGTATTTCTTGTTCTATTAGGAGGGTTGCCAGCTTCTCAATATGAATATTAATTAATTCACTCTAGCAAACAGCATGGACTAAAAATTTTGTATTGCCCATTTTGTGTCAAAAATCTGACTGTTCGGTACGTGTAGCACCTTGTGAAAGTTAACGCCGTCTACTGCGAAATTTGGTTTCAGTGCCCCAAGAGGGAAATAGATTGGTAAATCAGTTGTTGCACAATTCTCTGAGGGCGGTGAAGCCAAATTCCCAGAGTGAATGTGGATGAGGCGATGGTTGTTAGACATTCCGGCGCCAGGCACTTTTTAAAGGGGATGTAAGATAACTCTCGCAGTCTGGTCAGCACGGCAACATGGCTGAGGCTGGAGGTCGCCAGCATGCACACCGCTTTTCCAACGCAGCCCTGAAGGCTTTTATAGAGGCTGTGGAGAGGCGAACTAATGTCCTGCAGCCTGAGGGTGGCAGGAGGCCACCGCCGAGAGTTTTCAGACGTTTGTGGAGGGAGGTGGCACAACTCATGTTGGCAAGGAGTACGGTGCCCAGAACTGCGACACAATGTCGCAAGAAGTTGAACGACTTCACTTGGGTCATCAGGATGAGTACCCTTTCTATTAACCTTACAATGTCATAATGTGAACCTCACTGTCTCACACAATGTACAGTCTGTCCAGTACCTGCTCCTTCACAATGTGTACTAACCCATGTTTTTGTTGCTGAAGAGAGCTACAAAGTTCTGCCTCAGTTCAGCAGCCATACCCTGGGCCTCCATGCATAGCTCTCCTTCTTGGTCCCTACTCAGCCCCACCTCTGCTCTTACTACCTTTTCACACTTTATATGCATTTGCAAAACTTTAGCCTTCCCCTTAATCTTAATCCCCTGGTCCACACAGCCACCCTGAGCAGCTACTGAGAGTCAAATGGACATCTGCACACTTCCATATAGTAGCAGATGTTCAACTCTGCAAGGCACATATGGCAGATGATTAGCTGCACACTTGCTCACACCTTATTCTGTTTGTTATTGCAGGCGAAACTCGCCCACAACAGGCGGCAACAAATGTGGACTGATGGAGGGGAGCCTGACCTCCACGCCCTCATGGAGGTGGAAGAGTGATGTGTACGCCCTCATGGGCGCACAAGTGGGTACGGTAGCTGTCAGGGAATCCGAGCCCCTGGGGCAGTGACGGTACATTCATCCCCTTTCCCTCTTACATGAGACCATTTACCCCTGAAACCATATGCCTTTTCCACTTTACATATGTGTCCTATATTTCCCTTCCTGCCCCCTCCCCTGCTGCTTACCACACTTCTGTTGCTTTGTGCTTACAGATAATGAGCCAGAAACACAACAGCCTGTCCGTGAGGCATCCACCTCCAATGACAGGGAAGACAAGGAGGAAGGGGATGACAGTTCTGCGTCACTCTGACAGGATCCATCTGCTGCAGACAGTGGGGCCACCACCTCGGTGGACAAGCCGATCTTTCTGGGATTTGACGAGCCCGAGGTTCCTGGACCCAGTGGCCTTGTAGCAATGCCCAGCATGAAGGGAAGCTCGGGGGCCAGCTCACCAGAGGGTGAGCCGGCACCTGAGTCCTGCTGAGCGTGACTCTGATGGGGACCTGGATTTGGAGGCTATGGCGACAGAGCCTCAGGGGATGCACTGCGAGCTTCTGGGTGCACAGGCAAGGGTCCCGCGGAGCATGGATGCACTTGCTGTGTGGTTGGGGGAGGCCGCCTGAAGCATTGCCCGTGTATCTGAGGATTCCATCGAACCCATCCTTGGCAAGTACCAAAGGATGATGGAGTCGACGAGCGACCGTGAGGACTCAGAGGTGATGGCACGTGACATGGCTGATGTGGCAGCCCAGGCATTCGTGGTGTGATTCAGTCACTGATTGGTGGCATCAATTCTCAATCTGCACTCATACAGACTCCGATTGTTGCCACACAAGCACTGACTGCTGCCATCCTCTCTGTATTCCCCACAGTCCAACGGACACTAAACGGTGCTGAAGCAGGCCAACAATCTGTGCTCCAGCAGATTGCTCCGGGTGCTGAGGCTCTGCCCTGGGGAATGGCGGTGTGTCGATGGAAATGAAAGGTGCTGTCCTCTCTCAAGATGACAGCATTCTGGCTCCCACCACTGGCACTCCACCTTTGCACCTGCCGCGAACTGCACCATACCCATCCCAGACTGCTGCTGCCCATGCTGAGGTCAGGCCTTCCAGGCGCAGAACTGGGCCAGGGTGTTCTGCTCGGCCATTTGCAATCTCTGCCTCACAGACACAGCAGCCTTCAAGTGGCCACAGTAAGGAGGAACACTAGGGGTGGGGGGGGGTGGAGGGAAGGAGTGGGAAATATGCGAATAAGTCTCAATAAGGACTTTTCTGACCATGGCCAAATGTCTACATATTGTAAATATAATTGTACATATTTTGTTGCTGATGTTTGACGTCTGTTATTTGTGGAAGGGTCTTGTCATAATATGATTAATGGAAGCTGGTCTTGCACTTGAGATGGGAGGGGCGTTTGTATATATATATTCATAAAGTTGCTTGTGTGTTATACTGTTGCAAGGGGTATTTGTTACATTCTTTATTAATTGCCGGTGAAGAATTATTGATGTGCTGCTTGAGGGAACACTCTTGTTAGAGATAATAAAAAGTTGATTTGACCGTTTGCATTGCCGTGATGTGTATTAATTGAGAATTTCACGGGGGGGAGCTGTGCCATGAGTCTAGCACATATCGATATGACTATGAGGCCCAGTCATCATCTGGTCATTGATTCATCGGAATCAATAGAGAATGAGGCGCTGACATGCGGCCTTGCAGCGGCAGCATTGGCATGGTGCCTCCTCCATAGCAGCTGATTCTCCTCCTCGTCTACCTCGCCATGCTGTGCATTGTCATGCTCCTCTTCCTCCTCCTGAGGTGGAGCTGCAATCCCCTCTTGATGGCCAAGTTGTACAGCATGCAGCAGGCCACAATGAAGAGCGAGACTTAATCAGGGGAGTACTGAAAGCTGCCTGCAGAGTGGTCAGGGCATCAGAAACACTGCTTTAGTACCCCGATAGTCTGCTCTATGAGGTTCCAGGTGCCTGCATGGCTCTCGTTGTACCGATGCTCAACACTGATGTTGGGGTTGTAGATGGGTGCCACGAGCCAGGTGGCTAGACCATAGCCTTTGTCGCCAAGCAGCCAGCCGCGATCTTCATGTGGTGGCTGGAAGAGTCATGGCACAGTCCTCTCACGCAGGATGAAAGCATCTAGTGCGCTGCCAGGTTAGCGGGCATTCACAGCGAGAATGCGCTGTGTGTGGTCGCACACCAAATATACATTGAGAGCCATTGTAGCCCTTGCGGTTGCAAAACACCTTCAGGTGTGGTGCATGCAATGCCACATGGGTGCTATCAATGGTGTCCTGAACCATTGGAAAGCCCGCTATCCTGGCGAACCCACATAACCATTCCTCCTGTTTCTCCCTTGTCATGGGAAATTTTACATAGTCCATTCACCTGTGGTAGAGAGCATCTGTGACCTTGCAGATGCAGCAATGAGCAGCAAATTGCGACACGCTGCAGATGTCCTCTGCTGTAGCCAGTGACCTTTACTGCGATGGATAGCAAAGTCCTGGTTCCGATATCAGCCTCTCGGAAAGGCTGCAGGAGATGGTATAGCTTGGTGACAACCTCCTTGCAGAACCGCAGCCTTGTAATGCACTGCTACTCAGTCATGTCTAGGTATCAGAAGTGCTCCCGATAAACCCATGGGGGAGGGGGGAGTGCGTAAGGCTCCTTGTCCCGACATCTATAGGGTCTCCTCATTCGTGGCCCCACAGTTCCAATCTCCCTTCTCTGTAGACACCGCCGACCAATTGCTTGGAGGAGACGAAGGTGGCGTGCTAGCACTGCACCCATCTAAAGGTACACCTAAAATCGCTGTTTAACTGTAACTTTGAACCCAATCTGCTGCAGAAATCCAATATGCACTGCAATGTGGAAATGTAGCACTCACTGTGACCTCTGAGCAACCCTTTAAATACTCTCCTGGCATTGCTCAAAGTAGCTGGGACCGCCTGTTTTCTCTAGTGTGTTCAGCGGCTGTCAGTAAGTGAGGTGCACAAACCGAATTTTGCATCCGGGGCGCTAGCAGGGCAGTGCACATGTACTGATGTGATGATCTGGTTGGCATTAGAGGGCGCGGAGATAACTGTTAGCACCGCCGGTAAAAGTGAACCAAGTTTCACGGGCATCGCTAAAATCTCCATGGCCGGGCGTTAAGCCATGAGTGATGCTTTACCGCCACTCCGGGATGCTAACGGGAAGTGATACCCAACCAAATTTCGTGCCCCATGTGTTTTAGTGCAATTATTCATACATTTCCCCCCAAAATGTTCCCGCTTAAATATTATTCACCATAAAATGTATGAAGCAACATTTAATGCCCAGGTAGCCACAGGTCACAGATGTTACATCTAAGCAAAGTAATTTCAGAGCATATTATTTTCAATTTAGAATAAAATGAATCACATAAATTTCCAGTAGGGGCAGCCTGGAGTGACAAACAGACATGTTTCCAAAACAAATTGCAAGATGTGCACCTGTTAAATATTTTTTAAATTATCAGCTGATTAAATCTTTAGTAGTAATAATGTGATTAGGACACAATAAGGGAGAGTAGGAATAAATAAAAAGAGACAAGAACCAGCAGCATTAGCAAGGAATTAAGGCAGTCCTGCTGAGGCCATAATAAATGCCTCAGGAAATGTTTACACTGTTCAAACTAAAATAGTCCTAATAAAAATGTTGACTATTGAAGGAAACACTCCTGCAGCGTGATGGTCACATAGTAATAGCAATCAGCAAAATTAATTATTGGCTTCTTAATCATCATTTCTCACTCATGCCTTCCTTTACTATTTGCTATAATTTCCAGTGATGATAACATTGCAATATGTTGTGCTACAAAGTTGTTGTGATGAGTCACAACTGAGATTGTATAAAATCCAATGTCACATTTGATGTAACTGTTGCCATACTGTGGGAATACAGCGCTTGATTAAACACAACCTTAGTTTTCAAATGCAGCCATACTTCAATTCATATTCCAAAACACTGTTACTGTGGAATGTTACAAGACTTTTTATGAAAGTTGTTTGGGAAACTTTGTATTATGTTGTTGAAAGCACACTGAAACTAGTCACCAGAAAATTAATTGTTGCTTCAACTGTTTGTGATGACAATAATGTACAACTGTTCTCTCACAAAATAAAAATGTTGCTCAAAGGAAATCAACAACCTAGGCTAATACAGTGCTTTTAAAAGAGGCAACACCCCAAGGAACTTCACAGATGGGCATCAGTCTCGAGCAGAAGCAGGGAAAGGAGTAAGGGAAGGGTGCTAAAGGCATCGGTGATAACTTAGGTTTGAAGGTGGGAGAAATGCAGTGGGGCACAGGGATTTAGGAAGGGAATTCCAGAGGATGGCAGTGAGATGTGTGAGCAGAGTGAAGAGGGTTGGAACAGAGGATGTGAAGTGGGACATCGGGCTGGATGCGATTGTTGAGCAGGATGGGTTAAGACTGTTGATGAAGATAAGGATTTATTAAAACAAGGATAGCGAGTTAGTGGAGGTCAGCAAGGACAGGGACTGTGCATGGTCAAATTTGAATTGCAACAGATCTTGGGGGAGAAACTGGCCTAGTTTGCGGCTCCTATTAATGCCAACGAGGGGTGGTAATGGGACGCTGAGGGGTTAGTGACCGGGCACGGAGAAATCATCGACGTCCGCAAACACTCTTGGCGGTTTTGCTCTGGCGCTATCACTTACCACTTTGCTCTCTTGTGCCTCGGAGATCATGACGTTATCCAGTGAGCAGCGCCCCATTACTACCCCAGGTGCACTATTAATTCCTGCCCCCTGCAGCATTGTCTGGCGTCAACAATGGCAGCTGCAGGAGGCATTGTCACCTCAACTGGATATTTGGGGAGTGCTAATTAAAGGCATTGGTAGTCAGGAAGGGAAAATATTATTAATCTCCCCAGTGTGGTGTATTTTGCTTTTTTTGGACCCTGTGATTGCACAGCCATGCTTGGGGCTGCTATGCACATAGCACAGGTGCGGTGGCTCAACACAGACAGCAGGAAAACTCAGTCAGATGCAGCAAGAGGTCGAGGATGAGGCCTATAAAAGGCCAGGACTTCGGGCAGTCGGGAGCAGCAGGAGGTCGAGGATCGAGGCCTATAAAAGGCCAGGAATTCGGGCAGTCGGAACAGCAGTTCGGGAGGGGCAGTCGGAGCAGCAAGCTGGTGCAGAGACAAGAGTAAACAAATAAGTAATAAGAAATCGAAGGGTGATGTCACAGTTAAGCAGGTAAGTGATTGGTTGGTGGATTGGTGAGTATTTAATCTATTTCATTTTCTTTTTCTTTTCTTATCAGTAGGTAACCTTTGGTATTATTGCCAAATTAAGTTAATTTAAGGGTTAAGTCATGGCAGGAGTGCCCAGACCCATGTCATGCTCCTCCTTTGCTATGTGGGAAGTCAGGGACGCTTCCTGTGTCCCTGACTACTATGTGTGCAAGAAATGTGTCCAGCTGCAGCTCCTGACGGATCGCATTGCGGCACTGGAGCTGCGCATGGACTCACTCTGGAGCATCCGCGATGCTGAGGATGTCATGAATAGCACGTTTAGTGAGTTGGTCACACGGCAGGTAAAGGTATACACAGGCAGATAGGGAATGGGTGACCATCAGGCAGAGCAGTGGAAGGAAGGTAGTGCAGAGGTCCTCTGAGGTCATCTCCCTCCAAAACAGATATACCGTTTTGGGTACTGTTGGGGGGGATGATTCATCAGGAGAAGGCAGCAGCAGCCTAGTTCATGACACCATGGGTGGCTCTGCTGCACAGGAGGGCAGGAAAAAGAGGGGAGAGCTATAGTGGTAGGAGATTCTATTCTAAGGGAAATAGATAGGTGCTTCTGCAGCTGCAATCGACTCCAGGATGGTATGTTGCCTCCCTGGTGCAAAGGTCAAAGATGTCTCGGAGCAGCTGCAGGGCATTCTGGATGGGGAGGGTGAACAGCCAGTTGTCGTGGTGCATATAGGTACTAACGATATAAGTAAAAAACGGGATGAGGTCCTACAAGCTGAATTTAGGGAGCTAGGAGTTAAATTAAAAAGTAGGACCTCAATGGTAGTGATCTCAGGATTGCTACTAGTGCCATGTGCTAGTCAGAGTAGAAATAGCAGGATAGTTAAGATGAATACATGGCTTGAGGAATGGTGCAAGAGGGAGGGATTCAAATTCCTGGGACATTGGAATCGGTTCTGGGGGAGGTGGGACCAATACAAACCGGATGGTCTGCACCTGGGCAGGACCAGAACCATTGTCTGAGGGAGAGTGTTTGCTAGTGCTGTTGGGGAGGGTTTAAACTAAATGGCAGGGGGATGGGAATCTGTGCAGGGAGACAGAGGGAAGTAAAATGGGGGCAGAAGCAAAAGGTAGAAAGGAGATAAGGAAAAATGGAGGGCAGAGAAATCAAAGGCAAAAATCGAAAAGGGCCACATTATATCATAATTCTAAAAGGACAAAGAGTATTAAAAAAATAAGCCTGAAGGCTCTGTGTCTCAATGCGAGGAGTATTCGTAATAAAGTGGATGAATTGACTGCGCAGATAGCTGTTAAGGGATATGATGTAATTGGGATTACGGAGACATGGCTCCAGAGTGACCAAGGCTGGGAACTCAACATCCAGGGGTATTAAATATTCAGGAAGGATAAACAGAAAGGAAAAGGAGGTGGGGTAGTGTTGCTGGTTAAAGAGGAGAATAAAGCATTGGAAGGAAGAACATTAGCTTGGATGATGTGGAATCGGTATGGGTAGAGCTGCTGAAAAGCGAAGGGCAGAAAACTATCGTGGGAGTTGTTGTGTACAGACCACCAACAGTAGTAGTGAGGTAGGGGATGGCATCAAACAGGAAATTAGGGATGCGTGCAATAAAGGTACAGCAGTTATCATGAGTGACTTTAATTTTCATATAGATTGGGCTAACCAAACTGGTAGCAATACAGTGGAGGAGGATTTCCTGGAGTGTATAATGGATGGTTTTCTAGACCAATACGTCGAGGAACCAACTAGAGAGCTGGCCATCCCAGCCTGGGTGTTGTGTAATGCGAGAGGACTAATTAGCAATCTTGTTGTGCAAGGCCCATTGGGGAAGAGTGACCATAATATGGTAGAATTCTTCATTAAGATGGGTAATGACACAGTTAATTCAGAGACTAGAGTTCTGAACTTAAAGAAAGGTAACTTCGATGGTATGAGACATGAATTGGCTAGGATAGACTGGCGAATGATACTTAAAGGGATGACGGTGTATAGGCAATGGCAGACATTTAAAAATCACATGGATTAACTTCAACAATTGTACATCCCTGTCTGATGTAAAAATAAAACGGGGAAGATGGCTCAATCGTGGCTAACAAGGGAAATTAGGGATAGAGTTCAATCCAAGGAAGAGACATATAAATTGTCCAGAAAAAGCAGCAAACCTGAGGACTGGGAGAAATTTAGAATTCAGCAGAGGAGGACAAAGGGTTTAATTAGGAGGGTGAAAATAGAGTATGAGAGTAAGCTTGCAGGGGACATAAAAACTGACTGCAAAAGCTTCTATACATATGTGAAGAGAAAAAGATTAGTGAAGACAAATGTAGGTCCCTTGCAGTCAGAATCAGGTGAATTCATAATGGGGAACAAAGAAATGGCAGACCAATTGAACAAATACTTTGGTTCTGTCTTCGCTAAAGAAGACACAAATAAACTTCCAGAAATACTAGGGGACGGAGGGTCTAGCGAGAAGGAGGAACTGAAGGAAATCCTTATTAATTAGGAAATTGTGTTAGGGAAATTGATGGGACTGAAGGCCGATAAATCCCTAGGGCCTGATAGTCTGCATCCCAGAATACTTAAGGAAGTGGTCCTAGAAATAGTGGATGCATTGGGGGCCATTTTCCAACATTCTATAGACTCTGGATCAGTTTCTATGGATTGGAGGGCAGCTAATGTAACCCCACTTTTTAGCCTGACATCGGTAGTGGGGAAAATGTTGGAGTTAATTGTTAAAGATTCAATAGCAGCGCATTTGGAAAGCAGTGACAGGATCGTTCCAAGTCAGCAAGTATTTATGAAAGGGAAATCATGCTTGACAAATCTTCTGGAATTTTTTGAGGATGTAACTAGTAGGGTGGACAAGGGAGAACCAATGTATGTGGTGTATTTGGACTTTCAAAAGGCTTTTGACAAGGTCCCACACAAGAGATTAGTGTGCAAAATTAAAGCACATGGTATTGGGGGTAATGTTTTGACGTGGCTAGAGAACTGGTTGGCAGACAGGAAGCAAAGAGTAGAAATAAACGGGTCCTTTTCAGAATGGCAGGCAGTGACTAGTGGGGTACCGCAAGGTTCAGTGGTGGGACCCCAGCTATTTACAATATACATTAATGATTTAGACGAAGGAATTGAATGTAATATCTCCAAATTTGCAGATGACACTAAGCTGGGTGGCAGTGGGAGCTGTGAGGAGGATGCTAAGAGGCTGCAGGGTGACTTTGATAGGTTAGGTAAGTGAGCAAAAGCATGGCAGATGCAGTATAATGTAGATAAATGTGAGGTTATCCACTTTGGTGGCAAAAACAGGAAGGCAGAATATTATCTGAATGGTGACGGATTAGGAAAAGGAGAGTTGCAACGAGACCTGGGTGTCATGGTACATTAGTCATTGAAAGTTGGCATGCAGGTACAGCAGGCGGTGAAGAAGGCAAATGGCATGTTGGCCTTCATAGCGAGAGGATTTGAGTATAGGAGCAGGGAGGTCTTACTGCAATTGTACAGGGCCTTGGTGAGGCCACATCTTGAATATTGTGTACAGTTTTGGTCTAATCTGAGGAAGGACATTCTTGCTATTGAAGGAGTGCAGCGAAGGTTCACCAGACCGATTCCTGGGATGGCAGGACTGACATATGAAGAAAGACTGGATCGACTAGGCTTATATTCACTGGAATTTAGAAGAATGAGAGGAGATCTCATAGAAACATATAAAATTATGACGGGATTGGACAGGTTAGATGCAGGAAGATCGTTCCTGATGTTGGGGAAGTCCAGAACCAGGGGTCACAGTCTAAGGATAAGGGATAAGCCATTTAGGACCGAGATGAGGAAAAACTTCTTCACTCAGAGAATTGTGAACCTGTGGAATTCGCCACCACAGAAAGTTGTTGTGGCCAGTTCGTTAGATATATTCAAAAGGGAGTTAGATGTGGCCCTTACAGCTAAAGGGATCAAGGGGTATGGAGAGAAAGCAGGAATGGGGTACTGACGTTGAAAAAATGATCAGCCATGATCATATTGAATGGTGGTGCAGGCTCGAAGGGCCGAATGGCCTACTCCTGCACCTATTTGCTATGTTTCTATGTTTCACCCCAACATTGGCCCTTCCCTTTAAGCAAAGGAAGGAGCCTGTGCAGATGACAGTGCTGCAGTGAACATTGCTCAGCGCTCTGCTGATTGCTCTGTGTTCCCGAAAAAATTATCGTCCCAAATGAGACGCTACGCAATTTCTAGCCCCTTGTGTTAATAAAACAAATGAACAAAAAGCAAAATCTTTGAAAGGGTGATGTGAAGTAGGTGCGGTGAAACTGCAGCCAATGACAAATCTCTCAATGTATTTTCCATAAATCATTACTCCAAAGGTTATCCATCACCTCATGTCACAGACATCCGACCAGGGTGGTTAAAATAAATTCCTAGACGTTGCTTACCCATCCCTGACCTTCCATTGTACCTATATATTGCTGCTCAAACTTGAAATCAAAGCAGTCAGTTAAAGGTTAAACAGAAAAAACAGGTTAAATAGAAAAAACAGCTGTAAGATTGATTGCAATGGAAATTTAAAACTAAGGTCAGCTAGGACAGATTAATCATAATTACTGACAACGACATGTCTCAGTGTAAATTCTAAGAGACATATTCAAATATTGTACAGAATTACAGCGCTCAAAAATTAAAATATGCAAATGGTTATGAATCAATGACAGAACAGCCAAACTCCACATAAAAGGGGCTTCATCTCCATGAGGAAATACTTGATAAATCTTTGTTTACAAACACTCAATGAAATTACGTGCATCATGTTAAAACGCATCATTATGCTACCAATCTAGGCTGACATTTAAGTGCAGTACTGAGGAAATGCTGCACTGTGGGAGCTGCCATCTTTCAGATGGCATATTAAAACCTGCCGGCCTAGAAATTCGGTCGACTTTCCTGCAGAGTGCTAACAGCAGAGTGCTCAAATGGGGAGGTCCATGGAGCCTGGGATTATGGGCCTTGGATCTCATTATCATGCAGATGGTGCAGAGGTAGGAGCCCACACAAGTTCATACGCCAATTTTCAGGTAAGTGATTGGGGAAGATCACGGGGGTCTGGGGGAGGAACGCCTGGGCCGCGGAGTCTAATCGGAGGCCGGTTGGGGGTCAGGGAAGACGATCACGGGGGCCTGGAGTATTGTTGGGGGTCAGTAGTGCTGTCGGGGAGAGGCGGCTAGGAGGTCGGGAGTGGGGCTGTGGAGAGATTAGGGGGTCCTGGAGATCAGAGTTGGGAGTGAGCTCGGAGATCTCGGGACCAGGAGCGGCGGTGATTACCGTAAGTTCTTACCTTTTTGTAATTCCGTGCTGTTTAGCGTTGCTTTTCCCAAAGGCAATCAGCACTGGTGCTGGCTGCCTCAGGCCCAAACCAAAGTTACAAGAGAGAGCAGAAGTAGGCAAAATGCACCTTATTTGGATATGTTAATGGCCTTATGCCTGTTTCAGATGTCGGTAAAGGATGCCTCTTGTTTGGCCTTTACCAAGATGGCATCTGGCGCGGGCCACATCAGAATTGCACATGCATGGCACGGATGCCATTTTGAATACAAAGCAGCACCTGGAGCACCAAAAATCTGGGCGTTACGGAACCAAATTTCCAGCCCACTACCCTCTCAGGTGGACATAATTATTCAACAGTTAGTTCTAGGCTCTAATTTCCTCTCTATACAGCAGGGTAAAAGTTAAAAGCAGAACAATTTCAGAAATCTCAAATTAAAATTAGTATCCCTGCCTCATTTCCTTTCAAATCTATTCAGTCAGTGTGTCCTAAGGCTGTTAGGATGGTGACAGAAAATAATAAATAGAAAAGGCAGGAGCAGGCTATTCTCACGGGGACTGCCGCCTGACAAAAATATTCCAAAAGCACAGAGTTATATCACATCCCTTGAATGGTCAGTAACGTGATGAAGATAAAGCACAAAGCCAAGGTTTAGCACTCATTGCTCTCCACAGCAGGCAAATTCCCCGCTCCTCCCGTACACGGCTAACCAGTACAAAGCCTCCCTGAAAAAATAAAAGACATGGGCAATTGATATTAACCAGAGCTTTTTGTATCAGGAAGGAAAGGTCCTTCTGGTGCACAGCTATTCTAATAGGTTTTGTTGAAGTGTAATTACTCACTGATTGTGCAGATGCTCCCCTCATCATTTCCTTGAAAAGAAACAGCAAGTTTTATTAGGGTTCTGAGGAAAGGTCATTGACCTGAAACGTTAACTCTGTTTCTCTCTCCACAGATGATGGCTGACCTGCTGAGCATTTCCAGCATTTTCTCTTTTTATTTTTGATTTACAACATCTGCTTACTGAAGTATTTTGCTTTAGTTGTATTTCAGCCGTCCAGACAGACGGAGCTCCGGCTCCTGAAGTAGCACTGGGAGCAATTAGAACGGTACTGACGAGCAGCTGAATTAGACTTGTAAACGGCAATTCACAATCATTTCTATTGTAGTGAAAGGCATAGTATAGGTAATAAAACATTAAGTACATTGGTGGAAGAAGGGTATCTAAGCTTGCCTACAATCAGCTGACCTCCTGGGCCTGGTCAGCAGCCTGTTAAGTGCCATTTCAGCCCTTTGTTTTTAACTTAAAAAAAAAGAAAGCTTTGGAGCAGGGAGAGTTGAAGAGAACTTTCATCTTGCTACTTGTCAATGGGAGCAACACCGACCGAGGGAGAGAGAAATAGGGAAATACACACCAAGCTGCCCTGATCCTGTAAACCTTCTGGGAATCAGCAGAGCCATAGCTCACTGAACCTATGCAGGGACAATCACTTGAACAAAAGAAAAGTTTTTGTTGGATTTATGGTCCTTGTTTCGAGGCGGTCGGTCAGCTTGTTGTTCGATTAAAGTCTGCACCTGTCGGCTGACAGTTGCCAAATTATATATATTGTAACATTTTATTGTAACATTTGGGTACCGAATGTACTGGGTGTAGCAATTTTTTGATCCATTTGAAATGTGTTTTTTTTCTCTTTGGTTTTGTGCCTGTTATGTATGTAATAACTTGATAGACTGAATACTGTAAACTCACTCAGGTGTGAACCTGGCTCAACTTTATTCAGGTCCAAAGTGCCCACGTTATATGGTGGCTTGCTTTATATACCTGGCCCGCACACCCGTGCATACAGCCCAATGACCTCCGACAGTGGTGCCCCCTGGTGGCTAGTAACCCCAAGCATACATACATGACAACATCCCTCTTCAAGATCTTAGTATCAGTTTTTTTACAAGTTAAGACGGTCCGGGGCTTTCCGCTCACAAATTGATTGTCTCAGTTCAACTCCAGCCTTGGGCAAGCGTTCTGAGTCAGTTATGACTGGGGGCTGGGTAGCCGATCTGATGGGAGTGGCAGTGACCATGTCAAAGATATGAAAGTCCAGATTCATTGATAACGGCGGAGTCCTCTGATGAATGAATATAGGTTGGCTGGTCACTGATCGTATCTTTCTCAACTTGTTCTAGTTCATCTGTGTGCCGCAGCTTTATCTGATCAACATGTTTCCTGCATGTTTGCCCATTCTTGAGCATGATAATAAACACTCTGTTATCCTTTTTGGCCGCAACAGTACCGGCGACCCACTTGGGACGTTGACCATAATTTAGCACATACACAGGATCATTAACAGAGATGTTGCGTGATACAACAGCACGATCATGATACCACTGCTGATTTTGACGTCTGTTTTCAACATGATCGTTCAAGTCAGGATGGACGAGAGAGAGCTTGGTCTTGAGACCGCTCTTCATCAATAGTTCAGTAGGAGAGACCCATGGAAGCATGTGGGGTCTTGTCCTGGAACAAAGCAATATGCATGACAAGCGAGTCTGCAGTGAACCCTGAGTTACACGTTTCATACTCTGCTTGATTGTTTGGACAGCATGCTCTGCTTGACCATTAGACGCAGGTTTGAATGGCACTGATCTCACATGTTTAATACTATTGAGTTTCATGAACTCTTGAAACTCCAGACTTGTGAAGTAAGATCAGTTGTCGCTCACAACGATGTCAGGCAGACCATGAGTAGCAAACATGACTCAAAGGCTCTCAATGGAAGCTATGGATATTCTGGATGACATGATTATACACTCTATGCACTTGGAATATGCATCCACCACAACAAAAAACATCTTACCCAGGAAAGGACCCGCAAACTCGATGTGGATCCTTGACCATGGTTTGGATGGCCACGACCACAGATCAGCAGAGATCCGCTGGTACTTTGCTTAGCTGCATGCAAGTGTTGCACTGATGCACACATGATTCCAGATCAGAGTCAATTCCAGGCCACCATATGCGAGACCTGGCGATGGCTTTCATCATGACAATACCGGGATGAGTGCTGTGTAGATCACGTACAAATTTCTCTCTGCCGTTCTTAGGCATAACAACACGATTACCCCACAGTAAACAATCTGACTGAATGGATAGTTCGTCTTTGCAACGGTTGTAAGGTTTGGTCTCATCACACATTTCCATAGGTATAGCAGACCAATCACCACTAAGGACACAACGTTTTACAACCGATAAAATCGGGTTCTGTCTGATCCAGGTCCTGACTTGTTGAGCAGTGACAGAGGTTTCTTCACTCTCAAAAACATCAATAACTAACAGTAAATCTGCAGGTTGTGACGTCTCCAGTGTGGGCAAAGGCAGACGGCTCAGTGCATCAGCATAATTCTCGGTGCCAGGTCTATGGCGAATGACATAATCATAGGTAGATAATGTCAGCGCCCACCTCTGCATGCGGGACGATGCATAGGTATTGATACCTTTGTTTTCCGAAAATAATTAAATGATTGGCTTGTGATCCGTTTTGAGTTCAAAACGAAGACCAAATAGGTACTGATGCATCTTTTTAACACCATACACGCAGGCTAAAGCTTCTTTTTCTACCATGCCCTTGGCTCTTTCTGCCTTTGACAAATTTTTCGAAGCATATGCAACAGGTTGTAGTTTACCCAACTCATTAGTTTGTTGGAGCACACAGCCAACCCCATATGATGAAGCATCACAGGCCAATACTAGACACTTACACAGATCATAATGTACCAACAACTTGTTCGAGCAAAGCAGATTTGTAGCTTTCTTGAAAGCTCTATCTTGAGACACACCCCAAACCCAGTTGTCGCCTTTTCTGAGCAGCATGTGCAGTGGCTCTAATAAAGTGCTCAATCTAGGTAAGAAATTACCGAAGTAGTTGAGTAGGCCAAGGAATGAACGCAGCTCTGTCACATTCTGAGGCCTGGGTGCATTTTTGATGGCCTTGGTTTTTGAGTCAGTAGGCCTGATGCCATCAGCAGCAATCTTCCTCTCCAGAAATTCGACTTCCGGTGCTATGAAGACACACTTTGAACACTTCAGCCTGAGTCCCACTTTGTCCAGATGATGTAGAACCTCTTCAAAGTTGTTCAGATGTTCAGCAGTGTCACGACCTGTGACCAGAATGTCATCTTGAAACATGACAGTTCTAGGAACGGACTTCAGTAGACTCTCCATGTTCCTCTGAAATATGGCTGCAGCCGAGCGAATTCCAAAAGGACACCTGTTATAGATAAACAGTCCTTTATGAGTGTTGATGCATGTAAGTTTCTTCGACGTGTCGACAAGCTCCTGAGTCATATAGGCCGACGTCAGATCCAGTTTAGTGAACGACTTCCCTCTGGCTAGCAATGCAAACAGGTCATCAGCCTTCGGTAACGGATACTGATCCTGTTTCGAAAATCAATTGATCGTAACCTTGTAGTCTCCACAAATCCTGACAGTGCTATCACTCTTTAACACAGGAACAATGGAACTGGCCCATTCGTTAAATTCGACCGCTGATATGACCCCTTCACATTGGAGTCTGTCCAGCTCAATTTCAACCTTCTCCCTCATCATGTACGGAACAGTCCGAGCTTTGTGATGGACAGGTCTTGCACGCGACTCCAGGTGAATCTGCACCTTGGCTCCTGTGAAATTGCCGATGCCCAGTTCAAACAGCGAGGGAAACTTGCTCAGTACTTGAGCACATGAAGTGTCATCCACCGATGACAACGCTTTGATATCGTTCCAATTCTATTTGATTTTTTTCGAGCCAATTTCTGCCGAACAGCGTTGGACCATTTCCTGGAAAGATCCATAATGGTAGACCATGAACCGCATCATCATACGACACCTTGACTACTGCACTGCCAATCACCGGTATGAGTTCATTGGTGTAAGTATGCAACTTGGCATTGAATGGATTCAACTTAGACTTCACAGCCTTAGTGTCCCACAGCTTGTCGAATGACCTTTGGCTCATTATCGACTGACTCGCACACGTGTCCAATTCCATCGATACCGGCACGCCATTTAGTTTCACATTAACCATTATCGGTTGGCTGCTTGTCAGGAAGGAATACAGTCCAAACACTTCCTCCTCGGGTATCTCGGGTTGCATATCCAGGTCCACGCTAGACTGGTCATCATCATCTATGTGGTGAGTTGCAGCACGCTTACTCAGTTGTGGACACATTCGCTGAAGGTGCCCCACTTTCGAACAGCCTTTGCAGATGTACTGTTTAAAATGACACCGATGATGCCGATGATTGCCCCCACAACGCCAACAGGGTGAAATCGGATTCATACCCATTGGCGAACTTTGAGCAGCTGCAGGTTTCGCATATGCAGTCGAGTAGGCCCTGCCATAAGCAACTCTGCCATACGACGACACAATCTTGTTTACAGTACTTGCCGTGGAGCTACGACTCTTCGATGATATCTGTCTTAAATTATCATCCATCCTCATGCATACCTGGGCAATCGCAATGGCCTTGCTCAAATCCAGCATCTCCACAGCCAATAACTTCTGGAGGATCACGTCGTGGTTGATTCCTATTACAAAGAAATCTCGCAGCATGTCGCCCACTGCGTCTTCGACCTTACATGACCCAGCAAGACGTCTTAGGTCAGTGACGAATTCCGACACATCCTGGGTCTCAGAACGAACATGCGTGTAGAATCGATAGCGTGAGATGATGATGCTTTCTTTTGACTTGAGATGGTCATGTACCAGAGCACACAATTCCTCAAATTCCTTCTCCGTGGACATGCAGGCGAGAGGATATTCTTTGAGGCCATTGATTTTCGGACTGCAAACAGTGAGGAAAACCACCCTACGCCTAACTGCGTTAGTAGTTTCCTCCATTCTGTTGGCCACGAAGTACTGGTCCAGGCAAAGTACTGGTCCTAGTAACCTCAAGCATACATACATGACACTTTCCCAGGTGACTACACAGCTGCAAGCGGGGCAGGGATTATGTAGGAAATGTAAACAGGCCTATGTAACCTGAGATTTTCCCCTGTCCATTTGCGACGCACTTTGGCTGCCGCTCTGGACTCGTGCCACTTTTCTCCCTCTTTCCTTTTCTCTTTACCCCTCCCTGACCATTCTCTCCTGTCATCATGCTGCCTTTCATCTCTCCTCTCTTGGATACTCTACCCTACCAAATCCCTACCCCAATCCTTCATTACTCTTCGTCCTTCCTACTCTCCTGCCACCATCCCAGGCTTGACTCCCTCCTAGATAAGCCTACAGCTTCACTCTGTGCCTCTCTTTGCATCCAACGAAGGGTCCATCGAGGCACTCCTCGCTGTCTCCTTATGAGCAGCAACCCCAACTGTCCCATCCTACTCTCTCCCCAACCTTCCTGCCCAGCATGCCCACTGGGGGCTAATCTTGCCAGTCTCCTCCCCGTCCAACTTAACCCCAACACTGACCCTGTGGACACAGACAGAGGGGCAGCTATCACCGACCCTCTCCGCATCTCCCCCCAGAGCATCCGTTCACTTGCAAAAAAGGCCCTTTCCATCCCTGAGCTTATCGTGGATGATGGCATCGACATCATGGTCCTGATGTCAACCTGGTTGAAGGGCGATGACACCTTACCTTAAATGAAGCCTCCTCGCCTGGCTATATCTTCCACCACTTGCCCCGCTCAGACAGCTGTGGTGGTGGTGTGGCCCTCATCAGCAAATCACACCTTGGTCTGCCCCCCTACTCCTCAGGCACTCCCTCCTCCTTTGTGCATTCTCACCCCTCTTACCTCTCATTTAAAATTCTTCTTCTCTACCACCCACCCAAGTACCATAAAAATGTTATTACCAATATTTCTTCACTACTTTCCTCCCTCTGTCTCTGCACCGAACAACTTCTCATCATCGGTGATTTTAACCTCCATCTCAATTTATCATGCTCTCCTCTGAGTTCACTAGCCTCCTATCCTCCTTTAATCTCTCCCTCCATGTAAACCCCCCAACCCATATTCACGGCCACCCACTTGACATTGCCATCTCTCGTGGCCTCGCTACTCCCATCATGTGAATCACAGGTAAGGTCATCTTTGACCACTTCCTCATATGGCTCTCCATCCACATCCCCCTTCCACCCCCCTCCCCCCCTCAACCACCAACCCTACCTCCTTCTGTGTCCGTTCCTGGAAAAAACTCTGTCCTGACTCTCTTAAAACTGCACTTATGAACACTCAACTGTCCAGCGTTTGGCTCTCCATTCACCATGACATCTCTGCAGCTACCGATCTGCTCAATCATTCCCTCACCACCAGCTTTGACACCCTAGTCTCTCTCAAATTGGCCGTTTCCCCTGGTACAGCTCTGATCTTCGCTTTCTTAAGTCCAAGAGACGCAGACTTGAATGGATATGGCGGCAAACTGGTTTTGCCCTTCACTGTCATATGTGGCTGGACCACATAAAACACTATCGGGTCATGCTCTCGTCTGCCAAAATTGCTCACTATTCCAGAATCATTCTGAAATGTAAAGATAAACCACGGCTTCTATGCTTCATTGCAATCTGCCAATTTTACCCCTCTCCCAGTCTCCACCCTTAGCTCCGACAGGGTGGAGTAATTCATAGACTTTTTTGTCTCTAAGATTGAGAGCATCCGTTCAGCTGCCTCTGACTCTTCCATTCCTTCCCCTATCTCACCGGGCCAAATTTCCTCTAAGTATCCCCCCTGCCCTAGCCCTGACCTTTCATCTTTCTCCAGCTTCTCTCCAATCTCTCCTCATGACCTTTCTGAGCTCATCCTGTCCATGCGACCCACTTCCTGCTCCCTTGACCCTATTCCCACCAAACTGCTGACCACCCAATTTCCTTTCCTGGCTCCCATGTTAGCTGACATTGTTAATGGTTCTCTCTCCTCAAGTACTGTCCCCCTCTTCCTCAAATCTGCTGTCATCATCACTCTGCTAAAAAAAACAACCCTTAACCCCTGCATCCTTACAAACTACTGCTCCATCTCCAACCTCCCTTTCCTCTCCAAAGTCCTTGAACGTGTTGTCAACTTCCAAATCTGTCCCCATCTTTCCAGCAATGCCATACTTGAATCCCACCAATCTGGATTCTGAACCTGCCACAGTACCGAAACGGCACTCATCAAAGTCACAAGTGACATCCTTTGTGGCTGTAACAAAGGCCAACTATCCCTCCTCATCCTTCTTGACTTGTCTGCAGCCTTTGACATAGTTGACCACTCTATCCTTCTCCAATGCTTCTCCACCATCAGCCAGTTGGGTGGGATTGCATTTGCCTGGTTCCATTCTTAGCTATCTAACCGTGGCCAGAGAATCACCTGCAAAAGCTTCTCTTCCTGCCCCCACATCGTTACCTCTGGTGTCCCCCAACGATTTATCCTTGGTCACCTCTTATTTCTCATCTACATGTTGCCCCTTGGCAACATCATCCGAAAACACAGCGTCAGTTTCCACATGTACGCTGATGACACCCAGCTCTACCTCACTACGATTTCTCTCGACCCCGCCACGGTCTCTAAATTGTCAGACTGCTTGTCTGACATCCCGTTCTGGAGAAGCAGAAATTTTCTCCAATTGAATATTGGGAAGTCCGAAGCCATTGTTTTTGGTGCCCGTCACAAACTCTGTTCCCTAGCCACTGACTCCATCCTCTCCCCAACTTCTGTCTGAGGCTGAACCACACTGTTCGCAACCTTTCAACCACATATCCACAGCATAACTAAGATTGCCTATTTCAACCTCCATAACATCGCCCATCTCCTCCCTTGCCTCAACTCATCCGCTGCTGAAGCCCTCATCCATGCCTTTGTTACCTCTAGACTTGACTATCCCAACACACTCTTGGCTGGCCTCCTATGATCTACCCTACGTAAACTTGAGGTAACTCTGCTGCCTGTACCTTAACTCACGTCAATTCCTGTTCACCCATCACCTCTATACTTGCTGACCTACACTAGCTCGCAGACCGACAATGCCTTAATTTTAATATTCTCCTCCTTGCTTTCAAATCCCTCCATGGCCTCACCCCTCCCTATCTCTGTAACCTCCTCCATCCCTACAAGCCTTCAAGATCTCTGTGCTCTTCCAATTCTGGCATCTTGCGCATCCTCGATTTTAATTGTTCCATCGATGGTGGCTGTGCTTTCAGCTGCCTTAGCCCTAAGCTCCGGAATTCTCTCCCTAGGCCTCTCTACCTTCCTACCTCTCACTCTCCTCATTTAAGATGCTCCTTAAAACATATCGCTCTGACCAAGCTTTTGGCCATTAGTCCCGATATCTCCTTCTGTGGCTCAATGTCAGATTTATTTTGATAATGCTCTTGTTAAACGCCTTGTGACATTATGCTATGTTAAAGGTGCTATATAAATGCACGTTGTTGTTGCTTTTGTTGTAGCCTTGAGTCACTGAGCTTTAATTATCTGAGGCAATAATTAGGGGAACAATTATTCACCAAAGTGAAGAAGGTGTGCACATGCATGTGTGTAACTAAAGGTCAAGGTCCGTGATGCCTACCATGATAAAATAGCATGCCAAACCTCAATGTGCACAATGGCCACTTGAGCAGAGTCGTTGTAAGAAGTCAAAGTCTGTGGAACTATATTCAACATTAACCAAGCTGAGGAGCAAATGGGGCCAGTGGGGATTTAAAAAAAAAACACGATCCCATTACAAAATAAAATCTGAAGTTCCACTCCAGTCAACTCATACTCTAGAGACTTGAGCACAAAATCTAGTCTGACACTTCAGTTCAGAGGTACATTCTTTCA
The DNA here is from genome assembly GCF_044704955.1 of Pristiophorus japonicus. Lineage (NCBI taxonomy): Eukaryota > Metazoa > Chordata > Chondrichthyes > Pristiophoridae > Pristiophorus > Pristiophorus japonicus. The sequence goes on along the minus strand of NC_091986.1, from coordinate 78,679,828 downwards.
GATGAGAAATTAAAATGAGGCCCCGTCTTCGCTCTCAGGTGGACGTACAATATCCCATGGCACTATTTTGAAGAGAGCAGGGAGGTTCTCCCCTGTGTCTTGTCTGATATTTATCATGCAAACAATATCACTAAAAAACAGATTACCTGGTCATACTCTCATTGCTATTTGGCTGCCATGTTTTCTAGATTAGAGCAGTGACTACACTTTAAAAGTACTTAATTGGCTGCAAAGTTCTTATAATTGTCCTGAGGTCATATAAGGCACAATATAAATGCAAGTTCTTCTTCAATACTCTGCAGTAATTTGTGCTTGAAATGGCATTTATGAATCAGAAAGAAATTAGCTTAAGGGCCCAATGTTAATTTGTTATATATTGATATAGTGAAATGTCATACTTTGACATCCCTATCAAAGCGATATCTCTCCCCAGAGGTGAAGTATCTGTTGGCTGAAAAATGGATGAGAGATTTATTTTAGTTTTGTAAAGTGCAGTGATAATGTCTGTTGATGGAATAAGTGATAGATCAGCTGAAATGGCCTATGTGACATGATGAATCCGTGGTACTGCCCAAGGGTCGGAGACTCAGTAACTGGAAAAGTGATTACATGGCGCTCTGCAAAATGTCACTAAGCAATAGAGACTGTTTTATTCTCGTAATCTAAAACTAATGCAATAGCCTAAATTAAATGTGAATGTTAAATTACATACATGCCAATGGTCAGCATTTTAAGTTGACATTCAGTGATTCAACCCACATGTCAGCTTGTTAGTTTGTCATAAGAAAAATGAGTTTTTATTGCATTGGAATTAGAGGTTATCAGCATCAGCTATTCAAATCAACTGGAAAGTCCACCTGGGAACTATCAGAGCCAGTCAGATCAGTTGCAGCATCAGATTTAATAAGATTGGTGGAGCACAGGGCTGCATCCAACAAAGTAGAAGCAGATTGGTTGGAGGTTGGATTGGAGTCTGACTGAACTAATCAGATCAGTCAGAAGGTGAGAATGGAGGCTGTCAAACCAATCAGACATTAGTTTCTCCTAATATTCATGCATAGATTTATGAAAGGGAAATCATGCTTGACAAATCTTCTAGGGTTTTTTGAGGATGTAACCAGTAGAGTGGATAAGGGAGAATCAGTCAATGTGGTGCATTTGGCAAGGTCCCACACAAGAGATTAGTGTGCAAAATTAAGGCACATGGTATTGGGGGTAATATATTGACGTGGATAGAGAACTAGTTGGCAGACAGGAAACAAATAATGGAAGGGAATAAACGTGTCCTTTTCAGAATGGCAAGCAGTGACTAGTGGGGTTCCGCAGGGTTCAAATCTGGGACCCCAGTTATTTACAATATACATTAATGATTTAGAAGAAGGAATTGAAGGTAATATCTCCAAGTTTGCAGGTGACACTAAGCTGGGGGGCAGTGCGAGCTGTGTGGAGGATGCTAAGAGTCTTCAGGGGGATTTGGACAGGTTTGGTGAGTGGGCAAATGTATGGCAGATGCAGTATCATGTGGATAAATGTGAGGTTATCCACTTTGGTGGCAAAAACAGAAAGGCAGATTATTATCTTAATGGTGACAGATTAGTAAAAGGGGAGGTGCAAAGAGACCTGGGTGTCATGGTTCATCAGTCATTGGAGGTAGGCATGCAGGCACAGCAGGCAGTAAAGAAAGCAAATGGCATGCTGGCCTTCATAGCGAGGGGATTTGAGTATAGGAGCAGGGACGTCTTACTGCAGTTGTACAGGGCCTTGGTGAGACCACACCTTGAGTATTGTGTGCAGTTTTGGTCTCCTAATCTGAGGAAGGATGTGCTTGCTATTCAGGGAATGCAGCGAAGGTTCACCAGACTGATTCCCGGGATGGCAGGACTGACATATGAGGAAAGACTGGAACGGCTAGGCTTATACTCACTGGAATTTAAAAGAATGAGAGGGGATCTCATAGAAACTTATAAAATTATGACGGGACTGGACAGGTTAGATGCAGGTAGAATGTTCCCGATGTTGTGGAAGTCCAGAACCAGGGGTCATATTCTAAAGATAAGGGGTAAGCCATATAGGACCGAAATGAGGAGAAACTTTTTCACCCAGATAATTGTGAACCTCTGGAATTCTCTGCCACAGAAAGTTGTTGAGTCCAGTTCGTTGGACATATTCAAAATGGAGTTAGATGTGGCCCTTACGGCTAAAGGGATCAGGGAATATGGAGAGAAGGCTGGGGTGGGGTACTGAGATTGCACAATCAGCCATGATTATATTGAATGGCAGTGCAGGCTCGAAGGGCCGAATGGCCTGCTCCTGCACCTATTTTCTATGTTTCTATGTTTCATTGTGATGAACTTAAGGCAGAACAGTTTTAAAATGAGCTCATGGTTTCTGAGAGTCACACACCTGTCAGATCCAATAAATTCAGTCAGAAAGTGGGAATAGAAGCGATGAAACCAATGAGAAATTACTTTCTTGAAACATTGGTTATGCATGAACTTAAGGCAGAAAGCTTTTAAGATGAGCTGATGGTTCCAGAGAATCGCACATATATGTTTAATCCATGTGTGTCCCCATATAAATTCTACATAACAAATAAACTGCTTTTTTTTAAGTTTCCTCAAAAGTACTTTCTGCAGCATGTCCACCTGTTTCATATGGAAGTTTTATTTTTTTCAAGATTTGTTGCAGCACCTTTTTCTGGTAAGTAGAAAGAACATTCCATAATAATGAAAGCTTTTTTTAATGGGGCAGTTCCCTTTGTTACTGGGTAGTAACTGTGGAAGGGCCCTACACCATCCATATCAGAGCAGTCAACATCCACAGGTAAATGTGAGGACTGAGATTAATAGCTGTTAAGAGTATAACAGATTGTGGACCCCAAAGCAGTCATTTCTCAGTGTAACAATTGCAATGTGTACTGGTATTTATTTCCAGTCAAATAAAGCTTTTTGACAGGTTCAAAAAAGCAATATAGGCTCAACAATGAATGTTTAATATGGTCATATGACATTCCTCTGTTTGCTTTTTTAACAGACACGAGACTCCCAAAGCAAACGCTCTACTCGGAACTCCTCCACGGCAAACAAGCCAAAGGTGGGCAGAGGAAACATTACAGGGACACCCTGAAAGCCTTCCTGAAAAAGTGCAACATCCCCACTGGCACCTGGGAAACCCTGGCCAAAGATCGCCCTAAGTGGAGGAAGTGTATCCGGGAGTGCACTGAGCACCTCGAGTCTCATCGCCGAGAGCATGCAGAAATCAAGCCCAGGCAGCGGAAAGAGCATGCGGCAAACCTATCCCATCCACCCTTTCCTTCAACGACTATCTGTCCCACCTGTGACAGGGACTGTGGCTCTTGTATTGGACTGTTCAGCTACCTAAGCACTCATTTTAAGAGTGGAAGCAAGTCTTTGTCGATTCCGAGGGACTGCCTATGATGATGATGATGGTGATTTTAACAGTAGTTTATTTGAAATGGGACAACATGTCCGCTTAAATAGAGCACAGAGGAATATCTGATCAACATTTTAATCATTTATCCACTACCATTGCAAACGTCATTCAGAAAAAAAAAGAAAAAGAAAGAATGAACTTGAATTTATATAGCGCATTTAACAACCTCAGAATGCCACAAACACTTTAACATTTTTAAAGTGCAGCCTCTGTTGTAATGCAGGAAATGTGGCAGACAATTTGGGCACAGCTAGCTCCCACAAACAGCAAAGCAATAAATGTTCAGATAATGGGCTGAAATTTCGGTTGGAGACTTCTTAGGGCATTAATAACGGCCCCAACCTGCATGGGAACATCAGCGGCAGGTCGGAACCATAAAAGCAGCAGCGAGCGGCGGTCTGGGAGCAGCATGGCGGCATGCCACTACAGGGTATAGCACAAGCTGGTGCAGGAGGGCGACGGATGTGAAGAGAGCGACTGGATTCGATGTCATCATAACCCAGGTCAGTGATTGGAGCGTGGGCAGGTACAGCAGGAGCAGCGAGGTCGGGGCGAAGGAGCGGCGAGAGATTGCAAAGTGATGTGATCGGAGCCCAGGAGTGACGTGAGTTCGGGGCCCAGGTGTGGCGTGAGTTCAGGGCCCAGTAGAAGTGAGGGCCCAGGGGCAGCACAGGCCAGCCCACACTGCGATATGTGTGCGCGAACCCTAACCTTGACCTTAACCCTGCAGCAGAGCTGGTCTCCAGTTGTCTTGGTTAACCCTTGCCACTGGACCAAGACCAAGCTCTGTCAAGCCCGTGTGATGACTGGTGTGCAATGGCCATGCACAGGCATCTTGCACCCTTCAATGTGCAGTTTTGGACCTGGAATATTAGGTCCTTCATTGAAACACCTGTGAATTCATTGAACTCATCCCTTTTTGGCGTGGAAACAAGCCATCCTCGATTCGAGGGACCGCCTAAGGAGAAGAATAGTGGCGGGGTGCTAAATTTTACGCCATACAAAAGTTTGTGCCTCCATCCGGGAAGTTCACCAAAAACTCAGCTACAATGATCGGGTGTGCTAAATCAAATGTTACACACCTGTGCTCGGCCGCTCCATCCGAATACCGCCGCACAAAATACACAACTTTACTTGCGCATGCACAGAGGCCCAGTATAGTTCTCGAGCCCAGTCCAATGTTTAGGGCGCGGCACTATAAGTTTACGCATGCGCAGTTCCACCTGTGCACTTTGAGCAGAGCGGGAAAATGGAGGAGCAGGAGGGACGCCAGATAGCACGCCACTTCTCAGCCATGGCCGCTGAGGCACAGATACAGGCCATAGAGAGGAGGTGGCCTGCCTTGCATCTTACTGGAGGAAAGAGGCTCATGCCAAGAGTGTTTCAGAGGATTTGGAGGGAGATAGCATGGGAGGTCTGTATAAAAGTCACGGTGCCTCGAACTGCGACCCAATGTCACAAGAAGTTTAACGACCTCACGAGGGTCGTCATGGTGAGTACCCTGCCATGGTTGCAAGATCACTGACACACACAAAGTAGTGTCTTTGAGGAAGCTGCCCCTTCTCTATGTTTTCCAGGCCATGGCCAAGGTTGGTGAAGCCAGCTGAAAGCTGGAGGCTTTCACTAGCCATGCCCTGCACATTCGGGTGGTGCGGACCCTCTTGTCCCCTAATCATTTTCATTCCTCCTCGCACTATCATTTGTCTCTTGATATGCATTTTCCAAATGTCACCCTGAGCCGCAATCCTAGGTGGCTCTCACCTCCTCCCACCGTTCCCACATGCTGTGTGCGCAGATTCTAATGCACAACTTTACACTTCCAGACAGTAACAGCTACTCTACTATGAAAGGCACATGTGCCACATGATGAGCTGTACACTCACTCACACCTTCTTCTTGTTATTGTAGGTGAAATTGGCTCATAATCGCCAGGAGCAGCAGCATACTGGAAGTGGAGAGCCTGATCTTCAGGACCTCTCTGAGGTGGAGCAGTGAGTGTCGGCCCTCATGGGCACCCAAGTTCGTGCGGTGGCCGGTGGAGAGGCAGAATCCCCTACAGGTAGTGATGGTATGTGAATGACGTTAGCGATTTATGTGACTTCCTTGACCCCTGATATCAAGTGGCCTACCCCCTTTACATATAGATGTCCAATGCCACCTTCCTCTTATCTCCCCGGCTTCTAACCACATGTCTGTTGCTTTGTGCTTACAGATGATCAGCCAGAAGCACAGCAGCCTGCCACTGAACAGTCAACATTGGGCGATGGGGGAGATGATGAGGGCGGGGACGACTGTGTGCTCACTGAACGGGAGATACCATCAGTCCCACTGAGTGGAGACACAACATTGGTGGAGGAGCCTGATTTAAGAGGTTTGAGAACTCTGAGGCTCCTGGCCCCAGCAATGCTCAGAGGGAGGGGAAGCTCAGAGGCCAGCTCCCCGGAGGGTGAGTCGGCCCAGGAGTCCCGCTGGGAGACAGGCAAGATGTGGACCTGGACTTGGAGGCTATGTCCAAGGATTCCATGCAAGTGCATTGCGACCTCATGGGTGCATTGAATAGGGTCCCACAGAGCATCTGCACACTTGCTGTGAGTGTGATGGAGGCAGCCTCGCGCATTACCCGTGCTTCACAGGAGTCCAACGAGCCCATCCTTGCCCACTCACTGAAGGAGATGAGCTCAACGAACAATAGTGGGGTCCTAAAGAGGATGGTGCATGCCATGGTTGTCATGGCATGCACCATCCCATCAACAATCGCATCACAGGCCCAAGCCACACAAGAATTTTGTGATGTGATGCTGCCAGTGATTGCTGGCAGGAACTCGCAGACTGCTGGGTTTCAGGCTCAGTGTGCTCTCAGTCAGTCTCAGTGTGATGCCATGCAATCACTAACTGCTGCCATCCTCTCTGTCTTCTCCACAGTCTGATGGGGAAGTCACGGTGCCGAAGCAAGCCAGCAAGTCGTGCTCGCACATTGTGCTCCGGATACTGATGCTGCGCCCCTTGTGAGTGGCAGTGGGCACCTGGAAATGGAAGGTGCTGTCCTTCCTCAAAATGAAAGCATTCCGGCTTCCACCACTGCCACTCCACCTTTGCACATTTGGTGGTCTACACCCGAGCCATCACAGACTGCTGCTGCCAATGCTGAAGCGGTGGAGTCCACAGCCGGGCCTTCTAGGCCAGGAGCTGGTCCAGGGCATCCTTATAGGCCATCTGTACTGTCTGCCCCACACACACAGCAGCCCTCAAACAGCCTTGCTGCAGCCACTGAGGCCACTTTGAGGAGGAGTACGAAGCGTGGGAAGGAGGTAAAGGTGAGAGATGGGAAATGTCAGGCAACATCTGAGTGATGACTTTGCTTACCGTGCACAGATGTATTCCCAATGTAAATAATGGCTGTAAATATGTAGTTACATTGTTGCACTTCATTGTTCTTGATGGTGTTTGAACGGGATGATGGCGTTTGATTTGTTACTTGCGGGGAGTGGGGGGGAGCCGGGGGAGATGGTTTATTTTTGTTGGTTGAGGGAACAACATTGGTGTCATTAGTAAAATGTTACTTTGTTATATATGTATACTTGTATTTATTCTGTACAGCCACCAGAGGGCTCATCCACTGGAGTGCCAAGGAATCCCATAATCCCTTGGGAGCACAGGTAGTTAAGGAGGCTTTACAGGTTGGAGAGGCACTCTGGAGACCTGCAATAAAAGACTAAGGTTACACTTTACTTTGAGCTCACAGTGTTCAGTCTGACTCTTTCTTCATACACAACAACTGGCGACGAGATATAGAGTGGGCATCCTGGAAAAATTTTCAGAGGGAGATGATTGGGAAACTTTTGTGGAGTGACTCGACCAATAATTCGTAAGCAATGAGTTCGATGGGGAAGAGAACGCTGCCAAACAAAGGGCGATCCTCCTCACCGTCTGTGGGGTGGAAACACATGGAGAAATCGTACGACGATTTGTGCACACTGTCCAAGAGCATTTGAACCCGAAGGAAAGCGTTCTGATGGTGAGGTGCCGGTTCTACACCGACAAAAGGTCTGAAGGCCAGGAAGTGGCAAGTTATGTTGCCGAGATAAGACACCTTGCAGGACATTGCGAATTTGAAGGACATTTGGAGCACATGCTCAGAGACTTTTTCGTACTTGGCATTGGCCACAAAACTATACTTCGCAAACTTTTGACTGTAGAGACCCCCAACCTTGAGTAAGGCCATATTGATAGCCCAGGCGTTCATTGCCACCAGTGACAATACGAAGCAAATCTCTCAGCACACAAGTGCTGTAACAAGTACTGTGAACAAAGTGATGTTGTTTTCGAATCGTAACGTGCAGGGCAGGTCACACATACCTGCAGCTGCACGTCCACAGATCTCTCACAGTCCACAATCAAGGGTGATGAATGCAAGGCCATTAACACCTTGTTGGCGCTACGGGGGTGATCATCGTTTCCATTCATGCTGATTCAAAGGGTACGTTTACAAGGGCTGTGGAACAATGGGACACCGCCAACGAGTGTGCAGGCGAGCTGTTGCAGAGGAGGACAGATCCACGGAGGATCACGATGAATCAGAGCCTCACATAGAGGAGGCAGAGGTACATGGGGTGCACACATTCACCACGAATTGTTCCCGGATAATGCTGAATGTTGAAATAAATGGACTCCCGGTGTCAATGGAGCTGGACACGAGCGCAAGCTAGTCCATCACTTTCGAAAGACTGTGGTGCAACAAGGCTTCAAGGCCAGTCTTAACTCCAGTTCGCACGAAACTAAGAACTTACACTAAAGAACAGATTCCTGTAATCGGCAGTGCTACCGTAAAGATCTCCTACGATGGAGCGGTGCACAAGCTACCACTCTGCATGGAACCCGGCGATGGTCCCACGCTGCTCGGCAGGAGCTGGCTGGGAAAGATACGCTGGAACTGGACGACGTCCGAGTGCTATCGCCCGCTGATGACACTTCGTGTGCCCAGGCCTTAAACAAATTTCCTTCGCTGTTCGAACTAGGCATCGAGAAATTCCAAGGAGCAAAAATGCAGATCCACCTAATTCCGGGGGTGTGACCCATCCATCACAAGGCGAGAGCAGTACCATACATGATGAGAGAAAGGGTAGAGATCGAGCTAGTTCGGCCGCAAAGAGAGGGCATCATTTCACCGATTGAGTTCAGCGAGTGGGCCAGTCCTATTGTCCCAGTCCTCAAGGGAGACGGCACCGTCAGAATCTGTGGCGATTATAGGAAGAGCAGGAAGAGCAGTGCAAGAAAGGTAGTGCAGGGATCCCCTGCAAAACAGATACACCGCTTTGAGTACTGTTGAGGGGGATGACTCATCAGGGGAGGGCAGCAGCAGCCAAGTTCATGGCACCGTGACTGGCTCTGCTGCACAGGAGGGCAGGAAAAAGAATGGGAGAGTGATAGTGATAGGGGATTCAATTGTAAGGGGAATAGATAGGCGTTTCTGCGGCTGCAACCGAGACTCCAGGATGGTATGTTGCCTCGCTGATGCAAGGGTCAAGGATGTCTCGGAGCGGGTGCAGGACATTCTGAAAAGGGAGGGTGAACAACCAGTTGTCGTGGTGCATATAGGTACCAATGACATAGGTATAAAATGGGATGAGGTCCTACGAGGTGAATTTAAGGAGCTAGCAGCTAAATTAAAAAGTAGGATCTCAAAAGTAGTAATTTCAGGATTGTTACCAGTGCTACGTGCTAGTCAGAGTAGGAATCGCATGATAGCTCAGATGAATACATGGCTTGATGAGTGGTACAGAAGGGAGGGATTCAAATTCCTGGGACATTAGAACCGGTTCTGGGGGAGGTGGGACCAGTACAAACCGGATGGTCTACAGCTGGGCAGGACCGGAACCAATGTCCTAGGGGGAGTGTTTGCTAGTGCTGTTGGGGAGGAGTTAAACTAATATGGCAGGGGGATGGGAACCTATGCAGGGAGACAGAGGGAAATAAAAAGGAGGCAGAAGCAAAATATAGAAAGGAGAACAGTAAAAGTGGAGGGCAGAGAAACCCAAGGCAAAAAACAAAAAGGGCCATATTACAGCAAAATTCTAAAGGGGCAAAGTGTGCTAAAAAAACAAGCCTGAAGGCTCTGTGCCTCAATGCGAGGAGTATTCGGAATAAGGTGGATGAATTAACTGCGCAGATAGCAGTTAACGGATATGATGTGATTGGCATCACGGAGACATGGCTCCAGGGGGACCAAGGCTGGGAACGCAACATCCAATGGTATTCAGCATTTAGGAAGGATAGACAGAAAGGAAAAGGAGGCTGGGTGGCGTTGCTGGTTAAAGATGAAATCAATGCAATTGTAAGGAAGGACATTAGCCTGGATGATGTGCAATCGGTATGGGTGGAGCTACGGAATTCCAAAGGGCAGAAAACGCTCGTCGATGTTGTGTATAGACCACAAAATAGTAGTAGTGAGGTTGGAGACAGCATCAAACAAGAAATAAGGGATGTGTGTAATAAAGGTACAGCAGTAATCATGGGCGACTTTAATCTACACATTGATTGGGCTAACCTAACTGGTAGCAATGCGGTGGATGAGGATTTCCTGGAGTGTATTAGGGATGGTTTTCCAGACCAATATGCCGAGGAACCAACCAGGGAGCTGGCCATCCTAGACTGGGTGATGTGTAATGAGAAGGGACTAATTAGAAATCTTATTGTGCGAGGTCCCTTGGGGAAGAGTGAATATAATATGGTAGAATTCCTTATTAAGATGGAGAGTGAGAAAGTTAATTCGGAAACTAGGGTCCTGAACTTAAGGAAAGGTAACTTCGACGGTATGAGGTGTGAATTGGCTAGAATAGACTGGCAAACGATACTAAAAGGGTTGACGGTGGATAGGCAATGGCAAACATTGAAAGATCACATGGATGAACTTCAGCAAATGTACATCCCTGTCTGGAGGAAAAATAAAACTGGGAAGGTGGCTCAACCATGGCTAACAAAGGAAATTAAGGATAGTGTTAAAGCCAAGGAAGAGGCATATAAATTGGCTAGAAAAAGCAACAAACCTGAAGACTGGGAGAAATTTAGAATTCAACAGAGGAGGACTAAGGATTTAATTTAGAGGGGGAAAATAGACTATGAGAGGAAGCTTGCAGGGAATATAAAAACTGACTGCAAAAGCTTCTACAAATATGTGAAGAGAAAAAGATTAGTAAAGACAAACGTAGGTACCTTGCAGTCGGATTCAGGTGAATTTATAATGGGGAACAAAGAAATGGCAGACCAATTGAACCAATATTTTGGTTCTGTTTTCACGAAGGAAGATACAAATAACCTTCCGAAGGTACTAGGGGACAGTGGGTCTAGTGAGAAGGAGGAACTGAAGGATATCCTTTTTAGGTAGGAAATTGTGTTCGGGAAATTGATGGGATTGAAGGCCGATAAATCCCCGGGGCCTGATGGTCTGCATCCCAGAGTGCTCAAGGAAGTGGCCCAAGAAATAGTGGATGCATTGGTGATCATTTTCCAAACAATCTATCGACTCTGGATCAGTTCCCATGGACTGGAGGGTAGCTAACGTATCACGACTTTTTAAAAAAGGAGGGAGAGAGAAAACAGATAATTATAGACCAGTTAGCTTGACATCAGTAGTGGGGAAAACGTTGGAATCGATCATGAAGGACGAAATAGCAGCGCATTTGGAAAACGGTGACAGGATCGTACCAAGTCAGCATGGATTTATGAAAGGGAAATCGTGCTTGACGAATCTTCTGAAATTTTTTGAGGATGTAACTAGCAGAGTGAACAAGGGAGAACCAGTGGATGTGGTGTATTTGGAATTTCAGAAGACTTTTGACAAGGTCCCGCACAAGAGATTGTTGTGCAAAATCAAAGCACATGGTATTGGGGGTAATATACTGACGTGGATAGGGAACTGGTTGGCAGACAGGAAGCAGAGAGTCGGGATAAACGGGTCCTTTTCAGAATGGCAGGCAGTGACTAGTGGAGTGCCGCAGGATCAGTGTTGGGACCCCAGCTCTTTACAATATACATCAATGATTTGGATGAAGGAATTGAGTGTAATATCTCCAAGTTTGCAGATTACACCAAACTGAGTGGTGGTGTGAGCTGTGAGGAGGACGCTAAGAGGCTGCAGGGTGACTTAGACAGGTTGGGTGAGTGGGCAAATGCATGGCAGACGCAGTATAATGTGGATAAATGTGAGGTTATCCACTTTGGGGGCAAAAACGCGAAGACAGAATATTATCTGAATGGTGGCAGATTAGGAAAAGGGGAGGTGCAACAATACCTGGGTGTCATGGTTCATCAATCATTGAAAGTTGGCATATAAGTGCAGCAGGCGGTAAAGAAGGCAAATGGTATGTTGGCCTTCATAGCTAGGGGATTTGAGTAGAGGAGCAGGGAAGTCTTACTGCAGTTGTACAGGGCCTTGGTGAGGCCTCACCTGGAATGTAGTGTTCAATTTTGGTCTCTTAATCTGAGGAGGAACGTTCTTGCTATTGAGGGAGTGCAGAGAAGGTTCACCAGACTGATTCCTGGGATGGCAGGACTGACATATGAGGAGAGACTGGATCGACTGGGCCTGTATTCACTAGAGTTTAGAAGGAGGAGAGGGGATCTCATAGAAACATATAAAATTCTGACAGACTTGGACAGGTTAGATGCAGGAAGAATGTTCTCGATGTTGGCGAAGTCCAGAACCAGGGGACACAGTCTTAGGATAAGGAGTAAGCCATTTAGGACTGAGATGAGGAGAAATGTCTTCACTCAGAGAGTTGTTAACCTGTGGAATTCCCTTCCGCAGAGAGTAGTTGATGCCAGTTCATTGTATATATTCAAGAGGGAGTTAGGTATGGCCCTTACGGCTAAAGGGATCAAGAGGTATGGAGAGAAAGCAGGAAAGGGATACTGAGGTGAATGATCAGCCATGATCTTATTGGATGGTGGTGCAGGCCCGAAGGCCCGAATGTCCTACTCCTGCACCTATTTTCTATATTTCTATGCTTCTATCAGAATCATGAGTTTCCACTAATCGCGCCTGTTTGTGGGCCTTTGAGGAGGCTCTTAAAATCAAGCATTTTTTTAGATGCAAGGTCACTAATAGGCACATTTTAAATGTTTTTAAAATGTAAAAAGTGTTTCATTTACGAAGAAACTGACGACTGTAAAACAATGAAACCATTAAGTGGCTTTGTATTGTTCTTTTTAAAGCCATTTTCAGTTACTCACAGGGTGGTGGGCTAGACACTCTTTGTAAAAATGCTTATTTGTTGTGATAAGCCTCTTTTCAGCTGTATTAATAAAATCACACCAGTTTGCCACTCTTAAATATATAAAGGAATATTTTTTAATGCAAACATTAAAAAAAAATTATATTCAAACTACTGCTCAATTGCACTGGTTTATGGAAAATTTTATGTTTGTGATTATGCAAATCATTTGAGCGGAAACTTGAACCATAAAATTAATTTGGAAACCTAGTGCAATTTGCACGCGGATTGTCAATTGCACCCAAATAGGAATCTTTACCCCAGAAGGGTCATCGACCCGAAACGTTAACTCTGTTTCTCTCCACAGATACTGCCTGATCCTCTGAGATTTCCAATATTTTCTGTTTTTATTATGGATGCTATAATCACTTCAGGAAGGTTCTGTTGATTCTTTTTGCCCCCTACATATAATGAGCAAAACTTCAGGATATCTATCTTACATTTATAGCCTACATTTTTTCAATTTGGAATGATAGTTCCATTGGGCTCAAATTTCCCCAGGAGTTGCCCCGTTTTTTTTGGAGTAAGTAGCTTTATTTGGAGTAACTTAAAAATTGCAAATTTTCCCATTTAACTTGCTCCAGTGTAAGTCAGTTAGTTAGGTTTTTTTCTAGTTTAATTTGTTCTCTCCAAAAGGGGGCGTGACAAGCCACTTACGTCTCCTCTGGCCATCAAAGCAAATTTGGCCAGCTGAAGTTACTCCAAACTAACTTAGGCCAGTGTATGTGGCCACTTTTGTCGGGACAGAAAAACCTTACCTATATTTAAGAAATCAGCGCAGGTGGCCAGAGATAGTGGGGATAATGGGGTGGGGGGTTGTTGGGGGGAAGGTGAGTTAGAGGATTCTAAAGCACTAAAGACCTTCACAACATCAGCAAAACATCACAATAACTTTAGCACAACAGCTGCACAACATCATCAAAAATAAATGAAAGATAAATCAGCTACTTAAAATAGAGCAGTCCTACCTTGCTGACTGCAGAATGCACCGGCTAGCCCTCCCACCAGAGCTAGCGGCGGCAGGCATGCATGACTGTAGGGGTGAGGGATTTTTACTTTTTACTGTTGTCCCTAAATGCTGCGTGGTTCTAATGGAACATGATTCAGTTTTAATGCAAAATATCTTTTCTTGGATATCTTACAGTGCACTGCAATGACAACGACAACAACAACAACAACAGCAACAACAGCAAAGAAAGGCTGTACCCATCCCTCACCCACATCTCGGGAAAAGTGCATTTCCTCATAGGGTCGGTGATGGAAGTGGGGGGGGGTTGGGGGACCCGCTTGGGTCTCACCGGTGGCTGGTGCATGGATTGAATTGGGAGTGGCATTTGAGTATCTGGCTTTTGTGCCCTTATTGCAGAAGCCAGCTCCCTCATGGCATCTGCCATCGTCTGCACACCCTCTGAAATGCCCGCCCTCAGTTCCCGTCTCAGTGTTGCAATTTCACCCGACAGTGTCGCTAGCTCATCACGCACCCCATTGGCAACCGCCACAAGGTGATCTTGTAAGGGCATTGGTCTCCTCACCCAATGACAGAACCTGATTAACCTCTGCTGAGGGCTGCATCTCAGGAGAGACTGGTCGGCTTCTCCTTCCCCTCACTGTAGGTCTGCCTAGTGGCACCCCTCCAGTGTGAGGCGCAGGCTGGGAGTGTGGGGCACTGGGTGTCCCAACGTGCATTTCACGACCACCACTGGGACCCACGACCTAGGAAGGTGTGAAACCATGGAATGTCGCCGAGGAGCTCATGGAGGTTTCTAGCAGTGTGATATCCTGTACTATGGACTGATCCATATCGTGGTCAGCATTCTCCCATGAACACATTTCCATGGACCCCTCCTCCCCCAACCTGCCTTGGTCTGGAGCGCACGTATCTCGATCCTCTGGTGGATCTTCAGGATGTTGAGTAGTGTCTTCTTCTTCTGCAAAATACAACAGAGCAGTCAAATGGTTATCAGCACAGGAGGGGGCAGGATGGGTGGCATGAGTAGTCTGATGCGTAGCAGGCCAGTTAGCAGGTTGATTTGAAGGGCGACTATGCATTTTAATGACTCACCTTCATCCTCGTGTGTGGGTACAACTTGTGCAGAGCTGATTCTTTTTCTGCCGGTGCGACTCAGCAAGGCTGCAAGCCTCTGTTCCAGGGTGACAGTTGGTGCAGATTTGGTGGCCCTCCTCCTGTTCTAAGTCTTGCTCTTTTGTTGTGGGTCAATTTCTTCTGCAAAGATGAAAATATTAATATTCAGACATGGTGCTCTTCTGATGGGTGGGACACATACAGATGGTCACATTTTCAATTGCAATTCAATTTAAAGATGAAGATATTACTTACATTCACACTTGACCAACGTCCTGCCATTTCTTCTTGCACTGGCTTCCAGATCTTGCGGTATTGACCCCTGCGGAGTATTCCTCTGCAACTAGGTTCCATCTTCTTCTCATTTCCTTGGGTGAAACCTTTGACGGACCACTCTTGCTGATATCCAGCTCAAGCCATTTCTCCTCAATGACAGTCACTAGTTTCTCCACTTCATCATGGAGGAAATTCTTTGTTCATGTTGCACGCTCTTGCACGTTTCGTGTATTGGACTTACACTCAGGTAATGTTCAAAAATCACACTTCTCACCTTTCTTCCACCTATCCACCACTCCTTTCCACTCCCTCAGCCACACAAAAATCAATATTTAAGCCCTATCTTTATATATGGTCCATTACCAATGACACTGAGGATGTTCTCCCTTTAATTGGCCGATTGCCAAGCTTCCTGTTACACTGCACATGCGTGCATGCTGAAACGCCATTGCGCATGCATGCACGCTCAAACAGACATGCGTCCCCCTGCTGACACTCCACAAGATGCTGGGCCCAAGCCCTGACTTCTGCTGGCCGTGCTGAGCAAGCGGGGCCGAAGCTGTATCCCCCACAGGCTCTGCAGCGCCACGCCGATGGATCCGGACGACGAGGGAGCGGTCAAAGTGGAAGGTAAGTTTTTGCCGCTTTTCTTGGCTTAGAAAGTAGGCATGCCACCCATAACTGCGCCGCTCTAGGTAGCTGGGGAAATTTGGGCCCATCGTCCCAGCAGCTTCATAACCATCATGTTTCGTATCGTATTTGATCTTCTCTGTTGCAAACATTTAGCATTCAATATCATGCACAACCAACATTGATAGAGACAATTAATGTAACATTATTTGCTTTTGCTGAGAGCCTGTTCTTTATTTGAGAGGGTAGAGGGTTGGAGATTTTTAATCTCTAGTTTGATTAAGTTTTTACTTAACATAAGAAATAGGAACAGGAGTAGGCCATATGGCCCCCTGAGCCTGCTTCGCCATTCAATAAGATCATGGCTGATCTGATCATGGACTCAGGTCCACTTCCCTGCCCGCTCTCCATAACCTCTTATCCCCTTATCATTTAAGAAACTATTTCTGTCTTAAGTTTATTCAATGCCCCAGCTTCCACAGCTCTCTGAGGCAGCGAATTCCACAGATTTACAACCCTCTGAGAGAAGAAATTCCTCCTCATCTCTGTTGTAAATGGGTGGCCCCTAATTCTAAGATCATGCCCTCTAATTCTAGTCTCCCCCATCAGTGGAAACATCCTCTCTGTTGTTAAGCCCCCTCATAATCTTATACGTTTTGATAAGATCACCACTCAATCTTTCCTCATAAGTCAACCCACTCATCCCCGGAATCAACCTAGCGAACCTTCTCTGAACTGCCTCCACAGCAAGTATATCCTTTCGTAAATATGGAAACCAAAACTGCACGCAGTATTCCAAGTGTGGCCTCACCAATACCTTATATAGCTGTAGCAAGACTTCCCTGCTTTTATACTCCATCCCCTTTGCAATAAAGGCCAAGATACCATTGGCCTTCCTGATCACTTGCTGTACCGGCATACTATCCTTTTGCATTTCATGCACAAGTACTCCCAGATCCTGTTGTACTGCAGCACTTTGCAATCTTTCTCCATTTAAATAATAACTTGCTCTTTGATTTTTTTCTGCCAAAGTGCATGACCTCACACTTTCCAACATTATACTCCATCTGCCAAATTTTTGCCCACTCACTTAGCCTGTCTATGTCCTTTTGCAGAATTTTTGTGTCCTCCTCACACATTGCTTTTCCTCCCATCTTTGTATCGTCAGCAAACTTGGCTTTGTTACGCTCATGTCTTTTAATTCTGTACTCCCGCTCCAAGTTAATTAACCCGAGCTCTGTTTGCGTCTCAGAGATGGGCCTTGGGAGTTGGGATGTTACAGCACCTGTTGATAAAGATGCATCATAGGAGCTTTTACACTGTGTGGCCGCGATTTCGGCAACCTTGGCGAGTCTGGGGCAGCTGGCATTGGTGGCTTGTGGGGAAGGTGCCTCCGGCTCCAGCCCGCCCTCTCACAACAATCTTCTCTAGATTGGGATTGTTAAGCCCGCCCTGCGAGGTTCCCGGCCAATTAACAGGAAGCGGGTCTGATGACGTCATTTGATAAAGCGTCATCAGTCGGTTTCCTTAAAGGGATCACGGCCAACCTTTCTTTTGACAGTTGTTCTGTCAGTATTTTGCACCATTAAGGGGCTGCAAACATTGTAAAGCACTGCACACAAGTGCACGGCTGCACCCAGGTTCTCCCATCTCCCTCCAGGTGCTTACGGAGGGAGTCACAGCACTCAGGGAGGTTCTCTTCACTTCCAATGAGCAGCAGAGACCTCCCCAGGACACCAGTGCAGCCTGGTTGCCCATTGCACAAGAGGGGTGCCAAGCATGGATGCTGTCAGGAGGAACTGGCTGCGGTGGCACAAACCTTTCAATGATCTCAGTAGATCATGAAATGTTACTGCAAAGCCAGACTCAACCTCATTCTGCTGTACCACTCATCACATCCCCATCACTCTGCCTTCCCTTTCCTACTCCTGCACATCCTTACTCACACCAACTTACCTTGCACCTCCATCTATCCCTCTCTCTGTATCTACAGGGCTTTAGTAATACCCACCCTCCTGTATGGCTCCGAGGCATGGGCTATGTACAGTAGACACCTCAAGTCGCTGGAGAAATACCATGAACGATACTTGCGCAAGATCCTACAAATCCCCTGGGAGGACAGACGCACCAACGTTAGCGTCCTCGAACAGGCCAACATCCCCAGCATTGAGGCACTGACCACGCTTGGTCAGCTCCGCTGGGCAGGCCACATTGTCTGCATGCCAGACACGAGACTCCCAAAGCAGGTGCTCTACTTGGAACTCCTTCATGGCAAACGAGCCAAGGGTAGGCAGAGGAAACGTTACAAGGACACCCTCAAAGCCTCGCTGATAAAGTGCGGCATCCCCACCGACACCTGGGAGTCCCTGGCCAGGGACCGCCCTGAGTGGAGGAGGTGCATCCGTGAGGACACTAAGCACCTTGAGTCTCATCACCGAGTGCATGCAGAAAGCAAGCGCAGACAGCGGAAGGAACGCACGGCAAACCTGTCCCACCCTCCCTTACTCTCAACGACTGTCTGTCCCACCTGTGGCAGGGACTGTGGCTCTCGTATTGGGCTGTTCAGCCACCTAAGGACTCATTCTAAGAGTAGAAGCAAGTCTTCCTCAATTCCGAGGGACTGCCTATGATGACGATGATCTATATTATCACATCCCAATCTCACCAGTCACCCTTCACACTCATCCTTATCCTAGTGCAAGCATACCAACTAACAACACACAAGGGTAGGCACTTGAGTGTTTTAGCCAATGTTCATGTAGAATTTCTGCTAATGTGTTGTCAAACATTGAAATCGTTATTTTCAACACTTTGTGTTCTTGGACAGATGGGCTATGTACAGTAGACACCTCAAGTCGCTGGAGAAATACCATGAACGATACTTGCGCAAGATCCTACAAATCCCCTGGGAGGACAGACGCACCAACGTTAGCGTCCTCGAACAGGCCAACATCCCCAGCATTGAGGCACTGACCACGCTTGGTCAGCTCCGCTGGGCAGGCCACATTGTCTGCATGCCAGACACGAGACTCCCAAAGCAGGTGCTCTACTTGGAACTCCTTCATGGCAAACGAGCCAAGGGTAGGCAGAGGAAACGTTACAAGGACACCCTCAAAGCCTCGCTGATAAAGTGCGGCATCCCCACCGACACCTGGGAGTCCCTGGCCAGGGACCGCCCTGAGTGGAGGAGGTGCATCCGTGAGGACACTAAGCACCTTGAGTCTCATCACCGAGTGCATGCAGAAAGCAAGCGCAGACAGCGGAAGGAACGCACGGCAAACCTGTCCCACCCTCCCTTACTCTCAACGACTGTCTGTCCCACCTGTGGCAGGGACTGTGGCTCTCGTATTGGGCTGTTCAGCCACCTAAGGACTCATTCTAAGAGTAGAAGCAAGTCTTCCTCAATTCCGAGGGACTGCCTATGATGACGATGATCTATATTATCACATCCCAATCTCACCAGTCACCCTTCACACTCATCCTTATCCTAGTGCAAGCATACCAACTAACAACACACAAGGGTAGGCACTTGAGTGTTTTAGCCAATGTTCATGTAGAATTTCTGCTAATGTGTTGTCAAACATTGAAATCGTTATTTTCAACACTTTGTGTTCTTGGACAGATGTGTGTGCAAGGAATGGTTTGGGCATTGCAGGGATGCTTTATTGTGTTGGTGTGTGGTGCATTATCTGGCAGCCAGGCTTCACAGCATCAAGTGAAGTAAATGTGCCAATGGTGAGGCCATCCCTAGTGTCCTGGGCAGCAATATGGTCGAATGCTGATGCCTTGTGTCGATGCAGCATCAGGCGATTGTGGATGAGGTTTGTGTTGTTGTTCGTGCTGCTGGTGTGTTTAGTGATGTTGGTGTTGGGGTTGAACATGGTGGGATATTAAAGACCAAAGTGAGATTTTTTCAAGATGTTGATGGAATGAAGTTGAAGAAGCAGCTGAAGTTGAGATGACAGAAGTGATCAATCAATGGTGAGAGAGGTTGCTCCAAGGAGGTGCAGACTCTTTGAAACTGCATACATTACAAAAGTGTCTTCCAAATTCTGAGGGCTTCAGCTTCTGACATTGGAAAATGAACAGCTGTCAACTAGTCAAAGCAATAGAGAGTCACTGAGAGCCCGTCACTCTTACCTGCCATGAAATCCAAGGGACGGCAAACTCGTTAAATGGTAAGTGCCTGGGAAAATGAATTTAAATTACCTTTAAAGTGCCTGTTAACAATATTAATTGGCTGGCCACTTGGTGTCGGGTCTGCGATCAGCATGCAGAACCGACACTTGAGAAATTGGCAAGGAGGCGGGTTCAGAGTGGACTTCCAACCTGCTGTCAATCAGAGCCATTTTGACAGCGGGCCCGCCTCCAAACTCGCACTCGCAAGGCTGGGAAGATTCCGGGCTGTGTGTGGGGCTACAAGACCCAGAGTGCACCATGACACCCACTTAACATGACAATTGGGTGGAAAAGGATCCTTCAATTAGGCTAAGGAATTATAATTCCTGTCCAGAGAGAGATGAATCATGAGTCTTGTAGTTTTTGCACTGGTAATACCCAGAGTGCACCACAACAATCCATGTCACATGATAAAAGGAAGACAATGTATGCTCTGTCAGAAAAAACATTAAAGATAAGAAAGATTAAATTATTTCCAATATTTCATACAGTGGAAACTGTTCGATAAAAGTTAGGAGCTAAAGGTTTCACTTTGGATTAAATTTTGCTGCAGTCACTGAGCAGGTTGAACATTTGCAGCAGGGCTGGAAAGGGATGTTTATAAAGCCCTTTGATGCTGATGTCAGTCTATAATGTCCAAGTCAGACTTAAAATATGGCAAATATGACCTATTTATTGGTTTTAGTCATTGGAGACTTAACAGCAGAGAAAATCTTGGTTCACAGATACACTAATGAAGTCTCAGCAAGAACTACAAATCCACCGCTGGAAATATGAGGGATGAAACAAAATATTTCAGGGCCGATTTTCTTGGTTTGGCATCTACCCCGGTGCTTGCCTTTTACAGCAGCGTTAAATGTCAACAAAAGGGGCAGGAAATGAAAGATTATGAAGGGAGTGAAGGGTTATGAGGAGCGGGCAGGGAAGTGGAGCTGAGCCCAAGATCAGATCAGCCATGATCTTCTTAAATGTCTGAGCAGGCTCGAGGGGCCAAATGGCCTACTCCTGCTCCCATTTCATATGTTCTTATGTTCTTATGAAATGAAAGCATAGCTGGCAGGCTCTGCAACCTGTAACCATGGAGATCAGCAACGAGAAAGTCTCAATTGCCTCTAAATATCCTGGAGGCAGCAGTTTAAAATGAAATGCATTTGCTAATTTTTCTGACGTTGGCCAGTCTCCAGAATCTCTGCTGGTTGGTGGGACTCTAGCAGCAAGGCATAATGTCATACTTCACTGGGCTTCCTTGTGCTGGGGCGCCCAGCAAGAATTGCACCAGAAAAATGAGCTAGGATGCTGGGAATGGCCCCTCCTTCCTCATTTGCAATGGTATGATGGGCCTGCATCTACTGAAGATGTCAGTCCAGCTCCGTCCTCTTCAGGAAAGCTCCAACAATTTGTGGGCAACATAAGGAGATAGAAACCTGACCAAACATGCCTCTGGCCCATTTACTCACCCTCCAGAGAAATGGACATTCTTAGGGGGCAAGGACCAGGAAAATTGGGGCTTTATCTTTGAAAATCATGTAAATAACTCCAACAAAAAACGATTTTGGGGAGGGAGGAGTAAGACAGAAAATAATAACTGGAAGTATTGACCCATCCAGCAATATGAGGTTTTCGAGAAGGAAGAACAAGTTTGCTTGCATCATCATCAAGTTTTCTAAAATGGTCAGTGTAAGAGTTCCAAATATATCTGTGAGCCTTGTATCTTTCATTATGAATAATGCAGCTAAAGTGTAATACTTTGCTTCAGTAAATATACTGAAATACGGTGATGAGCAAACAGTTGTCATGCCTGGAGTTACAAGAGGACTGTGGTAAACATCAGAAACTGGGCTCCAGTTTATGGACTATTTTAGAAATCTACCAGTTAATATCTAATTACAGTCAGTTTTATAATGTAACCCGCACCTATGATGAACTAGTTGGAGACGATTTCAGTTAGAATCCTTGGGGAAAAGAGGGAAAAGGCACATTTAGCACACATTTAAACATAAGCTTGAGGACTGACATTTGACTACAGGGAACACGCCACCATACATCATTTTAATTGACAACCATCTGTTTCACTATCATACATTTTTGTGATTTTAGCCATGTTACAATATGCCACCTCATTCAAGTTCAAGTGAAAGGGAACAGTCAAATAATGAAACCATTAATACGACAAGCCAAAAGGTAAGGCTCAATTTTGCCAAAAGCCGTTTTTTGTCGCATTGCCGGAGTTACGCTCATTTTTCTAGGCAGGAACTACTCCAAAAATAAATGTGCCGAGTTTCCCCGGTCTATTTTTCAAAATTGGCACCGCGCAGCCTGTCCTGTAGTCTCGGGGGGTGGAACCTACTGTCTGCACCGAAAAAATGATGCTGCCCCTTCCGCATGCGCAAAAAAAAAAGGATGTTTTTGATGTGATTCTTATAGACCCACATGCGCAGTACAGCTCTCGGTCTGCATTCGGCCATTTTTAAAGAACCAGTTGTGTGTGAGAACTTTAATTCTCATTAGAAAAATTGGAGCTGCAATACAAGATGCAATGCGGTGCAAGGACCAAGAATTTCTTTCCGGATGAAGTGGAAGCACTGGATGTTGGAATTGAGGGCAGATGGCTGGAGCTGGACACCAGCAGAAGTCACATAAAAGTTCCAACCAAAGAAATGAAGAAATGCTGGAACCAACTTGCAGAAGATTACTGAACAATGGTGACCAACCCGAGGTCTGGCAGCCAGTGCAATAAGAAATGGCAGGACCTTGGTCAACTAGTTAGTGTAAGTAATATTTTCAGTTATTCAATGGAATTGCAATTGCAAATGTGACCAGCTGTATATGTCCCACTGTTATATATGTGCACTTGTATTTACTCTGTACAGCCAACAGAGGGCTCATACTCCGGAGCCCCAAGGGATCCCATAATCCCTTGGGCGCACAGGTATTTAAGGAGGCTTCACAGGTTGGAGAGGCACTCTAGAGACCTGCAATTAAAGACTAAGGTCACACTTTACTTTGAACTCACAGTGTTCAGTCTGACACTTTCTCCATACACAACAACTAGCGATGAGATACAGAAAGCGAACCCAAAGATGCAGAGAACAGTGGGTATCCTGGAGAAGTTCTCGGAGGGAGATGATTGGGATACTTTTGTGGAGCGACTCGACCAATACTTCGTGGCCAATGAGCTAGACGGGGAACAGAGTGCTGCCAAACGAAGGGCAATCCTCCTCACCGTCTGTGGAGCACCAAAGTATGACCTCATGAAGAATTTGCCCACTCCAGCGAAACTCAAGGAGAAATCGTACGACGATTTGTGCACACTGGTCAGACAGCATTTGAACCCGAAGGAAAGCGTTCTGATGACAAGGTACCGGTTCTACACCTACAACAGGTCTGAAGGCCAGGAAGTGTTGAGTTACGTCACCGAGCTAAGACGCCTTGCAGGACATTGCGAATTTGAAGGACATTTGGAGCACATACTCAGAGACTTTTTCGTATTTGGCATTGGCCACAAAACCATACTTCGCAAACTTTTGACTGCAGAGACCCCAACCTTGAGTAAGGCCATAGCAATAGCCCAGGCGTTCATTGCCATCAGTGACTATACAAAGCAAATCTATCAACACACAAGTGCTGCTACAAGTACTGTGAACAAAGTGATGTTGTTTTCGAATCGTAATGTACAGGGCAGGTCACAAATACCTGCAGCTACACATACGCAGATGTCTCAGAGTCCACCATCAAGGGTGATGAATGCAAGGCCAATAACGCCTTGTTGGCGCTGCGGGGGTGATCATCGTTTCCATTCATGCCGATTCAAAGAGTGCGTTTGCAAGGGCTGTGGAACAATGCGATACCTCCGAGTGTGCAGACGAGCTGCAAAGCCTGTTAAGCCTGCAAACCACCATGCTGTAGAGGAGAACAGATCTATGGAGGATCACGACGAACCAGAGCCTCAGATAGAGGAGGCAGAAGTACATGGGGTGCACACATTCACCACGAATTGTCCCCCGATAATGCTGAATGTTGAACTAAATGGACTCCCGGTGTCAATGCAGCTGGACACGGGCGCGAGCCAGTCCATCATGGGCAAAAAGACTTTTGAAAGGTTGTGGTGCAACAAGGCCTCAAGACCAGTCTTAACTCCAGTTCGCATGAAACTAAGAACTTACACGAAAGAACTGATTCCTGTAATCGGCAGTGCTATCATAAAGCTCTCTTACGATGGAGCGGTGCACAAGCTACCACTCTGGGTGGTACCGGGCAATGGTCCCACTCTGCTCGGCAGGAGCTGGGTGGGAAAGATACGCTGGAACTACGATGACATCCGAGTGCTATCGCCCGCTGACAACACTTTGTGTGCACAGGTCTTAAACAAATTTCCTTCGCCGTTCGAACCAGGCATCGGGAAATTCCAAGGAGCAAAAGTGCAGATCCACCTAATTCCGGGGCACGACCCATCCATCACATGATGAGAGAAAGGGTACAGATCGAGCTAGACCGGCTGAAAAGAGAGGGCGTCATTTCCAAGAGCGAGTTCAACGAGTGAGTCAGTCCTATCGTCCCCATGCTCAAGGGAGACAGCACTGTCAGAATCTGTGGCGACTACAAAGTAACGATCAATCGTTTCTCCCTGCTGGACCAATACCCACTACCTAAGGCTGACGACCTCTTTGCAATGCTGGTGGGAGGAAAGATGTTCACGAAGCTGGATCTGACTTCAGCCTACATGACGCAGGAACTGGAGGAATCATCGAAGGCCCTCACCTGCATCAACACGCACAAAAGTCTTTTTGTTTATAGCAGATGCCCATTTGGAATCCGATCAGCGGCCGCGATGTTCCAGAGAAACATAGAAAGTTTACTGAAGTCGGTCCTGCACTCCGTGATCTTCCAGGATGACATCTTGTTCACAGGTCGGAACATAGTCGAGCATCTGCAGAACCTGGAGGAGGCTCTTAGTCGACTCAACCGCATGGGGCTCAGGTTAAAACGCTCAAAGTACATTTTCCTGGTGCCTGAAGTGGAGTTCCTGGGAAGGAGGATCGCAGCGGATGGCATCAGACCCACCAATGTAAAGACGAATGCAATCGAGAATGAACCAAGGCTACAGAACGTGACGGAGCTATAGGCGTTTCTGGGACTCCTGAACTACTTTGGTAACTTCTTACCAGGTCTCAGCACACTGTTAGAACCACTGCAAGTCTTATTGGGAAAAGTGGACGAATAGGTTTGGGACAAAAGCCAAGAAAATGCCTTTGCAAAAGCGAGAAAACTGTTATGCTCAAACAAATTGCTTGTGTTGTATGATCCATGTAAGCGTTTGGTACTGGCATGTGATGCGTCGTCATATGGCATCGGGTGTGTATTGCAACAAGCTAATGATTTCGGGAAACTGCAGCCAGTTGCTTATGCATCCAGGAGTCTGTCTAAGGCTGAGAGAGCCTACAGCATGATTGAGAAAAAAGTGTTAGCGTGTTTCTATGGGGTAAAGAAAATGCATCAATACCTGTTTGGGCTAAAATTCGAATTGGAAACTGATCATAAGCCACATATCCCTGTTCTCTGAGAGTAAAGGGATAAATACCAATACATCGGCCCGCATCCAGAGATGGGCGCTCATGTTGTCTGCTTACAACTACGCCATCCACCACAGACCAGGCACTGAAAACTGCGCCAATGCTCTCAGTAGGCTGCCATTGCCCACCACGGGGGTGGAAATGGCGCAGCCTGCAGATCTAGCCATGGTTATGGAAGCATTTGAGAGTGAGCAATCACCCGTCACTGCCTGGCAGGTCAAAACCTGGACAAGCCAGGACCCCTTATTATCTCTAGTCAAAAGCTTTGTGCTTCACGGTCTAGTGTCCCAGTGGAAATGCAGGAAGAGATAAAGCCATTCCAGTGGCGCAAAGATGAAATGTCTATACAGGCAGACTGCCTTCTGTGGGGCAATCGAGTAGTGGTCCCCAAGAAGGGCAGAGATACCTTCATCAATGACCTCCACAGTACCCACCCAGGCATCGTAATGATGAAAGCAATAGCCAGATCCCATGTGTGGTAGCCCGGTATCGATGCGGATTTAGAATCCTGCATTCGCAGATTTAATACATGTTTGCAATTAAGCAATGTACCCAGGCAGGCGCTGCTAAGTTTATGGTCTTGGCCCTCCAAACCGTGGTCTTGGGTACACATCGACTATGCAGGCCCATTCTTGCGTAAAATTGTCCTTGTGGTTGTAGATGCATACTCCAAGTGGATTGAATGTGAGATAATGTCAGCTAGCATGTCCGCTGCCACTACTGAAAGTCTGCGGGCCATATTTGCCACATACGGCCTACCTGATGTCCTGGTGAGCGACAACAGGCCATGTTATACCAGTGTTGAGTTCAAAGAATTCATGACCCGTAACGGGATCAAACATGTCACATCTGCCCTGTTTAAACCAGCATCCAATGGTCCGGCAGAGAGAGCAGTGTAAACCATCAAGCAAGGCTTGAAGAGGGTATCTGAAGGCTCACTGCAGACTCGCCTATCCCGAATCCTGCTTAGCTACCGCACGAGACCCCACTCACTCACTGGGATCTCACCTGCTGAACTGCTCATGAAAAGAGCACTTAAGACAAGGCTCACGTTAGTTCAACCTGATCTACATGAACAGGTAGAGAGCAGACAGCTTCAACAACGTGCATACCATGATAGTTCAAATGTGTCATGCGAGATTGAAATCAATGGTCCTGTATTTGTATTGAATTATGGACAAGGTCCCAAGCGACTTCCCGGCACTGTCGTGGCCAAAGAGAGGGGCAGGGTGTTTCGGGTCAAACTTTCAAATGGGAACATTTCAAACAAATTAAACTCAGATTCATGGACTATCCTGAGCAACCCACCTTGGACCCTACCTTTTTGGATCCCCCAACATACACACCAGTGGCAACCGGCACCACGGTTGACCACGAAGCAGAACCTATTATCCACAGCAGTCCAGCAGGGCCCAACACACCAGGAAGCCCAGCAAGGCCAGCTGCACAGCAGCCCAGCGAGGGCCCAACAAATGATTCAACAACACCAGCTTTCACACCGAGCGATCAACCAGGGCAAGAAGGGCCCAGAACGACTCACATTGTAAATACTTACACTATTGACTTGCGAGGGGGTGGGGGGAGAGGGAGTGTTATTATATATGTATACTTGTATTTCTTCTGTACAGCCACCAGAGGGCTCATCCCCTGAAGTCCCAAGGGATCCCATAATCCCTTGGGAGCACAGGTATTTAAGGAGGCTTCACAGGTTGGAGTGGCACTCTGGAGACCTGCAATAAAAGACTAAGGTCACACATTACTTTGAGCTCACAGTGTTCAGTCTGACTCTTTCTCCATACACAACACCCAACCAGCAGAAAGACACCCTCTCTAAAAAGTTATATTTTCATCTTTGCAGAGGAACGTGGCACACAACAAGCGAGAAAGAACTCAAACAGGAGGAGACCCAACAAATCTGCATCCACTGACACCCTTGGAAGAGAGGGTCGCTGCTTTGATGGGTCCTGCCTGGAGAAAAGCAACCACCACTGTACAAACTGGGCCCACACTCGAGGGAGAGGGTAATCCTTCAAATTCCAGTCTGGCTTTCCTAAATGTTAAGTACAGCTCGAGCTAGCCATGCTTCGGTTCATGGGGATGTTTCCTTCAGCTACTCTTCGGTTGATGCAATATGCTATCATTTATCGTGGTCCTTCAAATCAGCCTGCTGCCTGCACTGTGTGAGCCTACTCATGCTACCCACCCTGCCCCCTCCTCTGCTGCTAACCATTTGTCTGTTCTGTTATATTTTGCAGAACTTGAGGCCAACCCTGACGAAGCAGAAGATTCAGACGAGGACGTGCCTGAAGAGGAGAACATTCTCCCATCCCAGCTTCCAGACCAAAAGCATGGGGGTGAGGAGTAGGGGGAGGGAATGGATGAAGTCCATACAACAGTGGGGACTTTATCCATTCCCTCCCCCCTCCCTTTGGAGGAGGTGCATGTGCCGCCGATTGAGGTGCTAGCCCCTTCCCTGAGGAGTGGTTTGAGTGTTGGTGGGACATTCCATGTCTTCCCAGTTTCCAGGGGGGGTGCAGCAAGGCACACCCAGGGCCCCACCATCCCAGGTTGTGGGTCCAACTGGGATGCAGCAAGGCACACCCAGGGCTCCACCGTGCGAGGCTGTGGGTCCCACTGAAATGCTGCGAGCCACATCCAGTGTGAGGGGGGGAAGGAGAGATAGACCGCACTCTCCTGAGGTGCAGGGTTTAACAGATTTGGTTCAGATGATGGCAATGAGTGCAGAGAGCATTGACCTTACGCGATCATTCCTGGACAGCACCAGTGGGGTGGGTGATGAGGTATCGGGACTATCGGGAGAAGTAACAACACTCTCACGAGAAATAGGAACACTGTCCGTGAACATGAGGGAGGGAATATTTCAGTCAGCTGAAACCATATCGGTGCACATGAGGGAGGGAATGTCGCAGTTACTTCAAACACTCTCAGTGAACATGAGGGAATGAATGTCGCAGGTAGCTGATGCGCTGTGAACATGAGGGAGAGAATGTTATAGGTAGCTGAGACACTGACGGAGAACATGAGGGAGGGAATGTTAGAGGTAGTTGAGACACTGTCAGGGCATATGAGGGAATTTTGGAGTTAGCTGCTGCAATAAGGGAACACGCCCAGACCCCGCACCCATTGACAGAATCAACTGTCACTCCCATTCCAATCCCCAGACCAGTCTCTGAAGAGGCCCAAGCCGGACCTTCCACATTACTGCCTGCCACCTCCACCCCCGCCACCCCCACGCTCCCTCCACTCCCCCACCGCAATCAAGAAGTGCGCATTACCCGAGATGTTCAAAAGAATAAGCTTGGTACCAACCTGAGAAATGCTCCTCCACCGCCTGTGGGCACGGTGGTGGACTCACCAAGACCAAGCGCAGTGGGTGGTCTTAGAATAAAATGGAGGAGAGATTGGTGCAGCCTTTCTTTGTTGCTGTTGTTGTTGTTGTTAGTATTATTGTTGTTACTGTTGCAACTGTTCTCAAATTAAAAGTTTTTTGTAAGTTATGTAAATTTACAAGTTTAAAAGTTAGTAAATGATCTTAAAGTTTTTAAATGATCTTAGAGTGTGTAAGTGATCTTAATGTTTGTAAGTGATCTTAAGTGAAAACTTAAAAGTTTGATACAAGAATGTGTTTACTAAAATTAAGTTAAGTACAAACAAATATTTGTTGATCTTTTGAATAAAATATATTTTAAATTATAACTGAATCATTTACATTACTTGTTCCATTATTAACAACTTTTGGAACTCAAGATGAATCATTTCCATTATTTGTTTGATTATTAACACAACTTTTGAACTAAAGAAGAATCATTTTCATCACTTGTTCCATTAACACAACACAACATTATGGAACATGTCCGAACAGTAAACATGTTCCATGTGGGATCGTTGTCGTTGAGCCTTCAGGCAGTAAAGCATTCATGGATGAGCTGCTGGCGCAAGACTCAAACAATCGTTAAAGGGGCATGACGGCCTGCCCTCCTCTGCCGTCATGCTCTGGGTTCAGGTAGTTGCATGGCTTCCTCGTCCTCTTCCTCGTCCTCCTCATCATCTGCATCTTCCTCATCATTATCATCAGCCACTCTCACCTCAGGTGGGTCTTCTACTATCAGCTGCTGCTACCTCATGATGGCTAAGTTATGCAGCATGCAGTATGTGAACTGACCGAATATCTCAGGGGAGTATAGCAAGTAGTCTCTGGAATGGTCCAGGCATCGCTGTTTCAAGATGCAAATGGTCCTCTCTATTATGCTGCGCATCACAATGTGCGACATGTCTGCTCTGTCCGGGTTACGCGTAGGGGTGTCATGAGTCAGGTGGCGAAGCCTTTGTCTCCCAGCAGCCAGCTCGGCCCTTCCGGCTGCTGCTGAAACATGGGAGATGTAACGCTCTTGCGTAGGATGAACGCATCATGAGTGCTCCCAGGGTACCTTGCATCAACTGACATGATGCGATGCATGTCGTCACACACGAGCTGCACATTAATGGAGTGCAAGCCTTTTCTGTTCCTGTACATCTTGGAATCATTCAAAGGTGCTGGCAAGGCCTTTGGGAAGCCAGCAATGCTGGAGAAGTCCACAGCCCTGTCACGCATTGAGTGGGCGGTCATGGAAACTTTATGTAATCATTCCTCTGGGCATATAGTGCAGCAGGCACCTGCCGAATGCAGTTATGTGTTGCATGTTGAGAAATGATGCACACATCCCTGGTTATAGCTTGGAACAATCCGGATGCATAGAATGAAAGTGCAGCTGTAACCTTCACTTCAACTGACAAAGCAGTCCTCCTGATGCTTCAAGGTTGCAGGTCTGCTTTTACCAACTCACAGATCTCACTTACAACTTCCTTGTGGAAACGCAGCTTTCTGACACAGTCTGCATCACTCAGGTGCAGGTACGAACGCCTGTCTCGATATACCCGACGTGTGTAAGGCCTCGTGCCCATCACCCTACGGGCTCTGAGGTCCGTCATACGATAACGTTGAATCAATTGTCTCCTCTGCAACACCATCATACAAAAGGCTTGCACAAGATGTGGCATTGTCAGTATTGCCCCCATGCTTAAATTTTACCTTTGCAAGAAGCTCAAAATGGCAGGTAGGCAGGACAAGGTTCTTTGTTCTCTCTCCCCACAGGTCTGTATGGACCACACTTGTCATGTACTTAACTGTCATTGTAACCCATGTATAAGCTGACCTAAGTTGTGCACCTTGAGAACACTGACCACAGGGGGCGAACTTGTGGGAGACGCTCCTAACCTGGACTTTCCGGTATAAAAGGGGAAGCTCCACCCACCGTCTGTCTCTTGAGGTCTTGGTAATAAAGGTAACTGGTCACAGAGTGATCTTCTCTCAAGTATGGGCCTCGTGTGCATTTATACTGTATAGTAAGGACATATTATTGGCGATGAGAAACTGGGATTTTAACCACGCGAGCATGGCCACCAGCAGCACAGAAGAGAGGTACTATGTTGGTGATGATTGGGATGACTTTATTGAGAGACGACAGCAAAGTTTTGTCACTAAGGAATGGTTGGGACAGGATTCGGCCAACAAATGCAGGACTCATCTCCTGACGGTTTGTGGATCCAGAACATACTCCCTGATGAAGGATTTTCTAGCGCAAGAGAAGCCGGCGGACAAGACGTTCGAAGAGCACAGTAAGTTGATTGGGGAACACATTAAACCGGAGAGACACCGGTTTAACATGAACCGGCGGCGAGAAGGGCAAATAATTCCAGACTTCGTGGCAGATCTCAGGTGATTGGTGAGCCTATGTAAGTTCCCAGATGCATGCAGAGCAGAGATGCTGCGAGACTTTTTTATTGAGGGTATTGGGCACGCTGGGGTTTTCAGGAAACTGATTGAGACCAAAGACTTGACCTTGGAAGCGGCGGCTCTGATAGACCAGACAATTATCTCAGGGGGGGGAAGAGAACAGAATGATTTATGGCAAAAGTTTTGGCTTAAGTGTGGCAAACGACCAGGGAGTCAACATTGTTAATGCGGCACACAGTTCTCTAGGTAGACAAGAGCAATCGGACATGCCCCAGCATGCAGTCGAACCCTAAGGGGGATTTCAACAGAGACAATGACTAGCTGAATGGCGGTTCATGCCATCGCAATGGACAATGTGGCCAGTAATGGGGTCATCAACACCTGTTAATGATGCGCTTAGGGACAGTTACAGAGACAGTCAGAGACAATCGACTGGTAATGGAACTTTTGTTTCCAACAACAGAGCATCCAGACATGCTGGAGATGTGGAGGAAAACACCCAGACAGAGCTTGCAGCTATCAGCAATATATCTGCAGAAACTGCAATGTCAGTGGTCACTTGGCGCGTATGTGCAGGAAGCCTGCAACCAGGATGATGTACGAGGAGGACGGGCCCGATGTAAGCACTACGAGGCCAAATGAATACTGGGGGAAATTGCTGGAAGCTGAAGTTCAGCAAGTTCATGTGAAGCACATATACAGTTCATATACCAGGACGCCACCGATAATGATGAAAGTGCTCCTCAATGGCATCCCAGTAATAATGGAGCTAGATTCGGGGGCCAGCCAGTACCTGATGTGTATCAAACAGTTCGAAAGGCTGTGGGTGTCCAAGGTCAGGAGGCCAAAATTATTGCCGATTGACGCACAGCTTCATACATAGGAGTTCATTCCGGTGCTAGGCAGAGCCATGGTAGTCGTGACCCACAAAGATTCGGAGAACGGGTTGCCACTCTGGTCCCGCACTACTGGGGAGGAGTTGGCTTGCTGTCATGAACTGGAAATGGGGCGATGTCAATGTAATTTCTTCTGTGGAGCGAGTATCATGCTCACAGGTCCTGGACAAATTTGACTCATTATTTCAAACCGGCATCGGCACTTTCATGGGGACCAAGGTAGTGATTTACATAAACCCGGACGCCAGGCCAGTACACCACAAGGCCAGAGCGGTGCTGTACGTGATGCGGGAAAAAATAGAATGCGAATTGGACCGCCTGCTGAGGGAAGGCATCATCTCGCCAGTTGAATTCAGTGACTGGGCGAGCCCGATCTTGCCAGTGCTCAAGGCGGATGGGTCGGTCAGGATATGTGGTGATTACAAGGCCACCATCAATCGGGTGTCACTCCAAAACCAGTACCCGCTACCGAGAGCGGAGAACCTCTTTGCGACGCTATCCGGTGGCAAACTTTTTAAAAAATTGGACCTGACCTCAGCTTACATGACCCAGGAGCTGGCGAGTGAGTCGAAGAAGCTGACCACCATCACGACACACAAGAGGTTGTTTGAGTATAACAGATGTCCGTTCGGGATTTCTTCGGCCACCGCGATCTTTCAGTGAAATATGGAAAGCCTCCTCAAGTCGATTCCAAGGACGGTAGTTTTTCAAGACGACATCCTCATCACGGGTCGTGATACTGAAGAACACCTCCATAACCTGCAAGGAGGTGCTTCTGGACTGGGTAAGGCTGCGACTAAAAAAGGTGAAGTGCGTCTTCTTAGCTCCAGAGGTAGAATTCCTAGGGAGGAGGGTCGCAGTGGATGGGATCAGACCTACTACGTCCAAAACAGAAGTGATCCAGAGAGCACCCAGACCCCGTAACACGATGGAGCTGTGTTTGTTCCTGGGGCTCCTGAACTATTTTGGCAACTTTCTTCCCAAATTGAGCACGCTGTTAGAGCCGCTACACGTGCTCCTATGCAAAGGTCGTGATTGGCTCTGGGGGGGCAGCCAGGAAAGGGCTTTTGATAGAGCACGCAATTTGTTATGCTCCAACAAACTGCTAACGTTATATGACCCGTGTAAGAAACTAGTTTTAACGTGTGATGCGTCGTCCTATGGGGTCGGGTGTGTGTTGCAGCATGTGAATGCCAATGGTCAGTTACAACCGGTAGCTTATGCCTCCAGAAGTCTGTCCTGGGAAGAAAGGAGCTACGGGATGGTAGAAAAGGAAGCGCTAGCATGTGTTTATGCAATAAAAAACATGTACCAGTACCTGTTTGGCAGGAAATTTGATCTGGAGACAGATCACAAACCCCTAACGTCCTTTTTGGCCGACAACAAGGCCATAAATGCGAATGCATCGGCCTGCATACAGAGGTGGGCATTTACGTTAGCCGCCTATGACTACACAATTCGGCACAGACCGGGCACTGAAAACTGTGCCGATGCACTCAGCAGGTTAACAACTAGCCACCACTGAGGGGGCAGCTGAGCATGCTGCTGAGATGGTCATGGCTGTTGAAGCTTTCAAAAGCGAAGGCTCACCTGTGACAGCCCGTCAGATTAAAGTCTGGACAAATAAAGACCCGCTACTGTCTTTAGTTAAGAAATGTGTCCTGAATGGGGACTGGGCAGCCACGTACGGGGCATGCCCTGACGAGTTTAAACTGTTTCATCGGCGCAAGGATGAACTCTCGATTCAGGCCGATTGCCTACTGTGGTGAAACTGAGTACTCATGCCCCAGAAGGGCAGAGAGGTGTTTATCAGAGAACTTCACAATGAGCACCCGGGCATTGTCATGATGAAGGCAATTGCCAGGTCACACGTTTGGTGGCCAGGGATAGATGCAGAACTGGAACTTTGTGTTCGCAGATGTAACACATGTGCTCAGCTGGGCAACGCACCCAGGGAAGCCCCCCTTAGCCTCTGGTCCTGGTCCGCCAAGCCATGGTCATGCATCCATGTGGACTACGCAGGTCCTTTCATGGGAAAAATGTTTTTGGTTGTAGTAGACGCCTACTCCAAATGGATCTAGTGTGATATTTTAAATTCAAGCACATTCTCTGCCACGGTAGAAAGTCTACGGGCAATGTTCGCCGCCCATGGTCTACCGGATGTCTTGGTCAGCGACAATGGCCCGTGCTTCACAAGCACTGAATTCCAGGACTTCATGGCAGGCAATGGAATCAACCATGTCAGAACGGCACTGTTCAAGCCGGCCTCAAACGGCCAGGCGAAACGAGCAGTGCAGATAATCAAACAGGGGATTCTCAGAATCCAAGGGGGTTCTCTATAAAGCCGCTTATCACGCCTCCTGTTGGCCAATAGATCCCGACCACACTCGCTCACAGGGGTTCCACCCGCAGAGCTGCTAATGAAAAGTACGCTTAAAACCAGGTTATCCCTTATACACCCCACTATGAAAGAAATTGTTGAGAGCAGGCGTCAGTCACAATGTGACTTCCATGACAGGAATGAGAGGGCGTGATGTATTGATGTCAATGACGCTGTTTTTGTCCTAAATTACGCTGCAGGGCCCAAATGGCTTGCAGGCACTGTAATTGCCAAAGAGGGGAATAGGGTTTTGGTAGTTAAACTTACCAATGGACAAATCTACCGCAAACATGTGGATCAAACTAAAAGGAGGTTCAGCAACCCCATAGGAGAAGCAGAGGAAGAACACGACGTAGAGTTTACTCCACCACAGGTGACCGAACACTGGAACCAAGTGGAGGAGAGCCCAGTCACTGTGGGCAGTCCGGACAGGCCTGAGGCACCGCAAACAGCAGACACTCAGACCAGCGCCCAACAACCGGAACCCAACTCAGGCGATCTACAAGGGAGCGTAAACCACCAGAGAGACTTAACCTGTGATCCCAATAAGACTTTGGGAGGAGGTGATGTCATGTACTCAACTGTCATTGTAACCCATGTATAAGCTGACCTAAGTTGTACACCTTGAGAACACTGACCACAGGGGGCGAATTTGTGGGAGACACTCCTAATCTGGACTTTCCGGTATAAAAGGGGAAGCTCCACCCAACGTCTGCCTCATGAAGTCTTGGTAATAAAGGTAACTGGTCACAGAGTGATCTTTTCTCAAGTATGGGCCTTGTGTGCATTTATACTGTATAGTAAGGACATATTAACACCCAAGTCTGAGCAGGCGCAGTGTTTGGGAACTCCACCACCACCCCACAACCTCCCAAGGCTACATTTAATGCGTAGTGCAGTCTTGTGATTCCTTCCAATCACCTTCCACAGCCCCCCACCCACTCGGGCTTGATTTGATGCATCATGCAGGCTTCTGATGCCTTCTGATCGCCTTCCACAGCCCCCCACCCCGCCTCGGGCTTCTTTTGCAGCCGAGCTCCGAGCCCCTGTGTTCGGGCGTGGGACCAATTCTGCCAGCTGACGCTCCAACCCTCCAGCCCTGTTTGTAGACGTTTGGTGGTGGCGTGTCAGTTACGGCATTATAATGTAAAAAAAATAATCTTTATTATGCATATTTAAGTCTTCTTGACTCCCTCCAAAATTCGCTGAAAAAGAATGGCGTCTTTCTGCGTCGATTTTTCAATACGCGCTGGTTTTTCTTAACATCACCAGAAGGTTTTTTGGGAGTGGTCACATACCGTGACTTAGGAGAAATTTTTGGGGGGCAAACTTCCATAATTGACAAAACTGGTGCAGACATCTGGGTATGCCCCCTATGACGCAAAAAAAAAAGAACCTAAAAAAATCATAACTAACTGATTTACACTGGTGCACATTCCTTGGGGAAACTTACATTTTTTTAAACTTATGCCAAAAAAAGCGGCGTGCGCCAAAAAAACGTGGCAAATCACTGGGGAAAATTGAGCCCCATGTGTTGGACCAATGCCTGCAAAATGAATGGAAGGGAAGACACAAGCTACACTCCAGTGATTTCTTGAGATTTTCTCCCTGTTACTGTCACTACCAAAGGCTGAATCAGCATTTTACTTGAAGTCATTGATCAAAACTTCGTCAAGTTAAGCTTCCATCTTAATATCAAGGAAAATTAATCACTACTTGCATAGAGATCGACAAGTCCAATTTATTAGAAAAGAACAAAGTGCAGTGGAATGTTCTTAAATGGTAATTCTGTTCTGTGTGGTGCAGGTAATTATTTTTCTTAAAAACAAATGAGTATATAAAATAAATTACTTGACTATTGAGATGCAGCTGTGAGTTTGCCCCACTATTGTACTTAGGATATGGAAAAGAAACATGGCTCCAATAATAATAATAATAATAATATAATAATTTTTATTTATATAGCACCTTTAACGTAGTAAAACGTCCCAAAGTGCTTCACAGCAGTGTTAAAAGACAAAATAGATAAATTTGACACCGAGCCACAAAAGAAGAAATAAAGGCAGCTTACCAAAAGCTTGGTAAAAGAGGTAGGTTTTAAGGAGCAGGTTTAGTGAGGGAGTTCCAGAGCTGAGGGCCCAAATAGCTGAAGGCATGTCCACCGATGGTTGAGTAGTTATAATGAGGGATGTTCCAGAGGGCAAAATTTGAGGATCGCATACATCTTGTGGGGTTGTAAGGCTGAAAAGGGTTACAGAGATAGGGAGGGGAAAGACTGTGGAGTGATTTGTAAACAAGGATGCGAATTTTGAAATCAAGGTTTTGTTTAACTGGGAGCCAATGTAGGTCAGAAAGCACAGGGGTGATGGGTGATTGTGACTTGGTACGAGTTAGTACACGGTCTGCTGAGTTTTGGATGACCTCAAGTTTACGTAGTGTGGAATGTGGGAGGCCAGCCAGGAGTGAGTTGGAGTAGTCAAGTCCAGAGGTAACAAAGGCATGAATGAAGGTTTCAGCAGCAGAAGAGCTGAGACAGAGGCGGAGGCGGGCAATGTTACGGATGTGGAAAAAGGCGTTTTTAGTTATGCCACGGGTATGTGGCTGGAAAGTCATTTCAGGTTCAAATATGACATCTAGTTCACCCTCAGGTTGATGCTAGGGATAGGGATGGAGTCAATGGTTAGGGAACGCAGTTTAAGGCGGGGACCAAAGATAATGGCTTCGGTCTTCCCAATAATTAATTTGAAAAAATTTCTGCTCATCCAGTACTGGATGTCGAACAAGCAATCTGACAATTTAGATACCAAGCAGGGGTCGAGAGAAATGGTGGAGAGGTAGAGCTGGGTGTCGTCAGCGTACATGTGGAAACTGGCTCCGTATTTTCAGGTGATATCACCAAGAGGCAGCATATAGTTGAGAAATAAGAAGGGGCCAAGGACAGATCCTTGGGGGACAGCAGAAGTAACACTGCGGGAGTGGGAAGAGAAGCCATTGCAGAAGATTTTCTGGCTACGATTAGATGGATAAGAATGGAACCAGTCGAGTGCATTCCCACCTAACTGGATTGTGGTTGAGAGGCGTTGGAGGAAGATGGAGTGGTCAACTGTGTCAATGGCTGCAGACCGGTCCAGAAGAACGAGGAGGGATAGTTTCTTTGCCACACTCACAAAGGATGACTTTGATGAGAGCTGTTTCGGTACTGTGGCAGGGGTGAAAACAAGATTGAAGGGATTCAAACATTGAATTCATGGAAAGATGGTCACAGATTTAGGAGTCGACAACACATTCAAGTACTTTGACAGGAAAGGGAGGTTGGAGATGGGTCAATAATGGAGTCTGTGAATTTAATTTTTCTGGCTTTTGTTTTGAAAACAAGTAACTACCTGCTTGTGACTGTTTACAAACTTTTGACTTTAAAAAAAGATTCCATCCATATGTGGAGTAATGTTATGCTGCTGGGAACTCACAATTATCAACACTATCATTGGAAATAATTCCTTATATTAATATATCTACACCGAGGACAATATACCAAGGAGGCAAAAGACAATCCAGCAATATTTCTCTGTATATAACCTAAAACATACTGGTGTACAATTGTCCATGATTGCCGATAATTAGAGATTATATGATAAAAACTTGAAACTCATTAGTAGAATGTTTGGACTAAAACATTGACTTGAAGTAAGCACGTCCAACTCAACAATAGCCACGTCCATATCAAGAACGTTAGCAGCCACTGACGTGGGAAAGGGATTCAGTTAACAAATCTCTCTGAATTATCAGCCTAAAATCAAATATCCATAAATACCATATTCTTTCAGATATATTTTGATTTTATCTGAATATTCTCACCAATATTTCATTTCCAAGAACAAAGTTTGTTATGCATAAAGCATTGAATACCTCCCTTTCTTATGAAATATTGAAACCTATGGCCATAATTTAATGAGGCTAAATTGAAAGGATGGACCCATTGTTCAATCTTCATCATATTTAATCAGCTAACTTGGAGTGAATTATTGCATTGTAGCTAGAATCTTTCCAAGAAATATTTAAGAATAGGAAGCTATTAGTTAAACATCACACTTTCTTAAACATTCCTTGGAAGGATACTAGCAACTATGTGACCATTAATTCCAAGCTGGCTGAGCAACCATGATGGAACAAGAACAATGGGACAGTAACTTCAAGTTAACCTAATAAACAGGACTTAGTTAGCTTGGTAACATAATGGAAATACAACATTGTACAGGTTGTATCTCTCCAGTCCAACACCCGTGGGACCTGTCCGGTGCCAGACCAGAGAATTTCCCGAACCACGGGAGGTCAACTGATGACAACGCTGCTGACAGTGACCTGGACATGTTCTGCACATGCGCTGCGCAGAAGCCCACTGCACAGCATTTAGTTGTCCAGAAGTTAAGAGAAGCACTAGAGAGAGAACCGGCGGGGCGGGGAGAGAGAGACAGCTGAGCCGTAAGCTGCCGAGCCTCCAAGCCTCCCGCTGAGCGATAGAGAGTCTGCGTGTGGGGTGGGTGGGGAGAGAGAGAGAGAGAGAGAGAGAGAGAGAGCCTGGGGCCAGGCTCAGCTTCAGCGCTTCAGTCAGCCACTTGCCCTTCCCTTTCCTTGCCCGGCCCACTTACCTCAATGAACAGCGTGGGCCGCCAGTGACGCTGGGATTGATGCAGGACCAGGGTGTTTCTGGAGTAAATACTCCCGGACTGGAGAAGTACAACCTGTATTTGTTCACCCTGAGTTAATTTAGCAAAGGTGAAGGAAATTCAACAATGGAACTCCAAGTTAACCTTGGAACCATGATAAACTTCAAGTAATGCCAGATCATTTTTCTAAAAACAGTTAAGTCACTAACTTAAACATTTCCCCTAAAGTCTAATGACTAGAATTCGATAGGTTAGCACCTCCCATTAACACCTGGGGGTGGGGGCACTAATAGGGGGCTAAGGGGTTAGCAACCAGGCGGGTGAAAGCAGCAATGTCCGCAAACATCAGTGCCGGTTTAGCACTGGCACTAACTCATAGCACCTGGGCCTCTAAAGCCACTCAGATCGTGACTTCATAAAGTGCACAGCGCCTGTTATCGCCCCCTGCTGTATTGCCTCGCGCCGACAACACCAGAAAGAGGAGGCATTGTGAACTCGGTTGGCTGCTTGGGGAGCAGTAATTAAAGGGAATGGTTATCAGCTAGCTCAACCTTTATTATTTGCACCAGCCTGGTGCCTGTGCAAAGTTTTTCACGTTTCACTGGTGCAAGATGTCTAAGCCCTCCACATGAGTGTGTTTGGGGCTGCAATGGCAGTCATGCAGCCTGCCTTGCGAAACAGAACTGCCGATAACTAGCTTGTGTAGCATTATTCATTGTCCGCCATTGTTCATAAGTTTATATGTAACCTTCAGGGCTGCTGACCGATGGCCGTGCGGCTCTTTGTCGGCTGGCGCGGACACGATGACCCGAAATGGCCTCTTTCTGCACTGTAAATTTCTGTGCTTCTATTGATCCTTCCCTTTAAGCGAGGAAAGCAGTCTCTCATACTGCTACCAATGCACTCGAAATTGTTTAGCACTCTGCAGCTACCGCCCCACTCTCGGACTTTAGAGCCCGAAGAGAAGTGGTTAGCGCTTGATTTAGCGTTCCACTTCCTTCTTAGAGTGCTAAAACTGAATAGCGCTGGAAGAGAGAATGATTAGTACCTGGCGCTACTTTTTCTACTTTTTGAAATTTAACACTACTGACTTCCTAGCTCTAAGAAGTTAGTCAGGTTGTTCTGCTTTATCTCCAACAGCCAAGCAGAAAGAAAACATAATTGGCGGCAAATTTAACCCGCAAAAACGTGTGGTTCAAGAGTTAAAAAACTGAAAACCGACCCCAGCCTGCCCACTTCCAGTTTAAATGGAGGCGGGCAGCCAACCCGCTCCCAGGAGGCGGGTTGTCAATTTAAATATGATAATGAGGCTCCATGCCTCATGGTGATCCATCATTTCAAATTTAACTGTGGGTGGGTGGGTTTCCCGGGCCTCAGGGAATCAGCCAGCTAAAGGAAGGCGAGGACTGCAGGATCCAGGCGGTAAGTACCTTTCCATTTACCTACTGGATCCAGCATTCCTAGCTCACTAGCCCCCATGATTGGACAGCTCCTGATCCTTCCGATCTCCCCCCACCTTGCCCTCTTCCAGGCCTCTACTCTCCCTTCCCCCCTACCCCATGAGGCCTCCAATCTCTGATCCCCCATTGGCCTTCGATCCCTTGCCCCATATCCCCCCTTGGGCCCCCAACGACCCTTCTGGCTTCTGATCCACCTCCAGCCTTCCGAGGCATTCTTAACACAATGGAATAAATTAATATTTCATATCATACTGAAAGCATTTCACAAAGTCCCACATGAAGGGCTATTAGTTAAGCTCAAAGATGTGGGGATTTAGGATAAGTCTTGAGTATGAATAAGAAATTGTCAGCGTGGATTTAGAAAGGGAAGATCCATCCTGACAACTCTTTTCAACTACATTAAGAAAGTATCAAACCCATGTGTACCGTAATAAACTTATGACATGGGATAATAGATCTTTCAAAAGGCTTTTAATGCATTCCACATGAAAGACTATCAATTAAACTCAACACAGTAGGCATTCTAGATAAACCCTGGAATTGTGAAAACTGGATAAATATTTGAAATAGAAGAAAACACAAGTTTATGGGAAAGTGCATGGTAGTGGGATTAGTTTTGTATCACAATGGCTAGAATTTGAATTTGGAGGCGGGTACGGGTTGGAGGCTGCAATGCGGTCTGGAAACCTGGGGGAATGGGTTTCTCTCAGACCCTGCCGTATTTTTAACAGCAGTCCCTGATTAACATTTTGAATCTCTGTTTTCTGCCCGCGGCCAGCCAGATGGAGAGGCTGGGTGCCTGTCGGATTGGTAGGGCTGCGGCTCCAAGCCGCAGGGATCCAGGGGGTGGTCGGAGGCCAGAGTGGGCTAGGAAAGCCAGAGGGGGGAGGTCAGAAGGCTGATAGGGGGATCGAGGGGGCCGAAGGAGGAAAGTCAGAAGGGAGAATTGGGAGCTGGGGTCGGACGGC
Source organism: Pristiophorus japonicus (assembly GCF_044704955.1). Taxonomy (NCBI): domain Eukaryota; kingdom Metazoa; phylum Chordata; class Chondrichthyes; family Pristiophoridae; genus Pristiophorus; species Pristiophorus japonicus. The sequence continues at coordinate 78,638,206 of NC_091986.1, read as the reverse complement.
TGGAGGGGGCATCGGAGGTTGGAGGGGGGTTGGAAGGCTGGAGGGGAGTGGGGCAATGGTCTGGACATTCCGTGCAAGGCGCTCACCAGCTTTTCAATGTGCAAAGATTTGAATGGGCCACCCAGTCAGTTAAAGGGCCCGCACACAATACTAAATAACAGGGAACATTGGAGGGGGAGGTTGGATGATCGGAGGGAGGATTGGGGGCCAGAACGGGGAGGTTGGAAGGCCAGAGGGGCATCAGGGCCCAGGGGTTGGAAGGCAGAATGGGGTATTTGAGGCCGGAAGGGGATCGGACGCTTGAGGCGGGAGATCGGAAGGTGGAGAGGGATCAGGGGCCGGGGGTCGGAAGACCAGAGAGGGAATTCGAGGTCGGGGGGCAGGGTTTGGAGATCAGAGGTCTCGTGAGGTGGGTTGGAGGCCTTGGGTAGAGGATGGGGAGAGATTGGATTGGTCGGGGGCTGTCCGATCACGGGGCTTGGCAGGGCTGGATCCAGCAGGTAAGTGGAAAGGCACTTATTTCCTGGATCCAGGATTCCTGGCCTCATTTTAGCTGGCCAGGGAATCCTGCCCACCCACACTTAAATTAAAAATGGTGAATCACCATAATGCACGCAGCCTCATTATAATATTTAAATTACCAACCCACCTCCTGCGAGTGGGTTGGCCACTTGGTCCCACCTCTGTTAAAACTTAAAGTTGGCTGGTTGGAGATGGGTTGGGGTTGGGATTCATATTTTTAACTCTTTAACATCCCACCCAATTACAACCCACCCATTATTCGGGGCGAAAATTCCCCCCAATGAGCCAAGCGATCATCTTCTGTACTGTAAACCTCTATGGTTAAATGGACAGAAAACAACAGGTAGGAACATAGGAACATAAGTAGGTCATTCATCCCCTCAAGCCTGTTCTTTCATTCAATTAGATCATGACTGGTCTCTATCTTAACTCCATCTACTCGCCATGATACCATAACCATTAGTACCCTTTCCTAACAAAAATCTATCAATCTCAGTTGTGAACTTTTCAATTGATCTAACCTCAACAGCTTTTCGGGGGAGAAAGTAGCATATTTCCACTACCTTTTGCGTAAATGAGCAGTTTCTGACATCACGGCTGAACAGCCTAGCTCTAATTTTAAGGTAATGCCTCTTGTTATGAATTCTCCCCTCAGAGGAACTAGTTTCCCTTTATCCACCCTATCAAATCCTTTAATAATCTTAAACACCGCAATTAGCTCACACCTTAATCTTCTATACTCAAGGGAGCTTCGGTATAATTCTGGTGAATTTGTGCTGCACTGCTCCATGTCCAATATATTAAGGGGAATTTTTCTGTGGGGTGAGCGGGAGCGATTGGTGGCCTTTTGAACTTATGACCTTGTTAACAGCCCTTTAAACAGTACTTTGTGCTCATCATTTTTCCAGGATGTCCATGGGGTATGCGCTGCTCGGGGATCAGATCAGGTAAGGATGTCAGGTGTTGTGTGACCGTGAATTCAGTTCTTTACTTGTGAAGGCTTGTGGGAAAAAAACTTCTGTGCTCAAGGCTGAAAAAAAAGGCAGTCGAGGGATGGGCATTTGAACAAGTACAAAGATCTCTGGTAACAGCATTTGGTCAGGCAGACATAATGCCTTATGATGTCAGAATCAGCCAATCAGCAAAGGAATAAATTATCTGGCCAGATAGAAGCTGGATTAGGAGGAGAAGGCATGCTATACAGTAAATGAACAGACAAAGAGCTGCCAACATGCGTGTCTTAAGTAGGAACCAAGGGAGGTGTCAATGAGGCCAGTCGACTCTCAGAGCCTACACCTAACTCGAACTGATCACTCGAGAAGAAATGTATGTATACCAGCTAAATTCGGCGCATACTTATTGCAGGGGAAGAAATTTAAATCTGGAGTTTTTGAAACTGTACTCAGCAGTGTTAAACTAGGGAAATTATAGTCTTTTTGATATTTTTAATCAAGTCCATTGTATTGGAAAAATTCAAATCTTTTTCTGAGTCTCAGTGTTCTGATAAGTCTTGGGGCTAGATTTTACACTTTTGTGCAGATTGCCGAAAAATGGCCGGTATTTCTGGCGTGGGCGGTAAAAATGGGTTTTCAGGTCGCCGGCTTGTTGCCCATTATCAAAGCTCTTGTCTCCATTTTTGAAATTGGGCGTTACCGCGAGCGATATGAAATGGGCAGTAGCGTTAAATCTTCTGCCGTAAAGTGTCGCCGTCCTTAGCAATGGCATGGCAATGCTCGATTCCCGAGATTCAGGAGGTCAAGGGTTATCATGACATGCGCAGAAGAGGAGAGAGATAGAGAGGGAGCTGAGAGGGAGTGAAGGCGTGTGTGGGTGTGGTGTGCCTGCTTTGGGAGGAAGGAGAGAGCGTTTAGAGCATTAGAGCAAATAGGGAAACAAAAATTAGCCGTTACCAGCCAGATATTTGCCCGAATTTGGTGCCTATAATGGAGGGAGAGGAGGAGGTGACAGAGCACCCTGTGGAGATTGATGCCGGAGAGAGCAGTGAGCTGTGGGAGGAGCACATTGGAGGGCGCAAAAGAGTGAGGAGGTTCTCGGACAAGGCAAATGCCTCCCTCCTGCAGGAGGTCAAGTTACGCTGCGTTGATTTGATCCAGGGAGGGCGTGGGAAGCCCATCCAAAGGCCTACCAGAAGATATGGGCTGAAATAGCAGAGGTGATCTCGTCGGCGACCAACGAGGTGCGTGAGGGCAACCAATGCCGGAAACAATGGAACGACCTTGTCGGATCCGCAAGAGTAAGTATTACATTTATTTACATGTACTTATGTATATATATTTTGATTTGTAAGAGTTATGAGTGACTATCAGCAGATGTGAGGTCTTTCACTTTTACCGGGAATGCTGTAGTCAAAGCCTGCGGTCATGATGTACGTCTTTAGGTAAACCTTGTTGCGCATTGTCTCAGATAGCTGGACCGTTACACACTGGTGATTCCTTAACATGAAAGGGTGAAATAAAACTTAACTTGAATCAACTTAAATTTTAACTGGCACCAAGGTGATGCCCAAGTGTGTCAACGTTGTCACTCACAGCAATGTTCTTTTAGGCAAATCATTCAGTTATGAGCTCCTGACGTAAGAGTCTTGCAGCTATGTAGCCATCACGGGACCTTTCCTGCGGTCTGGAGGGGGGTGTGGGATGGTTCCATAGTCAGCCTGATTGTCTGGCCCTAGTTCAGCATCCAGCCCCTCGTCCTCCTCTTCCTCTCTCTCTCCTGAGGTGGACCATCAGTCCCTTTTGGCAATTCTTATCCTCTCCTGATAGCCACGTTGTGCAGCATGGAGCACAAGACCACGAATTTAGCTACTTGCTTAAGGTTGTATTGTAGCTCCCCTCCTGAGTGCTCCAAGCATCTAAAGCGCTGCTTAAGCACAGTACTTGTTTTCTGGACCACATTGCAAGTGTCTCTGTGGCTCTGGTTGCATCGCTTCTCGGCCTCGGTGTGGGTGTCACGCAGGGGAGTCATCAGCCAGGTGGCTAGGCCATATCGGTTATCACCAAGCATCCAGCATTGTCCTTGTGACTGACTCTTAAACATGTCAGAGACAGCGCTCTCACGCAGGATGTAAGCATCATTGAAGCTGCCTGGACACTTGGCATTCACTGCCATGATGATTCTAAAAGGACAAAGGGTGTTAATGCAAGGAGTATCCATAATAAGGTGGGTGAATTAACTGTGCAAATCGATGTTAACAGATATGATGTGATTGGGATTACAGAGACGTGGCCCAGGATGATCAAGGCTGGGAACTCAACACCCAAGGGTATTCAACATTCAGGAAGGATAGAATAAAAGGAAAAAGAGGTGGGGTAGCATTGCTGGTTAAAGAGGAGATTAATGCAATAGTTAGGAAGGACATTAGCTTGGATGATGTGGAATCTATATGGGTAGAGCTGCAGAACACCAAAGGGAAAAAACATTAGTGGTAGTTGTGTACAGACCTCCAAACAGTAGTAGTGATGTTGAGGAGGACATCAAACAGGAAATTAGGGGTGCATGCAATAAAGGTGCAGCAGTTATCATGGGTGACTTTAATATGCATACAGATTGGGCTAACCAAACTGGAAGCAATACGGTGGAGGAGGATTTCCTGGAGTGCATAAGGGATGATTTTCGAGACCAATATGTCGAGGAACCAACTAGGGGTGAGGCCATCTTAGACTGGGTGTTGTGTAATGAGAGAGGATTAATTAGCAATCGCGTTGTGCGAGGCCCCTTGGGGAAGAGTGACCATAATAGGGTGGAATTCTACATTAGGATGGAGAATGAAACAGTTAATTCAGAGACCATGGTCCAGAACTTGAAGAAGGGCAACTTTGAAGGTATGAGGCGTGAATTGGCTAGGATAGATTGGCGAATGATACTTAAGGGGTTGACAGTGGATGGACAATGGCAGACATTTAGAGACCGCATGGATGAACTACAACAATTGTACATCCCTGTCTGGCGTAAAAATAAAAAAGGGAAGGTGGTTCAACCGTGGCTATCAAGGGAAATCAGGGATAGTATTAAAGCCAAGGAAGTGGCATACAAATTGGCCAGAAATAGCAGTGAACCTGGGGACTGGGAGAAATTTAGAACTCAGCAGAGGAGGACAAAGGGTTTGATTAGGGCAGGGAAAATAGAGTACGATAGGAAGCTTGCGGGGAACATTAAGAGAGACTACAAAAGCTTCTACAGATATGTAAAGAGAAAAAGGTTAGTAAAGACAAACATAGGTCCCCTGCAGTCAGAATCAGGGGAAGTCATAACGGGGAACAAGGAAATGGCAGACCAATTGAACAAGTACGTTGGTTTGGTATTCACTAAGGAAGACACAAACAACCTTCCGGATATAAAAGGGGTCAGAGGGTCTAGTAAGAAGGAGGAACTGAGGGAAATCCTTATTAGTCGGGAAATTGTGTTGGGGAAATTGATGGGATTGAAGGCCGATAAATCCCCAGGGCCTGATGGATTGCATCCCAGAGTACTTAAGGAGGTGGCCTTGGAAATAGCGGATGCATTGACAGTCATTTTCCAACATTCCATAGATTCTGAATGAGTTCCTATGGAGTGGAGGGTAGCCAATGTAACCCCACTTTTTAAAAAAGAAGGGAGAGAAAACAGGGAATTATAAACCGGTCAGCCTGACCTCAGTAGTGGGTAAAATGATGGAATCAATTATTAAGGATGTCATAGCAGCTCATTTGGAAAGAGGTGACATGATAGGTCCAAGTCAGCATGGATTTGTGAAAGGAAAATAATGCTTGACAAATCTTCTGGAATTTTTTGAGGATGTTTCCAGTAGAGTGGACAAGGGAGAACCAGTTGATGTGGTGTATTTGGACTTTCGACAAGAGATTAATGTGCAAAGTTAAAGCACATGGGATTGGGGGTAGTGTGCTGACGTGGATTGAGAACTGGTTGGCAGACAGGAAGCAAAGAGTAGGAGTAAATGGGTACTTTTCAGAATGGCAGGCAGTGACTAGTGGGGTACCGCAAGGTTCTGTGCTGGGGCCCCAGCTGTTTACATTGTACATTAATGATTTAGACGAGGGGATCAAATGTAGTATCTCCAAATTTGCGGATGATACGAAGTTGGGTGGTAGTGTGAGCTGCGAGGAGGATGCTATGAGGCTGCAGAGTGACTTGGATAGGTTAGGTGAGTGGGCAAATGCATGGCAGATGAAGTATAATGTGGATAAATGTGAGGTTGTCCACTTTGGTGGTTAAAAACAGAGAGACAGACTATTATCTGAATGGTGACAGATTAGGAAAAGGGGAGGTGCAACGAGACCTGGTTATCATTGTACATCAGTCATTGAAGGTTGGCATGCAGGTACAGCAGGCAGTTAAGAAAGCAAATGGCATGTTGGCCTTCATAGCGAGGGGATTTGAGTACAGGGCACGGAGGTGTTACTACAGTTGTACAGGGCCTTGGTGAGGCCACAGCTGAAATATTGTGTACAGTTTTGGTCTCCTAACTTGAGGAAGGACATTCTTGCTATTGAGGGAGTGCAGCGAAAGTTCACCAGACTGATTCCCGGGATAGCGGGACTGACATATCAAGAAAGACTGGATCAACTGGGCTTGTATTCACTGGAGTTCAGAAGAATGAGAGGGATCTCATAGAAACGTATAAAATTCTGACGGGTTTAGACAGGTTAGATGCAGGAAGAATGTTCCCAATGTTGGGGAAGTCCAGAACCAGGGGTCACAGTCTAAGGATAAGGGGTAAGTCATTCAGGACCGAGATGAGGAGAAACTTCTTCACCCAGAGAGTGGTGAACCTGTGGAATTCGCTACCACAGAAAGTTGTTGAGGCCAATTCACTCAATATATTCAAAAAGGAGTTAGATGTAGTCCTTACTACTGGAGGATCAAGGGGTATGGTGAGAAAGCAGGAATGGGGTACTGAAGTTACATGTTCAGCCATGAACTCATTGAATGGCGGTGCAGGCTCGAAGGGCGGAAAAGCCTACTCCTGCATCTATTTTCTATATTTCTATGTTTCTATGATCTGGTTGTGGTCAACAAGTAGTTGGACCTTCAGGGACTGAAATCCTTTTCTGTTACGAAAAAGCTCTGGGTCCTATGAAGGTGCCCTCATGGTGATGAGAGTGCACTGTATTGCTCCCTGCACCCTGACGATGTTAGTAATGTGGTAGAATCCTCCAGCCCTGTCAGTCTGAGCCTCCGTGGTTACGGGGAAGCTGATAAAGTCAATCCTACATGCGCACAGGGCCTCTGTGACCTGTCTAATGCAACGATGTGTGGCATGGCGAGATAAAAGGAAAATCTCAACTGTGGGGGCCTGAAAGGAACCGGACGCGTAGAATGACAAATCCACGATGACCTTTACGTCGACCGACACTGATGTCCTGATCGCAGGCTGCATATGTGGCCTGATAAGCTCGCATATTTCATTGATCACCATCTTGTGGAAGCGCAGTCTCTGAAGGCAGGTGTGCTCGGACACGTCGAGGTAAGACCTCTTCTCCCTGTATATGTGGGGTGTGTATGGTCTGGACCTCCTCTTCCTTCTGGCACGTCTTAAATTAAGCACATAATGATGTGCATTAGACATTGAGCCATTTGCACTCTGCAGCATCTGCCTATTAATCTATGCAGGCTGAGAAAAGGCTTGCCCCATTGCAATGAAAGTATAATACCGATTGATCAGAAACAATAATTTCCTCACTAAAATTCACCTGCAGTAAACCCCAAAAGTCCAGAGTCTGAAAATATGTCTGTTGAGATGGTCATGTCACCTGAGAAGAATTCCAGAGTCAATCCAAACTCCCCCGAAGTTAAAGCAGCCTTTTGAATGAAGTGACCTGCGATTTAAAAAATGGTGCCCACACTGCTATGTTTCGTTCAGAACAGTTCAATTTTTTCTGAGCGGTGTTTTGGGCGAGTGATATTGTGGGCGAGATGTGTGCGAGGTGGTGAAAGTGACACTGGGTGTTAGTTTTGGCTAATGTGATCTTTATGACAAAAAAAAGTGGGTGGTCGGTATTATTGAATCTCGGCGTTAATTACATGTGGAAAGTAATTATGGGCATTGGTTTCGCCCTTTTTGATGATTCCGCCCAAAATATGTGGGCGCGGCGGTATTATTTTCTCCCGGCATTACGCAAATAAGCAAAGTAACGCTCGGCAATAAGTGTCCGAAAAATGGTCGTCAGTTTCCATTTTGTGGCTAAATGGACGATATGTGGGCGTTATACCTCATTTCAGCGGTAAAATGGACGTTAAGTGGCCATTATGCATGCAAAAATAATGTAAAATCTAGCCCTTGGTTTCTGAAATCCAAAGGATAAAGTTCTATACTTCATTGGCGACCACGAAGGGACACCAAGCAAGAATGCTGACCATGGGAGATAAAGGGGAAATATTATGAATGAATTGATAGTGAAATATATTCTCGGTAGGATGGCTTACCGAGGGGAATCAGATAACAACAGGCTAAAAATGAGAGAGCAGGAGAAGGAGATTGAGGAGTTGAGGAGTAAAGCTAGTGATAAGGAAGCTGTGATAAACTGACTTCGGAAAGAGGGAGAGTGGGAGTGCGAGAGAGGGGGAATGGAGGAAAGGGGAAATTGAAAATGACACTTAAAGCTGTCATTGTTTGTGCCAAGGAAAAGAAAACATAGGATTTCATTGAGTGAAAGAAGCTTGAAAGAATCCTGGATCCCAGTTTGCATGGAGAATGTACATTTGTAATGAAACTTAATGGCCGTGAATATGTGGGGTGTTGAATAATGTTTTGTTTGATTGAAAGTCTGTCATTAAAAGAATGTATCTGTTATGTTTGTTTTAGCTCCACCCACTTTTTTGTGCAAAAGCTGTTTAACCCTTAGTAGTCTTGTCCTGAGTGTTGGAAGTTTTAAGAAAGTGTGAATAAGTTGAGTGTTAAAATATTCATTGTGTACCTAGAATTGAATTAAATTTAAGTTAAAAATGCAGGTGTGAATTTATTTTGATTATGATTTTTGGAGCTTTGGGCTTGATCATACCCTCGACAAGAATGGTACCAAGTCTATTGAAAAGACAGTCCTTTGTTCTGCAAAAAATAAGCTTCAGCCTTGAAGTTAGTTGCTATGGTGTCTGCTAAAAAAAGAAAATTCATGTGACTGTTTAAAAAGTAAACCAGACAAAGTATTTTGTTTTGATTGGATTAAGAAAAATACTGCTATTGTCTGATGGTTTTAATTCAATTTGAAAATTTGAATCTTGACAAAGCACTGTCTTTTCAATTTGGTTACTGGAAGTCTGAGGCACCCACTCTCTAAGTTTTGACAAGTGAGAAGTAATATAAATGGGATGTTCGGTGGAAAGCTTAAATATGGGAATTGTAAGCATATACCAGAGGAAAGCGTTAAAAACTGTGCAGGAGGCAACAGGTTTTGGTTGCAGAAAGAAAGGAGAAAGTGAAAATTTCTGTCTTTGCGTGGTGTTGCTTGAAAATGTGAAAAATAATTTTTATCCAGTTATCTTTGCAGTGTTTCTACAGCCATTTGGAATGGTGCCAAAAGCAATAAAAAAAGCTGGAGTTCATGAAATGTATTTGTTTTTTTAAAAAACATGTTGAATTAAATGTTATTTTATGGATATTGTGCTTAGTTGCACTGATACAATTAGTCTGAATTAAATTGGAGTTATTGAGGTTAATTAGCTTATGAAAACCCGACTTTCATTGTGGCATGGTGAAATTTGGGTTATATTAAATTGTGAATGTCTCTAGTTCCGGACATGGGACTTTCACATAGGAAAAATAAAAGATGGCATTTGGTTGTTTGGAAAAGTTTTCTTAAATTTATGTGAAGTGACGAAGTTATATCAGACAATGTTTTGCTCCACCTTCTCATAAACTGAGAAAGAAGTTAACCCTTTCCGCTGACAGGTGTTTTTTTAATTTAGCAAGGAACCACTTTTGAATTGCTGAATTAAATTTTAAAGTTGTTGGACATTATTAAATTAAAGTTTCTTAATTTGAAGTGAATATTTGACCCATGGGGCAGAAAGAATTTTATGATTCGACAAATTAATCTCTTGGGCTATTAAGCAGAGTCACAAAGGATTCGCTGTTTCTTTTACTATTTAAGTAGGTGACCATCGGGAAGAAAGGAGTGAAATTGGCGAAGTTCACCTGTAATTGCTGTATGAAATGTGGGCAACTATACTGGAAGCTGTAAGAAAAGGGGGTGAAGATGATTACTTAAACAACGTAAAAGCGCATTTTTCGACCGAACCTAAGTGGGAGGGTAACAGAAAAGCAGACAAACTAGCTAGAATGGGGGTAGAGAAAGGGGTCGCGTGGGATCTGTACCAATCAGCAATGGTGGCTGCCATGATCCAGATGGCTACTGCAATTCTGCTTTCCCCAGATCTTAAAAAGGGTACAACTGAAGGATATAGTGCTAAAAGCTGTCCTTAAGGAGAAAGAAGGTCAGTCGGTGGAGGGACCCTACAGTGCGAATGATGTAAAGATCAGGGAATGCATGCAGTTTAAAGGGGATAAGTGGACTGTGCCTGAGGGATATCAGGAGGGCACACCAAAGTAACTGACTGCGCCTGACCCCAAGTAAACCTCAAAAGTGGGAGGTGGGAAGTCAGGTAATGGAACAAAATTATGCAAAGATGGGAGTGTTTGAACCCATGTACAAGGGACCTTATATCATTGATAAAGCTAGTCCCATAGTGTATGCAGTCCGGTTATCTAAGAGAATTAAATCATTTTATATTAACCAGATGAAGCTTTTTCAGCCCACCAGCAGGTCATTGAGACGACAAGAACCGATTATGAGCAAAGTGAGCCGGATTCATCCTCTCCAGTGGGATGAGGAGGGAGAGGTGCCCAATGGGATACCCCCACCTAATCAGGTACAGTATGATCCAAATGGAAGTGGACAGGATACAGGAGCTGTAAGAACTTCCCCGGCCCTAGATCCGGAACCACCTTGTGTCCACAGACAAACCCCACACCGTAGTAAGAGACATATTGTGAATAGTAGAAGTAGGAACAGCCGGTAGTATAGGACCAGAGTACATTTCCAATGGTATGGTAACCATACCACTGTAACCGTCCATTATTTTAAGGGTGCAAGGACGTGAGCACGGTTGTACAAGTAGTAGAATTAAAAACTCGGCCAAAGGTTCCTCCTCCTGTGAATAAAACAGACTTGTGGAAAAGCCGATTGCTTGTCCTAAATACACTCCAGCACCAACAAACGGGCTAGTGGCAGTCTCAACTCGAATAATATTGTACCATGATGTGTATCAAGAAGTGGTGCCTGTAATATTGAATCTAACCGAAGTGGGACTACCTGGGTGGTGCAAGCCTAAAACAACGTGGATCTATGGGAGAATTAAGGTAATTAATCATGGAATTTTGGCACCTACACCTTCGACCTACACCAAATCCAAGGAAAGTAATAAGCTTGATCATACCCTCGACAAGAATGGTACCAAATCTATTAAAGTGAATCATAAAAGAAAGTGGTGAGGCCTGATTAATGATGCCGCAACTCTTTTTAAAAAGGAACCTCCCTCGTTAACAGTCTTGAATTCGCTAGCCTAGACCAGTCCGTAAGGATGTCTGGAGTCAATTAAAGACAATTTTAAGTGAAATTAATGGTCTGGAGCAAGAGGAATTGAGGGAGGACCAAATCATGACCATTCATTCACAGGACATGGCTAAACATTTAGAATCCCATGCTAAAAAAAAAAGTAAACCAGATTATAAAAGAGAACAAAAAGGCTCTTGATGAAACTGCTCGAAATGATGTATGTGTAATGTGTGGATCTTGATTAGTGGAATAAGCCCAAAAAAACCTGCAGTATATTGCAGTGGGAAAGCTCCCCTCATGGGTAACTGATCGAGATCTGAGGGCAATGCCCATTTGCCAACTTACTAAGACCCTGTGCCAAGTTGGAAGGTTGGTATAAGTGTACCCAGTGAAGCACGAATGCCATCTACTGGAACAGGATGACATCACCCTGTTAGAGATAGTATTGTATTATCCTATTTTGCCCAAGAAAATAACCCCAAGTATTTTGTTCTGAGTGGAAAACATCAGGGAGACCACTTAGTGAGGTGCAGTGAACCCCCGAAATATGTGATCTGAGTGGATAGGATGACATGTGTAACCCCAGATCTAACGGGGTGTGCTCAAGCTCGGAACATGTTCATTTGCCCCTACAATGTGGAAGAACATGCAGTCGTGTGTGTGGGTTTAATTGGGATGGGATAGCATGGAACTGCTATCCCATCCCAATACTGGTTCAAACGGCTCACAAAGTCTGCCCAATCCTCTCCCTCCACGAATCACTCTAAAAATCCAATCGTGCTCATTTTGCAAACAAAGGTTCTTTTATTCTCGTCACCAAATGCTATGTATGCAATAAAGGTTCAAACTGAGTACTCTAACTAAGCAGGGTACAAACTTGGCTCTGCTTTTTTAGGCCCAAATTGCCTGACTCTCAAAATGGCTGGCCTTTTATACCTGAGCAGCTCCATCTGGTAGCTACAAACAGAATATACATACATGACAGTTGCCGCCAATGTCACATCAGGGACCTCGTGAATTTCTTGTCCAATGGCTGACCAATGATAGAGCAAGAAACAGAGTAAAAGATAGAGAAGGAAATAGGGTAAAATAGAATCAAATGAAATATAGAAAGAGGAATAGAGAGAAAGAAAGAGAGTGGATTAAGAGAGAGAGAGAGAAAAGTTACAGACAGGAGAAATAAGAAAAAAAATTAAAAGAGCAATTAGAAGAAGAGGACATTGCAACCCAGTTGTGTTTGGGAAATGCTGTATTAGTCCTTGAGAAGTTAATAAATGAATGGCAGGGTAGGTGTGCGACATGTACAAAATTCTTGATTCATGAAGTATAGAACCAGCAGCCCTGCTCATCATGATCAAGAACAGTGGAACACCCAGTTGGTACGCCATTGCACTGTTTTCACAGAAACATAAGAATTGCTATTAAATATTGTTGCTTTTTCACACTAACAGGAGTGTGGATTGTAAGACTGACACAAAAGAACTGCCAAAAAACAAAATGAAAAACCTCTAGGAACAATTCACTACCTGCTAGAGCGAGACTCCACAGCTTCATTGTTCCCTCCAAGTTTGTGTATCATGTGAAGACTATAAATCACATATTAACAGGATCCTCTATGACATTCATTACCCAAACTAAATGGTTATGGCAGGAATAACTTATAATAATGTAATAATTCCATTAATTTCACGATCACCATTAAGATCGAAGGGGAGCCTCACAGCAAGAACTGACTTTTATCAGCTTTGGCGTGGCCAGTGGCTCAAATTATCCAGCAATCTTCAGAGGATCTGAACTCATGGCATATCTCTTTAATTCTGCACATTTCTGGAGTTTTTATGAATTAATAATGGTGTGCGTCATTATAATCCCAGCAATTTCTGGCCCATTATTTGTTTATTTGAAGAAGTGAAGGCTGAAAATGGTCTACATCCTGCCATAGCTGACTGTACAAGTGTTTGGTTGAAATTTTGTATCTAACAGAACTGAAATAAGCTACTGGAATTCATGCAAGGAAAATGTAAGCGTCTGTATGACATGGCACAGCATAACTAGTTCTTCCACTTTCTAGAGTGATATAATCTTAGAAATGATAAAAAATTGAGATCTACCCTAGAAATTCCATTCTCTATCTACTCATCAGTTCTATCCAACTGAGAAATATTCATCATCCTTGATGCTATCTCCATTTATACCCAGCAGAGGATTAAATGATTCAAAATGGAAGAATCTATTCCTTTACTGGCTCAGTAAAAGATGGTAATTTTTCAAAATGTTTGCACAGGATGACATAATTACCCAAGGAATATCTTTATCCTTGTAGATGAAAGTAAGGATGAAGATAATCAGTTAGTGAAAGGGCTGTTGGGGTTATAGTAAGGTTACAGAACTGTAATTGTAAGGCATATAGTGCAGTGTGGATAAAATCGAACAACTCACCTTCAATAGATGCACAGTTTGGCCATAACTCCTATTAGGCATGTTTTACAGGAAGTAGATTTGTATGGCCACTGTAGCACAGTAGCTGATATGAAACTAGAGCAAGGTGTATTGATGATGAAAGAGTTTGTGTGAGATGGGTAAAAAAGCCACATCAATACTTCTATGGGATGTATCTGTTTTTACGAAGTTTTTAGTGCATGCATTGAACACAGCCATTAACTCACAGCAAACGAGCCGAAGGTGGGCAGCAAAAACATTACAAGGACACCCTCAAAGCCTCCCTGATAAAGTGCGACATTCCCACTGACACCTGGGAGTCCCTGGCCCAAGACCGCCCTAAGTGGAGGAAGTGCATCCGAGAGGGCGCTGAGCACCTCGAGTCTCATCGCCGAGAGCATGCAGAAATCAAGCGCAAGCAGTGGAAAGAGCGTTCGGCAAACCAGTCCCACCCACCCCTTCCCTCAACGACTATCTGTCCCACCTGTGACAGAACCTGTGGCTCTCGTATTGGACTGTTCAGCCACCAAAGAACTCACTTCAGGAGTGGAAGCAAGTCTTCCTCGATTCCGAGGGACTGCCTATGATGATGATGATGATGATGATAACTCTACTCCTGATAGATTCTCACATGTACTAACTAGTAGGTAGCTATCAACCAATGACTATTGGATTTATTAACTGTTGCTCCCATAAATGCCTATTTAGGATTCACAGTACTTGTTAAATTCACTACTAGAATTAATCTAAACTGAGAATCAATGATAGCCAATATTTTGTATTTTACAATGGGTGTGATCATTTTAAATAAGCTATGCAAATTCTAGGCAATGCCTTTCCTTTGTTTTTCTCCAGGTTACTTGACTGTGAGTAATTATAATATAATTGTTGATTTCTACATTAGATAATGGGTGCATTAACATATCATTTTTAGCATTGCAGTGGAATGGATCCCTCTTCCCTTTAACACTAAAGATGTTGTATAAACAGTGAAATGTCAGATCAAATCCTTTCGCAGACCCAAACAATGGGAGCTCCAACAACAGATGGTTTGCACTGTCGACCATAGTGTAAGTATAGACTTCTGCATCAAGATATCCACATTAAAACAGAGCACGGCTGGAACATTGCCAGCAAGAGAGAGAAAAATCTTTGATAAATTGGTTCCTCCTCCAGGGGCTAGTCGAAACAATCTTCATCACTCCTAAACTTGTGAAACTGTCCTGTGTTGGTGACATCATGTGATAATGCCAATTGTCTTCATAGCCATCAGATTTCAGGCTGCCAAGGTGAATCAATTCTCTAAATCCAAAGCAAACTCAAGGAGCTGTTATCTCCCAGTCCACTAGCTGGTGTGTGAATGCATTCATTTAAATAAATTGAAGAGTAAAAGTTGTGGAACATGCTTTAGGTGTGTAAGAAATAAGGGTGAAGATGGCTTGAACTCAAATCCGGGCAAGTAACAATCCATTTAAATTTGATCACCATTTCTAGATTCATAGAGGGAATCAAGAAGTAACATGGTATCATATTAATTAAGATGTCTAAACAAAGAATTTTTTGAGGATGTAACTAGTAGAGTGGACAAGGGAGAACCAATGGATGTGGTGTATTTGGACTTTGAAAAGGCTTTTGACAAGGTCCCACACAAGAGAATGGTGTGCAAAATCAAAGCACATGGTATTGGGGGTAATATACTGACGTGGAAAGAGAACTGGTTGGCAGACAGGAAGCAGAGAGTCTGGATAAACGGGTCCTTTTCAGAATGGCAAGCAGTGACGAGTGGAGTGCCGCAGGGCTCTACTGGGACCCCAGCTCTTTACAATATACATCAATGATTTGGATGAAAGAATTGAGTGTAATATCTCCAATTTGCAGATGACACTAAACTGGGTGGCGGTGTGAGCTTTGAGGGGGACGCTAAGAGGCTGCAGGGTGACTTGGACAGGTTAGGTAAGTGGGCAAATGCATGGCAGATGCAGGATAATGTGGATAAATGTGAGGTTATCCACTTTGGGGGCAAAAACGCGAAGACAGAATATTATCTGAATGGCGGCAGATTAGGAAAAGGGGAGGTGCAACGAGACCTGGGTGTCATGGTTCATCGGTCATTGAAATTTGGCATACAGGTACAGCAGGCGGTGAAGAAGGCAAGTGGTATGTTGGCATTCATAGCTAGGGGATTTGAGTACAGGAGCAGGGAGGTCTTACTGCAGTTGTACAGGGCCTTGGTGAGGCCTCACCTGGAATATTGTGTTCAGTTTTGGTCTCCTAATCTGAGGAAGGACGTTCTTGCTATTGAGGGAGTGCAGCGAAGATTCACCAGACTGATTCCCGGGATGGCAGGACTGACATATGAGGAGAGACTGGATCAACTGGGCCTTTATACATTGGAGTTAGAAGGATGAGAGGGGATCTCATTGTAACATATAAGATTCTGACGGGACGGGACAGGTTAGATGCAGGTAGAATGTTCCCGATGTTGGGGAAGTCCAGAACCAGAGGACACAGTCTTAGGATAAGGGGCAGGCCATTTAGGACTGAGATAAGGAGAAACTTCTTCATTCAGAGAGTTAACCTGTGGAATTCCCTGCCGCAGAGAGTTGTTGATGTCAGTTCATTGGATGTATTCAAGAGGGAGTTAGATATGGCCCTTATGGCTAAGGGGATCAAGGGGTATGGAGAGAAAGCAGGAAAGGAGTACTGAGGGAATGATCAGCCATGATCTTATTGAATGGTGGTGCAGGCTCGAATGGCTGAATGGCCTACTCCTGCACCTATTTTCTATGTTTCTATGAAACATTTAAGCAGTTTTCAAATAAAATGCTTTATTATTTTATTCAGTGCAGCCAATAGAGGCGTTCTCACAGTCAATGTTCCCTTTTTTGAGGGGCCCGGCCCCTTTAAGGGGCTGCACAGCCCATTCTAAATCTTGCCTATGCGCGGTTTTTCCCATTTAAGAGCCGATGAGATGGCTATGTGGGAGCTACAGAGCACGGCCACACAGCTTAAAGGGAACATTGCTCACAGTGCTCTTTATAGAAGAAAATCAGGAAGCAAATGGAATGCTGGTGTTTATTGCAAGGGGAATGGAATATAAAAGTCGGGAAGTCCTGCTCCAACTGTACAGGGCATTGGTAATATCACATCTGGAGTACTGCATACAATTTTGGTCTCCTTATTTAAGGAAGGGTATGTTTGCATTGGAGGCAGTTCACAGAAGGTTCACAAGGTTGATTCCTGAGATGAAGGGGTTGTCATATGAAGAAACGTTGAGCAGGTTGGGCCTATACTCCTTGGAGTTTAGAAGAATGAGAGGTGATCTTATTGAAATATATAAGATTCTGAGGGGGCTTGATAGGGTAGATGCAGAGAGGATGTATCCCCTCATGGGGGAATCTAGAACTAGGGGGCATAGTTTCAGAATAAAGGGTCGCCCATTTAAAACAGAAATGTGGAGGAATTTATTTTCTCAGAGGGTCTTGAATCTTTGGAATTCTCTACCCCAGAGAGCTGTGGAGGCTGGGTCTTTGAATATATTTAAGGTGGAGATAGACTGATTTTTGAATGATAAGGGAGTCAAGGGTTATGGGGAGAGGGCGGGGAAGTGGAGTTGAGGCTAGTATCAGATCAACTATGGTCTTATTGAATTGCGGAGCAGGCTTGAGAGGCAAAATGGCCTACTCCTGCTTCTATTTCGTATATTCTTATGTTCTCAGGTGGGCTCTGATGTCAACACTTGTCCATACAAGGTATTCAAATTTAGATTTACAGATGATACTCATAACACAATTCTTCATTTTCAGCGAGAGCTACCAACATTTAATGCCCCCCCCTTGGTTTGAGCTTTTCA
Source organism: Pristiophorus japonicus (assembly GCF_044704955.1). Taxonomy (NCBI): domain Eukaryota; kingdom Metazoa; phylum Chordata; class Chondrichthyes; family Pristiophoridae; genus Pristiophorus; species Pristiophorus japonicus. Next base: position 78,620,821 of record NC_091986.1, on the reverse strand, counting down.
GATGTAATTCAGCCCCATACCCAAGGCACTGCCTCTCACCTAAAAACATAAACACAGTCAAAAGCAGTGTCCTTTGCATGGTCCAGGAAATATGTGCTACCTCGTCGTCACTGATGCAGCCACTTCAAGTCGCTGATTTTCTTCAGTTCTTGATAGAATGACAGACGTGCACTGGCATTGGGAAATCCAGGGGGAACACTCCATGAATGTAACTAAGTACAATGCGTGGAGCTCTGTCTTCCCCAACATCACAATTAAGCAAGCAAGCAGTGAAAACATAGGCTCCATTTGCATTGTTATGAATCATAGAATCATAGGATCATAGAAATTTACGGCATGAAGTTTGACCTAATACCATATCCTTCAGTAGAGTGTAAAAGTGATACTCTCTTCCACGTTATCATCTTATCTCTCTTTCTATGTCTTTGGAACTGGTAATGGTTGGGGAGCTCAGTTACATCCATGCTTGGGGGGTGGTGAAGAGGGAATGAAAAAACTTCTCTCTTACTTTGTGTCACGTGAGCATATCTGCTCCCCGACTAACATGCAATAGTTGGGTGATATAGAATCATAGAAAAATTATGACATGGAAGGAGGCCATTTGGCCCATCATCTCTGTGCTGGTTGAAAGAGAGCTACCCAGCCTAATCCCACCTTCCAGCACTAGGTCCGTAGCCCTGTAGGTTATGACTCTTTAAGTGCACACCCAAGAACTTTTTAAATGTGATGAGGGTTTCTGCATCTACCACCTTTTCAGGCAGTGAGTTCCAGACTCCCACCACCCTCTGGGTGAAGAAATGTTTCCTCATCTCCCCTCGAATCTTTCTACCAATGACTTTAAATCTATGCCCCCTGGTTATTGACCCCTCTACTGAGGGAAATAGGTCCTTCCTATCCACTCTATCTAGGCTTCTCAATTTTATACACCTCAATTAAATCTCCCCTCAGCTTCCTCTATTCCAAGGAAAACAACCCCGGCCTATCCAATCTTTCTTCATAGCTAAAGTTTTCCAGTCTTGGCAACATCCTCGTAAATCTCCTCTGCACACTTTCTAGAGCAATCACATCCTTCCTGTAATGTGGTGACCAGAACTGCACGCAGTACTCAAGCTGTAGCCTAACTAGTGTTGTATACAGTTCTAGCATAACTTCCCTACTCTTGTATTCTATGCCTTGGCTAATAAAGAAAAGCATTCTGTATGCCTTTTTAACTACCTAATCGACCTGTCCTACTACCTTTAAGGATCTGTGGACATATACTCCAAGGTCCCTCTGTTCCTCCACACCGCTCAGTATCCATCCATTTATTGTGTATTCCCTTGCCTTGTTGCCCCTCCACAAATGTATTACCACACACTTTTCTGGATTGAATTCCATTTGCCACTTTTCTGCCCAACTGATATCTTCCTGCAGTCCAGAGCTTTCCTCCTCACTGTCAACCACTCGGCGAATTTTTGGTCATCTGCAAATTTCTTTATCATACCCCCTATATTTAATTCTAAATCATTAATTTATACCACAAAAAGTAAGGGACCAAGTACTGGAACCCCACTGGAAACAGCCTTCCAGTCACAAAAACTCCCCTCAATCATTACCCTTTGCTTCCCGCCACTGAGCCAATTTTGGATCTAATTTGCACTCCCTTGGATCCCATGGGCTTTTATTTTTTTGATCAGCCTACCATGTGGGACCTTGTCAAAGGCCTTGCTAAAATCCATGTAAACTACATCAAATTAACTGCCCTCATCGACCTTCCTTGTTACCTCCTCAAAGAACTCAAACAAATAGTCAGACACAACCTTCCCTTAACAAATCCATGCTGAATGCCTTTGATTAATCTGTGTCTTTCTAAATGAAGATTTATACTGTCCCTCAGAATTTGATTTCAATAATTTGCCCACCACCGAGGTTAAACTAACTGGCTTGTAATTGCTCGGTTTATTCATTCCACCCTTTTTGAACAATGGTACAATGCTAGCAGTTCTCCAATCCATTGGCACAACACCTGTGGCCAGAGGGGATTGAAAAATGATGGTCAGAGCTACCGCAATTTCCTCCCTTGCTCCTTTTAATAGCCTCGGATATGTTTTATCCGGTCCTGGAGATTTATCTACTTTCAAGGATGCTAAACCCCTTAATACTTGCTCTCTTACTATGTTGATCATGTCCAATATTTCACTCTCTTCCTCCGGGAACTTCAATGTCGGCATCATCCCCCTCTTGTAAAACATCTTGGGTTTCATTTGGTTCTACTTGCCAATATTTTTTCATGCCCTCTTTTTGCTTTCCTAATTTCCTTCTTAATTTCAACCCTGCACTTTCTCTACTCTTTTAAGCTTCCTGCAGTATTGAGCTCACGATATCTGATATAGGCTTCAATTTTTTGCTGGATGCACCTTGTCGTCCAGGGGGTTCTAAATTTGGCAATTCTGCCCTTTTTCTTTGTGGGAACATTTTTACCCTGAATTCCATGTACCTCCCTCCCGAATGCCTCCCACTGCTCTGGCACTGATTTACTTTCAAGTAACTGTTTCCAGTCCACTTTTTCTAAATCACTTCTCAGCCTAATAAAATTTTCCTTCCCCCAATTTAGAACCCTTACTCCTGTTTTTTATTAGTCTTTATCCATAATTATGCTAAAACTAACAGAACTATGATCACTACCACAAAAAGTGCTCATCCACTGATACTCCTTCCAAATGCCCAGGTTCATTCCCTAACCATCATCATCATCAAAGGCAGTCCCTCAGAATCGAGAAAGACTTGCTTCCACTCTAAAAATGAGTCCTTTGGTGGCTGAACAGTCCAATATGACAAACACAGTCCCTGTTATAGGTGGGACAGAGAGTCGTTGAGGGAAAGGGTGGATGGGACAGGTTTGCCGCACGCTCTTTCCGCTGCCTGCGCTTGGTTTCTGCATGCTCTCGGCGATGAGACTCGAGCTGCTCAGCGCCCTCCCGGATGCACTTCCTCTACTTAGGGCGATCTTTGGCCAGGGACTCCCAGGTGTCAGTGGGGATGTTGCACTTTATCAGGGAGGCTTTGAGGGTGTCCTTGTAACGTTTCCTCTGCCCACCTTTGGCTCGTTTGCCATGAAGGAGTTCCGAGTAGAGCGCTTGCTTTTTGGAGTCTCGTGTCTGGCATGCAAACAATGCAGCCTGCCCAGCGGAGCTGATCAAGTGTGGTCAGTGCTTCAATGCTGGGGATGTTGGCCTGGTCAAGGATGCTAATGTTGGTGCATCTGTCCTCCCAGGGGATTTGTAGAATCTTGTGGAGACATCGTTGATGGTATTTCTCCAGCGACTTGAGGTGTCTACTGTAGGGGAGGACGAAAACCCCCTCATTTTACCCAGAAGGAAAAGGGCTGTAGGATCAGTCTGGGCTGTGAATTGAAACCAATGGAAGGAAAACTTTGGGACACAAATGAATTTTAAAAGGGCAGACGAGGCCTGCAGGGGATAAAAGGAGGTGCATTCATGGAGACCCCCCCCCCCCCAGTGTTTGGACTCATAGGAAAGGGAATTTAATTTGGAACTATCTACCAGAAAGTTTGAAATCCTAAAGTGCACATGGAAGAAACTACGAACTTTAATCGAATTTGAGATTTTAAAAGGTGTATGTTGGGTCTGCAAAAAAAGGGGTGGAGTCAATATCAAAAGGGCCAGTTTGGACATTGGAACTAATCAAATTGTCTGGGAACTGTATACCCTCGAAACTTGCCCCTTGAAAACATTAGCATTTAAACAATGCCACATACATATTCCAACACCTTTTTCATCAGGCATAGAAATATCTGGCTCAGGCCAGACTAGCACAATGGCTACAGGAGGCCAATGCAATCAACACCCACTCAAACCTTGAGTAGGTTAACATCAGTGGAAAAAAAAAACCCAATCTAAAACTACTGCATTTTTCAAAATCAAAAAGTCCACCAATGAGAAGAATCGACTTCAGCAGGAGAGGCGGACTGGATAATCTGGCTATAAAAAAGGGGTTTCTGACGTAGTGAAAGAGAAGTGATGATTTTCCCTGCCCTCGTCATCCAACAACCACAACCAGCAACCCTCTCGACACTGAAGGAAAACCAGTGTCCGAAGACACCGAAGATAGAAGAAACAAACCACCAGACTGCGGAAGGCACAGTAGTGAGTATAACCTCTGGTCCCCAGAAATCCCAACTCAGTTAGGCCAGGAAAGGTGGGAGGTTGGACATTGTACTGCTAAACTGGTGTAAAGATTTTCGTTGTGTCCGTTTAGTGGGATTTAGGGGGATTGTTTTGTTGGTGTATTGCTGTTTGTTGAGTTACACCTTGTCAAATAAATTGGAAGCCTAAAGTTCCTCTTGGAATCACCTTGTCTCAGTTCTATTGTATTACATCTCCTGATTGTGAGTCTTGTGTCAGAACCGTGTAAGGGAAGCTAGGAGCGCCTCGAAAATGCTCAACTGTGTGTCACAGGCTAGGGAAGAAGGGGTTAGGAGTGTTTGACACTCACAGGTGCCTCACAGGCTAGGCATAAGCTGTGGGGACGCACGAGTCTCAAAACCCCCTTCATAAGCTGTGGACACAGTCTCTTCAGGGGTGCTCTTGCAGCACTCAGGGTACCTCACAGGCCAGGCATAAACTGTGCGGGCAGAAGCCCAGAGAGAGACACCCAAGGCACAACAACCCTGTGAAAACCCCTTACACTACTGTATATGGTCCATGTCTCTGAGCCATACAGGAGGGCGGGTATTACTACAGCCCTGTAGACGATGAGCTTAGTGGCAGATTTGAGGGCCTGGTCTTCAAACACTCTTTTCCTCAGGAGGCCGAAGGCTGCACTGGCGCACTGGAGGCTGTGTTGAATCTTGTCGTCAATGTCTGCGCTTGTTGATAGAGGCTCCCGAGGTATGGGAAATGGTCCACATTGTCTAGGGCCGCGCCGTGGAGCTTGATGACTGGGGGGAAGTGCTGTGCGGCGAGGACAGGCTGATGGAGAACCTTTGCTTTACGGATGTTTAGCGTAATGCCAATGCTTTCGTAATCCTCAGTAAATATGCTGACTATGACTTGGAGTTCAGACTCTGTATATGCTTTTGGGGTGGTCTTGGACCTGGCCTGGAGACGACGAAGGTTGAACAGGTTCCTACTGGTTCTGTAGTTTAGTTCCACTTGAGCAGGGAGCCTGTTGACTGTGAGGTGGAGCATGGCAGCGAGGCAGATTGAGAAGAGGTCTTTGACACTGTCAACCGCAAGGGTCTATGGAGCGTCCAAAAGTACGTCACCATCCCCTGCCTGTTCCGCAACGACATGCAGGCCGTGATCCTTATCAATGGATCCATTACAGACCCAATCCACATCCGGACCGGGGTCAAACAGGGCTGTGTCATCGCCCCAACCTCTTCTCAATCTTCCTCATTCCCGAACACTAAGTCCAGAACTGCCCCCCATCTTGTTGAGCCATGAAATTCGGGTCGGAGGCTTCCTTCGGACGAATGCCTCTGACCTGAGAATTTTTTGCGAAATTACCTGGTGGTCCCGGAGATGCCTTAGATTGTGGTGGGAGGTCTTCTCTTCCCATGCTTCGGAGCGCAACCCTGTACTCAAGGTTCGCATGCAGGCGCTGGATTCATGTGTGACTGGACAATCAATGACAGTACAGTATTCTCATTGATAGCAGTGGGAACTCAGTATCTCTGAGTTCTCATTGATATCAATGAGAGAAAAAAAAACACCCAAACACAACATAAAAAATAAAAAAAACACCTCACATATTTAAAATTAATTGAAATTAAAGTTAATTAAATGTATTAGGAAAAATAAATACTTTTTGGATTTTTTTAAATTGTTTTAATCGGGTTTAAAATCAACTTACCTTAGTGGACAGGGTTTTTAACCTAAAAATGTGTATTTAAATTTTATTTTTATATGTTTTAAATCCTTATGCTGGTAAAAGTAGGTTATGCGGCTGCTTTTACCAAGCACAAGAGTTTTAAAGACATTCGCTAGGCAAGAGATGGGCAAATAGCCCAATCTCACCCACGCGAATGTCCTGGCTGCAGGGATGCGGAAGGTCTGTCAAGCAAAATCTTGACAGATAGGAAAAGCTGGTGTTCGGTGCATGCGCATTGCACGCCAAAAACTAGCTTTTGCGAGGCCTCGCTGGGTCCATATGTATTCCGTACGGACCCAGCAAGGCTGAGATTTCACGACCAATGGCTAAAAAAGTTCTCCAGAATGCAAGTTAGGAATTCTGTGCCCTCTGTAGCTTTTACACTGATAGTATCCCAGTTAATATTAGGGTGATTGAAATTCCCCATTATTACTGCCCTATTGTTTTTGAGCTTGTCAGAAATTTTCCTACGAATTTGCTCTTCTATCTCCCTCAACTGTTTGGGGGTCTACAGTACACTCCCAGCAGTGTGATTACCTCTTTTTTTGTTCTTTAGTACAATCCATATAGCCTCATTTGATGATCCTTCTAACATTTTATCCCTTCTCACGGCTGTAATTGTTTCTTTAATCAATACTGTGATTCCCCCTTCTTTTCTAAACCTCTCTCGAGCTCGCCTGAAAACCCTATAACCAGGAATGATGAGCTGCCATTCCTGCCCTTCGTTCAGCCATGTCTCAGTAATGGCTATAATATCATAACCCCACGTGTCTATCTGTGCCATTAGCTCATCTGCCTTATTTCCTAGATTAAATGCATTAAAGTATGCATTTAGCATTGCCAAAATGCCTTGTTGTCTATTTTCCAGTCTTTGTTTCCTCTGCCTTTCAAACTCGCTTACTAATTTTCTGACTTCCATTTCCAGCATGGTTTCTCTCCATTCTGACAATACTCTCAGATTTCCATCCCTCCCCAACAGCACTAGCAACATCACCCCGCCACCCCCCGCCCCCACGAGGATATTGGTCCCGGTTCTGTTGAGGTGCAATTTGTCCAGCTTGTACAGGTCCCATCTCCCCCAGAAACAGTCCCAAAGCTCAGGAATTTAAAGCCCTCCCTCCTGCACCACTTCTCCACCCACGCATTTATCCGTTCAATCTTCCTATTTCTGTACTCACGAGCACGTGGCACTGGGTGTAATCCGAAGATTACTATCTTTGAGGTCCTGTTTTTTAATCTCTCTCCTTGCTCCCTAAAATCTGCCTGCAGGACCTCATCCCTCTTTCTTCCAATCATTGGTGCCAATGTGGACTATCACCTCTGGCTGTTCACACTCCACCCTCAGAATGTCCTGTAGCCGTTCAGTGACATCCTTGACCCTGGCACCAGGGAGGCAACATACCATCCTGGAGTCACGTCTGCGGCATTAGATACTCCTGTCTGCTCCCCTAACTATCGAATCCCCTACCACTATTGCTCTTCCACTCTTTTTCTACCGCCACCCCACCGCCCCCCCCACTGCAACCCCCCCCCCCCCGCCTACGCCCCCATGTAGCTGAGCCACCTGTGGTACTGTTGATTTGGCTCTGGTTGCATTCCCCAGAGGAACCAGCACCCACACCAGTACTCAGAACAGAATACTGGTTGGAGAGCAACATTCACTATCTGCTTCGTCCTCCTCTTCTGTCTAGCAGTTTCCAAGATTTCTACATTGATTTTATTTCTCTTCCATCAATGAACAGTGATTCATTATTTATCTATACTTGATGTCAGAGACTGTTGTTAAACAGCTTGAGTTTGCCATCCTGTTGAGCTTTTCAGAGTTTCTTTGCTGTTGTTTGCAGGGGGCGGTGGGGGGCAGGGGGAACAACCTTCATATCACATTTTGTTCACAGCACATTGGGAGCTCAACAATGATTTCTTTCAACAATATTTGACATTAACAAAACAAAAACAATCAAGATAGCTTACAGCAATTTTGTAACAATTAGCTTGAAATACGGACAGTCCTGCATCAAATATTATACCAAATTTATCTTTAGCTTCAAAACTGGATGAGTGAATTGCATCATTGCTCTCTTTTCTGTGGAAAGTTGACCTATCAGTACTGGCCTAGGTCTTCTGCCCACAACACCCTCTCCCCTCCCCCCTGTCAATTTTTTGGCAGATCTGGGGTGGGCATAGATGGAAAAATTCTCGCCGATGGGTTCCATTGTGTCTCCATCTCCTTGCTATTTTCTGGGCGACAGTTCTGTTGGGACAAACTACACCAATCCATATGTGGGTAGGCAAGTGGTAAATACATGTGAATGAAAGCATGGGTCGCTGCGGCCAGAGATGGAATGTCCCAAGGCAGACCACTGGACTGCCAGAATATTGACCTCTGGGTCTAAATAAGGTAGGTCCATGGAGGGGGTGATATATCAACGGGGGCGGAGTGGCAGTGGCCCAGGCTAAATTTGTAGAGCCTGAAGGAACACTCTTGCTCCTCCTGGCCCTAGAAAAAGAAAGAGGAATTCTCCTATGGGATTCTCTTTGACCTGCCTGGCAGCGGATAGTGGGCCTGCACAGGGAACACAGCCATAGTGACGGCAGGAATGGGGTAGTAGGTCATTGCCCACCATTTTTGTGGTGCTCCCGCCCTGTCTCCACTAAATTTCAGCTGTTGGAATCTGTGTTCTCAAGTTTCTTAGCGATTTGAATTGAACAGTTTTATGCAAAGCTTCTACTTTTAAAGGATACAAAAGCTGTGAAAATAAAATTCTTAAAAGGTCAATACATCTATTAATTGTGTAGAAATCACTAAAATGAAGTTGAAAGGGATCTGGGTGCAAGGAATTTTGACAACTCATTGTGAAACAGCAATACACAAAGTGAATGGAATGCTACTGCTAGTTTAGTCAGCAAATGTCATGCTAAACCGTATGCTGCCTTGGTGAGACAACATCTTGAGTGTTGTGTTCAGTTTAAGTCACCAAGGGAGGAATTTTGTGGGGTCATCGGGTGTATTTGGTGGCGGGTCGGGAGGAAAAACATTTTTTTTGACAGCAGGTCAGGACCCCACTGTCAACCTGCCGCCACGCACCTTTTCCAGCTGTCAGGTCTGTCAGCGCTGAACAGATCCGACACACAGCAGCATGGGAGGCAATTCAGGTCATTATGATCTTGTTAACAGCCCATTAAGAAGTATTTTGAGCTCACCTTTACATTTCACGAGGTCACACACGAGGTCACCGCTGCTCTGGGATCACATCAGGTAAGGAGGTCGGGAGTTGTATGACTATGAAATCATCTCATTACTTGACAGCTGCAAATGTGCTAGAAAAGCTCCCACCTCACAGCTGTTCACTTTCCAAGATCAGAAGCTCTTGCTTACTGCATTTGGAAGACAGATTGAGCTTTATGCGAGTTGCAAGTGTTTGGAGTAAACTCTCTATCCAGTGTCACCTCATTGGAACAACCTCTCTCACCATTGACAGGTCACTTCTGTCATCTCAAGTTCACCTGCCATCTCTTACAGCAGCATCAGTGCCTTCGAAACTATCTCACCATTATCCTCAGAATCCCACTATGATCAGCACCAATACCAGCAGCACCAAGCACATCAGCAGAACCAACAACAACACCAACCTTCTCTGTAATCAACTGATGCTGCCTAGGGCAGAGGGCATCAACACTGACCACATTGCCGCCTGGGATGCCAGGGATGGCCTCACCATGGCCAGATTTACTTCACTTGAAGCTGTACAGTCTGACTGCAACACGATGCGCCAGGTTGGCATCACCCCACAACAACAGCATAAAGCATCCCTACAATGACCAAGCCATTCCTTTCACATTCATCACCATTGCAGGGATGCCGTTATATCTCACCATTCACTGCAACTCACAAAGCCACTTCCAAAAGGTGCACACAGACCTGTCCAAGAACGCAAAGTGTTGAAAATAAAGGTTTCAATGTTTGACACCACATTAACAGAAACTTTACATGAACATTGGCTAAAACACCCAAGTGCCTACCCTTGTTTGTTGTTAGTTGGTATGATTGGACTAGGATGAGGGCGAGTGTGAGGGGTGGCAGATGGCGAAGTGATAATGCAGATACAAAGGGATGGGTGGAGGTGCAAGGTAAGTTGCTGTGAGTAAGGATGTGCAGGAGTAGGCTAGGGAAGGCAGAGTGATGGGGATGTGATGAGAGGCACAGCAGGATGTGGTTGAGTGTGGTTTTGCAGTAACGCTTTGTGATCTACTGAGATCACTGAAGGGTTTGCGCCACTGCTGCCCACTCCTCCTGACAATATCCCTGCTTGTGCCCTCCTGCACAATGTACAACCAGGCTCCATTGGTGTCTTGGGGAGGTCTCTTCTGCCCATTGGAAGGGAAGAAAACTTCCCTGCGTGTTGTGACTCTCTCCATAAACATGTGGAGGGAGTCATGGGAGAGCCTGGGTGCAGCCATGCACCTTTGTGCAGTGCTTGTCAGTGTTTGCAGCACCTCAATACTGTAGAACACTGACAGCACAAATATCAAAATTAATTTGCACATGGACGAGTTAAGGAAACCGGCTGTTGACGTGTTATCAAATTACATCATCAGACCCGCTTTATTAAATTGGCTGGGAAAATCGCTGGGTGGGCTTAACAAGCCCAATCAATGTAAAATCATTCGACACAGTGGGGTTGGGACCCGCCGCCGATGTCATCTGCCACTGACCAGCTGAGGTAGGGGAAATCGCGGTCCAAGTCTTGGGAAACATTTAAGGTATGGAGGCTGCACAGAGAAGAGCCACAAAGGTGATCCCTTGCCTCACAGGGATTGAGTTACGAGGGAAGCCTGGAAAAACAGGGGCTATTTAGCAATGAAAGGAGACAATTGAGAAGGCATCTTCTGAAGTGCAAAAGATAGGAACTAGAATAAGTTTGATTGCAATACTACCACAAGGTTTGCCAGGATACTGGAACAAGAGGCATAGATCAAAACCGATGAAAGGAATGATTAGGACAAAGAGTGATTATCACTTGGAAGGGTCTTTCTAGTAGAGGTGTAAAACTTAAGACTATTCAAGAGTCAGTGTGATTAAGTGATGGGAAAAATGCACGTTTCTGAGTTCAAATGAGCCAAATGACCTTTCATCCAAATCTATCTTGTGATCTTGTAAAATGTAAGTATGAAATGCAAGCACAAAAAGCCAAAATAAAATCTCAGCAGCTATCTGAGTTGACAAGTGAAGTATTTTGGACTTTTCAACATGGACTTTTAATACTTGTTTTTAAAGAAGACTAAAATAATAAACTAGGGGGCGAAATTGCGTATCGCCCCGTATGGGGGTGCTAACCTTGGTGAGGTGGGACTTCCTGTGCAGAATTCCTGCCCAGGCAGCAAAATTGGTTTTACAGCCCCCGAGAGGAAGTGGAGCGCAATGTCGGGTGCTCCACTTCCTCTCGGAGGCGGTACTGGGGTGGTAAGGTGCAAATGTTGCAGCGCTACGTGGCCTCACTGCGTAGCACTGATGAGAGCCCAGGGCCCTACCCTTCCATTAAGGGAAGGGCATGCTGTGAGCTCTGCAGTGCGGCAAAATGGTCTCCACTAGGCCACCAAGGATGCGGGGTGCCACAGCCCAGCGAAAAAAATAATGGAAGTCCTGACCGGTAAGTCGGGAGAGAGGAAAAAATGGTGCTGTGGACCTCTCCTTTAAATTTTGCCCCACGAGCGGAGTGTGGCCCGGTTTGTGACTCGCGAGGCTGCTGCTGATATCGCCTCATGGGGCACTGCCCAATTTCCATCGCGGGGTGAAAACGGGCTGCGCGGGGTGAAAACGAGGCATTGCACACAGCGATGACATCATCGGTGCAGGCGCAGTGACCTGGGTGTGACCAGCGAGAGTGGAATGCTACTGGTTTTACGCCTCCATTAACTCCCGTGCAATTTTGCGGGAGCTGATAGCGATTCCCCCCCCGCCCCTCACCCGGGCGAGAAATCGTTTGCACCCCATTAGTGCCCCCTGGTACTAATGGTGCTAACGGAAGTCGAAAACCATGAAAATTTCTGCCTTGAAATCCTCAATTACTTGGGAAAAGAACACAGAGCTGTCAACTTGTGCAATAGGAGACTACGGGAAATTAGGCCACTGACATGTCCTGAAAAGTATCACAGGTTTTGTTTACTATTTACTGGCAGGATGTAGATTTGCTGAGACTGTAGGTAGGAAGTGTTAGCAAGACTGGCCTTGGTAAGCTACAAGACCTGAGGAACTGATAAGAAATTGTTTAGTGTTAGAATTGAAAACAATTATGTTCGAAAGTAGATTTGAAAGAAAACCATATAAAACAGCCTATTCTGTGTGGTATACAGGAGAACCACGTGTCATGTCAGAAGAAGACGGCATCAGAGAAGACTTGATTAATCTTTTGATTTTCAGTTGTACTCGCTAGAAAAAGTTTGTGCAAGAAGCTATTACATTTTGTCTGGTAAAGACCATTCTGTATTTTAAATTACATTCTTTAAAGTTAGAAAATAACTTTTTTGATTCTTTTCCTTTTTTATTCTGAACAAGAGAGAGGGCAAATCCTAAACACCCATGCAATTTTGTGCTCAAGTCCTTAGACTGGAATTGTGTAAGGATTAAGAGGCACCATTTAAATGTTCTGGTTAATAGGAACATTTCTCCTTTAATGGTTGCACAGTATGTTCACATACACATATCTTGTCATCTAGAAATTGTACATTTTACAGTGTTCTGTTCTTGCAGACTTACACATACCACACGATTAACAGTGACCCTATCAATAGGAATCTGTATGCTGCATTTACTGCAGACTCACATAAGAATACTACTATCTTCTTATTTAACTGTAGTTAAAACACAGACCTCAGTTTGTGTAAAAAATATATTAAATGGAAATCTGAGGCATAAATACAGTCCCCGCTGCTTATAATAGGCACGTTGATCTCAACGGCATTTGCCCACTGTAACCAAGAAATCCCATGGAAATTGATAGGGCAGTTAGAAATCAGTTCTTAACTCGAGTTGGATAACCCAGAACAAGAGGATATAATCTTAGGTTTCAAAGTAAACCAGTTAAATGAATCTGGGATTGGGTCATCAAGAAAGCATCGGGGCCAGAGTCGAGAACCTCTCAATGACAAGGAGTTCAACAAGCTGGCACGAAGAGCTTACAGGAGGTCGAGAGGTCCCGAGGGTCTGGCTCCTGTTACATATTTAAATCATGCAAGCAGTTCCAATTCCAGTCAGTGGGTGAGTTGAACAGATGAAGTACACTCTTTCATCTTTGTAGTTGAAAGGCTTGTAATGTATTAATTCCTTAACAGAGATTGTGCAAACTGCTGCTTCAACTGCCTGAAATAGCCAGCCGACTTAAACGCTTTGAGCGGCGCCTTTTTAATTGACATCTATGGTAATAGCAAATGGTAAACACTATTTGCCCAATATAGACGGCTGTGCGGGGTATGCAGGGACGGAATAATATAAATCATAACTATAATAAGCAATGTCTGTAAAAGGTTAATGACACTGTCCAGTTACTTTTCCTAAATTTATGAATGGACTATGCCGATTCTTGATAAATTATTTAAAGTACAGCCTACTTACTTTCTAATTGGAAATTTATCCAAAAGTATACCAGCTTTCACATTATTAAAACTTTTTGTGTTCTGAAAGAATTTGAAACATCCATGAAAATTCCTTTGAGGTATGAAGTCAACATAATGATCTTAAGATTTATAGATACAATTCAAAACAACCATCACCATCTTTGAAGGCTTACTCACATTACATGTTTTCCAGACATTTATAATGGGCAGTCAATCAGCATGTTCAGAAATCAATACAGCTCCAAAATATAACTCTGCAATCATTAATGTTATGTCAGACCAGATACTGCAAGCTCAAAGTAAGGTGTGACCGTAGTCCTTTATTACAGATCTCAGAGTGCCTCTCCAGCCTGTAAGGCCTCCTTATATACAGGTGGATTGTGGGATTCCTTGGGATTCCAGGGGATAAGCCCACTGGTGGTTAGACATGGTATTTACAAGTTTACATACATAACAACACTCCATCCCCCCACCCCCTAAAATCAATAGTGTAACTATTGACAATGTGAGTCGATCTGGAGCCTTCCTTTCCCTGGTTGATCGTCTCGGTGCAAATGCTGGTTTTGGTGAGTCGTTTGTTGGGCCTCGCTGGGCTGCTGCGCAGCTGGACTTGCTGGGCTGCTGGGGGTGGTGAGTCCTGCTGGGCTGCTGCGGGTGATGGGTTCTGCTTTGTGGTCAACCACTAGGTCGGTTTCCACTTGTGTGTGTGTTGGAAGGTCAAAAAAGGTGGAGTCTATTGTGGGTTGTTCTGGATAATCTATAAATCTGAGTTTGGTTTGGTCCAAGTGTTTCCTGCAGGTGAGTCCATTTGAGAGTTTGACCACAAACACCCTACTCCCCTCTTTGGCCAAAACAGTGCCAGGAAGCCACTTGGGATCTTGTCCAAAGTTCAACACAAATACAGGATCATTTATCTCAATTTCGCGTGACACATTTGCGCGATCATGATATGTATTCTGTTGAAGCTGCCTGCTCTCTACCTGTTCGTGTAGATCAGGGTGGACTAACGAGAGCCTTGTCTTAAGTGCCCTTTTCATGAGCAGTTCAGCAGGAGGGACCCCAGTGAGCGAGTGGGGTTTTGTGGGGTAACTAAGCAGGACTCTGGATAAGCGAGTCTGCAGTGAGCCTTCAGTTACCCTTTTCAAGCACTGCTTGATTGTTTGAAGTGCTTGTTCTGCCTCACCGTTGGACCCTGGTTTAAACAGGGCAGATGTGACATATTTGATCCCATTATGGGTCATGAACTCCTTGAACTCGGCACTGGTAAAGCAAGACCCATTGTCACTTACAAGGACATCAGGCAGGCCGTGCGTGACAAACATGGCCCGTAGGCTTAAAATGGTGGCCGCTGACGTGCTTGCCGACATTAGCACACGTTCAATCCATTTGGAGTACGCATCTACAACCACTAAGAACATTTTTCCCAAGAAAGGGCCTGCATAGTTGACATGGACCCTGGACCATGGTTTGGAGGGCCAGGACCATAAACTTAGTGGCGCCTCCCTGGGTGCATTGCTTAACTGTGAACATTTGTTACATTTCTGCACGCAGGACTCTAAGGCTGCATCGATACCGGGCCACTACACATGGGATCTGGCTATTGCTTTCATCATTACGATGCCTGGGTGGATGCTGTGGAGATCATTGATGAAAGTGTCCCTGCCCTTTTTTGGCACCACTACCCGATTGCCCCATAGGAGGCAATTTGCCTGTATAGACATTTCATCTTTGCGCCGCTGGTACGGCTTTATTTCTTCCTGCATCTCTAACAGGACATTCGACCAACTCCCGTGGAGCACACTGTTTTTTATTAAGGACAGTAAGGGGTCCTGGCTCCTCCAGATTCTAATCTGTTGGGCGGTAACAGGTGATTGCTCACTCTTGAATGCTTCCATTACCATGACTAAATCTGCGGGCTGTGCCATCTCCACCCCTGTAATGGGCAATGGCAGCCTACTGAGAGCATCGGCACAGTTTTCTGTGCCTGGCCTGTGGCGGATGGCATAGTTGTATGCGGACAACGTGAGCGCTCATTTCTGGATGCGGGCCGATGCATTCGTATTTATCCCCTTGCTTTCCGAAAAGAGGGATATAAGCGGTTTATGGTCGGTTTCCAATTTAAATTTGAGCCCGAACAGATATTGATGCATTTTATTTACCCCGTAAACACACGCTAACGCTTCTTTTTCGATCATACTGTCGGCCCTCTCGGCTTTAGACAGACTTCTGGATGCATAAGCAACCGGTTGAAATTTGCCAAATGCATTAGCATGTTGCAATACACACCCGACCCCGTACAACGACACATTATATGCTAGTGCCCAACATTTACATGGATCGTACAACACAAGCAATTTGTTTGAACATAACAGCTTCCTAGTTTTCTCAAAGACATTTTCTTGGTTTTTACCCCATACCCATTCATCTTTACGCAGTAAAGAATGCTGTGGCTCTAACAATGTGCTAAGACCCGGTAAGAAGTTACCAAAACAATTCAGAAGTCCGAGAAACAACCGCAGCTCCATCACGTTCTGTGGTCTCGGTGCGTTCTTGATTGCCTCCGTCTTCGAATCAGTGGGCCTGATGCCATCCACCGCGATTCTTCTCCCCAGGAACTCCACTTCAGGCGCAAAGAAGATGCACTTTGAGCGTTTTAGCCTGAGCCCCACACGATTAAGCCGACTAAGAACCTCCTCCAGGTTCTGCAGGTGCTCGCGGTGTCCCGAACTGTAACTAAGATGTCGTCCTGGAAGACCACGGTGCGTGGGACCGATTTAAGCAAGCTTTCCATGTTCCTCTGAAATATCACCGTGGCCGATCGAATCCTAAATGGGCATCTGTTGTAAATGAACAGACCTTTGTGCGTGTTGATGCAGGTGAGGCCTTTCGATGATTCCTCCAGCTCCTGTGTCATGTAGGCCGAGGTCAAGTCCAGTTTCGTGAACGTTTTCCTTCCCGCCAGCGTCGCAAAAAGGTTGTCTGCCTTCGGTAATGGGTATTGATCCTGCAGTGAGAAACGATTGATAGTTACTTTGTAATCACCACAGATTCTGACGGTGCAGTCTCCCTTGAGGACTGGAACAATCGGACTGGTCCACTCATTGAATTCGTTCGGCAAAATTATGCTCTCTCGTTGCAGCCTGTCCAGTTCGATCTCCACCCTCTCTCACATCATGTAAGGTACCGCTCTCGCCTTATGATGGAATGGGTCACGTCCGCGGAATCAAATGGATCTGCACTTTTGCTCCTTGGAACTTCCCGATGCCTGGTTCGAACAGCGAGGGGAACTTGTTAGGACCTGGGCACATGAAGTATCGTCGACGGACGAAAGCACTCGGACATCGTGCCAGTTCCAGCGTATCTTTCCCAGCTAACTCCTGCCAAACAGCATGGGGCCATCGCCCGGTACCACCCAGAGTGGTAGCTCATGCACCGCTCCATCGTAGGAGACCTTTACGGTAGCACTGCCAATTACGGGAATCAATTCCTTTATGTACGTTCTCAGTTTAGTGTGAATGGGAGTCAGGACTGGCTTGAGGCCTTGCTGCAACACAATTTATCGAAAGTCTTTTTGCTCATTAAGGACTGGCTTGCGCCCGTATCCAGCTCCATGGACACTGGGAGTCCATTTAATTCAACCTTCAGCATTATGTGTAGAACCGATAACTCACCATCAGAACGCTTTCCTTCGGGTTTAGATGCTCCCGGACCAGTGTGCACAATTCACCGTATGACTTGTCTGTGGGTTTCGCTGGAGCGAGCAGATTTTTCATGAGGCCATACATTGGTGCCCCGCAAACGGTGAGGAGGATCGTCCTTCGTTTGGCAGCGTTCGCTTCTCCTTCCAGCTCGTTGGCCACGAAGTATTAGTCGAGTTGCTCCACGAAGGTTTCCCAATCATCTCCCTCCGAAAATTTCTCCAGGATGCCCACAGTTCTCTGCATTGTTGCGGTGGGGCTCGTCATTTGTATCTCGTCACCAGTTGTTACATCTTGAATAAAGAGTCAGACTAGATACTGCAAGCTCAAAGTAAGGTGTGACCGTCGTCTTTTATTACAGATCTCAGAGTGCCTCTCCAGCCTGTGAGACCTCCTTATGTACATGTGCTCCCAAGGGATTGTGGGATCCCTTGGGAGTCCAGGGGATAAGCCCTCTGGTGGTTAGACATGGTATTTACAGGTTTACATTAATAACAATTAGCACATTCATATTTAAACAGCCAACTTGCTCTGATGACAAAGGAGATTCTGGTATAGAGTCACTTCTTTGGGTGCATTCACACTGTAACTGTAGCGCCAGTGTGAATTGATTTACCTTCATAACAATGCTGCAGTTATCATGTAAATGTCACCTGAATCCGGTGCCAAGGTTTGATCTGGAACTGGAACAAAGTAAAATGAGGCTCCCTGGAGGAGGCTGTCTCACTCCGCTTCCCTTTGGAGCTAGTTCAAACCTTCACTCCCAGTTCATACTAAATTTAGTGTCAGTGCAAAGTATATTTTGACTTTGCACCAAAGGTGTACATTATTTTGTTACAAGGCAGTGTTGCGACATTAATTTCACAGGCCTAGGTCAAAACATGATGATGCCATTGTGACGATGCCAAGTTTTCAAAGGGCAGTCTGGTACATAGAGCTGTGGCGTGTATCCCTTATCATCCACCCTGTAAAGTTTAGCTCAATCAAAACCGTGCTGTTGATATATTATCCTGCACCAATACCCTCTCTTGCTGACCCACATTGGGTCCTGGTCCCCAAATAACTCAAATTTAAAATTCTCATCTTTTAAAAAAAATCTATCACGACTTTTCCCCTCCTCATCTCTGTAACTTCCTCCGCACAATATTCCCTTCCCAATTTCTCAATTTCTGTGACTTCAGCCTCCTATGCATCTCCCCTCCCTTTTCCCTCACCCCATTGGTATATTAAGTTGAAATAGAGTCCAAAGCAAAAGTACTAAATCCAGGAATTCAGAGAATTCAGAAGGAGGGGAGAGAGAGAAAATGGGAGAAAAAAGGAATTAGAGAAAGCAGTAGTGTTTCAATAAAGAAAAGTTTCTTCAGTGTTGATTTTAGTTGTACAGTAGGGTAGTTTTTACAGTCTAGCACGCCAAGCACAGAGCTTCATACAACAAGAGCATGTACTTAGGCAAAGGAAATCGTGCCCAATTCATGGCTTACATGATTTTCCATTCATTAATTTTAATGAGCAGAAAATCATGCAGCTGGTGAATTTGTTGTGCTGACTTCAGTGATTAAATTACTGATTGGATATTCCTGCCATCCAAACTTTGCACTGCGAGTGCTACAACATAAACTTTAGCCCAATTTTCCTGTATTAGGAATGATGCCACAAGATTACTGTAATAGAATACATAAATATGATGCAACTAAGTAGAGAGAGAGAAATTCATAACACAGGAAATCCCTAAACACTGGAGCAAGTAAATTACTTTTGAAGTGGAATTACTGATTAATGTAAAGAAACACAGCAGCCATTTTGCACACAGGAACATCTCACAAACAGCAATGTCATCAATAACCAGGCCATCTGCTTTTGGTAATAATCACATCTGAAGAATCCCCTACTCTTCTTCAAATAGTATAATGGAATCTTTTACACCCACCTGAATGGGCAGATGAAGCACCTCTAATAGTGCAGCTCTCCCTGAATTGAAATGTCAGCCTGGATTGTGTTCTCAAGTATCCAAAGTGAGGCTTGAATTCACAACCTACTGACTCAGATGCAAGAATGCTACCACTGAGCCAAGGCTGGTACCTGATAAGTAGGTTTATTTTTTTTTATTCGTTCCTGAGATGTGGGTATCACTGGCAAGGCCAGTATTTGTTACCCATCCTTATTTGCCCTCGAGAAGGTGGTGGTGAGCCACCTTTTTGAACTGCTGCAGTCCGTTTGGTGAAGGTACTCCTGTTAGGTAGGGAGTTCCAGGATTTTGCCCAGCGTCGATGAAGGAACGGCAATATATTTCCAAGTCAGAATGGTGTGTAACTTGGAGGGAACTTGCAGGTGATGGTGTTCCCATGCACCTCTGCCCTTGTCCTTCTAGCTGGTAGAGGTCGGGGGGTTGGGAGGTGCTGTCGATGGAGCCGTGGCAAGTTGCAACAGTGCATCTTGTAGATGGTACTGCAGCCACACTGCAGCCACAGTGCGCCGGTGGTGCAGGGAGTGAATGTTCAAGATGGTGGATGGGGTGCCAATCAAGCAGGCTGCTTTGTCCTGGATGGTGTTGAGCTTCTTGAGTGTTGTTGGAGCTGCACTCATCCAGGCAAGTGGAGAGTATTCCATCACACTCCTAATTTGTGCCTTGTAGATGATGGAAAGGCTTTTGGGAGTCAGGAGGTGAGACACTCACTACAAAATACCCAGCCTCAGACCTGCTCTTATTGCCACAGTATTTATGACTCTCACTTGTTGGAGATGGTCATTGCCTGGCACTTCTATGGCGCGAATGTTACTTACCACTTATCAGCCCAAGACTGAATGTTGTCCAGGTCTTGCTTCATGCGGGCATGGACTGCTTTATTATCTGAGGAGTTGCGAATCGAACTGAACAATGTGCAATCATCAGCGGACATCCCCACTTCTGATATTATGGAGGGAAAGTCATTGATGAAGCAGCTGAAGATGGTTGGGCCTAGGACACCGCCCTGAGGAACTCCTGCACCAATGTCCTGGGGCTGAGATGATTGACCTCCAATAACCACAACCATCTTTATTTGTGCAAGGTATGACTCCAGCCAGTAGGGAGTATTCTCCCAGATTCTCATTGACTTCAACTTTACTAGTGCTCCTTGGTGCCACACTCGGTCAAATGCCTTGATGTCAAGGGTAGTCACTTGCACCTCACTTCTGGAATTCAGCTCTTTTGTCCATGTTTGGACCAGGGCTGTAATAACTCTTTTAGAGTCTACCTGCAAAACATAAACATTAAACTGTGCCACCCGACCTGGGTGATACACCAGACATTTACAAGGCCCTTTTTTCCTTTTTTTTTTTGTGTTTTTCTTTTTTTTTTGGGCACTAAAATCACAATTTTTTCCGGTGCCCCCTATAAAAGGGAAGGGGACACTAAAACAAATTAAACTTTAAAACGTAAAATCAAATTAAAATTTGGTTGCCGGGCGTGATGATGCACTCCAGTCCCTCCGGTGCCCACTTCTCGCGGAAGGCCGCGAGCGTACCGGTGGACACCGCGTGCTCCATCTCCAAGGACACCCTGGACCGGATGTAAGAGCGGAAGAGAGGCAGGCAGTCAGGTTGAACGACCCCCTCGACCGCCCGCTGCCTGGACCGGCTGATGGCACCCTTGGCCGTGCCCAGGAGCAGTCCTACGAGGAGGCCTTCGGACCTACCCGCTCCCCTCCAGGGCTGTAATAAACTCTTTTTGGAGTTCACCTGCAAAACATAAAACATTAAACGGTGCCACCCGACCTGGGTGACACTCCAGACATTTACAAGGCCCTTTTTTTTTTCCCCCCTTTTTTTTGTTTTTTTTTGTGTTTTTCTTTTTTTGGTTTTTTTTTTTGGGCACTAAAATCACAATTTTCCCCAGTGCCCCCTATAAAAGGGAAGGGGGACACTAAAAGCACCGGCAATTAAAATAAATTAAACTTAAAAACGTAAAATCAAATTAAAATTTGGTTGCCGGGCGTGATGATGCACTCCAGTCCCTCCGGTGCCCACCTCTCGCGGAAGGCCGCGAGCGTACCGGTGGACACCGCGTGCTCCATCTCCAAGGACACCCTGGACCGGATGTAAGAGCAGAAGAGAGGCAGGCAGTCAGGTTGAACGACCCCCTCGACCGCCCGCTGCCTGGACCGGCTGATGGCACCCTTGGCCGTGCCCAGGAGCAGTCCTACGAGGAGGCCTTCGGACCTACCCGCTCCCCTCCAGGGCTGTAATAATACTCTTTTGAGTTAACCTGCAAAAACATAAAACATTAAAACCATGCCACCCGACCTGGGTGACACAGCAGACATTTTCAAGGCCCCTTTTTTTTTTTTGGTTTTTGGTTTTTTTTTTGGGGCGCTAAAATCAAATTTTTCCAGTGCCCCCTATAAAAGGGGAGGGGGCCAGGGCTGTAATAACTCTTTTAGAGTCTACCTGCAAAACATAAAACATGTATCCGTGCCACCCGACCTGGATGACACACACAAGACATTTACAAGGCCCTTTTTTTTTTTTTTTTTGTGGCACTAAAATCAAATTTTTCCTTTTTCCAGTGCCCCCTATAAAAGGGGAGGGGGACACTAAAAGCACCGGCAATTAAAACAAATTAAACTTTAAAACGTAAAATCAAATTAAAATTTGGTTGCCGGGCGTGATGATGCACTCCAGTCCCTCCGGTGCCCACCTCTCGCGGAAGGCCGCGAGCATACCGGTGGACACTGCGTGCTCCATCTCCAAGGACACCCTGGACCGGATGTAAGAGCGGAAGAGAGGCAGGCAGTCAGGTTGAACGACCCCCTCGACCGCCCGCTGCCTGGACCGGCTGATGGCACCCTTGGCCGTGCCCAGGAGCAGTCCTACGAGGAGGCCTTCGGACCTACCCGCTCCCCTCCAGGGCTGTAATAATACTCTTTTGAGTTAACCTGCAAAAACATAAAACATTAAAACCATGCCACCCGACCTGGGTGACACAGCAGACATTTTCAAGGACCCTTTTTTTTTTTTTTTTTTTGGGGCGCTAAAATCAAATTTTTCCAGTGCCCCCTATAAAAGGGGAGGGGGCCAGGGCTGTAATAATGTCTGGAGACAAGAGGTCCAGGTGGAACCCAAACAGAGCATTGGTGAGCAGGTTATTGGTGATTAAGTGCCACTTGATAGCACTCTTGGCAGCACCTTCCATCACTTGATAATTGAGAGTAGAATGATTGTGATAATTGACCGGATTGATTTTGTCCTGCTTTTTGTGGACAGGACATACCTGGGCAGTTTTCCACATTGTCAGGTAAATGCCAGTATTGTAGCTGTACTGGAACAGCTTGGCTAGATGCACAGCTAGTTCTGGAGCACAAGTCTTCAGCACAAGAGCTAGGGTGATGTCAAGGCCAATAGCCTTTGCTGTATCCAGTGCGTTCAGCCTTTTCTTGATATCACGTGGAGTGAATCGAATTGGCTGAAGACTGACTTCTATGATGGTAGGGCCCACAGGAGGAAGCTGATGATGAATCATCCACTTGCCGCTTCTGGCTGAAGAGGGCTGCAATTGCTTCAGCCTTGTCTTTTGCACTCACGTGCTGAGCTCTGCCATCATTGAGTATAGGCATATTCATGGAGCCACCTCCTCCCGTTAGCTGTTTAATTATCCACCATAATTTACGACTGGATGTGGCAGGACTGCAGAGCTTTGATCTGATCTGTTGGTTGTAGGATTGCTTAGCTCTGTCTATGGTATACTGCTTCTGCTGTTTAGCATGAATGTAGTTCTGTGTTGGCACCTCATTTTTAGGTATGTTTGGTACTACTCCTGACATGCTCTTCTGCACTCCTCATTGAACCAGGGTTGGTCCCCTGGCTTGATGGTTGCGGTAGAATGAGGGATATGCCTGGCCATGAGATTACAGGTTGTGGTGGAATACAATTCTGCTGCTGCTGATGGCCCACAATGCCTCATGGATGCCTAGTTTTGAGCTGCTAGATCTGTTCTGAATCTATCCCATTTAGCACAGTGGTAGTGGCACACAACACGATGGAGGGTGCCCTCAGTGTGAAGAAGGGACTTTACAGTGGCACTGCTACCAATGCTGCCATGGACAGATGCATCTGCAACAGGTAGATTGGTGAGGATGAGGCTATGTAGGTTTTTCCCCCATGTTGGTTCTCTCACCACCTGCCGCAGGCCCAGTCTAGCAACTATGTCCTTCAGGACGCAGTCAGCTCGGTTAGTAGTGGTGCTACCGAGCCAGTCATGGTGATGGATATTGAAGTCCCCCACCCATGGAGGATTACTGATTCATCAGCTGAGGGAGGGTGGTAGGTAAAGGTTCATGTGGTCGGATTCAATATTGAGGACTCCCAGGGCCACTCCATCCCAACTGTATAACACAGTGCCGCTGCCCCTGGTGAGTCTGTCCTGTAGGTGGGACAGGACATAGCAAGGGATGGTGATGGAGGAGTCTGGGATGTTGGCTGAAAGGTACGATTCTGTGAGTATGACTCATGTCAGGCTGTTGCTTGACTAATCTGTGGAACAGCTCTCCCAATTTTTGCACATGTCTCCAGATGCTAGCAAGGAAGAATTTGCAGGGTCGACTGGGCTGGGTGTGCTGTTGTCATGTCTGAAGCTGGTGCCGAGGACATTGTCGGATGGTCTGTACCATTTTATTATTCTTATTGTTTTATATCAGAATTGCTAAACACTGTAATTGTTGCCGTCAGATCATATCTCAGATCAGTGCATTTATTTTCCACATTTTTGAGAAGAAAGCATAAAAAGTGTGCTTCTAAGTGGTAGTAGGTTATAAGTCACTACAGAATTTTGAAAGAGTAAAACAAAACTTAGCGTTGGATATGCAACAGATGTAGAAAGACACAGAATATTGCAGAAACACAAATCCCTACAGCTATTACATTTCTTGAAATCACTTGACACATTCTTGCCAATTTATAGCTTATTCTGGTCACAAGACAATCTTCAGGTTAGATCAGTACAAGGAAACAACTGCCATTTATAATGCTAAATTAATCCTTGCCATGAAGTACAATTAATGCGATTCATTGTGAGGAAGAACAAGCAATTCTCCCGTAGTTTCAGTCCGTTCCTTGGAAGCTTTCAACATTCTCACAAACCCTGGTGGCTGCTCCAGCAGTAAAGGAGTGATATCCATCTTGTTGACCCAGATTTTCCAATTGCCATGTCTTTTATCAATTTGCATCGGACATGGGCCGGTATTAAGCAGGGAGGGAATGAGAAATGAACAGCAACTATCCAACTAGCAAAGACCAATAGCTCTCTAAGCAAAACTAAATAATGACCTTGATTGTTTCAAGTTTCCATTAATTATATGTAGGGACAGGTGAATGCAGAAACTGCCATCGAGATCACTGTTGGTATGATTACTGCAGTAAAGCAAAAAAAACATGGTATAAATTGAAGCCTCTGCAGTTAGATTTGATTTTAATAGCTCAAGCCCCAGTACTTAAATCATAATGGTGCAGAAATTCCACTTTCTCCTTCCCGCGGGCATTCAACTAGATTTTAGAGAAAAAATGCGCACCTACCTGAAGCTGCTGTGCGCGCTCGACTTTTCGATCCACAGGCCCCTTCTACCTGCACATCACAGCGCGTGCATGTCAGGACGTGCGCAGGCCTGGAGCTGGAGTCACAGGTCTCTGGGCAACCAATCAGGTATAGTGTATTTTCATTCCTAGTAATAGGAGTTTCGTAACACTAACATTGACACATAGTGTGCGGGGGGGAAAATTCCCCAGCACCCTGTTTGGAGGCGGTAACCCTGTCGGGGAGGGTCTTCCTGCGCCCGGCGTGGAAGTCCCACCCCGGCCACGAAATTGGGGCTACCACCCCTCACAGGAAGTGGAGTGCTCCACTTCATGTTGGTGCTGTGTTCTGGGTGCTATACGGGCAGGATCGGCAGCGCTATGCGGTTTCTCCGCGTAGCGCTGATGCATTTCAATGCCTCTACCCTTCCGTTAAAGGGGATGGCTGCTGTGCACTCTACAGGGCCACTGATGGCCTCGACTGTGCCACCAAGACAGCATGATGCCGAGGCTGCAGCCCAGCACCCAAACGTGTGCCGGACTGCACAATGGCGGCCCGGACTATGCCACAGAGCCTCAAGATTGGCCGACTGGTGAGTTGGCCAAAAGGTCAAAATGGCAGCAGCGCACTTCCCTTTTAAATTCTGGCCCTTGGGTGGATGTCAGCCTGGTTCACAACCCATGAGGCTGCTCGTGGCAGTCTTGCGGGCCAATTTCCGCCGTGGGGCAGAAAGGGATCGCCACAGGGCGCAAAGGGGTCGTCTGCGCAGGGGCCCGGGGCGCTTTGGGCAAGGCGGGATGCAACCACACTCGCGCCCCTGCTAACTCCCACATAATTTTGCGGGAGCTGGTAGCTCCCTTCCCTGGGCGAAAATAGGTTCACACTCTTATAGCCCCCCCGACCCCCCAAGTGCTAACATTCATTGAAGATCGTGAGCCCTGCAATCGATTGGGAAAAAAAATCTTAATACTGTTTTAATCCAATCACAAATCAATGATACCCTTTCATCAAAGTCAAGCATCAAGGTTATGATCTGCACTGCTATATACGAAAAGTTCAACACCACTGCAAAAAACACAGTACTGTGATTGAATTCACAGCTAGAAATTTCTCTTCAGCTTGTGCCGAGTTTTATAAATGACCTGTATTTCACTTTGATGGTTTAGAAAGTTGCCCAAATCTTACAATTAGATTTCAAGCTTTAAGTTCCTAAGCATCCTTTATTCTCCTTTTAATATATATATACATGCAGCACAGTCCAGCATCCTGTACATCTTTTATTGTAATTTTCACAATCACTATCAGTGATAACTTACAAACAGTACAAATAAACTTTCTGTTCCTACCATGTATTGCTTTTTCCTGCAGAATGCTGCCATAGTTAAGGCACAATTGGGATAATTTTGACTTTGGGTGAAGTGTAAAACAGGTGACATCAACTTAGCTGCCCATCTCCGTCAATTTTCATTTCTGTTGAAGTCTGGAAATTACCATTAGGAGAGCTGTATAATGGATGGTTGAGAGGAAAGCACCCAATAAAATTTCACTAGTTTTAAAAATAATTTACCGCACATTAAACAATAATGGTTTTGTATTAAATCGGTTATTGCATTGCTAGATCTCTGATCATTCCAGCAAATTTAATTGGCTGATAAGTTTTAGGCGTGCCACCTGATTGCAATCTTCTTGGAACAAGCTTTCATGGTTATAAACTGTTGCAGCCATGTCAACTTCATTATCAACAATTCAAGCTGAAGTAACTACCCTCTGGAGTCACACTGTTAAACAATACCATCAAGACTGATCGACAGAACCATGATGCACAGATTCAGTCAATTAGAGCTTAACAAAAGAGCATGTCAGCAGTAATCAGCTGAAGCCTAGCAACACTTTACTGATGACATGCTTCAAGATGCGGAGTCTGTGATCAGGTACCAATTTATTCTTGTAGCTACTCCACATTGAAAAAGATTAGTTTACTTTTAAGAAATCAAAAAAACAGCTACTATGGCTTTTTACTGGTACTGCTACAGTACAAATGGAATGTAATGGAATCGAAATAATTTTGGGAAATTACCAAAAGCACAGTCCAAGAATTTGGGGGAGAGAATGTCACAACATGGTGCATGGTAGCTGAAATGACAGAAGCACAGCAGCTCAGGGTGAAAAGGTGGAGTGTGCATGCTGAGATATAGGATTGGAGAAGATAGCATAGATGGGATGGAGTAGTGAACTGCAGGGCTTTGAAAATGAGAATGAAAAAGCTTTAATATAGGAAACAAATGCTGTCAGTGAGGACAGCAGTAATGATTGCAGTGCAGATTTTGTCGCTTATAGGGCACAACGGGCATGATTTTTACAGCGCGACAGCAAGAAAAATGCAGGGAACAGCACCAACCCTTGTACATGGCCTTCTTCGACCTTATGAAGGCCTTTGATACTGTCAACCGCAAGGGTCTATGGAGCGTCCTCCTCCATTTTGGATGCCCCCAAAAGCCCCCATAAGACAAAGTTCCTCCACCAACCTGTCCCGGCCGCAGAGCACTGCCCCCCAGTCATCAAGATCCACGGCATGGCCCTGGACAACGTGGACCATTTCCCATACCTTGGGAGCCTCTTATCAACATTGATGACAAGATTCAACACCGCCTCCAGTGCACCAGTGCAGCCTTCGGCCACCTGAGGAAAAGAGTATTCGAAGACCAGGCCTTCAAATCTGCCACCAAGCTTATGGTCTACAGGGCTGTAGTAATACCCATACTCCTGTATGGCTCAGAGACATGGCCCATGTACAGTAGATACCTCAAGTCGCTGGAGAAATACCACCAATTATGTCTCCGCAAGATCTTGCAAATCACCTGGGAGGACAGACGCACCAACATCCCTAGCATTGAAGCACTGACCACACTTGATCAGCTCTGCTGGGTAGGCCACATTGTTCGCATGCCAGACATGAGACTCCCAAAGCAAGCACTCCACTCGGAAAGGCGGGCAGAGGAAACGTTACAAGGACACCCTTAAAGCCTCCTTGATTAAGTGCAACATCCCCACTGGCACCTGGGACTCCCTGGCCAAAGACCACCCTAAGTGGAGGAAGTGCATCTGGGAGGGCGCTGAACACCTCGAGTCTCATCGCCGAGAGCATGCAGAGATCAAGCACTGGCAGCGGAAAAAGCATACGGCAAACCAGTCCCACCCACCCTTTCCCTCAACAACTATCTATCCCACCTGTGACCGGGACTGTGGTTCTCGTATTGGACTATTCAGTCACTAAGGACTCATTTTTAGAGTGGAAGCAAGTCTTCCTCGATTCCGAGGGACTGCCTATGATGAATGTGGACTAGGATACATGTCACAAGGTATTGAATGAATTATCCTGGGAAGGGTAGCAAGGAGAGCACTAGGTTGGCAAAACTTACATGTGGGTTACAATGACAGTGTGGGTGAGATGGGCACATAGGCAAGCAATGTTCCAGAGGTGCTTGGTGGTGGACTAGACATGCAATTTGAAATTCAGCTCCGTGTCAAACATCTTTCAAGTTCAACCCAAGGGAAGAGCCTGGGATGGAGATGGAATCAATGTCTGAGGTGTGACATCGAACACCAAACAGGATGGCTTTGGTTTTGCTGCTGCTGTGTTGAAGAATGTCGTAGCTCATCCAAGGCTTTATGTCAGACAGCAAGAGAGGCATGAGGGGGTGGGGAGACTTCCTTCGGACGAATGCCTCTGACCCAGAAAAAATCTACAAAAATACCTGGTGGTCCCGGAGAAATGGAAGATTCTGGTTCGACGCCTCCATTCGCTGTGCAGCGTACAGGAACATGGCCTCCGGATACGGATGCATACCCAAGAATCAAGTGAGTCTGGCCCACCAATCACTATGTAGTATTCTAATTGATAATAACGGGAGCTCTGTTTTTACCTCACATTAAACAACACCTCACATATTTAACATTAATTAAATGTGTTTTCATAGAGTTAAAAATAAAGTTGCCTTAATGGACAGGGTTTTTAATATAAAAATAAGTGATTAAATTACATTTTTCTATCTTTTAAAGCTCTTATGCTGGTAAAAGTATGCTAACCAGGCGTAAGAGTTTGAAGGACATTTGCTGGGCAAGAGCTGGGCAAGTAGCCCAATCTTTGCCCTGTGGATGTCCTTCCTACGGGGATGCGTTGTGTCCGTCAAAATAAATTTGACAGATCTGAAAAGTTGGTTCTCGCCTCATGTTTAACAAACAAATGTAATTAATTGAAAAGTAACAACTAATTATCAGGAAAATTACTGCATTCAAATAGGATTGTCATGAGAACTTCATCTGTCAAAGCTTTGGAGAAGTTGACTTCTGGTTCAGATAAGCGCATCATTAACACAGCCATGTTAAACTCGAGGGACAACCTTCTGAAGAGATTCTTGCAACATCTAAATTGCTGCATAAATTTTCCATGTGAAACTTTACAATAGTGTCAGTCTTAAAATATCCCATGTGTGAAACCGTCATTGTCAAGGAGATTGTTTATTCTACACTTCATTACAAAACAACACTGTGTTTAATATGTTCTAATTTTTGCACAATGTGTCATTTAATGGTTGGTACTCTGGAATGAAAATGAGGTGAGGAGAATGTTAAACTCAGAATCGACCATCTCCTTTAACCTCAAATGGAACTGCTATACTTCATCCATTGCTAAATTTGTCTTCAAGAAAGGCAAACGTGTCTTTTCCAGCCAGCAACTCTCAAATCTGTAAAATTCCCCTATTTGATTACTGCTCATGTATCTGTGAAGGCTCTTCCACCACCTGGTCAGGATACAAGACAACGTTTGTCAGCTGATAAGTAAAACATTTGACATGTTTTTCCTCTTCCCTATAACCTCACATTGTTGAAATCAAAGACCCATCACACTGTCTCCTGCTTTAAATAATTATTTCCCAAGATGTCAGAACTGCAGAAATTCTCACCCTACTGATGGTAAGGCACAGATCAGCCACAATCTAATTGAAGGGCAAAACAGGCTCAAGGGGCTGAATGGGCTACTCCTGTTCCTATGTTCCTTCACATTTGTTCCCAACTCAATCTTTCAGCTTTTAGAATCTAAGCTTAGCATCACACATCCAATAAATTTTAATTTATTTCACCTCTTTTTAACCTTGTTGGTATCCTGCACAATAGATGTTGGCTCTTTACCATGGCTTTTCAATCTAAAAGTAAATCATCTGTGCAAATATCAATGTACAAAGTACTTAAGAGCAACTCTGGATTGAAGTGAAAAGCCATGGTGACTTTAAATGTATTCTTTTCATTTTATTTGCAAATTTGAATTTTTCCAATTCAACTTATCTCGCATAGAAGGTGAAATTGAACCTGAAGGGAACACTGACCTTATGAGATATGTCTAGTGAGAATTCTGCCAAATATTCTAAAATGCATATACTTCAAACAAAATCATTATTACAATTAATATCTAAATTAAACATAGCTGGTAGCCAGCTTTCAAGTGACAGCTAAGTGAACAGTTCAGTATCTAACAGTGGCCTCCCAACAGTTCATTCCTATCACTTTGCTGTTGAAAGCAGTGGAGCCCCTCTAAACTCAAAGAACCAGCTAGCTACATACTAGCATACAACTATTTTAAACTAGAACATTAAATCAAGTGCCCCCTTTTGGCAAGGGCACTAGAACCCACAAAGTTCCAAATAAAACCTTAACGGAAACTTAAATCAAATTAAAATTTGGTTGCCGGGGGTGATGATGCATTCCAGTCCCTCCGGTGCCCACCTCTCGTGGAAGGCCACGAGTGTACTGGTGGACACCACGTGCTCCATCTCCAGGGACACCCTGGCACGAACGTAGCCGCAGAGGAGAGGCAGGCAGTCGGGCTGAACGACTGCCCGCTGCCTGGACCTGTTAATGGCCACCTTGGCCAGGCCCAGGAGCAGTCCTATAAGGCGGCCCTCCGACTTGCCTGCTCAGTATGGCTGTGCGTACTTGCTGTGTCACACTTAATTGTAGGTAAATATGTGCAAATTAATTAATTCTAGGCAAGTTTTCTGCACCTGACTAACTCGTATGTAAATTTCTTAAACCATACTCCATTTTCAATCATCAACATTTTAGAACATTACCCCCACACTACTCAAGTTTGTTTATCTATTTCCAGTATTGTCAACTCTCACGATTTAATCGTGAGACACATGATTTTTTAATGAAAATTCTCTCCCAACTCACAATCTCGTGATTCATCTCCAAAAAGTCAAGTTTTTTACAGCTCTATTAATCTTTGTCACTGCCTCCTGTGATTGGCTGCTGGGGACACGTGGGATAGGCCAGGGGTTCCCAACTGGGAGAAGGTGTGGGGGCGAGGAACAGGGCCATGTATGCGAGAAGTTTTCAGGGATTCTGCGAGTTGTTTTGTCCATAGTATTGTCTCCCATGAATTGCCATTGGTTTTCTATTCGTAGTCTGCCCCCCTCCCAACCCCTGGCTCCTATGTGTGACTGGTAGTCTCCGATAATGCAAAGGCTGACAAGCTTCCTGTGTGGCCAGCGCTCCGTCAGTCAATTGAGACGAGCAAGGAGGTTAGGTTGAGTACCGGCAAGTTGCATCAGCTCAGTGAGCGAGAAGAATAAGTGATGGAGGCTGAGAAAGTGGCGGAGCAGTTGGACGCCATGAATGTGGATGGTCAGGTGAGTGTGGGCCTGGGATCTGGCTATCGTTGGCCCCCTGGCTCCTTGGGTTTGTCTCTGAGAACTAACCACGTCTAAGTGGGATTATGGTCCATGTCTCTCTTGCTGAGACTGAATGCCGGACCGAGCACTTTCCCTGAGGTTTCCCGCCCTGTGCTTCCCTCTGCCCCTTCTGTGTTTTGAAACTGCAGTGCAGGGACATTTACTGTCAACTCTCCAGTTTATAAATTAAATGTTATTTCCAGTGAATTATTAAACATTTGAGCCGTGGCAGTGATAACATCTGGAGCATCGATATTGTCCCTTGGCAACCAAGGTTTCTGTTAATTATAGAGCTGGATGTTTGGACAAGGATTGTCTGTCAGCAGCAAATACAGATGTAGTGCATCAGTGATACTGACCATAACAAAGTTGGGAATATTTAATGGATGATAATCTGGGGTCAATTGTTCCACTTGCCAGTTTCCTCTGCCTTCTGTATCTTTGCTGTAATAGACAGATGCCAACAACCCTTTGGTACACCATCATGTAGTTATTATTTATTGTAGAAGCTTTGACAAGGAATGGTGACCGTTTATTCACCTGTGTGACAAATCAGAGCTGAACCCAACATTAACTTTACTTTCAGCAAGGTTCACTGAATATGGTTCAGGAGTGGGAACCATGACTGGTTTTCCTCTTTCTAACCTAGGCATGCTGACCAATTGTAGTGCCCTGTTGGACACCATTGCGACATGATTGAACAGTTGAATCTGTAGCGCTATAGCAGAGTATCAGCCACTGGCTTCTTCTACGGATTTATCCAAGTAAGTAATTAAAAAAAAAATTCAATCTTCTACATTGGACATAGCCCACTGTCGCACTCAGTAATACACTGGAGAAATAACCTGCTATCATACTCAGTAGCACCCGCTCTCAGGCCTCGATCCCCGGACTCTTCCCCCTTCGGGTACCCTCTCTCTCGCTCTCTCTCCATTCCCCTCCCTGATCCCAGGCCCGCGACCTCTCTGCTTCTGGGGCCTCAATCCCTGGGCTACCCCCACTCTCTCTCTCTCTCTCTCTTTCTTTCTCTTCCGCGGGCCACGATTTTTTTCTGATTTTTACCCAGCAGCACTAGCCAGGTTGCTTCTTCCTCGCGCATGCGCAAAGTCCGAGGAGAACAGACTCGGATACAAGGAATAGGTGAGAGTGGGAAAAGAGAGAGAGAGAGATTTTGAACCCCAAACAAAATAGAATTCAGTCCTCGGGCCACATCTACAAATTCTGGGCAAACTGCTGACACTGCATGCATCTACTGTCTCCAGCCAGGAGAAGATGTTTTGGATTTTTTCCCTCGCCTTGGGTTAGCAGTTGCAGGAACTGTATTGTGTGATGGTTGTGTTTGGGCAGCAGATGGTGATAATGGGTAGGTTTTTTTTTAATTGTAAAGCAATTTCCGAAGCAGTAATGTAGCTTTTCTACAGAGCTGTGGCTGTTAGAGATTAAATAAAGCCAGTAATGAGGTTTATAAACGAACTGCCAATCTATATTAGTTTATGTTTGAAAAAACATAGCAACTCATGATTTCTTACCAAATCTCATGATTTTTAAGATTTGTCTCATGACTTATGAGGTGGTGGGGTTGGCATTTCTATATTTCATTATTGAAATATGTATATTTTTACGACATTTAACTCGTACTTTTTATTCCTACATCAAATTTACACCTTCAGAAAACTTTATCCACAGCTACAGACCTCTCTCCACCCACCTCTACTCCGCTGTTCCCCATACTCAGCACCTCACGGCACCGCTATCTCCACTGTTTCCCAACTGCTCCATTTTCTTTTCCATTCTTCTGCCTCTGAAATTCATTTGTGCTCTATCCATGCTCTCCAAACCTCATTCTTGCATTGCAAATTCCACCACTGCACTTCCTGTTGTGCTCTACCATTCTTATTCCTATATTAGCTCCCCACTGCTCCTCTTTACTCCGCTGCCTCGCTGGCATACAGAGTACTGGTATCCTCCTCACCATATCTCCACTCACTACCTAAATTCTCACTACTTAAACCTTAGTTGAGTCAATCAGGGCAATAAGATCCTAGAATGGACCTTTTGAATGACGTAGAGTTAACTTATCTCCACCAATATTTTTGTAAGGACATTGTGACTTTCTCAACATCCATGAGTTAGGAAGGGGATAATCCTTCACAATCCCTCTTCCTTTTTACTCTTCAACAACCCTCGCTGGAAGTACGTGTGGACATCAGCTGAAGAGAGGATCAGGCTTGGTTATGACATCCCAGTATTTGAATGGTCAGCTGTCAAGGTTGACCCATGAATGATGGTCACTTGGCACCATAGAGTTACCTGTGCCTATTAAACTGCACCCAAGCAAAGATTCAGTGCCTTCCAAGAAGGGGAGCAGGGGTGGGGAGGAGGAAAAGGAAAAATTGGTAGGGAAAACTACCATGTTTTTTAAAAAGACAAATTATATCTTCTCCCACAGTTAAGAGTAAAAGTAGAAACTTGCTAACCCTTGATTCTAAGGACACATTTTCACAGTTTATTAAATGCAGCCTGGCTTCACTGCTCATACTGGGATTTACAAGTTATCATATTCAGTATAAAATGATTCTCTGAGCAGTCATATTATGATTTGATTGGTTTCTATTATTTAATGCATTTACTGCTGAAAGTGCAGCAAGCATATCCGATGCTTTTTTTAAAAAACCCAGAGGAATGATTTCCCAGGATGTGAGAGATGAGAACATAAGAACATAAGAAATGGGAGCAGGAGTAGGCCATTTGGCCCCTGAAACCTGCTCCGCCATTCAATAAGATTATGGCTGATCTGATCATGGACTCAGCTCCACTTCCCTGCCCGCTCCTCATAACCCTTTACTCCCTTATCACTCAAAAATCTGTCTATCTCTGCCTTAAATATATTCAATGACGCAGCCTCCAAAGCTCTCTGGGGCAGAGAATTCCACAGATTTACAACCCTGTGAGAAATTCCTCCTCCTCTCAGTTTGAAATGGGCGACCCCTTATTCTGAAACTATGTCCCCTAGTTTGTTTCCTCCAGGAGTGGAAACACCTCACTGCATCTACCATGTCGAGCCCCCTTAGAATCTTATAGGTTTCAGTAAGGTAACTGTTGTGTATGGAGAAAGAATCAGACTGAACACTGTGAGCTCAAAGTAAAGTGTGAACGTAGTCTTTTATTGCCGGTCTCCAGAGTGCTTCTCCAACCTGTGAAGCCTTCTTAAATACCTGTACTCCCAAGGGATTATGGGATCCCTTGGGACTCCGGGGAATGAGCCCTCTGGTGGCTGTACAGAGTAAATACAAGTCCACATATATAACAGTAACCTCTCATTCTTCTGAACTCCATGAGTATAGGCCCAACCTGATCAACCTTTCTAGTAGAGTGGACAAGGGAGAACCAGTTGATGTGGTGTATTTGGACTTTCAAAAGGCTTTTGACAAGGTCCCACACAAGAGATTGGTGTGCAAAATCAAAGTACATGGTATTGGGGGTAATGTACTGACGTGGATAGAGAACTGGTTGGCAGACAGGAAGCAGAGAGTCGGGATTAACGGGTCCTTTTCAGAATGGCAAGCAGTGACTAGTGGAGTGCCGCAGGGCTTAGTGCTGGGACCCCAGCTCTTTATAATATATATTAATGATCTGGATGATGGAATTGAGTGTAATATCTCCAAGTTTGCAGATGACACTAAACTGGGTGGAGGTGTGAGCTGTGAGGAGGACGCTAAGAGGCTGCAGGGTGCTTTGGACAGGTTAGGCGAGTGGGAAAATACATAGCAGATGCAGTATAATGTGGATAAATGTGAGGTTATCCACTTTGGGGGCAAAAACACGAAGGCAGAATATTATTTGAATGGCAGAAAATTCGGAAAAGGGGACGTGCAGCGAGACCTGGGTGTCATGGTTCATCAGTCATTGAAAGTTGGCATGCAGGTACAGCAGGCGGTGAAGAAGGCAAATGATATGTTGGCATTCACAGCGAGGGGATTTGAGTATAGGAGCA
The DNA here is from genome assembly GCF_044704955.1 of Pristiophorus japonicus. Taxonomy (NCBI): domain Eukaryota; kingdom Metazoa; phylum Chordata; class Chondrichthyes; family Pristiophoridae; genus Pristiophorus; species Pristiophorus japonicus. The sequence goes on along the minus strand of NC_091986.1, from coordinate 78,585,370 downwards.
GGGAAGTCTTCACCTGGAATATTGTGTTCAGTTTTGGACCCCGAATCTGAGGAAGGACATTCTTGCTATTGAGGGAGTGCAGCGGAGGTTCACCAGATTGATTCCTGGGATGGCAGGACTGACATATGAGGAGAGACTGGATCGACTGGGCTTGTATTCACTGGAGTTTAGAAGGATGAGAGGGGATCTCATAGAAACATATAAAATTCTGACGGGACTGGACAGGTTAGATGCAGGAAGAATGTTCCGGATGTTGGGGAAGTCCAGAACCAGGGGACATACTCGTCGGATAAGGGTTAAGCCATTTAGGACTGAGATGAGGAGGAACTTCTTCACTCAGAGAGTTGTTAACCTATGGAATTCCCTACCACAGAGAGTTGTTGATGCCAGTTCATTGGATATATTCAAGAGGGAGTTAGATATAGCCCTTGTGGCTAAAGGGATCGAGGGGTATGGAGAGAAAGCAGGAACGGGGTACTGAAGGAATGATCAGCCATGATCTTATTGAATGGTGGTACAGGCTTGAAGGGCTGGATGGCCTACTCCTGCACCTATTTTCTATGTTTCTATGTTTCTTCATAAGTCAACCCCTTTATCTCAGGAATCAACCAAGTGAACCCTCTCTGAACTACCTCCAATGCAAGTATATCCCTCCTTAAATAAGGAGACCAAAACTGTACGCAGTACTCTCGGTGTGGCCTCACCAATACCCTGTACAGTTGTAGCAAGACTTCTCTGCTTTTGTACTCCATCCCCCTTGCAATAAAGGCCAACATTACATTTGCCTTCCTGATTACTTGCTGTACCTGCATACTAACTTTTTGTGTTTCATGCGCAAGGACCCCCAGGTCCCTCTGTACTGCAGCACTTTGGAATTTTTCTCCATTTAAATAGTGATTTGCTTTTTTATTTTTTCTGCCAAAGTGGATAACCTCACACATTCCCACATAATGGTCCATTTGCCAAATGTTTGCCCACTCACTTAGCCTGTGTTTATTCTTTTGCAGATTATTTGTGTACTCCTCACAACTTGCTTTCCCACCCATCTTTGTATCATCAGCAAACTTGGCTACATTACACTCGGTCCCTTCATCCAAATCATTAATATAGATTGTAAATAGTTGAGGCCCCAGCACCAATCCCTGTGGTACCCCACTAGTAAATGTTTGCCAACTGGAAAATGACCCATTTATCTCGACACCTCTGTTTTCTGTAAGATAGCCAATCCTTTATCCGTACTAATATATTACCCCCAAACCCATGAACTTTTATATTGAGGGTTTGTCAAAGATATGTTTTTGTGAAAGGAGGAGAGAAGTGGAGAAACAGGAGTTTAGGAAAATTGTTATGTCTTTTTAATACTCTTATGAATGACTCCACGAGGTCTAGTATTGTACTTGAGCTGTTGTGACCTTAGTCCCATTTATTGTAACTCCAGAGTGAGGCACAAGCATGGTGGGCAGCCTTTTATACTGGGACCTGCACATCTATGCAGGTGACCCTCGGGTCTCCCACTGCAGTGCCTCTGGTGACATGTCTTATGTGACTATACAGTTAGTATACATGGTCTACATACTTGACAAAAATAATTCCACAGAGCTTGACATGGGTAATTGAAAATTCTCCTACCAATTGTGGGGCAAAGGGAGAGGGTGATGCACAGAAAGCTTGTAGCATTTTTGAGGAGGAATAGAGTTGGAGGAGCTGGCAGAGATAGGCTGAGCTGACCAGTTAGTTAAGTGTCTCAGCATTACCAAGGGCAGAATAAAATATTTCCATTCTTTTATTTTGTAGAATATGAATATTTCAGTGAGAAAAATTGCAAAGTATATTAAAAAGCAAATAAAGAAAGAAAGAACTTGCACTTATACTTTTTAAAGTGCAGTCATTGTTGTAATGTAGAGAAATGCAGCAGCCAATTTATGCATAGCAAAGTACCATGAACAGCAATGTGATATTGACCAAAAAATCTGTTTGTGATGTTAGTTGAGGGATAAATATTGACGAGGACACCGGGTGAACTCCTTTGGTCTTCCTCAGATAGTGCCATGGGATCCTTTATGCCCAACTCAGAGGGGAAACTGAGCCCAATGTTAATTTTTCAGCCTTAAATTAATTCATCACCACGCAGATCTTATCCCGCCTTCCCAGTTATGGGCTGAAGCTTTGTGGCGAGAAAACAGGCTTTGTTTTCTCCCCTCTCATGTCTGTTTGAAATGCACAGGCACCAAGTTTCACCTTTCTCCGGGGCTGCTAGCAGCAGTGCCCAAGAGAGTAAATCTGAAATCCGACAGCTTCCCAGGCAAAAGGGAAGGCTGGCTGATTGTCCGCTCTTCCTAAGAAGCAGGGCACAGAAGACTGAGGAGAAAGAAAATAACACTGTCGCACACATAGAAACATTAAAACTGCTGCAGGGAATTCAGGTGCCTCAAGCCTGTTCCGCCATCCAATTAAATCATGGCTGATCGACACCTTAACTCCATCTATCCACCATTGCTCCATATCCCTTCATACCCCCAGCTAACAAAAATCTATTGACCTCAGTTTTGAAAATGTTAATGTACCCAGTATCCACAGCCTTTTGGGGAGGGAGTTCCAAATTTCTGCTACTTTTGGTGTGACTCCTGAAAGGCCTGGCTCTAATTTTAAGATTAAGCTCTTTGATCTTGATTCTTCCACCAGAGGAAATAATTCTACCGTTTCCACCCTTTTAAATCATTTTATCATTTAAAAAAAACTTGATTAGATCACCCCACAATCTTCTATTCTCAAGGGAATAAATACAGACACCCCAACCCATGCAAATATATCAGACAGCAATTATTTTTTTAAATGACTGAGTATAATATATTGTGATGTATCCATACATTATCATCATATATACAGTTACTAACTGGCAACTCATCATGTCATTGTCCCTCCTGTGTTCTACCCAAATATACCACCTTTTTGCCAACGAGGATGGGATCCTGTTGTGTATCTGTAAAGCATGCAATCCCATGTTCCGCCACCAGTGAGTTCATCCCCTGAAGTCCCAAGGGATCCCAGCATCCCAGCATCCCTTGGGAGCACTGTATATAAGCCGGCCCCTAAGGCCTGTTCCTCACTCTGGAGTGTCTTATTAAAGACTAAGGTCACTGTTACTTTAACCTCCCTGTTGCAGCCTTACCTGTGTTAGGAACACAATAACTGGTGACAAGAATACGAATCCAACACAAAGATGCAGCAAACTGTGGGCAGCCTGGAGAAGTTCTCGGAGGGTGAGGACTGGGGAGCCTATGTCGAATGGCTAGACCAGAATTTGTAGCCAACGAGCTGGACGGAGAAGGAAGCGCTGCAAAAAGGAGAGCTGTCCTCCTCACAGTCTGCGACAGCCTCATGAAGAATCTTCTGGCTCCGGTGAAACCCATAGATAAGTCGCATGAGGAGCTGTGTACACTGGTTTGGGAGCATTTTAACCCGAGGGAGAGCGTGCTGATGGCGAGGTATCGCTTCTACACGTGCCAGCGATCTGAAGGTCAGGAAGTGGCGAGCTAAGTCGCCGAGCTAAGGCGACTTGCAGGGCAATGTGAGTTTGATGGCAACCTGGAGCAAATGCTCAGAGACTTTCTTGTACTAGGCATTGGTCACGAGACCATCCTACGAAAACCTTTCACTGTAGAGACACCGGCCCTCAGTAAGGCCATTGCGATAGTACAGGCGTTTATGTCCACCAGTGATAACACCAAACAAATCTCTCAGCACACAAGTGCTAGCAATGTTCATAAATTAACTGGAACTGTGTTTACAAGCAGAAATGTACAGGGCAGAACCCACGAGTCTGCAACTGCCAGCAGGCCCCAGGTGACCCAGATGACTGAGTCCCCAACAAAAGATGAATGCAAGGCAATTCACATCTTGTTGGCGTATTCAGCCTATTCATGCTGCTTCAAAGGGTATGTTTGCAAGAGCTGTGGAACAATGGGCCACCTCCAACGAGCTTGCAAACAAGCTGCAAGCTCTGCAAAACCTGCTAACCACCACATGGCAGAGGAAGATCGGTCCATGGTGGATGAAAGCAATTTCGAGCCTCCGAGAGAGGAGGCAGATGCTGAAGTACACTGGGTGCACACATTTTTGACGAAATGTCCACCTATAATGCTAAATGTAAAATTGAATGGCTTACCCGTAGCCATGGAACTGGACACTGGTGCTAACCAATCCATCATGAGTAAAAAGATGTTTGAGAGACTGTGGTGCAACAAGGCATTTAGGCCAGCCCTGAGCCCCATCCACACGAAACTGAGAACGGACACCAAAGAGCTTATCACTGTCCTGGGCAGTGCCATGGTCAAGGTCACCTACGAGCGCACAGTGCACAAACTGCCACTCTGGATTGTCCCGGGCAATGGACACTGCTTGGAAGGAGCTGGCTGGGCAAAATCCGCTGGAACTGGGATGACATCCGAGTGCTATCACATGTCGATGAGGCCTCATGTACCCAAGTTCTTAACAAATTTCCTTCCCTTTTGAGCCAGGCATTGGAAACTTTTCCAGGGCGAAGGTACGGATCCACTTGGTCCTAGAGGCACGACCCATTCATCACAAGGCGCGAGCCGTACCTCACATGATGGGGGAGAGAGTGGAAATCGAGCTGGACAGGCTGCAACACGGGGGCATCATCTCCCCAGTGGAATTCAGTGAGTGGACCAGCCCGATTGTTCCAGTACTCAAAAGTGATGGCACAGTCACGATTTGCGGCAATTATAAAGTAACTATTAAGCGTTTCTCGCCACAGGACCAATACCCGCTACCTAAGGCAGATGACCTATTTGCGACATTGGCAGAAGGCAAGACGTTCACCAAGCTCGACCTGACTTCGGCCTACATGATGCAGGAGCTGGAGGAGTCTTCGAAGGGCCTCACCTGCATCAATACGCACAAGGGATTATTCATCTACAACAGATGCCCGTTTGGAATTTGGTCGGCTGCAGCGATCTTCCAGAGAAACATGGAGAGCCTACTTAAGTCGGTACCACACATGGTGGTCTTTCAGGACGACATATTGGTCACAGGTCGGGACAAAATCTGGACGAGGTCCTCCAGCAAATGGATCGCGTAGGGCTGCGGCTGAAGAGGTCGAAATGCGTCTTCATGGCAACAGAGGTAGAGATTTTGGGGAGAAAGATTGCGGCAGACGGCATTCGGCCCATAGATGCGAAGACCGAGGCTATCAGGAACACGCCCAGGCCACAGAACGTCACGGAGCTGTGGTCATTCCTGGGACACCTCAACTATTTTGGTAATTACCTACCAGGGTTAAGCACCCCATTAGAGCCCCTACATATGTTATTGCGCAAAGGTGAGAACGAGGTAAGGAGAAAAAACCAAGTAATTGCTTTTGAGAAAGCCAGAAACATTTTATGCTCCAACAAGTTGCTTGTATTGTATAACCCATGTAAAAGACTTGTGCTAGCATGTGACGCATCATCGTACGGAGTCGGGTGTGTATTACAACAAGCTAATGTTGCGGGGAAGTTGCAACCTGTCGCCTATGCTTCCAGGAGCATGTCTAAGGCCGAGAGGGCCTACAGCATGATTGAGAAAGAGGCATTAGCGTTCGGGGTAAAGAAAATGCATCAGTACCTGTTTGGCCTCAAATTTGAGCTGGAAACCGATCACAAGTCCCTCACACCCCTGTTTACTGAAAACAAGGGGCTAAATACTAATGCCTCAGCCCGCATACAATGGTGGGCACTCGCGCTATCAGCGTATAACTATACCATCCGCCACTGGCCAGGCACCGAGAATAGTGCGGATGCTCTCAGTTGGCTACTATTGCCCACCACGAGGGTGGAAATGGCACAGCCTGCAAACTTGTTGATGGTGGCGCAGCCCGCAGACTTGTTGATGGTCATGGAAGCATTTAAAAATGATAAATCACCTGTCATGGCCTGCCAAATTAGGACTTGGACCAGTCAAGATCCTCTGCTGTCCCGAGTAAAAAAAATCTGTGTACTGCATGGAAGCTGGGCCAGCATCCCCGTTGAAATGCAAGAGCCAATCGAGCTGTTTCAGCGGCGAAAGGACGAGCTGTCCATTCAGGCAGACTGCCTGTTGTGCGGTTACCGCGTAGTGCCACCAAAAAAGGGCAGGGAGACGTTCATCTCGGATCTCCACAGCACACACCCAGGTATAGTAATGATGAAAGCACTAGCCAGATCCCATGTGTGGTGGCCCGGTATCGACTCTGACTTAGAGTCCTGTGTACGGCAATGCAGCGTGTGTGCTCAGTTGAGCAACGCGCCCAGAGAGGCACCACTAAGTTTGTGGTCCTGGCCCTCCAGACCATGGGCGAGGATCCATGTCGACTATGCGGGCCCGTTTCTCGGTAAAATATTCCTGGTGGTGGTGGATGCTTTTTCAAAATGAATTAAATGTGAAATAATGTCGGGAAACATCGCCACCGCCATCATTGAAAGCCTGAGGGCCATGTTTGCCATCCAAGGCCTGCCTGACAGATTGGTCAGTGACAACGGGCCATGTTTCACCAGTGCTGAATTTAAAGAATTCATGACCTGCAATGGGATCAAACATGTCCCCTCGTCCCCGTTTAAACCAGCCTCCAATGGGCAGGCAGAGCGGGCAGTACAAACCATCAAACAGAGCCTTAAACGAGTCACAGAAGGCTCACTCCAAACCCGCCTGTCCCGAGTACTGCTCAGCTACTGCACGAGACACCACTCGCTGACGGGGGTGCCCCAGGCTGAGCTACTCATGAAAAGGACACTTAAAACCAAACTCTCACTGGTTCAACCCAACCTGCATGATCAGGTAGAGAGCAGGCAGCAGCAACAAAATGTAAACAATGGTCATGCCACTGTGTCACGGGAAATTGATCTGAATGACTCTGTGTATGTGCTAAACTATGGACATGGTCCCAAGTGGATCGTGGACACGCTGATAGCTAAAGAAGGGAATAGGGTGTTTTGTCGTCAAACTAGACAATGGACAAATTTGCAGAAAGCAACTGGACTAAACAAGGCTGCGGTTCACAGACTGCCCTGAACAACCCACAGCAGACACCATCTTTTTCGAGCCCACAACACACACCCAAAGAATCAACGACACCACACCGGACCAGGAAATCGAACCCATCATGCCCAACAGCCCAGCAAGGCCAGGCTCACCCAGCAGCCCTGCAGGGCCAACAACACGCCAGCCCAGCAAGGGCACAGCCAACACACCAGAACAGACATTTGTACCGAGGCGCTCCACCAGGGAAAGAAAGGCTCCCGACCGCCTCACCTTGTAAATAGTTTCACTTTGACTTTGCGGGGAGTGATGTATCTGTAAAGCATGCACTCCCATGTTCTGCCACCAGTGAGCTCATCCCCTGAAGTCCCAAGGGATCCTAGCATCCCTTGGGAGCACTGTATATAAGCCGGCCCCTAAGGGCTGTTCCTCACTCTGGAGTGTCTTATGAAAGACTGAAGTCACTGTTACTTTAACCTCCCTGTTGCAGCCTCATCTGTGTTAGGAACACAATCGATCCCATAGCCATTTTTAGGAATCATGGAAGGACATGGGGCTAGATTTTCCACTTTTGTGCAGATGACCCAAAAATGGGCATTATTTCTGGCGTGGGCGGCAAATATGGGTTTTCAGATCGCCAGATTGTTGCCCATTTTCAAAGCCCCTAGTTTCTATTTTAAAAATTGGGCATTACCGCGAGCGATCTGAAATGGGCGGTAGCATTAAATCTCACTGACCTTCTGCCGTAAAGTGTCACCGTCCTTAGCAATGGCATGGCAACACTTGTTTCCCACAATTCAGGAGGTCAGGGGTCATCATTACATATGCATAAGAGGAGACATAGAGAGAGGAAGCGGAGAGGGAGTGAAGGCGTGTGTGGGTGTGGTGTGGGAGCTTGTTTGGCTGCTTTGGGAGGTAGCAGGGAGTGTTTTGAGCTTTATAGCAAATTGTGCGAAAAAGTTAGCTGTTACGAGCCAGATATTTTCACGAATTTGGTGCCTATAATGGAGGGAGTGGAGGAGGCGACACAGCACACTGGCAAGAGCAGTGAGCTCGGAGAGGAACAAAAGGGAGGGCGAAAGAGAGCGAGGAAGTTGTCGGTCGAGGCAAATGCCTCCCTCATGCAGGAGGTTGAGTTACGCTGGGGTAATTTGACCCAGGGAGGGCGTGGGAAGCCCACCCCAAAGGCCTACCAGCAGATATGGGCCGAGATAGTCTTCTTCGGCGACCAACGAGGTGCGTGAGGGCAACCAATGCCGCAAGGGATGAAGTGACCTTGTCGATTCCGCCAGAGTATTACATTTATTTATATGTACTTATATATTTTAATAATTTGATTTGTAAAAGTCATGAGTGACAATAATAAAATGTGAAGTCTTTCACTTTTACCGGGAATGTTGTGCTCAAAGCCTGTGGTCACAGTGTACGTCCTTAGGTAAAGAATAATAATTATCATAACCAATAGATGTAATCATGATTATTATTTGTTGTATCAGTCTCTGTGACAGTACCCAGCAATGGTATCATGCAATGATCTCATGCCATGTCGTCTGTTACTTTTTACAGAAGAAGCTATCGAGGAATAGGGCCGAGCAGACGAGAAGGGGTGGGGGGTGGGCAGCAGTCACCAGCGACCTCGCTGACATCGAGGAGTGGTTGCTCTCTGTTATATATGTATACTTGTATTTACTCTGCACAGCCACCAGAGGGCTCATCCCCTGGAGTCCCAAGGGATCCCATAATCCCTTGGGAGCACAAGTATTTAAGGAGGCATCACAGGTAGGAGAGGCACTCTAGAGACCTGCAATAAAAGACCAAGGTCACACTTGACTTTTAGCTCACAGTGTTCAATCTGGCTGTTTCTCCATATACAACACTCTCACTAGTGGAGACACTCCCCCGGACAGCCACGCAGTCAGCTGTAGACCCTGAGGTGATGCTATGTGAGTAAAGTATACATCATTGCGTGATGTGACGTCAATAGATCTCACACCCACTCATATCTAAACAATAACATACGATAGATGGTTCCTAAAAGTGTCCTCTAAATAATGCTGGCCTCATGAGAATCATTGCAATGCAAAATGTGTTGATGATCATGAAATGTGATGTCTGTGATGATTTTGAGAGCGGTGGTGCTTTTGTCATGCATATGCTGTGTGTAGCGCTGGACTCACCTCGTGAGCCTAGCACCCCCTTCTCCTCTAATAATCTCATTTCTGTTTTGCAGCTCAGCCAGCAGCGTGTCCCAAGGCAAGACCACCGAGCCCAGAAGGTGGGGCGCGGGGCCGGACTCGCCATACTGGTGCTGAGGAGCTCCGATTTTCGCCCGTCAATCTGCTGGGTCCGTTCTCTACGGATGACAGCGCGGACTTTGAGGAGCCTGCATCGCCAGGCTCCAGAAGGCATTCAATCCCAAAGCCATCAAGTGCTCCTCCGGCCATCCCCACCTTCACTCTGGGGGTACCGAGCCCAAGCACCTCGCCACAGGACACCCCTGGTGTCCCCAGGATGGCACCGACCCTGCAGAGGTTTCGTAGATGCGGCAGGTCTGCTCCACGAGTGCCAGATGAGAGGGGCGACATGGTAGAGTTGTCCAGGAGGCATTGGGGGGCATTTCCTGATAGCTGGTCAGCATCTCCGGCACCATGGCGGAGTACGTTCCACAGAAGGCGGAGGCCCTCGAGGTGATAGCCAGGAACACTGGTGGCAGAGGTCTCCCAGTGGTCCCGGAGCACGGCACTCCAACCTTCAGTTCTGCTCCCCCAATGCCAATGACCCATGAAAGGCAAGAGCAAGATCCTGCTTTTGGATCTGAGAATGTTCCCACCTTGGTCGCCCCCGCTCCTGTATCCGTGCAACCACCGGCTCTGCCTTCATCGCCACCCCCCCGCCTTCACAATGAGGCACCGCTTGAGGAGCGCCTCAGCCAGGCAGCGTGGAGCGAGGAGGGGAAGGGGTAGAGATGGGCAGAAGAAGGGGAGGGGGCAAGGAAAGTGAGGTGCATGTCCACAGGTGATGGCTTTGTTATATCTCCATCTCAGTGAATGCAATTTGTTGTAAGGTATGAGGGGAGGGGGCCACCCTGTTGGTTTGCATTTGTATTCTGTGTTGCTGGACATGTTGACCATTTGATTGATATCAATGTTCTAAAAATTGTTGAGATGGGGTGGGGGTGGGCTGTTTTTGACTGTTATACTTATGATTTCAGACCAATGGTCGTATTAAATGTTTTTTATTTAACATAACCTTGTTGCGCATTGTCTCAGATAGCTGGACCATTACAGACCATTACACTTAGTCCCCTCTACAAGTCGTTAATATAGATTGTAACGTAGCCAAGTTTGCTGACGATACAAAGATGGGAGGGAGGGTAATGCGTGAGGAGGACATAAAGAGACTGCAAGAGGACATAGACATGCTAAGTGAGTATGCAAGATTTTGACAGACGGAGTATAATGTTAGAAAATGTCAGGTCATGCAATTTGGCAGAAAAAAATCAAAGAGCAAGTTATTATTTAAATGGAGAAAGATTGCAAAGTACTGTAGCACAGTGGGACCTGGGGGTACTTGTGCATGAAACACAAAAGGATAGTATGCAGGTATAGCAAGTGTTCAGGAAGGCCAATGGAATCTTGATCTTTATTGCAAGGGAGATGGAGTATAAAAGCAGGGATGTCTTGTTACAGCTGTACAGGATATTGGTGAGGCCACATCTGGAATACTGCGTGCAGTTTTGGTTTCCATATTTACAAAAGGATATACTTGCTGTGGAGGCAGTTCAGAGAAGGTTCACTAGGTTGATCTCGGGGATGAGTGGGTTGACATATGAGGAAAGGTTGAGTAGGTTGGGCCTCTACTCTGTTGTGTATGGATAAAGAGTCAGACTGAAAATTGTGAGCTCAAAGTAAACTGTGACCGTAGTCTTTTATTGCAGGTCTCCAGAGTGCCTCTCCAACCTGTGAAGCCTCCTTAAACACCTATGCTCCCAAGGGATTATGGGATCCCCTTGGGACTCCAAGTGATGAGCTCTCTGGTGGCTGTACAGAGTACATACAAGAATACAAGTTTACATATAAAACAACACTTCCCCCCGCCCCCAAAAGTCAATAGTGTAACTATTTACAATGTGAGTCGATCTGGGGCCCTTCTTGATCATCTCGGTGTGAAAGCTGGTATTGTTGAATTATTTGTTGGGCCCTCGTTGGGCTGCTGTGCAGCTGGCCTTGCTGGGCTGGCTGGTGTGTTGGGCCCTTCTGGGCTGCTGTGGATGATGGGTTCTGCTTCGTGGTCAACTATGGTGTTGTTTGCTACTGTTGTGTATGTTGGGGGATCAAAAAAGGTAGGGTCCAAGGTGGGTTGTTCAGGATAGTCTGCAAATCTGAGGTTGATTTGGTCCAAGTGTTTCCAGTGAATGAGTCCATTTGAAAGTTTGACCCGAAACATCCTGCTCCCCTCTTTGGCCACGACAGTGCCGGGAATCCACTTGGGACTGTGTACAAAATTTAATACAAATACAGGATCATTGATTTCAATCTTGCATGACACATTTGTGCGAACATGGTATGTACTTTGTTGAAGCCGCCTGCTCTCTACCTGTTCATGTAGATCAGGGTGAACTAACAAGAGCCTTATCTTAAGTGCTCTTTTCATGAGTAGTTCAGCAGGTGGGATCCCAGTGAGTGAGTGGGGTCTCAAGCAGTAGCTAAGCAGGACTCGAGATAGGTGAGTCTGCAGTGAGCCTTCAGTTACCCTCTTCAAGCCTTGCTTGATGATTTGCACTGCTCTCTCTGCCTGACCATTGGATGCTGGTTTAAACGGGGCAGATGTGACATGTTTGATCCCGTTATGGGTCATGAATTCTTTGAACTCAGCACTGGTAAAACATGGCCAGTTGTCGCTCACCAGGACATTGGGTAGGCCGTGTGTGGCCAACATTATCTCACATTCAAACCACGTGGAGTACGCCTCGACAACCACAAGGAACATTTTACCCAAGAACAAGCCTGCATAGTCGATGTGTACCCTAAACCACGGTTTGGAGGGCCAAGACCATAAACTTGGTGGCACATCCCTGGGTACATTGCTTCACTGTGAGCATGTATTACATCTGTGAATGCAGGACTCCAGGTCTGCATCGATACCGGGCCACCACACATGGGATCTAGCTATCGCTTTTATCATTACGATGCCTGGGTGGATGCTGTGGAGGTCAATGATGAAGGTGTCTCTGCCCTTCCTGGGGACTACTACTTGATTGCCCCACCGACGGCAGACTGCCTGTATAGACATTTCATCTTTGCGCCACTGGAATGGCTTTATCTCTTCCTGCATTTCCATTAGGACACTGGACCAGCTCCCGTGAAGCACACAGCTTTTGACTAGAGATAATAAGAGGTCCTGGATTGTCCAGGTTTTGATCTGCCAGGCAGTGACTGGTGATTGCTCACTCTCAAATGCTTCCATAATCATGGCCAGATCTGCGGGCTGCACCATTTCCATCCCGTGGTGGGCAATGGCAGCCTACTGAGAGCATCGGCGCAGTTTTCTGTGCCTGGCCTGTGGCGGATGGCGTAGTTGTATGCGAACAACGTGAGCGCCCAGCTCTGGATGCGGGCCAATGCGTGGTATTTATCCCTTTACTCTGAGAGAACAGGGATATAAGTGGCTTATGGTGAGTTTCCAATTCGAATTTTAGCCCAAACAGTTATTGATGCATTTTCTTTACCCCATAGACACATGCTAACGCTTCTTTCTCAATCATGCTGTAGGCTCTCTCAACCTTGGACAGACTCCTGGATGCATAAGCAACCGGTTGCAGTTTCCTGAAATCATTAACTTGTTGCAATACACACCCGACGCCATGTGACGACGCATCACATGCCTAGTATCAAACGCTTACATGAATCATACAACACAAGCAACTTGTTCGAGCATAACAATTTTCTCGCTTTTACAAAGACAATTTTCTTGGCATTTGCCACAAACCCATTCATCTCCTTTTCATAGTAAGACATGCAGTGGTTCCAACAGTGTGCTGAGACCCGGTAAGAAGTTACCAAAGTAGTTCAAGAGTCCCAGAAACGACCGCAGCTCCATCACGTTCTGTGGCCTCGGTGCGTTCTCAATTGCCTCCGTCTTCGCATTGGTGGGCCTGATGCCGTCCACCACAATCCTTCTTCCCAGGAACTCCACTCCAGGCACCAGGAAATCGCATTTCGAGCATTTTAACCTGAGCCCCACGCGGTTGAGTCGACTAAGAACCTCCTCTATGTTCTGCAGATGCTTGACTGTGTTCCGACCTGTGACCAAGATGTCGTCCTAGAAGACCACGGTGTGCGGGACTGACTTCAGTAAGCTTTCCATGTTTCTATGGAATATCGCCGCCGCTGATCGGATTCCAAACGGGCATCTGTTATAAACAAAAAGACCTTTGTGCGGGTGAGGGCCTTCGATGATTCCTCCAGTTCCTGTGTCATGCAGGCTGAAGTCAGATCCAGCTTCGTGAAAGTCTTTCCTCCAGCCAGCGTTGCAAAGAGGTCGTCAGTCTTTGGTAGTGGGTATTGGTCCTGCAGGGAGAAACGATTGATAGTTACTTTGTAATCGCCACATATTCTGACGGTGCAGTCTCCCTTGAGCACTGGGACGATAGGACTGGCCTACATGTTGAACTGGATTGGGGAAATTATGCCCTCTCTTTGCAGTTGGTCTAGCTCGATCTCTACCCTTTCTCTCATCATGTACGGTACTGCTCTCATCTTGTGATGGATGGGTCGTGCTCCCGGAATTAGGTGGATCTGTACTTTTGTTCCTTGGAATTTCCCGATGCCTGGTTCGAACAGCGAAGGAAATTTGTTTAAGACCTGGGCACACAAAGCGTCGTCGGCGGGCGATAGCGCTCGGACGTCATCCCAGTTCCAGTGTATCTTTCCCAGCCAGCTCCTGCTGAGCAGCGTGGGAGCATCGCCTGGTACCACCCAGAGTGGTAGCTTGTGCACCGCTCCATCGTAGGAGACCTTTATGGGAGCACTGCCGATTACAGGAATCAGTTCTTTAGCGTAAGTTCTCAGTTTCATGCAAACTGGAGTTAAGACTGACCTTGAGGACTTGTTGCACCATAGAAACATAGAAAATAGGTGCAGGAGTAGGCCATTCGGCCCTTCGAGCCTGCACCACCATTCAATATGATCATGGCTGATCATTCACCTCAGTACCCCTTTCCCGCTTTCTCTCCATACCCCTTGATCCCTTTAGCCGTAAGGGCCACATCTAACTCCCTCTTGAATATACCCAATGAACTGGCATCAACGACTCTCTGCGTCAGGGAATTCCACAGGTTAACAACTCTCTGAGTGAAGAAGTTTCTCCTCATCTCGGTCCTAAATGGTCTCCCCCTTATCCTAAGACCGTGTCCCCTAGTTCTGGACTTCCCCAACATCGGGAACATTCTTCTCGCATCTAAACTGTCCCACCCCCGTCAGAATCTTATACGTTTCTATGAGATCCCCTCTCATCCGTCTAAACTCCAATGTATAAAGGCCCAGTTGATCCAGTCTCTCCCCATATGTCAGTCCAGCCATCCCTGGAATCAGTCTGGTGAACCTTGGCTGCACTCCCTCAATAGCAAGAATGTCCTTCCTAAGATTAGGAGACCAAAACTGAACACAATATTCCAGGTGAAGCCTCACCAAGGCCCTGTACAATTGCAGTAAGACCTCCCTGCTCCCATAATCAAATCCCCTAGCTATGAAGGCCAACATACCATTTGCCTTCTTCACCGCCTGCTGTACCTGCATGCCAACTTTCAGTGACTGATGAACCATGACACCCAGGTCTCATTGCACCTCTCCTTTTCCTAATCTGCCGCCATTCAGATAATATTCTGCCTTCCTATTTTTGCCACCAAGGTGGATAACCTCACATTTATCCACATTATACTGCATCTGCCATGCATTTGCCCACTCTCCTAACCTGTCCAAATCACCCTGCAGCCTCTTAGCATTCTCCTCACAGCTCCCACTGCCACCCAGCTTAGTGTCATCCGCAAACTTGGAGATATCACCCTCAATTCCTTCATCCAAATCATTAATGTATATTGTGAAGAGCTGGGGTCCCAGCACTGAACCCTGCGGTACTCCACGAGTTACTGCCTCCCATTCCGAAAAGGACCCGTTTATCCCGACTCTCTGCTTCCTGCCTGCCAACCAATTCTCTATCCACGCCAGTACCTTACCCCCAATATCATTGCCTTGCTCTTGTACATCAATCTCTTATGTGGTACCTTGTCAAAGGCCTTTTGAAAGTCCAAATACACCACATCCACTGGTTCTCCCTTGTCCACTCTACTAGTTACATCCTCAAAAAATTCCAGAAGATTGGTCAAGCATGATTTCCCTTTCATAAATCCATGCTGACTTGGACCGATCCTGTCACTGCTTTCCAAATGCGCTGCTAATTCATCCTTAATAATAGATTCCAACATTTTCCCCACAAATGTTGTCAGGCTAACCAGTCTATAATTACCCGTTTTCTCTCTCCTTCATTTTTTAAAATGTGGTGTTACATTAGCTACCCTCCAGTCCATAGGAACTGATCCAGAGTCGATAGACTGTTGAAAAATGATCACCAATGCATCCACTATTTCTAGGGCCACCTCCTTATGTACTCTGGGATGCAGACAATCAGGTCCTGAGGATTTATCGGCCTTCAATCCCATCAATTTCCCCACCACAATTTCCCGCCTAATAAGGATATCCTTCAGTTCTTCCTTCTCACTGGACCCTCGGTCCCCTAGTATTTTTGGAAGGTCATTTGTGTCTTCCTTCATGAAGACAGAACCAAAGTATTTGTTCAATTGGTCTGCCATTTCTTTGTTCCCCATTATTAATTCACCTGAGTCTGACTGCAAGGGACCTACGTTTGTTTTCACCAATCTTTTTCTTTTCACATATCTATAGAAGCTTTTGCAGTCAGTTTTTATGTTCCCAGCAAGCTTCCTCTCATACTCTATTTCCCCCATCCTAATTAAACCTTTTGTCCTCATCTGCTGAATTCTAAATTTCTCCCAGTCCTCCAGTTTGCTACTTTTCCTGGCCAATTTATATGCCTCTTCCTTGGATCTAACACTATGCTTAATTTCCCTTGTTAGCCACAGTTGAGCCACCTTCCCTGTTTTATTTTTACTCCAGTCAGGGATGTACAACTGTTGAAGTTCATCCATGTGATCTATAAATGGTTGCCATTGCCTATCCACCGTCAACCCTTTATGTATCATTTGCCAGTCTATTCTAGCCAATTCACACTTCATGCCATCAAAGTTAGCTTTCCTTAAGTTTAGGACCCTAGTTTCTGAATTAACTGTGTCACTCTCAATCTTAATACAGAATTTTACCATATTATGGTCACTCTTTCCCAAGGGGCCTCGCACAAAAAGATTGCTAATTAGTTCCGTCTCATTACACATCACCCAGTCTAGGATGGCCAACTCTCTAGTCAGTTCCTCCACATATTGGTCAAGAAAATCATCCCTAATACACTCCAGGAAATCTTCCTCTGCCGCATTGCTACCAGTTTGGTTTATCCAATCTATATGTAAATTAAAGTCGTCCATGATAACTGCTGTACCTTTATTGCACGCATCCCTTATTTCTTGTTTTATGCTTTCCCCAACCTCACTAGCACATGGCACTGGTAGCAATCCTTAAATTACTACTTTTGAGGTCCTACTTTTTAAATTTAGCTCCTAGCTCCCTAAATTCGTCTCGTAGGACCTCATCCTGTTTTTTACCAATATCGTTGGTACCTATGTGTACCATGATAACTGGCTGTTCACCCTCCCTTTTCAGAATGTCCTGCACCTGCTCTGAGACATCCTTGACCCTTGCACCAGGGAGGCAACATACCATCCTGGAGTCTCGGTTGCGGCCGCAGAAATGCCTATCTATTCCCCTTACAATCGAATTCCCTATCACTATAGCTCTCCCACTCTTTTCCCTACCCTCCTGTGCAGCACAGCTAGCCATGGTGCCATGAATTTTGCTGCTGCTGCCCTCCCCTGATGAGTCATCCCCCTCAACAGTACCCAAAGCAGTGCATCTGTTTTGCAGGCGGATGACCGCAGGGAACTCCCACATTACTTTCCTTACACTGCTCCTCCTGCTGGCCACCCATTTACTATCTTTCGAAAGTCTTTTTGCCCATAATGGACTGGCTCACACCCGTGTCCAGCTCCATTGACACCAGGAGTCCATTTAGTTAAACATTCAGCATTATCGGGTGCAATTCGTGGTGAATGTGTGCACCCCATGTACCTCTGCCTCGTCGGTCTGAGGCTCTGGTTTGTCGTGATACTCCATGGATCTGTCCTCCTCTGCCACATGGTGGTTTGCAGGTTTAACAGGATTAGCAGCTCACCTGCACACTTGTTGGAGGTGTCCCATTGTTCCCCAGCCCTTGCAAATGTACCTTTTTGAATCGGCATGAATTGAAACGATGATCACCCCCGCAGCGCCAAGGTGTTAATGGCCTTGTATTCATCACCCTTAATGGTGGACTCTGAGTCATCTGCAGACGTGTAGCTGCAGGTATGTGTGACCTGCCCTGTATGTTACAATTCAAAAACAACATCACTTTGTTCACAGTACTTGTAGCAGCACTTCTGTGCTGAGAGATTTGCTTCATATTATCACTGGTGGCAATGAACACCTGGGCTATTGCTATGACCTTACTCAAGGTCGGTGTGTCTACAGTCAAAAGTTTGAGATTAATGTTTTTGTGGCCAATGCCAAGCACGAAAAAGTCTCTCAGTATGTGCCCCAAATGTCCTTCAAATTAGCAATGTCCTGCAAGGCGTTCTTGCTCGGTGACAAAGTTCGCCACTTCCTGGCCTTCAGACCTTTTGTAGGTGTAGAACCGGTACCTTGCCATCAAGACGCTTTCCCTCAGGTTCAAATGCTCTCGGACCAGTGTGCAAAAATTGTCGTATGATTTCTCCATGGGTTTCGCTGGAGTGAGCAGATTCTTCATGAGGCCATATGTTGGTGCCCCACAAACGGTGAGGAGGATCGCCCTTCGTTTGACAGCGCTCTCTTCCCCATCTAGCTCATTGGCCACGAAGTATTGGTCAAGTCGCTCCACAAAGGTTTCCCAATCATCTCCCTCCAAGAATTTCTCCAGGATGCCCACTGTTCTCTGCATCTTTGGGTTCGCTATCTGTATCTCGTCACCAGTTGTTGTGTATGGAGAACGAGTCAGACTGAACACTGAGCTCAAAGTAAAGTGTGACCGTAGTCTTTTATTGCCCCTCCAACCTGTGAAGCTTCCTTAAATACCTGTGTTCCCAAGGGATTATGGGATCCCCTTGGGACTCCAGGGGATGAGCCCTCTGGTGGCTGTACAGAGTAAATGCAAGTTTACATATATAACATACTCATTGGAATTCAGAAGAATGAGACGTGATCTTATCGAAACATATATGATTATGAGGGGGCTTGACAAGGTGGATGCAGGGAGGATGTTTCCACTGGTGGGGGAGACGAGAACTAGAGGGTGTGATCTTAGAATAAGGGGCCGCCCATTTAAAACTGAGATGAGGAGAAATTTCTTCTCTGAGGGTTGTAAATCTGTGGAATTCGCTGCCTCAGAGAGCTGTGGAAGCTGGGACATTGAATAAATTTAAGACAGAAATAGGACAGTTTCTTAAACGATAAGGGGATAAGGGGTTATGGGAGCAGGTAGGGAAGTGGAGCTGAGTCCATGATCAGATCAGCCATGATCTTATTGAATGGCGGAGCAGGCTCGAGGGGCCTTATGCCCTACTCCTGCTCCTATTTCTTATGTTCTTATATTACATTGGTAATTCCTTATCATGAAAGGGTATAATTAAACTTTAACTGGCACTAGGTGATGTCCACCATTGATGTCTGAGCTGCACACACACAGCAGTGTATCAGCTTTGTCAATAACAACACTTTTTCAGGCAAAGCGCTCATTTATGAGCTGCACGGACCCTTTCCTGCGGTCTGGAGGGTGGTGTGAGCATGGTTGCATAGTCAGCCTGATTGTCTGACTCTAGGTCAGCATTCAACCCCTCGTCCTCCTCGTTCTCTCTCTCCTGAGGTGGACCATCAGTCCCTTCTGGTAACTCTTGCCCCCTCCTGATAGCCAAGTTGTGCAGCATGGAGCACACCACCACAAATTGAGCTACCTGCTCAGGGTTGTATTGTAGCTCCCCTCCTGAGTGTTCCAGGCATTTAAAGCGCTGCTTAAGCATACCAATGGTTTTCTGGACCAATTTGCATGTGGTTCTGTGGCTCTCGTTGTATCGCTTCTCGGCCTCTGTGTGGATGTCACGTAGTGGGGTTATCAGCCAGGTGGCTAGGCCATATAGTTTGTCAACAAGCGTCCAGCATTGTCCTTGTGACCGACTGGTAAACATATCAGATACAGCGCTCTCACGCAGGATGTGAGCCTCATCGATGCTGCCCAGAAATTTGCCATTCACTGCCATAATTATCTGGTTGTTGTCGACAATGAGTTGGACCTTCAAGGAGTTGGACCTTCAAGGACCTTTTCGGTTGCGAGAAACCTCTACGTCCTGAGAAGGTGCCCGTATGGCGCTGTGAGTACAGTGTGTTGCTCCCTGCACCTTGGGGAAGTTAGTAATTCGGTAGAATCCTAGAGCCCTGTCAGTCTGAGCCTCCGTGATCATAGGGAAGCTGATAAAGTCCATCCTACATGCGTACAGGGCTTAAGTGACCTGTCTAATGCAGCAATGTGTAGCATGCTGAGATATAGCGCAAATTTCAACCGCGGAGGCCTGAAAGGAACCGGACGTGTAGAACGATAGTATCATGGTGACCTTGACATCGATGGACAGTGATGATTTGAAGGTGCTGGCAGGCTGCAGATCTGACCTGATGAGCTGGTATATCTCACTGATAACCACTTTGTGGAAATCTCCGAAGGCAGGTGTTCTCGGATAAGTCGAGGTAAGACCGCTTCTCCCTGTAAGTGCGGGGGGTGTATGGTCTGGTCCTCCTCATTAGTCTGGCACATCTTAGATTGGGCACATAATGCTGTGGATTAGATGTTGAGTCATTTGCACTCTGCAGCATCTGCATTGTAATCGATGCAGGCTGATAAATGGCTGGCCCCATTCTAATAACTATGTCGATTGTTCACAAACAATAAATTTCCCCACTAAGGCACCTAAATAAAATCCAATCGTCCACAGTATGATAAGATGTCTGTTCAAATGGTCACTGCTATGTCTTGAATAAAGCAATGTGACGGAGTACTGTAGACGTGAGTAAGTGTGACCTTAGTTTCTTTATTCTAACTCCAGAGTACTGGTACAGCATGGGAGGCTTGCTTGTATACAGAGCTCCCAAGGGATGCTGGGATCCCTTGGGACTCCAACAGATACACCCTCTCTTGGCAGTAGGATGCTGGTTACATGGTGTTGCATACATAACAGTCACATCACCTGAAAAGAACTCCAGAGTACATCCAAATACCCCCGAAGTTGATGCAGCCTTTTCAATAAAGCGACCTGCGATTTACAAAATGGTTTCTACACCGCTGTGATTAGTTCAGATCAGTTCAACTTTTTCATAGTGTTTTTTTCAGCGAGCGAGATTGTGGGCGATATGTGTGCAAGGTGCTGAAAGTGACGCTGGCCGATATATTGGGCATTAGTTTCCGCAAATGTGATCTTTATGACAAAAAAAAGTGGGCGGTCGGTATTATTGAATTTCGGCGTTAAGTATGTGCCGAAAGTAACGTTGGGCGATATTATGGGTGTTGGGTTCACCCATTCTGATGATTCTGTCCAAAAAAAGTGGGCGGGCGGTATTATTTTTTCTCGGCATTACGCACATGCCGAAAGTAATGCTCGGCGATAAGTGACTGAGAAATGGGCATTAAAATGGATGTTAAGTGCATGGTATGCATGCAAAAATAATGGAAAATCTCGCCGATAGTATTCAATCTTCGATTTGGACAAGTTTAAGGTGAATTTGTGACATCTAAACTGGATTTTTGCAATGTTTTACCATTAATGCTTGTGCAGAATTGTCTGTGCTTCACCTTCGCGTGTATGCATACAAACATCAGCGGCATTGATTGTCACATATGCACAGGTAGTGTGCTGAATCACTGTTCGACGGGATTGGGACAATCATGGCCACGCCTTTAGGATTCATCGGAAACCTCGGCATGTATGACCGAGCTCGGGGACCATTCAGTACTTACATTGAGCGGATATAGATGTTTTTTAGGTCCAATAACATTGGCCTAGAAATCCCGGCCTCCCCGGGTCAGTACGAAGTTTCTACTGACCCGGGAAGGCATCGGAAAAGCGGGTTTTCAGCGCACAATGCACATGCTAGAGCTTGACAGATGGATCACCTGGAGCTTGACAGATGATCCGCATCTCGGGAACGAGGACATTTGCATGGGCAAGATTGTGGTATTTACCCATAACTTGCCCAGAAAATGTCCTCAAAATTCTTGTGCCTGATTTTACAGGTGTAAGAGTTTAAAAACACACACAAATTTAATTAAATTAAATTAAAAAACACTTTTTAAAAACCTTGCCCACTGCGTTACATTTATTTTTAACCATAATTAAAAACACTTTTTAAAAACTTGGAAAAAAAATCTCATTTATTAACTTTAATTTCAATTAATTTTAATTATGTGAGGTGTGTTTTTTATTTTTTATTACACGTGTTTAGTGTCTTTTTTTTTCCCTCATTAATAGCAATGCGAACTCATGGATACGAAGTTCTCATTTGCTATTAATGAGAAAGCAGTGGAATACTGTACCTGATTGGCTGAGCAGTCACACGTGACTGTACCTTCTGCGTTGAAACCTGGAAGATGGGAGCGCGCTTCGCAGCATGGGAAAAGAAGGCGTCCTCAATGGAATCCCACGCTCCTCCCGGATCACCAGGTACTTTCGTAGAAATGTTTCAGGTCAGAAGCAATTGCCTGCGAGAAGCCTCTGACTGCAATTTCAGCCCCATTATTGAGACCAAAGGTGCAAATAAGAATGTTCAAGCCTAAAAAAAGCAATTTGTGAATGGAAAAAAGCAATTTTTCTCATGGGAATCAGGCCTGCATGTCTATGGAATGTTGACAAATCTGCTCTCACTCGAGAAAGTGAAGGCTGACATTGTCACGAAACTCGAGGACCATTTCGACCCAAAGCAATTAGAAATAGCAGAGAGCTATAAGTTTGGTAGCAGAAAATAAAAACAATGTGAAACCATCAGTGAATACATCGTAGCTCATAAGAACAGTGTCAGCTGTGGCTCAGTGGGTAATACCCTCACCTCTGAGTCAGAAGGTTTGGCTTCAAGCCTCTCTCCAGGAACTTGAGCATATAAACAAATCTAGGCTGGGACTCCAGTGTAGTGCTGAGGGAGTGTTTTTTTTTGGGGATCAGCCATGATCTTATTAAATGGCAGAGCAGACTCAAGGGGCCAAATGGCCTACTCCTGATCCTATTTCTTATATTCTTATTAACCTGTCTTTACATTGTAACTTCGGCACATTATTGAATCGTGCGTTGCGCGCTAAATTTTGATTGCAGACTGGTGATGAGCGCACACATACAAGTTACTGAACACTCCAAATCTAACGTTTGACATAGCATGCAAAATTGCCTAATCTATGGAGTTGATGTTTAAGAATGCTGGGTAACTCTTTCCAACTCAAGTGACTCGTGCAACTGCAGTATACAGACACAAAAAACTGCCACTAAACCTAAACTGTGAGACCAAGTCAAAAGCATGTCGGTGAGAGCAGTCCAGTGAATTGTTATCGCTGCAATGGAAATCACTCCCCACAGTCCTGTCAATACAGAAATGCGAAGTGTTTTCACTGTCAAAAGTAAGGCAGTATTTCAACAGTGTGCAGAACTTGGCGTAAAGTAGGAAGTAAGATCCATTCTCATGGCAATGCAAAGCAGTGACAACAAAAGGGAGGAGTTCATAATCTTGAAGTGAACACACCTGATGCTGAAGAACTAGGCATCCACAGTAATATGCCACTAGCGGCAACTCTAACAGTCGTGAGAAAGACTTCCGTACAAAACGTTTGATCAACAGGGAATATATTGATATGTGTATCGACACAGCAGCGGTCAGCTCTATTAAGAGTAAGAACACATATGAGAGTAAGTTTAATCAAGTACCACTTGCAAAGAATACCGTAGAGTTAAAAACTTACTCAGGAAAGATCCTAGAGACATGTGGACAAATGGAATATGTAGTTCAACACAATGGCCAGTCAGTATAACAACAGGCCATTTTTCATCATAGAATCTTAGAAATTTACAGCCTGGAAGGAGGCCATTTCGGTCCATTGTATCCATGCTGGCCAACAAAGAGCTACCCAGCTCTTGGTCTGTAGCCCTGTAGGTTACAACGCTTCAAGTGCACATCCAAGTACTTTTTAAATGTGGTGAGGGTTTTTGCCTCTACCACCCTTTCAGGCAGTGCACTACAGACCCCCACCACCCTCATGAGTGAAGACTGGTTGAGAAAGTTAAAACTAGACTGGAAAAACATCTTCAGTATTGATGCTTCAAAAAAGTGACTCGACACAATGCTGAACAAGTATGAAAACATGTTCACAAACAATTATGAGGGCATCACTGGTTAAGATGCCCATATCCACATCAAGTCCAATGTAAAACCTATCTATCTTAAGGGAAGGCTGATCCCCTATGCATTGAGAAGTCAGGTGGAGGAAGAGCTAGCAAAGCTCAGAGAGAATGGAGTGCTGGTAAAAACTGACAAAAGTGAATGGGCTTCCCCCATTGTGGTAGTGCCCAAAGTAGACAAAATTGTACCTTTTGCAGTGACTACAAAGTTACTATCAACCAAGCAGTTGACGATGAGCAGTACCCGTTAACTACATCGCAAAATTTGTAGGCAGCACTCTGGGTCAAAGGTCTTCTCCAAGCTTAACCTGTCACACGCTTACGCTCATCTGAATGTTGACAAAGAGTTTCAACAGTATTTTACCGTCAATGCACACTGACTGTACTTGTACATCAAGCTGCCATATGATGTAAAGCCCTCCCCCAAAATCTTTCAGGCTACGATGGATAAGATTTTGCAAAGAGTTCCAAATTGCTAATGCAATCAAGATGATGTGCCGATTGCAACAAGCAGTGAGGAAGAAAATCTAGAAGTGCTAGATATAGCGCTTCAAAGATCTTTCCTTGGAATGGCCCAGTACGACGCACGTTTCTTGCCTGAGTTAGCAACCATGTTAGCTCTGTAGTGTATGTAGGCACCTTTAGTAATGACTCCACGAGGCAGGGTATGGTACTTAAACTGTGCAGACCTGCAGTCCTTTATTAGCAGCTTCTGAGTGCTGACAACAAGCAAGCTGTGTGTTCCTTTTTTATACTGGGTTACCTGCCATGTGCAGGCAACCCCTGGGTCTCCAGCAACAGCACCCTCTAGTGCACCAGTAAGGTGTGTGCAGTACAAGGGTACATTCAATGTTGCATGACAGTGTTGCAGACATCACACAGTGACCAGGCATGCCTACACAACAAGCTCCATTGCACGAGCTCTTCAAGAATGAGGTCGAGTGGAAGTGGACAAAAGTGCAACAGGAAGCTTATGAAGCTTTTAAGAGAAGTCTCTCTAGCAATGATCTACTTGTGCTCTACGACACAGAGTGTGAGCTTAAGTTAACGTGTGATGTTTTCAATGACAGTGTGGGTGCTTTCATAAGCCATGTAATGAATGACAACTAAGAGAAACCAATCGCATTCGCATCACAAACCCTTTCAAAGAGTGAAAGAAACTACGCGCACAGGAAAAGAAAGCACTCGCCATAGTGTTTGGAATCCATAAATTCCAACAGTTCCTGATCAGCAAACAGTTTACCCTGGTAGCTGATCACAAAACCCTTACTGGGGTCCAAAACTGCCATTCCTGCAATGGCCACATTGAGAATGCAATGTTGGACAGTGTTGTTGTCACAATATGACTACATGATTGAATAGCGCACTTCAAAGCAAAACTCAATCGCTGATGACTTTTCCAGGTTGCCACATGAGGACTCAGGACCGAAATTTACCTTCGCCCGAAACAGGTCACACCTTCTTCTACTAACTGTTTTATCCACCACGTGGGATGAGGTCGCCTCTTTCGGTAAATTCAGCTCTTTGGTGGGTTTTTTTTGGCGGAACGGAAGTCGGTCATAATCGGGGTGGGAGCGGGTCGGTAATACTCTGGAGGGGTGGAAGTGGAGACGGGATGGAGTCTCCGCCACAGCCAGTCAGCAGCAGAGCAAAGATGACCTCATGATGCGTGTGCGTCACCACGCCATCCCCTTCATTTAAAGCGGAGAGCCTTCGACATTTAGAAACTTCGATTCACTGGGCCACGGAAGGTTTCGGCCAGGCCAGCAGCCTGGCCCTAAGTGGGGATGCTAGGTTGCCTATTGGCAGCCTGGCCGAACCCGGGGGCACAATTGTCGACCTGACCTGGCAGTCGGCTGACAAAAAAGAAACATGGCAGCCATGGCAGTGTGCGCTCGCTTTCAAGGGCTGCCGCGCTGCCAAGGCTCACTGACTGAAAGCAAGGTGCACTGACAGAAAACGCTAGAATTTTGGACCTAAATTTCGCGGGAGGTATGATGGCGGTACGGGAGATCGGCAGTACATCCTTTGATGATGCACTTAGGGTGGTCGGCAGCAGCAGAGCGGAAGTGGGGACCGCCAGAAAAATCCCCGAGGTGAATTTCGCTGGTGGCGGTCATTGGACCTGAGGTCGGCAGCCGCTCGACTCCTCCGCCTGGCCGCCGCTTTCTGGCGGTAAGTGGCATTTTTGGGGAGCTGAATTTCAGCCCCATCTTGTGTTGGGAGTGAAATGTGACCTTGACACTAGGTGCCGTCGACAAAGAATTTCCAGTGACTGCAACGAAGAATGAAGATGAGACTCAAAAGGACTCCGTAGTGAAAAGAGTGTATGAAAACACGGGCTGGATTTTGTGGGGGTTTGCGATTGTTTTTTTTGTCACATTTAGACGCTCCACGGTGAAAATCCAGTTGCAAAGCCCGGGCGCGATCCTCGGCTCCTTGTTTGCGGCGGCGATGGAAAATACTGCCTGGGGAGAGCTGTGCCAGATGTGTAATGACACGGATTGCATTACCGTCTGAGTTTCGGCACTCTCCCGATCCGTATGCTGTGCCCAGAACAGCGACAGGTAAAACCTTTCGGTGCAGCCCTGCCAGCAATGGTAAGTTAGAAAACCTGCGAAAAACGTAAGTTAAAGTTTTTTTTTTGCAGCGATTTATTAGGTAATTTTAAAAAAAAATTCCCGCCTCCCAAGGCCTCTCTCGCAGCGTTCCCGATCCCACACTAAAGTTGGCGAGGATCGTGTTTTGTACCGTGAATAATTGTGCAACGCCTCTCTTTGTGATGCTCCCCTGGCACAAACCCCAAAGGTCAAAAGTTCGGCCTAAAATCGGTAATGCAGCGAAAACGGTCATTTTCACATATCGCTTATGTTTTTGCCCAAAACCCGAAAATCCAGCCCATTGAATGGATGGACCAATCCGTACATGGACACAGAATTGAAACCATTCCATAACCATCGTACTGAATTGTACATATCATCCAGTTTCAAACGGAGCAGCCGAAAAGTTAGTCAGAGCTCTCAAAAAGCAAGTGTTGCAGGGTTGTTCAGAACTCAGCATGAAGCAACGTTTGGCAATTTCTTGCTGAAGTACAGAACTACTCTGCACACTGTAGCTGGACATACTCCAGCAGAACTTTTGATGAAGAGTAGATTGAGAACATGATTGAGTCTGGGTCAACTGAATTTGGCCCCAAGAGGTGAACAAAAACAGTTGAGTCAGAAACATCATTGGTTTTATAATTGGAAAGAATGCAGTTTCAAACAAAACTAGTGTGTTCGTGTTCTCAGTCCCCCTACAAGTCGAGTGTACGTAAGTAGGATGTAGGAACCATAGCAGAGGTTTGTGGAACCAAGAGATATTTGGCTGAAATAGGTGACAAAATCGAAAGTATTCATGTAGATCAAATGATCTCTGCGAGAGATGAACCAAGCCATGATTGTGAACCACTTGATCACAAACTCATACCTGAGTTTGACTCAGTTCAGACTTCAGTAACTGAAGTACGAGCTTCAAACAAGTCTGAGATGGAAACAGGCTCATCTTTGAGTTTGTAACCAAAACAAAACAGTCCAAAAATTGGTTCAACACCAAAGCCTTCTGTAAGATCAGGAAGACTCCACAATCCTGATACTAAACTGGATTTGTAGTCCATTTAAAAGAAAAAAAGCCAGGAATCATTGTTGTGGGGTACATGTATTATTGAAGAAAAATATTTACTTTATATGTGTGAAAGCAAAAGGAGAATAAGTAAAGCCAACATGTATATATTAAGGCATATTAATCCTGGAATGTTTGAATAATAGGTTGATATTTTAAGGTGCACATTCATCCAAAATGTAATTATAATAGTTAAAGTGAAATAAGTTTAAAATAATAAAACACTATACAAATTCTTGTATTTTCTTTAGTACGTTTATTGACTGGCACCGTTATTCGTATCCATGTATAAGAAACAGTCATAAAATAACAAATCTGGTTTCAATATACAGTATTGAAATTGTGCAGTATAATAAAACAGGCATACTGAGAAAGATAAGGGCATAGTTATATTTGAAAAAAATAATACCAACACTTTTTCAGGGGGAAAGCAGTGTAATGTATTACGATGTATTCATACATTATCATCATAAATGCAGTTACTCTGCACATGGATTTATTTGCAAGAGCATGCACAGTGGCCCTTGGCTAATAAGCACACTCATTGAATTGGCAACTCATCCTGTCGTCGTTCCTCATTTGTTCTACCCAAATATACTACAGGTGCACTGAGGTATGATAATATGAAATCTCCCATACACATTGCCTCTTAAAGCTGTCAGTCAGCTTTCTGGAGATGAAAGACACAAGCTGCCGCCTATGATTCTTGACATGCTTGAATTCCAAAGTGACAGCTCATGGGTGACTTAATGGGACTAATAAACTTGAGTAATTAATATCACTTGGAGGATGAAGTTTCCCTCAGTTAGCATCCATTTAGAAGTACTTCTGAAATGATTAATATAACAGTGAAGTCACATATCTTCGATAGGTGACAATGATAATCAGTTTAAACATGGATGCTTTTAAAGCAACACAACTCAAGCCTTCCGGTGAATGATTTAACATTTGCAATTACAGTGAGCTTGCCACCTTTTAATGATTAGTGCAGCTTTCTTTTCAAATGCAGAAAGAAAAATACAAGCATGACAAAAATGTTCAATAAATGTATCTCTCAACACAACACTAAGGATTGCAGAAGCCTGAATAATTGGTTAGTTTTGTAACATTATCAGTATATATGCAAATGAGTACTCTGTCACCTACTGCAACTTATAATTTGAGGCTTTCACATTACTGTATAATTTTAAGATAAATGGCACAATAGACTAAAATGCAATTAAATTCCACATTTATCATTTCTGACTGTTCTGAATAAATCTATATTGGAATTGATTTGAATGCAATTACCTTACTTACATGCACACAAATACAATTGGAAGCGGCGAGGTCCGAAGTTCAAGACCGCCGTGGTCCGGAGGTCGGGACCGGTGAGGTCCGGAGACCAGAAGTGGAGAGGAGAGGACGGATGAGGCACAGAGGAGCAGAGAGATCGGAGCCCAGAGGTGGAGCAATGTGGACGAGACCAGGACAAGGCACAGCACGGGCCAATAGTGAGGTTGTGAGGCTCCCATTGCATTCTATGAATTCCACGTAGGGAGAGGTCCTGTGGGAAGGAGGAAGGAGGGAGGACAGTAGGAGTATGTTTGAGTTTGTGTGTATGTATTGGAACATGCGGTGGAGCCTGGTTTCCAGTCATCTTGGATCCCCTTGCCACTGGACTAAGACCTTGCTCCATCAAGCCGGTGTGGTGGCTGGTGGGCAATGGCCACCCCACGTTAAAAGAATTCATGCACAGGCATCTTCCACTGTTTAAAATGAGTTCACCTGAGTACTCCGTTTTAGTATGGCAGCAAGTCATCCTCGACCCCAAGGGACCGCCTATGATGATGATGATGACACAAATACAAACCCAGTTCTAGCTGTGTTAGTCACTGAAGGGCAGCTCCTTTGAATTAGCGCAGTACTAATGGAATGCTCCACTGTCAGAGGTGCCGTCTTCTGGATCAGATGTTAAACCAAGGCTTCGTCTGACCTTTCAGGTGCATGGAAAAGATACATCGCTACTATTCAAAGTGATTTCTCCCAATGTCCTGGCCAACACTTATCCCTCAACCAACCCCACCTAAACAAGTTAGTTGGTCATTTATCTCATTGCTGTTTGTGGGACCTTGCTGTGCGCAAAGTGGCTGATTAGGCTTTTCTTCCTAATTTTTGTCAGACCTACACATTTGGTCAAGATCTTTGCTGCTTAGTATCTCAGTTCAGTTAATTTTCTGCACAGATAAAATACAGTAAAGTTGAGAATGGCGTAGTTGCCTTTAGTATCTGCTGTATCTACTGAATTATGCAGTTATTCATTGCTTACAGTTTTTAATCAAAATAACAGTCATGGAAACATACCCAATTATTGACGAAATGAATGTTGCATTACTTGTCGCATTAAGGCATCCCCCCTCTGAACCTGACAAAGATTATAAGTATATATCAGATAATTGGATAACTGGTAATTATTCCGCCATTCACACCCTATCCAGATTAACCTTTTTCTAACTTCTGCCATTATCATCTCAAGTTGGTCCAACATCCCTTTTTGTCTTTATAATCTCACCTGTCTTCCACCCTATCACAAGCTTTCCTCCCCTCCCTCTTTCAGTGTTCCTTAAGAATCTGTTCATTTTGAACATTCGTCCATTCTGACGAAAGATCATCGACCTGAAATATTAACTCTGTTTTTCTCTCCACAGATGCTGCCTGACCCGCTGTGATTTCCAGCATTTTCTGTTTTTATTTCATTATGATTCCCAGCTGGCAAGTGCCAGTCCGAAACTGACAAAAAGAAGCCTTGGGCAGGTTAAAATTATGGGCCCTGGAGGCCACTCACTGGCACGAAGGTAAGTTGTGGGGGAGGGGTTGCAGAGGGGCGCGGTTCATGGCCATTTCATGGGTGGGAAAAGCAGTCCGTGGCAGGAGAAACCCAGAATTTCCTTGTGGGGCCCGGAGGAACACATCACCTCTTCCTGACCAAATTAAGCAAAATTTTGACTTACCTTAGAAAAAGCCACCTCCACTGTTAGGTTTTACTGAGCTGCATGTCCAACCACTAACCGACAAGTTACAACTTAGTGACAGAAAGGACTTGAATAATGTCTCGGCTTTAACATTACAGAATTCCCCAGCTTTGTTTTCCCTCCTACCACCCCTACCCAAAGTGAAGGACATGAAAGCTGCATTCTAAGTTACGTAGCAGACCTGATTCAATCCCATTTCAAATCAAGTTCCTACTGCTCAGGAGAATGTCTTAGCCGCATGGGGCATCTGCTCTTGAAATGCTAATCGATTTATTTTTGACCTTCTGCCTTAACTAAATGTCAGTAATAAGCCACATTAAACGTAATCTTGATGGCCTTTAATGCAAAGATTAAAAGTGTTCCATCTGTGGCCAATATCCTGTTAATGTCACAGCAGATAAGCAATTGAAAGTAATAAATGTGCAGCTTTAGATACAGCAGAGCAATACAATGAATTTACAGCTATTAAACACAGATATACAAATGCAGGGCGATGTTGGTGGCAGGTTGCTGCCTCACTGCTGGCTTAATCCCACTGTCTAAAATGAATTTATGTTAATAGGGCTTGTTAACATAAGCGTTTCCGAGGCCAATTAGAGGAAGCGGGTCTACTGACTTCATTCATGACGCGTCATCACCCAGTTTCCTTAAAGGAAACCTGGCCAACTTTCTTTTGACATTTGCGCTGTCAGTGGTCTACAGCATTGAAGTGCTGAAAACACAGACAATCACTGCACAGAAGCAGAGGGCTGCACCCACGTTCTCCCATGACTCCCTCTATATGCTTATGGAGGAGTAAGAGTATACAGGGAGGTTTTCATCCCTTCCGATGGGCAGAAGACGCCTCCCCAGGACTCCAAAACAGCCTGGTTGCACATTGTACAGGAAGGTACAAGCAGGGATGTGGTTAGGAGGACCTGGGTGCAGTGGCACAAACATTTAAAGATCTCAGTAGATCACAAAACATTAGTACAAAGCCACACTCAACCACATCCTGCTGTGCCTCTCATCACATCCCCAACACTGCCTTCGCTACCCTAATCCTACACATACTTACTCACACCAACTTACCTTGCATGTCCACCCATCCTTCTCTCTCTGTCTACATTTTCTCATCCCAATCTCACTAGGCACCCCTCACACTCCCCATCATCCGAGTGCAATTATACCAACTAACAACAGACAAGGATAGCCACTTGGGTGTTTTATCTAATATTTATGTAAAGTTTCTATTAATGTGCTGTCAAACGTTGATTTTTTTTTTCCAACATTTGGACAGATTTGTGTGCACCTTTGGAAGTGACTTGGTGAGTTGCAGTGAATGGTGAGGTATAACGTTGCCTCCAACAATGCTGGTGAGTGTGAAAGCAATGGCTTGGTCATTGTAGGGATGTTTTATGGTGTTGCTGTGGGGTCGTGCTAACCTGGCACATCATGTGGCAGCCAAAGTGTATGGCATAAAGTTAAGTCAATCTGACCATGGTGAAGACATCCCTGGCCTCACGGGCAGCAATGTGCTCGGGTGCTGATGCCCCCTGTCCTGTGCAGCATCAGATGATTGTGGAGAAGGTTGGTACTGTTTTTGTTGTTGCTGCTGGTGTGCCTGGTGCTGCTGGTGTTTGGGCTCATCGTGGTCTGATTCTAAGAACCAATGCAGGACAGCATAAATGGCACCCATGCTTATGTAATAGATGGCAGGTCAGTCGAGATGACAGAAGCAATCTGTCACTGGTGTGATAATTCTACCAATGAGGTGACAGTTAATCCCGACTTCGCTGAAAAAACGTACAACCTCTGGAAAGCTAAATCCATGCTGACAATGCACTCAGCGACAGCATTTGCCTTAGGAAAGTAACCAGGTGTCAGGTGGGAGTATTTATTGTACTCTTCATGCCATACACTAATGCGCTGGATCAGTGGCCACTCAACTTCCACCTCAGGTTCACAGACATGGTTCCCGTGCTGCATGATTCCCAAGGTCATCCAGGGGAATTTGAAAGGTAGGGTTATAAACATGCTTAACGGTCCAACAAGTACCTAATCATGATCTGAATTAGCCTTCACCATTCAGGTCAAACGCACCCAAGTAAAAGGCACATAGAGGCGGGATGACAGTGAGTTTCCAGATACGCTCAAAATTATTTCAACTTTCACTCCCAACCCGCCCCCAATCCCACTTGCATAGACGCCAGAAAATTCCGGCCTTTTTAAAAAAAACATTGGTGTCAAAGACAGCATAACAATATGAAGTGCTCTGATAGAGAATTCAAACAAGCAGGCTGTGAGAAAGCACAGACCCACCCCCAGTCAGAGCTGCTATGTGAGTGGGAGCATGTTGCATTAAGTCATCAATCAACTTGACATTTCAGGACCTTTGGCAGCGAGCCAATTAGAGGTTAACAGTATATCAATTGAGCCAATAAGGTCAAAGAAGGTGAGTTCTTTTCTGTAAATTGAGCCAGGTATAAAAACAGTCATGTTTTGCCATGTGTCTCAGAAGGACAAAGGCCTGGCTTAAAGCCAAGAGCTTGTTGCAGCTGCCAGAATAAAAGTTATGTTGAAACTACAACCGGAGTTCGCATTTCATTGAAAATTAAGAGATCTAACAATTTTGGCATCATGAACAGGATCGCTGAGGGAAGAAACTGAATTTTGGACATCGAACCTACATACTGAGGGAAGGACTCCTCTTTATAAACATCCTCGGTCAATAGTCTTAAATTTGCCTCTCCTTCTACGCGATTCCAAAAGCCTCCGGTTTGCAAACCCTCCGGTTGGTAGTTGGCTTGAGCTCCCATAGACGTCTAAACTTCGGTGGTGTGTTAGTTAATTAATCACCGACCCACTGATCGGCTGGAAAACCTACGACTCGAGACCCCAGTAAAGAAATCAGTATTATGGCAGCAGGAGATAAGAGCAAAGAATTGCCTACAACTGTTAAAGGTGGTCAAGCACCACCTGAGGTTTCGATAGGTGAAATCCTTGAACAGTTGAAAGAATACATAGAGCAACAATTCAATTTATCTAAAACCTGTATTAAGATCGAACAAAAATACGGTACCTCCAAACGACAATGGTCCTTGGACGAGATCAAAAGGGTCTGGGGAAAAACGACCCATATGAAAAATAAAGAGCGAATCAGATGGTCCCTAACCGTTATGGGACAGATCCGACAGCGGAATGAAATTATAACGTGTTCCCAATATGATAGGAACCTGACCAGTACAAAGGACCAATTGCAAGCTGCTTGTGCACAGCTGCGACAGAAAAAGCTTGAACTTGAAAAGTCGGAAGTGGAAGTTAAAGATCTTAAAGGTGAAATTAAAGAATGGAAAAAATCATTAGGTCAAGAGACAGTAATAGGAAAAGGAAAATGTATCGGTCAATTCCCAGGGTATTTATGTTTGGATAAATTAAAAGCGCAAACCCGAGGACACGACCGAGGAATAGATACGGATTCTTAATCCCCTGACGATACAGGGTCGGAGGATGAAGAATTAGAGGTGCGCTTTGCCCCGTTTAAAAAAAGATGAGTTGTAGTCAAATCAGAAGAGACTGCGGATGAGGGCAGAACCAAAAAAACGAAGAAAAGGGTGTATGCAAAATATTTAGTTCATGATCCGGCAGACCCAGAGAAAATTGATAAATGGTCCAAGGAATTGCCCAATTCAAAGAAAGGGGGAGTGAAAACGTGGGACCAATTGGACCACGAAAGAAATATATATCAACTTCATCCCTGGGACGGAGTGCAAATCTTGACCATAATGTGCCAAAAACACAGCGAAGAAAATTGCACGACAAGGTAGAAGAAGCTTTGGGGCGGGATGAGCAAGAATTAAACGCAGGATGGGAGGCGATTAAACACTGGCTGCAAGTCTTCAGTCCAGCCAAGACAGACTGGTGAAAAGTTGCAGCCTGCCAACAGAAAGGAATAGAGGAGGTCCTGGAGTATGACGAGTGGTTTAGATGCACATGGCTTGAACATTCGGGTATGGATAATACGGATGAGGAAATGGATGAACAAGTGTTTGGACACCTGAAAGCAGCTTTCGTGGGAGGTCTAAGGCCAGGACTGTCCAAAATGCTTAAGGTAGTGTTACCGGACTGGGAAGGTAGAGGAATTACCTTTGCAGCATTGGTGGATTGATGTAACCAATTAAATCGGGATATGAGAGCTAAAGTCTGAGCTGTGCAGGCTATGGGATGGAAATCCCAGGATTCCGATAAACAGTCATTAGGAAAATTACTCGAAAAATTTCATTATTGTGGGAAAGAAGGTCACTGGGCCAAGACGTGCAGGGCAAAACAGCAAGGTCATGGCCGCGGAAGAGGACGCAGCCAGGGATACAATACAGCCAACAAACCAGGCTTGTCACAAGATAACGACCTCATAGAAGCATTTAAGTGACTGACAATACAACAACAGAAAGAGTTACTTGGGATAGCAAAAAACGATTAGAGCCTGCCCTGGCCCCCTCCTCGCACTAATATAACAAAAGGGAGATGGGCTATATATAACTGTGAGGGTGGGCGATAAGGATGTGGACTGTCTTTTAGATACAGGGGTGGAATTAACATGCTTACCCCTACAATATGGAAACTCTTTGCCGTTGGATGGTAGGGCATGTACAGCCTATGGAGTTGGGGGCCATAAATTGGAAATTAAAAGAACAACACCGGTACTTATAGGGCTGGGTCCACATGAACTAACCACGCCGGTCTGGATAGGCCCAGTAGATCAACCCCTTTTGGGAATGGACGTTCTAATCCAAGTAGATTCATCATTGCATTTTGAGAATGGTCACGTGACATGGTCAATTAGAACTTTGAAGAAAGAAGAATTGAAGGAACACCCGATATGGGCTAAAGATAAGAACGATTGTGGCCTACTCCAGATGGAGCCTGTGTCATTTACCGGGAGCAAGCCTCCATGTACTAAACAGTATCCCATCAGTCCAACTGCCATCGCGGGAATCTTACCGGTTATTCAGCAATTGGAGAAACAAGGGGTGCTTATTAAAATGCATAGCTCCTCCAATAGCCCCGTGTGGCCGGTACAGAAATCTAATGGGACTTGGCGTTTGACTGTCGATTATAGGAAAGCTAACCAGTGTATTGATCAAAAAGCTCCTTTGGTCGCAGATCCCTCCATCATTTTTAATGCCCTCAAACCGGAACATGAAGATTTCTCGGTGATAGATATGGCCAACGGAATTTGGTCGGTGCCTCTGGCACTGGAGGTTCGACAGTGGTTTGCTTTCACTGTCCAAGGACAACAGTATACTTGGACCCGGTTACTGCAGGGTTTCCACAACAGCCCTACGGTATTCCACATGGCTTTACAAAGCCATTTGCGAGAATTACCTCCCCTGTCATCCACAGTCATCCAATATGTAGATGATATCCTGCTAGCCTCAAACACGGAAGAACAGCATGAACAAGATTTACAAGCTTTGCTGGACCACCTTTGGCTGAAAGGACATAAAGCCAGCATCGACAAAGCACAAATATCCCAAGAAGAGGTTCTATACCTGGGACAAAAGATTTCACAAGGAAAGAGAGAACTTACCCAGGATAGAACTGCAGCCATTCGGGCTGCTAAAAAACCCACCACTATTCAGGAACTAAGGTCTTTTTTGGGATTGTGTAACGTTAACAGAAATTGGATTGACTCCTTCACACAGCTTGCTCAGCCACTGAATGATATCTTAAAGGGGAAACGTGCCTTTCAAGAAGCCATCACCCTTGCGAAGGAACAGCAAGAGGCTTTCCTAAATTTGAAAAAGGCTTTGTGTTCGGCACCGGCTCTGGGAATCCCCGACAGTGGGAAGCCATTTACCCTGTTTGTCTATGAGAAAGAAGGATACATGTCAGCTATACTGCCACAAGAACATGGGGATCGGCAAAGACCTATTGGCTATTATTCGGCAAAACTGGATGCAGTAGCCCTCAGATGGGGAAGTTGCCTAAGGGCCATGGAAGCTACATGTCGAGCGGTAATGATCACTGCGGGTCTAGTCCTCGACCAAAAGCTGATTGTCAAGTGTCCCCACACCGTACACTCTTTGCTGTCTATGAATAGAATGCCTCAGGTGACGGCAGCTAGATGGATCCGCTGGACAGCAGTTTTGGAAGCTCCTAATCTCCATATCGTCTGGGCCAGCCCGGTTAATCCCGCAACTATGCTCCCGATGTCAGAGGGAGCAAGAGGGGGAAGAATGTGAAGAGCATGACTGTGTGGAGATTTTAAAAGAAACAGAAGACAGATTCTCTAGATGGGTAGAAGCTGTCCCAACTAAAAGAGCCACAGCCAATCACACTGCAAAGGTCCTGTGTAAGGATTACATTCCCCGATGGGGAGTCCCGAGTAGCATTGACTCAGATCAGGGAACACACTTCACAGGTGCTGTCTGCCAAGAAGTCTGTAGGTTACTGAACATTACGTAGGATTTACACTGTCCTTATCATCCACAATCATCAGGACAAGTAGAGTGAATGAATCGAACTCTGAATCAACGGCTTGCCAAATATCACCAAGAAGGAACACCATGGCCCCAGGCACTGCCAATAGTGCTATGTAGCATTAGGGCAACCCCAAACAGAACTACAGGTCTAAGCCCATTTGAAATTATAACAGGAAGACCCATGTCGCTGCCAGGAACTATTGATTTACGGAAAGCTGATATTCACTTAATGAGTGACACTTTGTTATCATACTGTCAGAACCTAATCAATGCTATTAGTTCTGTTTTCCGACAGGTATCGGCAGCTTGGGGTAATCTACCCGAAGGAGGACACGACATAATCCCAGGATTCTGGGTCTATGTGAAAAAGTTACATAAAGAACCTTTGGGTGGCATCTGATAAGGACAATTACTTTTTGCCAAAATGTATAAATTTACTGTATTACTGACTGTAGGTATTCTAGGCATTTGCCTACTTCTTACGAGCCGACCCTCTGCACCAAAGGGAAATAGTAGAGTACCCAGGGAATTACATGTAAATACCTTTTTACATATGTCATACATTTATGCCAAACAAAGTAACATTTCCAGTTGTTGGGTATGTGCGCATATTCCTATTCACTCAAAGGGAGGGATTCCCTTGAGGCCAGTTCCCTTGAATATCTCGGAAATGGCTGAGTGGATAATTAATCAAAACAAAACAGGCAATGCGTTTCAGGATACGGAAAACTGGGCACGTAAATGGAAGTCAGCAGGTTACAATCTGACTACCTTTGAAGGGGGTACCAACCGTGGTACAATAATTCCAAACAGCCCCCATTTTTTGTTATCACTAATACAACGGGGATAGGAAGACCGGGGGAATCGATCTGTCTGATTTGAAACATCAAAGGAGGCCAAAATATGGGGTATAGTAACTGCTCCCGGAATTATAATATAATCAAGCCGCGGAACCATCCAAACGGGGCCGATGTGGGAGTTTTTAACGTAACGGGGATTCTGAATAAAATAAACGGAAAAGCCTGGACAGGCCCCGGAGTGTTGCTGACAAAGAAACAGCTAACATTCAATTCATTGCCTATAATGGCACCTATTGGGTGTGTGGCCACAAGGCCTACCCTTGGCTGCCCCAGAATTGGACGGGATCCTGCTATTTAGCCTATATTGTGCCATATATGTATCATATAAAGTCACTGCCAGACGGGCAAGGGAATCCATTAACATGGCATCCATTGTGGAACGGGTAGCCAATGATACTTCAGAGGCCCTAGTTAAAATCAATGCAGAAATGGTAGCAATCCGCACAGTAGCCCTACAGAATAGACTGGCCCTTGACTACATCCTGGCTGAAAAGGGAGGTATTTTGCGCCCTACTCAGAACTGAGTATCCCAGATAGCTCTGAAGAAATTACCCACTTAGCGGAGCATATCCAAAAGGAGCTAGAAAAACTTAAGCAACCTCCATAATTCACTTTGTGGAGTGGAGCCACTGAATGGCTAGGTTCAATAGGAACTTCATTGGTGGAAGGTTTAATTCTATTCGTTGTAATTATTTTACTTTTATATTGTTTGTTTATGTTGATTAAATGTTGTTGCAACCAGGCGGCTGTAGCTGCTGTCCTGCAGGTG
Source organism: Pristiophorus japonicus (assembly GCF_044704955.1). Lineage (NCBI taxonomy): Eukaryota > Metazoa > Chordata > Chondrichthyes > Pristiophoridae > Pristiophorus > Pristiophorus japonicus. The sequence goes on along the minus strand of NC_091986.1, from coordinate 78,546,920 downwards.
AGACACCTTGCAGGTCCCAGCAGATCATCTGTACATGGCACAGGGGTATGTTATGCTTAAGGGAAGGTTGTTTACTTGTTGAATTAAGATATTGGTTTGGATTAAATTGGAATAAGGTTAATTAACCTACTAAAACCAGACTTTCTATTGTGGCCACGATGGAATTCGGGTTAGTGTAAATTTGTGTAGAAGCTACTCGTCCGGACATGTGGCGAAACACATCAACAAATTTTAGAAGGAAACTCTGTTAACATGTATGAAATTATTTTGTAGAATGTTTAACCAGTGATACCTGATGTTTTATGATTCAGTTTGTGAAAGAATCAAAGTGGGGATTGATAGAGAATTCAAACAAACAGGCTGTGAGACTCCCCAGTCAGAGCTGCTATGTGAGTGGGAGCATGTTACATTAAGTCATCAATCAACTTGATATTTCAGGACCTTTGGCAACGAGCCAATTAGAGGTTAACAGTATCAATTGAGCCAATAAGGTCAAAGAAGGCGAGTTCTTTTCTGTAAATTGAGCCAGGTATAAAAACAACCATGTTTTGCCATGTGTCTCAGAAGAACAAAGGCCTGGCTTAAAGCCAAGAGCTTGTTGCAGCTGCCAGAATAAAAGTTATGTTAAAACTACAACCGGAGTTCGCATTTCATTGAAAATTAAGAGATCGAACATGCTCCAATGTAAACTAATTGACAGGGATTGATTGCCATAATTAGTCAACATCTCAATTATTGCATCGTGCGACTATCAGTATGGTGGATGGACTGTGGTCTTTTTTCATCTAGAAATTCCTATGTATAATGTGAAATCTAGAATAGAGCTAAGATTAGCAAAGTGCTGGAAAGACTAAGTTTTATTAATAATTCTATACACTACCTCATATTATTAGCCGTTTACTTGCACAGAGTTTTATTAGGATCAAATAAATTATCACGTTAGTTAACTTGTAATATGCAGCAACCTGCATATTATTGCGCATTAAATGTAATAAAATGTGTTGTTGCAACAACTATATAATTAATTAGCCTAATTCATTTTTAAACAATTCTGTATTGAAACAGCCAACTGTTAACAGTCTAGCAATTAATTCATTTCATCTCCATTTACTTAGTGTGTTGTGTGCATTCATTAAGAGAGCCTATACTGGGAAGTGGGTTTCTATATTTCACTTTAAAGAGGATGCATCATACTCACAAATAATAGGATATTGGAAAGCATCGAGTGGTATCCTGTGGAACAATACTTGAACATACAGATTCAATTTAGTACAAATTAATTCCTTCGAGAAAGAAGGGACAATAGAAAAAATCAGAGGCAAAACAGAAAGAAAAAATATTGCAATACAGCACCCACATTAAGATACAGAACATGTAAGCTCAGAAAAAACTCAGCTGTGGGAACATAAATCACCCTTAATCTGTTCTTCTCTCTACAGGTACTTCCTGATCTGCTGAGTATTTCCAGCGCTTTTTGTTTTTATTTCAGATTTCCAGCATCCACAGTATTTTGCGGGTTTTCCTCGTCTTCTGAAGCTTATACCATAAAAGCAGCATAACTTTTGGATAAAGCTAACATGTTTTAATATCAGTGGATTAATCTGGTTACATATAGAACACGGGCCATTTATAATGAATGACCAGAGGTGCCATTTGTGACTGGTACAGAAACCCTGCTGGGAAACAAAAATAGTTACTATTTCCCATAGTAATGATTAGTGATTATTCCTTTTGGAAGAATGTCAAAATATAAAAAAAACTTGCTACTTTGCAACTTAAAATATTTGTGTACTTTTAATACACTTCCCTTTTATAGACAAGAAGATGCCCTTTGATTTATAAATAAAATCTTCTAGCCTAGAAATTAGAAATAGCCACAAAATGGCCAGTTTTAAAGCTCAACAATGTTAAGCTGTGCCAGGTCAAAATGGTCTAGGTAGCATACAAAATTCGTGCTCAGTCCTCATTAACATAATTATAGTCTTGGGGGGAGAAATTCAGTGGGGCCCTAACTTTTGAAAGTTTGCACCAGGCGCTAACAATTATGAATTTCTACTAAATTGGGTGTTAGAGCCCCATGAAGGAAGTGGAGTGCTAAATCAAGTGCTAATGACTTCAGTAGAGTGCTACAGGGGTGCTACCAGCAGAGCAATAGTGAATTTCAGGTGCAATACATTCACCAATGATCCTTCATACTGGCTCCTTCCAGCTCTTAAAGCGGAAATTGTATCATTGTGCACATTGTGTATCTGTAAAGCATGCACTTCCATGTTCCGCCACCAGGGAGTACATCCCCTGAAATCCCAAGGGATCCCAGCATCACTGTTACTTTAACCTTCCTGTGTGCAGTCTCATCTGTGTTAGGGACACAATAACAGGTGACGAGCATACGAACCCAACGCAAAGATGCAGAAAACTGTGGGCATCCTGGAGAAGTTCTCAGAGAGTGAGGACTGGGAAGCCTATGTCAAACAGCTAGACCAGTACTTTGTAGCCAACGAGCTGGACAGAGCAGGAAGCGCTGCAAAAAGGAGAGTGGTCCTCCTCACGGTCTGCGGGGCACCGACCAACAGCCTCATGAAGAATCTTCTGGCTCCAGTGAAACCCACAAATAAGTCATATGAGGAGCTGTGTACACTGGTTCGGGAGCATCTTAACTGGAGGGAGAGCATGCTGAGGGCAAGGTATCGGTTCTACACGTGCCAGTGATCTGAAGGTAAGGAAGTGGCAAGCTATGTCACCGAGCTAAGGCGACTTGCAGGACAATGTGAGTTTGATGGCTACCTGGAGCAAATGCTCAGAGACTTTTTTGTACTGGGCATTGGCCACGAGACCATCCTACGAAAACTTTTGACTGTAGAGACACTGACCCTCAGTAAGGCCATTGCGATAGCACAGGCGTTTATGTCCACCAGTGATAACACCAAACAAATCTCTCAGCACACAAGTGCAAACAATGTTCATAAATTAACTGGAACTGTGTTTGCGAGCAGAAATGTACAGGGCAGAAACCACGAGACTGTAACTGCCAGCAGGCCTCAGGTGACCCAGATGACTCAGAGTCCGCAACAAAGGATGAATGCAAGGCAATTCACACCTTGTTGGCGTTGTGGAGGCTTCCATTCAGCCTATTCATGCCGCTTCAAAGGATATGTTGGCAAGAGCTGTGGAACAATGGGGCACCTCCAACGAGCTTGCAAATGAGCTGCAAGCTCTGCAAAACCTGCTAACCACCACGTGGCAGAGGAAGATCGGTCCATGGTGGATCAAGGCAATTTCGAGCCTCAGAGAGAGGAGGCAGATGCTGAATACTCGGGGTGCACTCATTTTTGATGAAATGTCCACCTATAATGCTAAATGTAAAATTGAATGGCTTACCTGTAGCCATGGAACTGGACACTGGCACTAGCCAATCCATCATGAGTAAAAGATGTTTGAGAGACTGTGATGCAACAAGGCACTCAGACCATCCCTGAGCCACATCCACACGAAACTGAGAACGCACACCAAAGAGCTTATCATTGTCCATGGTCAAGGTCACCTACGAGGGCACAGTGCACGAACTGCCACTCTGGATTGTCCCGGGCAATGGCCCCACACTGCTTGGAAGGAGCTGGCTGGGGAAAATCTGCTGGAACTGGGATGACATCCGAGCGCTATCACATGTCAATGAGGCCTCATGTACTCAGGTTCTTAACAAATTTCCTTCCCTTTTTGAGCCAGGCATTGAAAATTTTTCCGGGGCGAAGATGCAGATCCACTTGGTCCCAGAGGCACAACCCATTCACCACAAGGCGCGAGCGGTACCTCACATGATAAGGGAGAGAGTAGAAATCGAGCTGGACAGGCTGCAACGTGAGGGCATCATCTCCCCAGTGGAATTCAGCGAGTGGGCCAGCCCGATTGTTCCAGTACTCAAAAGTGATGACACGGTCAGGATTTGCGGCGATTATAAAGTAACTATTAATCGTTTCTCGCTACAGGACCAATACCCGCTATCTAAGGCAGACGAACTATTTGTGATGCTGGCAGGAGGCAAGACATTCACCAAGCTCGCCCTGATTTCGGCCTACATGATGCAGGAGCTGGAGGAGTCTTCGAAGGGTGTCACCTGCAAAAATATGCACAAGGGACTGTTCAACTACAACAGACGCCCGTTTGGAATTCGCTCGGCTGCAGCGATCTTCCAGAGAAACATGGAGAGCCTACTCAAGTCGGTACTACGCACAGTGGTTTTTCAGGATGACATATTGGTCACGGGTCGGGACACCGTCGAGCACCTACAAAACCTGGAGGAGGTCCTCAAATGACTGGATCACGTAGGGCTGCGGCTGAAGAGGTCGAAATGCATCTTCATGGCAACAGAAGTGGAGTTTCTGGGGAGAAAGATCGCGGCGGACGGCATTCGGCCCACAAACGCCAAGACAGAAGCTATCAGAAATGCGCCCAGGCCACAGAACGTCACGGAGTTGCGGTCGTTCCTGGGACTCCTCAACTATTTTGGTAACTTCCTACCGGGGTTAAGCACCCTCTTCGAGCCCCTTCATGTGTTATTGTGTAAAGGTGAGAACTGGGTATGGGGGAAAAAAAACAAATAATTGCTTTTGAGAAAGCCAGAAACATTTTATGCTCCAACAAGCTGCTTGTATTGTATAACCCATGTAAAAGACTTGTGCTAGCATTGTCGTACGGAGTCGGGTGTGTATTACAACAAGCTAACATTGCGGGGAAGTTGCAACCTGTCGCCTATGCCTCCAGGAGCTTGTCTAAGGCCGAGAGGGCCTACAGCATGATTGAGAAAGAGGCATTAGCGTGTGTAAAGCAAATGCATCAGTACCTGTTTGGCCTCAAATTTGAGCTGGAAACCGATCACAAGCCTCTCATATCCCTGTTCGCTGAAAACAAGGTGATAAATACGAATGCCTCAGCCTGCATACAAAGGTGGGCACTCGCGCTATCAGCGTATAACTATACAGGCCAGGCACCGAGAACTGTGTGCATGCTCTCAGTCAGCTACCATTGCCCACCACAGGGGTGGAAATGGCGCAACCTGCAAACTTGTTGATGGTGGCGTAGCCCGCAGACTTGTTGTTGGTCATGGAAGCATTTGAAAAAGATAAATCAACTGTCATGGCCCGCCAGATTAGGACTTGGACCAGCTAAGATCCTCTGCTGTCCCGAGTAAAAAACTGTGTACTGCATGGAAGCTGGGCCAGCATCCCAATTGAAATGCAAGAGCTAATCAAGCCATTCCAGTGGCGAAAGGATGAGCTGTCCATTCAGGCAGACTGCCTGTTGTGGGGTAACCATGTAGTGCTACCCAAAAAGGGCAGGGAGACGTTCATCTCGGATCTCCACAGCACACGCCCAGGTATAGTAATGATGAAAGCGATAGCCAGATCCCACGTGTGGTGGCCCGGTATCGACTCTGACTTAGAGTTTTGTGTACGGCAATGCAGCGTGTGTGCTCAGTTGAGCAATGCGCCCAGAGAGGCACCACTAAGTTTGTGGTCATTGGCGCTCCAGACCATGGTCAAAGATCCATACTGACTATGCAGGCCCGCTTCTCGGTAAAATGTTCCTGGTGGTGGATACTTTTTCAAAATGGATTGAATGTGAAATAATGTCGGGAAACACCGCCACCGCCACCATTGAAAGCCTGAGGGCCATGTTTGCCACCCACGGCCTGCCTGACATACTGGTCAGTGACAATGGGCCATGTTTCACCAGTGCCGAATTTAAAGATTTCATGACCTGCAATGGGATCAAACCTGTCACCTCAGCCCCGTTTAAACCAGCCTCCAATGCAGGCAGAGTGGGCAGTACAAACAATCAAACAGAGCCTCAAATGAGTCACAGAAGGCTCACTCCAAACCTGCATGTCCCGAGTACTGCTCAGCTACCGCACGAGACCCCACTCGCTCACAGGGGTGCTCCCGGCTGAGCTACTCATGAAAAGGACACTTAAAACCATACTCTTGCTGGTTCACTCCAACTTGCATGATCAGGTAGAGAGCAGGCGGCAGCAACAAAATGTAAATGATGGTCGTGCCACTGTGTCACGTGAAATTGATCTGAATGACCCTGTGTATGTGCTAAACTATGGACATGGTTCCAAGTGGATCGCGGGCACGATGATAGCTAAAGAAGGGAGTAGGGTGTTTGTAGTCAAACTAGACAATGGATAAATTTGCAGAAAGCACCTGGACCAAACGAGGCTGCAGTTCACAGACTGCCCTGAACAACCCACAGCAGACACTATCTTTTTCGAGCCCACAACACACACCCAAAGGATCAACGACACCACCCCGGACCAGGAAATCGAACCCATCATGCCCAACAGCCCAGCAAGGCCAGGCTCACCCAGCAGCCCTGCAGGGCCAACAACACGCCAGCCAGCGAAGGCACAGCCAACACACCAGAACAGACATTTGTACCAAGGCAGTCCACCAGGAAAAGAAAGGCTCCTGACCGCCTCACCTTGTAAATAGTTTTCACTTTGACTTTGCAGGGGAGTGATGTTGTGTATCTGTAAAGCATGCACTCCCATGTTCTGCCGCCAGGGAGTGCATCCCCTGAAGTCCCAAGGGATTCCAGTATCCCTTGGGAGCACTGTATATAAGCCGGCCTCCAAGGCCGGTTCCTCACTCTGGAGTGTCTTAATAAAGACTGAAGTTACTGTTACTTTAACCTTCCTGTGCGCAGTCTCATCTGTGTTAGGAACACAATAGTGCAGATCCTCATTTTCAACATTGCTGGCCCTGAATGCGATCATTAGATCCCGAAACGTTAGTCCAAAGCCACACTCAGCTTCATTCTGCTGTGTTTCTGATCACATCCCCATTACTCTGCCATCGCTACCCTACCCCTGCACATTCTCACTCACACCAACTTACCTTGTTCCTCCACCCATCCCTCTCTCTCTAGCTACATTATCACATCCCTATCTCAGTAGCCAAATCTCACACTCCCCCTCATCCTAGTGCAATCATACCAACTAACAAGCCTAGGCACTCTGGTATTTTATCCAATGTTAATGTAATGTTTCTGTTAAGGTGCTGTCAAACATTGAAACCTTTATTTTCAATACTTCAATAGATTTGTGTGCACGTTTGGAAGTGGCTTCGTGATTTTCAGTGAATGTTGAGACATAATGGTACCCCTGCAATGGTGGTGAGTATGAAAGAAATGGCTTGGATATTATAAGGATGCTTTATGGAGTTGGTGTAGGGTGGTGCCAATCTGGTGCATCATCTGACAGCCAGCATGTACAATGTCAAGTGAAGTAAATCTGGCCATGATGAGGCCATCCCTGGCCTTCTGGACAGCAATGTGCTCGGGTGCTGATGCCCTGTGTCATACAATCATAGATCATGCAAATTTACAGCACGGAAGGAGGCCATTTCGGCCCATCATGTCCATGCCGGCCGACCAAGATATATCCAGCCTAACCCCACTTTCCATCTCTTGGTCCGTAGCCCTGTAGTTTACAGCACCTCAAGTGCACATCCAAGTATTTTTTTAAATGTGGCGAGGGTTTCTGCCTCTTCCACCCTTTCAAGCAGTGAATTCCAGACCCCAACTAATTTTTGGGTGAAGAAATTTCCCTTCATATCTCCTCTAAACCGCCTCCCAATTACTTTAAATCTATGTCCCCTGGTTGTTGACCCCTCTGCCAAGGGAAACAGGTCCTTCCTATCCACACTATCCAGGCCTCTCATAATTTTATACACCTCAATCAGGTCTCCCCTCAGCCTCCTTTGTTCCAAAGAAAACAGACCCAGCATCTCCAATCTTTCCTCATTGCCAAAATTCTCCAGTCCATACAACATTCTTGAAAATCTCCTATGTACTCTTTTCAGTGCAATCACATCTTTCCTGTAATGTGGTGACCAGAACTGCACTCAGTACTCCAGCTGCAGCCTAACCAATGTTTAATACAGTTCAAGCATAACCACTGTAAGGTTCGAAAATCCACGGCCGCATTTTATTGGAACACCTTAAGGACAAGAAAATAAGATGGGATCGTTCTATACATTTTAAATGAACATTTTTGGCCAAGTAAAATCCTCAGACCAGGCAGGCTGGGAAACGTGTGGGCGGATACAGACATTGTGGAGTCTGGTTCACAAGCGAGACAAGAGGCACTGGCCAATGGGGGAAAAGTGCATTCTGGAAGGCCAATCAGGGATCGAGTCGGGCCTGAAGCGGGGAGATCCTCAACCAATGGGGACTACCCGGCCCAGTTTGAAAATATGACTCACCCCTAATGAATGTGGACCATCATCTACCTAATTAATATGGACAGTGGACAATGGACCAGCAGACGTTGAGGCACCAATGTGCACTGAAATAATACCCCTGTCCTCACACCTACCGGTACCTGTGACATCTTCTGATTAAATATTAAAAGCTATCTCCCCACCCAAACTTACACAATGGACCACCAACTGAGTTTGAGCGCAAAAAGGCCAGAACTAAATTGGTTATAGGACCTACAGAACCACTGCGGGTGTAGAAATTGCAGGGTGTGGAAGCAGCTGGGAAGGTTGGAGGTTTTGGAAGAGGGGGGAGGTTTTGGAAGTTGGAGCTTGCAGCTTGCAGCTTGTATCCAGAGAGCGCTCTCTCTCCCTCTCGCTCTCGCTCCACCAGAGGAAGAAGCAGCAGTCCCGCAGACGAAGCCACCGAGACTGAAAACCAGCAGGCAGTGGCAGCGACTTCCCACAGCTGAGCTGAGCAAGGAAACCAACCAGAGGTTGGAGGTTGGAGTCAGCTTTTGGGAGTTGAGTCAGCTTTTCACAAGACCCTCGCTCTGGGGAAGGTGTGCTTAACTCCAGCAGCTTTTTGCTTAGGAGCCAACCGAAAGGCAAAGAGAGGAAACCGACGCAACATCGAGGAGGAAAACCGAACCGACCAACAACGTAGAACCCACCCCAGAGGGACCCCGAGCTGAAATAAGTGCGACAGAACCCCGGAGTTGATAGGATTATGAGTATAGCCCAAACCCCTCACAGACACAATTTAGGATAGGAATTGGTAAGAAGGGTGGAAGTGGGAGGTGTGGTTGTGTGTGAGTGGAATGTTTTAACCTCTTATTTCCCCCTTCCCTGTTGCGAGATTTTTCATGTTGTTGAGTGAGATTGCGCCATTACTGCTATTTATGACCTCTTCCAATGCCAATTATCTTGGAGTTTACTATTCTAAATAAACAACATTGGCCATTTTGTACTCTTACCCACTGTGTCTGGTGCCTCGTTACTCACCCATCCTCATAAATCGCACGTACAGAACCCCAGGGGAGTGTGGATTCGAACCCACACCCCAAGCTCCCCTTACACCACCTTGCTCTTGTATTCCATGCCTTGAATAATGAAGGCACGTATTCCACCTGCTTTCTTAACCACCTTATCTACCTGGCCTTGTACCTTTTGAAATCTGTGGATCTGCACTCCAAGATCGAATGATTTAGACGAGGGGATTAAATGTAGTATCTCCAAATTTGCAGATTACACTAAGTTGGGTGGCAGTGTGAGCTGTGAGGAGGATGCTATGAGGCTGCAGAGTGACTTGGATAGGTTAGGTGAGTGGGCAAATGCATGGCACATGAAGTATAATATGGATAAATGTGAGGTTATCCACTTTGGTAGTAAAAACAGAAAGACAGACTATTATCTGAATAGTGACAGATTAGGAAAAGGGGAGGTGCAACGAGACCTGGGTGTCATGGTACATCAGTCATTGAAGGTTGACATGCAGATACAGCAGGCGGTTAAGAAAGCAAATGGCATGTTGGCCTTCATAGTGAGGGGATTTGAGTACAGGGGCAGGGAGGTGTTGCTACAGTTGTACAGGGCCTTGGTGAGGCCACACCTGGAGTGTTGTGTACAGTCTTGGTCTCCTAACTTGAGGAAGGACTTTCTTGCTATTGAGGGAGTGCAGCGAAGTGATTCCTGGGATGGCGGGACTGACATATCAAGAAAGACTGGATCAACTGGGCTTGTATTCACTGGAGTTCAGAAGAATGAGAGGGGATCTCATAGAAACGTTTAAAATTCTGACGGGTTTAGACAGGTTAGATGCAGGAAGAATGTTCCCAATGTTGGGGAAGTCCAGAACCAGGAGTCACAGTCTAAGGATAAGGGGTAAGCCATTTAGGACCGAGATGAGGAGAAACTTCTTCACCCAGAGAGTGGTGAACCTGTGGAATTCTCTGCCACAGAAAGTTGTTGAGGCCAATTCACTAATATATTCAAAAAGGAATTAGATGTAGTACTTACTACTAGGGGGAATCAAGGGGTATGGCGAGAAAGCAGGAATGGGGTACTGAATGGGGCATGTTCAGCCATGAACTGATTGAATGGCGGTGCAGGCTTGATGGGCCAAATGGCCTACTCCTGCATCTATTTCCTATGTTTCTATGTCCCTTTGTTCCCTTACACTTTTCAATGTTGTACCATTTAATGTGTATACCCTTGCCTTGTTAGACCTCTCCAAATGCATTACCTCACACTTATCCAGATTGTATTCTATTTGCCACTATTCTGCCCACCTGACCAATACATTGATACGTTTCTGCAATCTGCAGCTTTCTTCTTCATTATCAACCACACAGATTATTTAGTATCATCTGCAAACATCTTAATCATACCCCCAATATTCAAGTCCAAATCATTGATATATACCACAAAAAACAAGGGACCCAGAATTCAGCACTACGGAACCCCACTTGATACAGCCTTCCAGTCACAAAAACACCCATCAACCATTACACTTTGTTTCCTGCCTCTGAGTCAAATTTGGATCTAACTTACAACTTTGCCCTGGATCCCATGGACTTTCATGACCAGTCTGCTATGTGGGACCTTATCAAAAGCTTTGCTAAAATCCATATACACTAGATCAAATGCACTGCCCTCATCGACCCTCCTAGTTACCTCCTCGAAAAATTCAATCAAGTTAGTCAGATTTGACCTTCTTTTAACAAATCCATGCTAACTGTCCTTGATTAATCCATGTCTTTCCAAATGAAGATTTCTCCTGTCCCTCAGGATTTTTTCCAATAATTTTCCCACCAATGAGGTTAGGTTGAGTGGCCTGTAATTATTCAGTCTATCCCTTTCTCCCTTTTTAAACAAAGGTACAACATTAGCAGTTCTCCAGTCCTCTGGCACCACAGCTGGGATACATTTCATCCAGGCTTGGGGATTTATCCACTTTCAAAGCTGCTAAGCCCCTTAATACTTCCTCTCTCATTATGTTTACCTCATCTAATATTTCACAATCCGCCTCCCTCATTGCAAAATCTGCATCGCCCCTCTCTTTTGTGAAAACGGATGCAAAGTATTAATTAAGAATCATACCCACATCTTCTGCCTCCACACACAGGTTTCCTTTGTGGTCTCTAATAGGCCCCATTCTTTCTCTAGTTATCCACTTGCTCTCAATGTATTTATAAAACGTCTTTGGGTTTTCCCTGATTTTACTTGCCAACTTTCTTTGAAGCTCTCTCTTGGCTTTCCTGATATCCATTCTAATTGCATCCCTGTACTCCTTGCACTCTTCCAGAGTCTCTGCAGTACTGAGTTCTCGAAATCTGTCATAAGCTTTCCTTTTTTTATTTATCTTACCCTGTATGGCCCTTGACATCCAGGGGGCTCTAGATTTGTTAATCCCATCCTTATTTTTAAGGGAACGTACTTGTTCTGTACCCTCAGGATCTCCCCTTTGAATGCCTCCCACTGCTCTGACACTGATTTACCTTCAAGTAGCCGTTTCCAGTCCAACTTGGCCAAATCCCATCTCAGCTCAGCAAAATTGGCTTTACCCCAATTGAGAACTTTTTTCCTGGTCCACCTTTGTCCTTATCATAACTACACTCAAGCTTACTGAATTATGATCATTAGCACCAACACGCTCTCCCACTGATACCCTTTCCACCAAGCCATGAACCGCCCCCCTCCCTTAACACAAGAACATAAGAAATCGGAGAAGAAGTAGGCCACCTGGCCCCTCGAGCCTGCTCCGCCATTTAATAAGATCATGGCTGATCTGATCATGGACTCAGCTCCACTTCCCTGCCCGCTCCTCATAACCCTTTATTCTCTTATCGCTCAAAATCTGTCTATCTCCGCCGTAAATATATTCAATGCCCCCTCCACCGCCCCCCCCCCCCCGCACCCCGCCCCACCCCCCCTCTACAGCTCTCTGGGGCACAGAATTCCATAGACTTACAACCCTCTGAGAGAAGAAATTTCTCCTCATCTCAGTTTTAAATGGGCGGTCCCTAATTCTGAAACTATGGGCTGGAATTTGCAATGGCTTGTTGCCCAGTTTCTGGGCTGTCTTGGCCATTGTGGGCGGTATTCAGATAAGTGAGAAATTCCTTACCTGAGTTATGCCGGCGGTTTCGAGGTACCGCTGGGGAGCCTTCCGCCAATGTGCACCATCCTGAGATCGCCCTGGTGCGATATTTGGCTGAGCAGTGACCCGTAGCTGAGTTTTTAAAAAAACACACACGAGGATCAGTGGAGCTGGGCGGTAGAACATAAGAAAATAAGAAATAGGAGCAGGAATAGGCCATTTGGCTTCTCGAGCCTGCTCTGCCATTCAATAAGATCATGGCTGATCTGATCATGGACTCCTTGACCGCTCCCCATAACCCTTTACTCCCCTATCGCTCAAAAATCTGTCTATCTCTGCCTTAAATATATTCAATGACCCAGTCTTCACAGCTCTCTGGGGCAGAGAATTCATAGATTTATAACCCTCTGAGAGAAGAAATTTCTCCTTATCTCAATTTTAAATGGGCGGCCCCTTTTTCTCAGTCTATGTGCCCTAGCTTGAGTTTCTCCTATGAGTGGAAATATCTTTTCTGCATCCACCTTGTCGAGCCCCCTCATTATCTTATATATTTCGATAAGATCACCTCTCATTCTTTTGAACTCCAATGTGTATAGGCCCAATCTACTCAACCTATCCTCATAAGTCAACCCGCTCATCTCCAGAATCAACCTAGTGAACCTTCTCTGAACTGCCTCCAATACAAGTACATCCTTCCTTAAATATGGAGACCAAAACTGTATGCAGTACTGCAGATGTGGCCTCACCAATACCCTGTACAGTTGTAGCAGGACTTCTCTGCTTTTATACTCTAGCCCCTTTGCAATAAAGGCTGACATTCTATTTGCCTTCCTGATTACTTGCTGTACCTGCATACTAACTTTTTGTGTCTCATGCATAAGGACCCCTTGGTTTCTCTATACTGCAGCACTTTTCTTCATTTAAATTATAATTTGCTTTTCTATTACTTCTGCCGAAGTGGATAACCTCACATTTTCCCACATTATACTCCATCTGCCAAATTTTTGCCCACTTACTTAGCTACATTCCTTTGCAGATGTTTTAACATAAAAACATAGAAACATAGAAAATAGGTTCAGGAGTAGGCCATTCAGCACTTCGAGCCTGCACCACCATTCAATAAGATCATGGCTGATCATTCCCTCAGTGCCCCTTTCCTGCTTTTTCTCCACACCCCTTGATCCCTTTAGCTGTAAGGGCCATATCTAACTCCCTCTTGAATATCTCCAATGAACTGGCATCAACAACTGTCTGCGGTAGGGAATTCCACAGGTTAACAACTCTCTGAGTGAAGAAGTTTCTCCTCATCTCAGTCCTAAAAGGCCTACCCCTTATCCTAAGACTGTGTCCCCTGGTTCTGGACTTCCCCAACATCGGGAACATTCTTCCCATACCTAACCTGCTTGGTCTCGTCAGAAACTTATATGTTTCTATGAAATCCCCTCTCATCCTTCTAAACCCCAGTGTATAAAGACCCAGATGATCCAGTCTCTCCTTATATGTCAGTCCAGCCATCCCGGGAATCAGTCTGGTGAACCTTCGCTGCACTTCCTCAATAGCAAGAACGTTCTTCCTCAGATTAGGAGACCAAAACTGGACACAATATTCTAGGTGAGGCCTCACCAAGGCTCTGTTCAACTGCAGTAAGACCTCCCTGCTCCTATACTCAAATCCCCTAGCTATGAAGGCCAACATACCATTTGCCTTCTTCACCATCTACTGTACCTGCATGCCAACTTTCAATGACTGATGAACCATGACACCCAGGTTTCTTTGCACCTCCCTTTTTCCTAATCTGCCGCCATTCAGATAATATTCTGCCTTCGTGTTTTTGCTCCCCAAGTGGATAACCTCATATTTATCCAGATTATACTGCATCTGCCATGCATTTGTTCACTAACCTAACGCCCAAGTTACCCTGCGGCCTCTTAGCGTCCTCCTCACAGCTCACACATACCACCCAGTTTAGTGTCATCTGCAAACTTGGAGATATTTACACTCAATTCCTTCATCTAAATCATTAATGTATATTGTGAAGAGCTGGGGTCCAAGCTCTTTTGTGTCCTCCTCACAATTTGCTTTCCCACCCATCTTTGTATTATCAGCAAACTTGGCTACATTACACTCGGTCCCTTCATCTAAATCATTGATATAGATTGTAAATAGTTGAGGACCCAGCACTGATCCCTGCGGCACCCCACTAGTCACTGTTTGCAAAACGGAAAATGACCCATTTATCCTGACTCTCTGTTTTCTGTTAGTTAGCCAATTCTCTATCCATGATAATCTATTACCTCCAACCCCGTGAGCTTTTATCTTGTGCACTAACCACTTATGTGGCAGCTGATCGAATGCCTTCTGAAAATCCAAATACACCAATCCACTATTTCCCCCTTATCCACCCTGCTTGGTACATCCTCAAAGAACTCCAGCAAATTTGTCAAACATGATTTCCATTTCATAAAACAATGCTGACTCTGCTTGATTGAATCATGCGTTTCCAAATGTCCCGCTACTGCTTTCTTAATAATGGACTGCAGCATTTTCCCAACGACAGATGTTAGGCAAACTGGTCTATAGTTTTTGTCTGCCTCCCTTTTTAAATAGGGGCGTTACATTTGTGGTTTTCCAAACCACTGGGACTGCCCCAGAATCCAGGGAATTTTGATAGATTACAACCAATGCATCCACTATCTCTGCAGCCACTTCTCTTTAAGACCCTAGGTTGTAAGCTATTAGGTCCAGGGGACTTGTCCACCTTTAGTCCCATTATTTTACCTAGTACTACTTCATTAGTGATAGTGATTGTATGAAGTTCCTCCCTCCCTATAGCCCCTTTATTATCCACAATTGGGATGTTTTTAGTGTCTTCTGCTGTGAAGTCCAATATAAAATATTAGTTCAACATCTCTGCCATTTCCCTGTTCTTCATTATTAATTCCCCAGTCTCATCCTCCAGGAGACCAACATTTACTCTTTTTCTTTTTATGTAGAAACTCTTACTATCTGTTTTTATATTTCGTGCTAGTTTACTTTCATAATCAACTTCCCTCTCAATCATTTTTTTAGTCGTTCTCTGCCTACTTAAAAAAAATTCCCAATCCTCTGGCCTCCCACTAGTCTTGGCCACATTGAATGCCTTTGTTTTCAAATTTATGCACTCCCTTATTTCTTTAGTTAGCCACGGATATTTATCCCTTCTCTTACAGTCTTTCTTTCTCATTGGGATATATTTTTGTTGCGAGTTATGAACTATCTCCTTAAATGTCTGCCACTGCTCACCAACCATCCCATACTTTAGTCTGTTTTATCAATGTACGTTAGCCAACTCTGCCCTCATACCTTTCCAGTCTCCTTTATTTAAGCTTAGAACTCTGGTTTGAGAACCAACTTTCTCACCCTCCAACTGAATTTGAAATTCAACCATATTGTGGTCATTCATTCCTAGAGGATCTTTCACAATGAGATCATTTAATAATCCTGCCTCATTACCAGTACTAGATCTAAGATAGCATGCTCCCTGTTTGGTTCTGCTACGTACTGTTCAAGAAAACTATCCTGGATACACTCTATGAACTCCGCCTCAAGGCTACCCTGGCTAATTTGCTTTGTCTAATCAATATGAAGGTTAAAATCACCCATGATTATTGCCGTTTCTTTTTTACAAGCCTCCATTATTTCTTGATTCATCTAACCATGTAGCTACTGTTAGGGGGCCTATAGACTTCGCCCACCAGTGACTTTTCCTCTTTATTATTCTTTATCTCCACGCAAACTGATTCAACATCTTGATCCTCTGAGTCAATGTCGTTTCTCACTAACACACTAGTCCTTCCGAATTGTCAAATACCCCTGAATATTTAGTTCCCAGTCCTGGTCACCTTGCAACCACGTCTCTGTAATGGCTATCAGATCATACCCATTTGTATCTACTTGTGCCATCAACTCATCTATTTTGTTATGAATGCTACGAGCATTTAGACAAAGAGCTTTTAAATTTGTTTTTTTACCTTTTTTTCCTGCTTGTTACCTCTGTCCTTCAAACTCACTTTCTTTATTTTTGCTTTCTAACTCCAGCTTTACTCCCCTCCCTACTGAATCTATTTTCAGGTTCCCACCCCCCTGCCAAGATAATTTAAACCCTTCTCTACAGCACTAGCAAACCCCTCCTCAAGCTCCAAAATGCGGAGCTCGAGTTGGTGCAGCTGGAGACACCTCCTACACACATGGTCGTCCAGGCTGCTTGAAGTGTCCAGGACTTCCCACAGGACTGAGCTGCCCTGCCATCCCTCTAGTTAATAGACACGTAACTATCAAGCAGAACTAAACTCTAAACTCTTTTAGAGTCTACCTGCAAAACATAAACATTAAACTGTGCCACCCGACCTGGGTGACACACCAGACATTTACAAGGCCCTTTTTTCCCTTTTTTTGGTTTTTTTTTTGTGTTTTTCTTTCTTTCTTTTTTTTTTTTGGGCACTAAAATCACAATTTTTCCGGTGCCCCCTATAAAAGGGAAGGGGAGAACTAAACTCTAAACCTTAGTAAAGCTCATCCAGCTGCTACTCAGCAAACAGTTGATTTAATTAATTAATTTTCTCTTGACAATAAATATCACTTATCTATTTAATTGCAGCTCCTAACTTACACCAATGTCCAAGTAAGTGAGTAACACTCCAAGAAAAAGCTTAGTGATTAATTTTTTTGCTAATTTTTTTAAAAATCCCAGTAGTGTACTGGCCCCTTTTTTGTTCTTCAATTCAACCCGTATGATCTTGTTTGATGACCCCTCTAACATATCATCCCTTCTCACAGCTGTAATTGTTTCTTTAATTAATACTGCAACATCCCCTCCTTTTTTACCCCGCTTTCTATCCCGTTTGCAAACCTTGTAACCAGGAATGTTGAGCTGCCATACTTGTCCTTCTTTCAGCCATGTCTCAGTAATGTCCAAGTGTTTATCTGTGCTCTTAGCTCATCTGCCTTATTCCCTAGACTCCTTGCATTGAAGTATATACCATTTAGCACTGCCAAACTCCTTTGTTGTGTATTTTCTGTCTGTTTCCTCTGCCTACCAAATTCACTTTCTATTTTTCTACTGCCCAATTCCAGCTTTGCTTCTCTCCCCACTGAATCTCATCGTAGGCAGTCCCTCGGAGTCGAGGGTGACTTGCTTCCACACTAGAAATGAGTTCTCAGGTGACTGAAGAGTAAAATGCGGGACCTACAGTCTCTGTCACAGGTGGGGAAGATGGTGGTTGAAAGAACAGGAGGTTGGGGTGCCTGGGTTGCCACGCGTTCCTTCCGCTGTCGATGCTTGGCTTCAGCTTGCTCTCGGCGAAGAGACTCGAGGTGTTCAGCTCCTTCCCGGATGCTTTTCCTCCACTTTGAGCGGCCTTGGACCAGGGATTCCCAGGTGTCGGTGGGGATGTTACATTTTTTCAAGGAGGCTTTGAGGGTGTTCTTGAAATGTTTCCTCTGCCCATCTGGGGCTCGCTTGCCATGTCGGAGCTCCGAGTTGAGCGCTTGCTTGGGAGTCTCATGTCAGGCATGCAGGCGATGTGGTCCGTCCAGCGGAGCTGATCGAGCATGGTCAGTGCTTCGATGCTGGGGATAGTGGCCTGAGTGAGGACACTGACATTGTTGTGCCTATACTGCCAATGGATTTGCAGGATCTTGCGGAAGCAGCACTGGCAGTACTTCTCCAGTGTTTTGGGGTGCTTGCTGTACATAGTCTATGTCTCTGAGCCATATGGAGGGCGGGTATCACGACTGTGCTGCAGACCATGAGCTCAGTGCTGGGTTTGAGGTCCTGGTCTTAAAACACTCTCTTCCTCAGGCGACCGAAGGATGCACTGGCACACTGAAGGCAGTGTTGGAGCTCGTCGTCGATGTCTGCCTTTGTTGACAGTAGGCTCCTGAGATATGGTAAATGGTTCATGTTGTCCAAGGCTTCATCATGGATTTTGATAACGGGGGGCAGTGCTGTGTGGTGGGGTAGGTTGGTAGAGGACCTTTGTCTTCCGGATGTTTAATGTAAGGCCCATGCTCTCGTATGCCTCGGTGATGGTGTTGACGATGGCTTGGAGTTCGGCTTCCCTGTGTGCGCAGACGTAGGCATCATCTGCATACTGTAGTTCAATGACGGAGGGTGGGACGACCTTGGATCTGGCCTGGAGGTGGTGGAGATTGAGCAGATTCCCATTTGTCCTGTAATTTAGCTCCACTCCAGCGGGGAGCTTGCCAAGGGTGAGATGGAGCATTGCAGCAAGGAAGATCAAGAAGAGTGTTGGTACGATGACACAGCCTTGCTTGACCCCGGTCCGAACATGGAATGGGTCTATGGTGGATCCGTTGGTCAGGATTACGGCTTGCATGTCATCGTGGAGCAGGCGGAGAATGGTGACAAACTTTTGAGGGCAGCCAAATCTGAGGAGCACGCTCCACAATCCCTCACATTTGACAGTGTCGAAGGCTTTTGTGAGGTCAAAGAAGGCCATGGTGCTGTTCCCTGCATTTCACTAGTATCAGCCGCATGGTGAAGATCATGTCCATTGTGCCCCTTAGTGGGTGGAATCCACATTGCAACTCTGGGAGGAGTTCTTCAGCCACAGGAAGAAGGCGATTCAGGAGGATTCTTGCGATGACTTTCCCAGTGGTCGACAGCAGGGAAATTCCTCTATAATTACCCAATCGGACTTTTCACCTTTCACAATTACAGCCTCTCTGAGATCTTCTAGCATGATTTCCTCCTTTCAGATAAGAGAAATTAGGTCATGGATCCACACCAGTAGTGCTTCTCTGCCATGTTTTACTGCTTCGGTGGGGATTCCATCTGCTCCTGATGATTTGTTGTTCTTCATTTGTCGGATGGCCTTTTCAACCTCGTGCCGGGCTTGGGTTGTGCTGAGATGGTGACAGGTGGCATGCTGTGGGATGGAGTCAAGGATACTCATGTTGAAGATAGAGTCTTGGTTGAGGAGCTCCTCGAAGTGCTCCTTCCAGCGGGCACTGCCTGCCTCTCTGTCCTTGATGAGCACCTCTCCGTTCTTGGCCTGCAGTGGGATAGGGGCTTGGGTGCTTGGGCCATAGGTCAGCTTGATTGCACTGAAGAATCCTCGCACGTTGTGACTGTCGACTAGCTGCTGGATTTCTTGAGCTTTCTCCACCCACCATCTGTTCTTTAAGTCACGGGTTTTCTGCAGGACCTCGGCCTTCTGATGCCTGTATAGCTGCTTTCTTGCCCTCGAGTTGTGTTGCTGCTTCCAGTCCAAGAGTGCCTTGTGCTTGTGGCATATTAGCTCCTGGATCTCCTGGTCGTTCTCGTCGAACCAGTCTTGGTGTTGCCTGGTCGAGTGACCGAGCGTCTCGCCACAGGTGCTGATTATGGAAGCCCTGAGGGTTGTCCAGGCACACTCTGCATCTCTGGATCACTGGGAGTCATCAAGTTGGTAGCGAGGCACTGGCTGAATAGGGCTTTCTTAGCAGGATCTTTGAGTGCACCGGCATTGATTTAATTGTAGCATTGTTTCTGTTGTCGTCGCTGTTTTAGGGCAACGTTGATGGTGATGACAAAGCGAATTCGGAGGTGGTCCGTCCAGCAGTCATCAGCTCCTGTCATGGCGCGGATGATGTGCACGTTCTTGTGGTCCCTCGCTCGGACGATGACGTAGTCTAGCAGATGCCAGTGCTTGGAGCGAGGGTGTTGCCGTAAAGCTTTATATTTGTCCTTCTGACAGAACAGGGTATTAGTTATGGTGCGGCCATGTGCTAAGCATTTTATCAGGAGGAGGGTGCCATTGGAGTTGGCTTTCACTACCTCCTCTCTGCCAATCACACCTCCCCAGAGGGCAGTGTTCTTTCCGACTCTGACATTGAAGTCCCCAAGGAGGATCAGCTTGTCACACGTTGGGACTCGGGACAGGGATTGTTCGAGGCTGGAGTAGAATTCCTCTTTGGTCTCATCTGTAGCTTCCAGTGTTGGGGCGTATGCGCTGAAGACCGTAGTGCACTGGTTCCGGGCAAGGGTGAGCCAAAGAGTCATGAGGCATTCGTTTATCCCGCAGGGGGAATCTCTGAGATGGTCCACTAGTTCGTTTTTTACGATGAAGCCAACCCCATGGAGGTGGCGTTCTGCTTCTGGTTTGCCTTTCCAGAAGAAAGTGTATCCACCTCCTTCCCCTGCCCGCTGGTTCTCGCTTAGGGCAGCGATGTCAATGTTGAAGCTCCCGAGTTCCCGGGCAATGATAGCAGTGCGGCGTTCTGGTCTATTGCTGTTGGGGTTGTCCATAAGGGTCCTGACATTCCAGGTCCCGAACTTCAGCTTAAAGTGTGGAAGATGCCTCTGCGTGAATTATTTTAATGTGGGGCGGCCATTACATACCAGCTACCACATGGGCTTGACAGAGCAACGTCTTGGTCCAGTGGCAAGGGGATCCAAGATGACTGGAGATCAGGTTCTGCTGAATGGGCCTAGTTTATACACACACGGATACGCCTACTATCCTCCTTCCTCCTTCCCGCAGGGCCTATCAGGTGATTGTGGAGAAGGTTGGTGCAGTTGTTGGTGCTGCTGGTGTGCCCAGTGCTGCTGGTGTTGGGGATGATCGTGGTGGGAGTCTGAGGACCAAGGTGAGGTATTATAAAGGGCACCCATGTTGACGGAATAGATGGCAGGTGAAATAAAGATGACACAAGTATTCTGTCAATGCTGAGACAGTTCTTCCAATGGGCTGATACTGGATGGAGAGTAGAAAGTGGAAAGCCCGCAGAATCTGTGCTGGGAATGGACTGAGAAACAGCTTGTGGCTGAGGAAGTGATGATCTGTCAAGTGGGAGCTTTTACGGTACATTTGAAGCTGTCAAGTAATCAGCTGGAGCAATGGCCACTGAACTCCTGCCTCAGTTTGACAGCCGTGATCCCTGAACATCTTGGTTCCAGTGGCCATGAAGTTGAAGTGAAAAGGTAAGTTAAAAAAGTCTGTTCATGATCTGTCAGCTAGATGTTAATGAGATAAATTGTGTCACCCGCCATTGCCTGTCGGGACTGTTCAGCGCTGATAGACCTGACATTGGGAAAGGTGGCGGGTTGACAGTGGGGTCCCGAGCCACTGTAAAAAAAAAACACTTTCCCACCTGACCCACCGCTAATCCTGCCTGCTGAACCCCCAGAAAGTTCTGCCCATTGTGTTTGACTTGAATAGATGATAATTACTGTGGGCAGGAAACGGAGTCAATACTTATAACTTAAGTGTTATTCCAAGGTGTATAACAATGTCTCCTGATACACTGAGTGGTCTTAAATGGAGTGCTTCTAAACACAGTGTTAAATTTGGCAATTTGGAGAGAGTGAGAATTTGAATCAGGTGGGAGGAATCAGGTGCTGCTTTTTGCCTCCAATACTTGTAGTACTTTGAGTTACAGGTAAATAATTTAATTTACCTATAAGTTAAACTAGATCTAGTAATTAGTTAAACAACTAGACTATAAGCTAAGTTAATTAAATACATAAATGTTACTTAATTAAATAAATAAAATAAGGTTATATCGATGGCAGTGCAGGTGGTGTGCCACGAGTACAGCATGTGGGAGTTTGTAGAGAGCATCGCGAGCCAGGACAACCATGTCTGCACTAGATAAGCAGAGTGCGACAGGAAGGGACAGGGAGTTTAACGGTAATAGTGAATCAGCGAATAAGGTGAAAGTGGGGTTAAAAAGTTAAAATTAAAAGCTCTTTATCTGAATTCAGGAAGCATTTGGAACAAGGTGGACAATTTTGAGGCACAAATAGAGATAAATGGGTTTGATCTAATAGTCATTACAGAGTTGTAGTTGCAAGGTTACCAAGGTTAGGAATTAAATATTCCAGGATACTTGATGTTTTGAAAAGACAGGCAGAATGGAAAAGGAGTGGGGTAGCTTTGATAATAAAGAACTACATAAGGACAGTTGTGAGAAAAGATCTCTGCTCGAAAGATCAGGAAGTAGAATCAATAGGGGTCGAGAAATAGAACAACAAGGCGCAGAAAGTGGTAGTAGTTTGTAGGCCCCTAACAGTGGTTATGCCATTGGACAGAGTATTAATCAAGAAATAATGGAACTTGTAATGAAGGCAATGCAATAATCATGGGTGGACTTTAATCTTCATAGAGACTCGGCAAATGAAATTAGCAAAGGTAGTCTGGTGGATGAGTTCATGGAATGTATTTGAGGCAGTTTCTTAGAATAATACATCATAGAACCAACCAGAGAGTAGGCTATTTTATATCTTGTATTGTGTAATGAGACAGGATTAATTAGTAATCTCCTAGTCCTGATATCAGTCATCAGAAAAATGCTGGAATCCATTATTAAGGAAGTGGTAACAAGGCAGAAAATCATAATGGGCCTGAAATTCAGGTCGGAGGCTTCCTTCTGATGAACGCCACGAATCCGAGAATTTTTTACGATTGCGGTGGAACGCCTTCTCTTCCTGTGGTTTGGAGCGCGCCCCTGTCCTCAAGGTTCGCAAGAAGAAGGTGGAGTCACATGTGACTGGACAACCAATCATGGTACAGTATTTTCATTGATAGCAATGAGAACTTCGTATCTCCGAGTTCTTATTGTGATCGATGAGAAAACCCCCCAAAACACATTAAACACACACTACAACATAAAAAAAAATACCTCACATAATTAAAATTGACATTAAAGTTAATTAAAAGTTTCACAAAACATATATATTTTTTGGATTTTTTTTTAAGTGTTTTATTAGGGATTTAAATAAACTTACCTTAGTGGATAGGGTTTTTAAAATAAAAATGCGTATTTAAAATTTTATTTTTAAATGTTTTAAAACGCTTAAGCTGGTAAAAGTAAGCTATGCGCCTGCTTTTGCCAGGTACAAGAGTTTTAAGGACATTCGCTGGGCAAGTAGCCCAATCTTGTCCACGTGAATGTTCAGGCTGCGGGGGATGCATTCGATGTGTCAAACCAAAACTTGACAGATCGAAAAAGTCGGTTTTTGGCACATGTGCATTGCGCGCCGAAAACCGGCTGTTGTGGGGCCTCGCTGGGTCCATACGTATTCCGTACACACCAGGCGAGGCCAGAATTTTAGCCTCATAAAGTCAACATGGTTTTATGGAAGGGAAATCGTGTTTGACAAATTTATTAGGGATTCAACCATGATCTCATTGAATGATGCAACAGGCTCGAGAGACTGAATGGCCTACTCCTGTTCCTATGTTCCTATGTTCACTCCTCGCTAGATGTATTCAGAAATAAAGAAAATCCAAAATCCAGAATTTAATACAGACAAAAATGTTTTTTTCCTCACTATAAGTAAATGTTAGATTTGAATTTATGAACATAAGACCAGGAGTAGACTATTCACCCCCTTGAGCCTGCTCTGCTCTGCCACTCATTTAGATCAGACTGAATCTGTACTTCAGCTCTATTTACCTGCCTTAGATCCCTATCCCTTGATATCCTTACCAAACAAAAATCTATGGGGCTGAAATTGCTCTGCGCCCAGTATTGGGACACACAGTTTGAAAAATCAACAAATGTAGTGCCCGGTGGGACGGTTGGCTAAATCTCTAGGAATTGGCCACTTTAAAAGAAAAAATTGTTGAGGGCGGTAGCGGAACGCTAGCGCGGCCCTCGTCGGGTGTGGCGCTCAGCACCGTGCTCAACAAATGAATGTCCCTCCCCTTCTTTTAAACATAGAAACATAGAAAATAGATACAGGAGTAGGCCACTCGACCCTTCGAGCCTGCACCACCATTCAATATGATCATGGCTGATCATGCAACTTCAGTACCCCATTCCTGCTTTCTCTCCATACCCCTTGATCCCTTTAGCCGTAAGGGCCACATCTAACTCCCTTTTGAATATATCCAACGAACTGGCCTCAACAACTTTCTGTGGTAGAGAATTCTACAGGTTCACAATTCTCTGAGTGAAGAAATTTCTCCTCATCTCGGTCCTAAATGGCTTACCTCTTATCCTTAGACTGTGACCCCTGGTTCTGGACTTCCCCAACATCGGGAACATTCTTCCTGCATCTAACCAGTCCAATTCCATCAGAATTTTATATGTTTCTATGAGATCCCCTCTCATTCTTCTAAATTCCAGTGAATATAAGCCTAGTCGATCCAATCTTTCTTCATATATCAGTCCTGCCATCCCAGAAATCAGTCTGGTGAACCTTCGCTGCACTCACTCAATAGCAAGAATGTCCTTCCTCAGACTAGGAGACCAAAATTGTACATAATATTCAAGATGTGACCTCACAAAGGCCCTATACAACTGCAGTAAGACCTCCCTGCTCCAATACTCAAATCCTCTCGCTGTGAAGGCCAACATGCCATTTGCCTTCTTCACCGCCTGCTGTACTTGCATGCCAACTTTCAATGACTAATGTACCATTACACCCAGGACTCATTGCACCTCCCTTTTGCCTAATCTGTCACCATTCAGATAATATTCTGCCTCCCTGTTTTTGCCACCCAAGTGGATAACCTCACATTTATCTATATTATACTGCATCTGCCATGCATTTGCCCACTCACCTAACCTGTCCAAGTCACCCTGTAGCCTCTTAGCATCCTCCTCACAGCTCACACTGCCACTCAGCTTAGTTTCATCTGCAAACCTGGAGATATTACATTCAATTCTTTCGTCCAAATCATTAATGTACATTGTAAATAACTGGGGGACCAGCATTGAACCTTGCGATATCCCACTAGTCACTGCATGCCATTCTGAAAAGGAACCGTTTATTCCTACTCTTTGCTTCCTGTCTGCCACTATTTCTCTATCCACGTCAATACATTACCTCCAATACCATGTGCCTTAATTTTGCAGACTAATCTCTTGTGTGGGACCTTGTTAAAAGCCTTTTGAAAGTCCAAATACACCACATCCACTGGTTCTCCATTGTGGACTCTACTAGCTTCATCCTCAAAAAATTCCAGAAGATTTGTCAAGCATGATTTCTCTTTCATAAATCCATGCTGACTTGGACTGATCCTGTCACTGCTTTACAAATGCGCTGCTATTACATCTTTAATAATTGATTTCAACATTTTCCCCACTACTGATGTCAGGCTGACTGGTCTATAATTCCCTGTTTTCTCTCTCCCTCCTGTTTTAAAAAGTGGGGTTACATTAGCTACCCTCCAATCCATAGGAACTGATCCAGAATCTATAGAATGTTGGAAAATGACCACCAATGCATCCACTATTTCTAAAGCCACTTTCTTATGTACTCTGGGATGCAGCCTATCAGGCCCTGGGGAATTATCGGCCTTCAATCCCATCAATTTCCCGAATACAATTTCCTGACTAATAAGGATTTCCTTCAGTTCCTCCTTCTCACTAGATGCTCGGTCCCCTAGTATTTCCAGATGGTTATTTGTGTCTTCCGTTTGCAGACAGAACCAAAGTATTTGTTCAATTGGTCTGCCGTTTCTTTGTTCCCCATTATAAATTCACCTGATGCTGACTGCAAGGGACCTACATTTGTCTTCACTAATCGTTTTCTCTTCACATATCTATAGAAGCTTTTACAGTCAGTTTTTATGTTCTCTGCAAGCTTACTCTCATACTCTATTTTCCCCCTCCGAATTAAACCCTTTGTCCTCCTCTGCTAAATTCTAAATTTCTCCCAGTCCTCAGGTTTGCTGCTTTTTCTGGCCAATTTATATGCCTCTTCCTTGGATTTAACACTGTCCCGAATTTCCCTTGTTAGTCACGGTTGAGCCACCTTCCCCATTTTATTTTTGTGCCAGACAGGAATGTACAATTGTTGAAGTTCATCCATGTGATTTTTAAAGCCTGACATTGCCTATCCACTGTCAACCCTTTAAGTATCATTCGCCAGATTATCCTAGCCAATTCACGTCTCATATCATCGAAGTTACCTTTCTTTAAGTTCAGAACCCTAGTCTCTGAATTAACTGTGTCATTCTCCACCTTAATGAAGAATTCTACCATTTTATGGTCACTCTTCCCCAAGGGGCCTCGCACAACAAGATTGCTAATTAATCCTCTCTCATTACACAAGACCCAGTCTCAGATGGCCTGTTCTCTAGTTGGTTCCTCGACATATTGGTCTAGAAAACCATCCCTTATACACTCCAGGAAATCCTCCTCCACTGTGTTGCTACCAGTTTGGTTAGCCCAATCTATATGTAGATTAAAATCACTCATGATAAAGGGGAGGGCCGCTGCTAGCTCTGCAGCCAATTTAGTGCCACCCATTGGGCCACCAGGGAGGGTTTCGGCCTGGCTAGTGGCCCGGTACCCAAGAGGGGATGCTGGGCTGATTGTTGGAGGCCCGGCTGAAGCAGTAGCCGCCATTGTTGTGCCGACTCCAAAGTCGGCCGACAAAATAAAAGATGCGACCACGGCGCAAGACTTTAAGGACGGATGGAGTGCCCCAGCCACCATAGCTTTGTGACTCATATTGCTGCCGGTGGCATCGCCCCGCGCCAACCTCGCTCCCATGGGTCAATTTCCCCAATGGGGCGCAATGTGTTCGGTGCAGGGCAATAAGGGGTTGGCGCATTCGCCGATGACGTAATCGCCGTGTGCAGTGGCGCCCGGGGCGAAAATTAAAAGGAGTGACGCTAACTTATTTTCGCCACTGCCATCCCGGGGGCAATTTTGGGTGGGTTGCTTCCGCTGCCTTCCCCAGCCGAAAACCCTTAATGCCCTGTTAGCGTCTCCCGGAGGCACAAGCGGGCCTTTTTGAGAGTGGCAATTTCAGCCCCTATCTATCTTAGTCAATTGTCCTAACTTCCATGGGGGAAAGAATTCCAGATTCCTACTGTCCTTTGTGTGAAAAAGTGCTTCCTCATTTCCTACTATAAGGCCTGGCTCTAATTATAAGATGTGATTGTAATTGATTCTCCTGTCAGAGGAAATAATTTCTCTGTATCTACCCTATTGAATCTTTTTAACATTTTAAACACCTCAACCAGATCCCCTTCAATCTTGTACATTCAAGGGAGTACAAACCAAGTTTATATAACCTGTCTGCATAATTTAATCCTCTAAACCATCATTAGATAAATCTGCATTTCACTCCCTCCAAGACCAATATATCCTTACAGAGGAGCGGTATCCAAAACTGAGCACAGTACTCCTGATGGGGTCTGACCAAGGCGCTGTACAATTTTAAAAAGCTGAACATTTGTCATGAAAGATTCTATACTCCACAATAAAACTACCCATTACTTAAAGCTAAATATGACTGTTGGCAATATCAGCATACTGACACTTGATGTAACACTCCTCTGTCCACTATTTAACTGATGTGATTGCTAATTTAACCCATTTAAAATAGACAGGCAAACAGATGAATGTTTCATGACCATATTAAATATTGATCTGCTGATATCAATAACTTGTAGCCTTTAGTTTTTTTTAACAAAATGTCAAATGTTAGGAAGCCAATACACAGTATTACTTCCTATTTCTCTGTGCACTCAACCATTATTGAATTAGAACATGCTCACAATATACCAATTTGCTGTGATGTAAATATGACAACATCATAAAACCTACAGCCACAGTTGAGCAGATAAGGCCAGATATCGTAGCTCTGAGAAATGTTTATCAATTATAAAATTGTTGTGTTAAATTGGACAGAATTACAGGTGGCATGCAAAGAATCTTCTCATGACATGATATGATATACCTCAAAAATGAGTTTCAGTAATAAAGTCTAACAACAGCAACTGCATGAAGCACAGACATGGGGATTCATCAGACAGATCCATAAATAAACAAGTCATATGTGACAACTGAATCAGCAGACAATAAACACCAACTTGGAGAGAAAATGCCTGATATCATTTTGTTATTAAAACAGTGAAGTACAAACCTAATGCAGAGCTTGCAAGTGACAGCAATATAAGTCACTGATGACATGGACTTGCTTTGTTGTTTTTCAATAAGATTCCAGTCAAAATTTAGTACCTCCAATGAGTCTAATGCAAGATGATTTATCAGTGGCAACTTAATAAAGGATGTTATACAACTGCATGGATTCATTAAATGTACATCAGTTGCAATATTGGATAAATGTCAATGAGATGCATCTTCAGGAAATAAAAACATTGCACAGAACAACATCACACTGTTTCTTGAGTAATCTTGACTCTTGCTACAACTGTCCCTCAAACAATTTACCATAGAGCCAGATACAACTAGAATGTAGTTCATGTTATCAGATCTCTGTACCAACTGTTGTTCCAACAAGGTCAGGTTGTTACAATGTGAAACCCTAGAGGAGCTACATTTCTGCCCTGGAATCTGATGTGATTCTCAAGTACAAGTCCTTCCAATGTCAACTGCTTCTTCTGCCATTTCCATTTAGCTAAAGTACGGAGGTGCTTTAGCACCTAAAATAAGGTTTCTGAAACAGTAAAATGCCAATAACAATGAACTAGGCTATCCAACCATATCACAAAGCAGCTTAACAGCACAAGATATTTTATAAAGAAAAAACTAGCAATAATATAGCACCTTTCATGATCTGGAGTTTCAGCGTAGATTTTTGTGCTCAAGTCTCTGGAATACACTGGAATACTTTAGTTTTAAATTCTAAAATTGTAAATCAGAAGTCGTCACCTCATTCAGAAAGTCCACAGGGATGGCTGGAAAATGAATAGAAAAATGACACTACTGCAGTACTGGCGCTGAGTTTTCAGTTAATTGGATATATCTTTACTTTGCATCCTGACTGTACCGTACCTGATACTGGTGTGCTCAACAGGACACTGCCCCCACCAAAATTACATTTAGTTTGTGCCATGGCTGAGTAATAGCACTCTCACCCCTGAGTCAGAAGGTTGTGGATTCAAGGCTCACTCCAGAGACTTGATCACATAATCTCAGCTGGCACTTCAGAGCAGCACTGAGGGAATGCTGCACTGCTGGAGGTGCCATCTTTCAGATGAGACAATAATGTGAGGCCCTGTTTACCCTCTTAGGTA
This sequence comes from Pristiophorus japonicus, assembly GCF_044704955.1. Lineage (NCBI taxonomy): Eukaryota > Metazoa > Chordata > Chondrichthyes > Pristiophoridae > Pristiophorus > Pristiophorus japonicus. The sequence continues at coordinate 78,517,572 of NC_091986.1, read as the reverse complement.
GACGTAAAATATCCCATGGCACTAATCAAAGAAGACCAAGAAAGTTCTCCGGGGTGGCCTGGCCAATATTTATGCCATAACCAAGATCAGTAAAACAGATAACCTGGTCATTATCACATTGCTGTTGGCAGAACCATGCTTTGCACATATTGGCTGCTGCATTTTCGACATTGCAACAGTGACTATACTTCAAAAGTATTTAATTGGCTGTTAAGCACTTTGGCACACCCTGAAGTCATGAAAGGAACTATATAAATACCCATGCTACGAGGACTGTCCCCAACTCATCTCAATTACAGTAAACTGGAGAGGGACCTTTTTGATTGGACCACAGGTTTACAAACTGGAGTCAACAAGGTCAGCCGTCTTTTGGAAGTCAGGTTAGGGTTTTTTTGGGAGAATGTCAATACTTACAGGGGGTCTCCAAATACATGTCAATAATTATGACCTGCTTGAACAACTAGATCGGTGATTTTTCAAGCAGGTCTTTTCCAGCTGATACATATCTGAGGACACTAAAAAATAATGGGGGAGAAATTCGGTAGTGCTCCATTTGGGGCGTTAACTTTTTAAATTTTGAACATTTAGCGCTAGTGCAAAGGAATCTTAACTTCTTCTACATTGGGCTTCAACACGCCAGGAAGGAAGGGGGCGATAAATCAAGTGGTAATAGAAATATAGAAACATAGAAACATAGAAAATAGGTGCAGGAGCAGGCCATTCAGCCCTTCTAGCCTGCACCGCCATTCAATGAGTTCATGGCTGAACATGAAACTTCAGTACCCCCTTCCTCCTTTCTCACCATACCCCTTGATCCCCCGAATAGTAAAGACTTCATCTAACTCCCTTTTGAATGACCTCAGTGGGATGCTACAGGAGCATTAAGATCAGACCGCTATCCAATTTCAGGTGACTTGCATTCAGCAATCATCCTTCAGTCCTTCACACTAGCTCATTACATCTCTTAAAGGGGAGGTTTTATTAATGTGCAGCTGGTCATTTTCACCAGTCCTGCATCTGAAGTAGACCTGAGAGGAACTGCAAGAATCTTTGCTATGGCTGTTCCTGTTCCCAATCCAGCTGTAAGGAAGAGAGCTCATTGCTTCAATAATGTAGCATTGCAGGGATTGGTAGGGACAGTTGAACAAAGGAGGGAAGTGCTATTCCCGGCCAGTGGAAGGAGGCCATTGCCCCAGGTCTTCAGGGCCATGTGGAGGGAAGTGGCAGAGGAGGTTTCGGCCAGCACTGTCATTCAACGCAGCCTCACACAGTGCCGTAAGAAATTCAATGACCTCAGTCAGGTGGTCAAGGTGAGTACATGCTTCAATAGCTCCTACATATGAGCCTCTGAACCTCTGTCTGTACCCTCTGCACAAAGCATGACTCTCCCATCACTCACCCACAAAACATGCAGCTGCTCAAACTCACCTCCTCATCTCCCGCCTTGCCTACATTGATTGCTACTCAATGACACCAGGCATATCTCTCACACACATAACTGGACTCTTACTCGCACAAATTCCTTTCTTTTGCAGGTCAGATGGCTCATATTCAAAGAGAGCAACAGAGGACTGGCAGGAGTAAACCTCAGCTGCAGGAATTGTCTGACCTGGAGGAGTGGGTGCTGCAGCTCATTGGCGAGCAGCGGCTGTTGGTGACATCAACCCCGCTTGTGGCACCAATGGTATCTTTATCCCCTCCTTTTCTCATCCCACTTCCCCCTCACACCAAAAGGCTATATCACTTTCCAGCTCCTGATAATGTCTGCCTTCCTTGCTCCATTCCTGATGCCCCTGCCCTCACCTTAATGTGAGTCGTGTGCCTTTTATGCTTTCAGATTATCAGCCACCAGGTGGCCAGCCTTTCCCTGAGCCTCCCAATGAGAGTGAGGAAGGAGGAGAGGCGGAGGACCCAAGCACAGTATCACTGCATCTCTCATCGCCAGGCCCCACCTCAGAGACTGGCTCTAAACATTCGTTGGAGGTTAGCTTAGTAGAGGGATCTGCACTGGGTGATGCACCAGGGACGACTGGACTGCAGCAAGACCAAGGGGAAAGGATAGCTCAGGAGCCAGGTCCCCAGAGGGAGAGTTCGTGTGCATATTTTGCTGCACAGGACTCAGAAGAGGATCTCGATGGGGAGGTGTACATAAGAAGGGTGCTGGCCATGCACTCCGAGATGATCGGTGCAATAGAATAGCAAGGGTGCCTGAGAGCCTCTCCGTAATAGTAAGGAGAGTGGAGGAGTCTGTTTCCAACATTTCACAGAGTTCTGCCCATCATTTCCAGTCTGAAAACAATGGTGGACTCACAGAGAGACCATGCGGACCCATACCTCATGACGCTGTCATGGGCAGCTTCCATTGCAGCACAGGTGGAAGTAATGCATCGTCTTAGTGCTATAATGCAGTCAATGGTTGCTGGCATGGAAACTCAGACTGCTCACATGCAATCTCAGCTGGATGCCACGTGAGCTCTGACTGCTGGCATCGTCGCTGGGCCCATCGCAGTCGACCGGGGATTTCACGGTGTTGCAGCAGGCCACCAATTTGTGCTGCAGCAAATTGGGAGGGATGCTGAGGTGCTGTCCTTGGGGAGTGGCAGTGGGTCAGTGGAGCAGGAACCTGCTGTCCTCTCTCAGGATGACAGCATTCCTGAGCCCACAACTGCCACTCCGCCATTGCACTTGTCGCTGCCTGTCATCCAGCCAGGCTGAGGTGGTGCATTCTACAGACGGACCTTCCAGGCCTAGAGCTGATCGAGGGTGTCCTGCATGGCCATCTATAGCCTTTGGCCCTGACATTCAGCAGCCTTCCACCAGCCATGCTGTAGCCACAGGGGATGCACTACGAAGGAGCAGCAGAATAGGTAAAGGCAATGATAAGAGGGGTATAAGGTTTTGCAGAAGGGTGATTCGTAAATGTAATAGTTGTTTATAATTGTGGTGAATGTATTGCGATAAAATTTTTATTGGAATGTTACATATTTGGTGCTGTCTCTCATTTCAGTTTTGGGGCTGTAGTATGGAAGGGCAAATTGATGTGCTGATGGGACATGCAGAGCAACTGGGAAATGGGCTGAAATTCATTGGAACCAAAGTCTTATGAGGTGGTCGCGGACTGCCATTGCCTCCTCCGACGTTGCTGATGCTGCTCCTCCTTCACGACCTCATTGTCCTCTTCCTGCTCTTCCTTGTCTTTCTCCTCCTCATCTTACTGAAGTGGTGGAACTATGCCTGGTGACAATGGCTGCGCCCTCATGATGGCCAAGTTGTGCAGCATACAGCAGATGATGACAAAAAGGGACACCCGCTCAGCCGAGGACTCCTCCCGAGCAATCAAGGCAGTGGAACCATTGCTTGAGCACTCCGATGGCCTGCTCAATGATGTTCCTGGTGGCAGCATGGCTCTCATTATATGAGTGCTGGACAAGAGTGTTGGAGTTGCGGAGGGGAGTCATGAACCAGGTGGAGAGCGGATTGCCTTTGTTTCCAAGCGGCCAGCCGTAAGCTTGATGTGTTGGCTGGAAGAGAGCTGGGACACTGGTCTGGCACCGGATAAATGCATCGTGGCTGCTGCAGGATAGGGGGCATTGACGGTGAGGATTCGGCATGTGTGGTCGCACACCAACTGTACAGTCAGTGAGTGGTAGCCTTTATGGATATGGAAAACCTCAGGACTGTTATGCGGTGCCTGCAAAGTGACGTCGTGCAGTCAATAGCGCCCTGCACCATAGGGAACCTCGCTATTCCGGTAAAGCTGACACGGGTGCAGTCAATGGCGCCCTGCACCATGGGGAACCTCGCTATCCTGGTAAAACCACATGCACGCTCCAGCTGTTTCTCTCTAGTGATGGGGAAGGAAATGTAGAGCATCTGTCACCTCATGGTTAGCAGACTGAGAGATATTGGAGATGTTTCCTGTTGCACATTTGAAGGATCCACTGGTGTACAAATTGAGCATGATGGTCACCTTGTCTGCCACTGAGAGAATTGTGGTCATCCTTGTCATGTTTGTAACTACAATGTAACACCACTGTATTACTGTATACACTCAACTTAGATGCACACCTTGACCACAGGGGGTGAACTTGTGGGAGACACTCCTTACCTGATCACACAGGTATATAAAGGGAGGTCCCATGCAGGGTCATCACTTCTGGATTCCTGTAATAAAGAGTTAAGTTCACAGAGTGGCCTTGTCCCTGGAATGTGTCTCGTGTGGTTTCATGCTGTAGAGTAAGGACTTTACATTGACGACGAGAAACAGGAATTCACAATCCTCGAGAATGGCCTCTGGTGGCACAGAGGAATGGTACTGTGTTGGGGAAGACTGGGACGATTTTGTCGAGAGGTTTCAGCAAAGCTTCGTTACTAAAGACTGGCTGGGGGCTGCAGCGGCCGACAAGCGACAGGCTCATCTTTTGACCAGCTGCGGGCCAAAGACTTATGCGCTCATGAAGGACTTACTGGCACACGAAAAGCCGTCGGACAAAACCTTTGAAGAGCTTAGCAAATTAATCGGGGAGCACCTCAAACCGGTGAGCAGCATACACATGGCTCGACACAGATTCTACACCCACGTTGTGAAGGACAAGCATACCGGACTTTGTGGTGGACCTTCGGCGTTTGGTCAGCCTCTGTAAGTTCACAGACGCCTGCAGGGGGAGATGCTGAGGGATGTCTTTATCGAGGGTATCGGTCATGTGGGAATTTTTCGCAAGTTAATTGAGACCAAGGACTTGACCTTGGAAGCGGCAGCGTTGTTAGTTCAAACTTTCATTACGGGGGAGGAAGAGGCGAAAATGATTTACGCGCGCAATTCTGCTTTTAACGCGGCGATGGATCAGGGAATCAACATCATCAATGCTACTCAGAGCCCCGCAGGCAGATAGGGACAGTCCGACATTTACCACGCAGCAATAGACCCCAGAGCAGGACCTCAACAGAGACAATGGCAGGCTGAACGGAAGTTCACGCGATCACAGTGGACAATGTGGCCTGGGATGGGGCCATTGACACCCACTAATAGGGTACTTAAGAGCAGTCAAAGGGACAGTCAGCGCGGAATTCCGGCCATAGTCCCTTTGTCCACAACAATGGAAACTTTAACTCATGCTGGAGGTGTAGGGGAAAACACTCAGCCAGATCTTGCAGATTCCAACAGTTTGTCTGCAGAAACTCTAATCTCAGTGGCCATTTAGCTCGAATGTGCAGAAAACCTGCAACCAGACTAATATATGAGGCAGATGGACCAGAAGAGGGTTCTGTGAGGCAGGATGACTTTTGGGGCAAATCGATGGACGCCGAGGTTCAGCGGGTCCATGCGGCAAATATTCACAGTTCATACACCAAAACGCCACCAATGATGAGGAGGGTTTTGTTGAACGGTATCCCAGTACGCATGGAGCTGGACACTGGAGCCAGCCAGCCACTCATGGGCGTTCAGCAATTTGAGAAGCTATGGCCACTCAAAGCCAGTAGACCCAAATTAGAATGCATTGAGACACAATTACAGACTGACACCAAAGAAATAATTCCGGTGCTAGGCAGTGCAATGATGGATGTCACACACAATGGGTTAGTGAATCGGCTGCCGCTCTGGATTGTCCCGGACAATGGTCCCGCACTGTTGGGGAGGAGCTGGTTAGCCGAGATGAACTGGAAATGGGGGGATGTTCACGCAATGTCCTCGGTGGAGCGAAGTTCGCACTCACAAGTCCTACAACAATTCGAGTCACTATTCCAACCGGGCGTCGGGACTTTCAAAGGCACTAAAGTAGTGATACACATCACCCCGGATGCCAGGCCAGTGCACCACAAAGCCAGAGCGGTGCCGTATTTGATGCGGGAAAAAATCGAGAGCGAATTCGACCGGCTGTTGAGAGAGGGCATCACCTCGCCTGTTGAATTCAGCGACTGGGCGAGTCCCATCATTCCCGTTCTAAAAGCGGATGGCTCTGTCAGGATCTGTGGTGACTACAAGGCCACCATCAACTGGGTGTCCCAACAAGACTAATACCCGCTCCCCAGAGCGGAGCACCTTTTCGCCACGCTGGCAGGCAGCAAGCTGTTCACCAAGTTGGACCTCACTTCAGCCTATATGACCCAGGAACTGGCTGACGAATCCAAACTACTGACCACCATCACCACGCACAAGGGACTGTTTGCGTATAACAGGTGCCCGTTTGGCATTCGATCAGCGGCCGCAATTTTTCAACGTAACATGGAAAGCCTGCTTAAATCCATTCCGGGAACGATCGTATTCCAGGACGACATCCTCATCACGGGTCGAGACACCGAGGAACAGCTCCACAACTTGGAGGAGGTGCTACACTGACTGGACCGGGTAGGCCTGCGACTCAAGAAGTCTAAATGCATGTTCTTAGCTCCTGAGGTTCAGTTTCTGGGCAGGAGGGTTGCTGCAGATGGGATTCGGCCCACCGAATCCAAAACAGAGGCAATTCGAGCATCCAGGCCCTGCAACACATCATTCCTGGGACTGTTGAACTTTTTCGGGAACTTTCTGCCGAACTTGGGCATGTTGTTGGAGCTGCTACACGTGCTCCTGTGTAAGGGTTGCAATTGGTTTTGGGGGGACTGTCAGGAACGGGCTTTTGATCGGGCGGGAACCTACTTTTTTCAAAAAGTTGTTGACCCTGTACGACCCCTGTAAACGTTTAGTTCTGACATGTGATGCATCGTCCTATGGGGTTGGGTGCGTGTTGCAGCAGGGTAATGCTGAGGGTCAGCTACAACCTGTGGCTTATGCCTCCAGGTTGCTCTCTCAAGCAGAACGGGGATATGGGATGGTAGAGAAGGAAGCGCTTTCATGTGTCTATGGTGTAAAAAAAATCATCAGTACCTCTTCGGTCGGAAGTTTGAATTAGAGACTGACCACAAGCCACTCACATTCCTGCTGTCAGACAGCAAGGCTGTCAAAGCCAACGCATCGGCTCGCATACAGCGGTGGGCTCTCATGCTAGCTGCTTATGACTACTCCATCCGGCACCGGCCCGGTACTGAAAACTGCGCTGATGCGCTCAGCAGGCTCCCACTGGCCACCACCGAGGGGGCAGCTGAGCAAAGCGCTGAGATGGTCATGGCTGTTGATGCCTTTGACAGCGCAGGCTCCCCCATCACAGCCTGCAAGATCAAAATCTGGACAAACAGAGATCCCCTCCTATCCTTGATTAAGAAATGTGTCCTGACTGGGGATTGGGCGCACGCACACGGAGCATGCCCTGAGGAGGTCAGACCCTTCCACAGGCAGATGGATGAGCTCTCCATCCAAGCCGATTGCCTAATATGGGGCAGCCGGGTAGTCATGTCCCAGAAGGGCAGGGAGGCATTCATCAGGGAACTCCACAGCGAGCACCTAGGCATTGTGATTATGAAGGCCATTGCCCGGTCACACGTTTGGTGGCCGGGAATTGATTCAGACCTGGAACACTGTGTTCGCAAGTGCACGACCTGTACTCTACTGGGTAATGCCCCCAGGGAGGCCCCACTCAGCGCGTAGCCCTGGCCCACCAAGCCATGGTCACGCATTCACATTGACTACGCGGGCTCATTCATGGGGAAGATGTTCCTCATTGTAGTAGATGCATACTCAAAATGGATCGAGTGCATCATTCTGAATTCATGCACGTCATCCACCACCGTGGAAAGCCTACGTGCGATCTTTGCAACCCATGGCTTGCCGAACATCCTGGTTAATGATAATGGCCCGTGTTTCACGAGCTATGAATTCCGGGAGTTTATGTCGGGCAATGGCATCAACCACGTTAGGACTGCGCCGTTCAAGCCGGCCTCCAATGGCCAGGCGGAACGGGCAGTCCAAATCATTAAACAAGATATGCTCAGGATTCAAGGACCCTCCCTACAATGCTGCCTATCGCGCCTCCTGCTGGCCTATAGATCCCGCCCGCACTCGCTCACGGGGGTCCCGCCCGCGGAGCTATTCATGAAATGGACACTCAAAACTCGGTTGTCCCTCATCCACCCAGTCCTGACCGACATAGTTTGAGGGCAATCGCAAGTCACAAAATGAGTACCATGACCGTAATTCAAGGGGGAGATGTATAGAAATAACTGATCCTGTATTCGTCCTCAATCATGCCATGGGGCCCAAATAGCTTGAGGGTACTGTAATTGGCAAAGAGGGGAATAGGGTCATCGTGGTAAATCTCAACAATGGCCAGTATGCCGTAAGCATCTGGACCAAGTAAAAAAAAAAGGTTCAGCATCGATATGGAGGAACCTGAAGAAGACCATGAGATGGAGCTCACAGTACCGCCAGCGAACATGCAACAAAAGCAATCAGAAGAATGCACAGTCCCTGAGGTCAGCCTGGACAGGCCGCAATCACCACAGGTGACAGACACTCACATCAGTGTTCAACAACCAGAGCCCCAACTGCGGCGCTCCACGAGGGAGCGTAGACCACCTGAAAGACTAAACCTTTGATCCCAGGCAGACTTTGGGGAGGGGAGGTGATGTCATGTTTGTAACCACAATGTAACACCACTATATTACTGTATACACGCAACCTAGATATACACCTTGACCACAGGGGGTGAACTTGTGGGAGACACTCCTTACCTGATCACACAAGTATATAAAGGGAGGTCCCACGCAGTATCATCACTTCTGGAGTCCTGTAATAAAGAGTTAAGGTCACAGAGTGGCCTTGTCCTTGGAACGTGCCCTCGTGTGGTTTCATGCTGTAGAGTAAGGACTTTACAACCCTGGTCTGACGCTCGAGGTCTAGTTGCAGGAGGTGGCAGAGCTCTGTGACCATGTCCTTGCTGAAGTGCAGCCTTCAAAAATACCAATCCTCGGTGAAATTGATGTAGGAGAACTGCTGCCGGATTACCCTGGGAGGATAAGGTCTTCTATTGAGAGCTCTGTTGGCCCTCCTCCCTCTGATCACATGTAGCTGTCTTTCTGTCTGCCTGAGTTGCCTCTGATGGTGACTTTAGAGCGCAAGGTCCAGTGCCAACCCAGCCCCATGAAACGATATAACTGTTGAACTTCTGTTAAAAAGCTGTCTGCCTACATGGAACTATTGTCCGTCTCAAACTTTACCCGACGCTGGTGCCTTTAAATTGCGTTCCTCCAACCGACTTCTGACTGAAACACTGTTATTGTCAGCTCCAGGCACTAAAACAGGGGGCGAGGGGCAATTTTTCTTCTGGGGCAGTAACGAGGTGCTGTGCACGCTGATGATGTCAGCATTGCTGGGCGCAGCCAAGTGGGGGCTATATGTTACCGATGTAAAATCCCCGGGAAATTTAGCAGGAGGTGCTGTTCTCGCTGCGCTCAGGCGAAAACTCATTTACACCCCGTTAGCACCGGCACTCACGGGAGGCATAAGTAGCCCAATTTCTTCCCCAATTTCTTTAAAAAAACAGATGATCATTCTCTCTCTATCATATTCTGTACTACTGATAAAGAGGGTCTATCAAAATCCTGTCTTTTTTTAATTAGAAACACCTCGGTGCATGGTGAAGCTACAGGAGACCACCAACATTGCAAAAGGATACAAGGCAGATCAAAAAGTAATGATTACCTGACACTAAGTTTGGGTTTCAAAAACCTGAAGATTGTAGGAGGAAGGACAGACTGAGAGAAATAAGTTTTTGCTATAACTTTAGAGAGTGTGAGAAAAGAAGATGTCCGAGTAAGAAACAGCATGATGAACCTTGATTCTAGCATGAGTATGGATGTATGATTGAATGAAGAAGCAAAAATCTACACTAATATGTCTCTCTTTATCTGTAGAATAACTCCACGAGGCCTAGTGCTGTGCTTGAACTGCTGTCTCCTTAATCTCTTTATTGTAACCGAGAGTGAGGCAGCAATGTGGTGACCAGCCTTTTGTACCAGCTCCTGCCTGGGCCTCCCACAGTTGAACCCTCTAGTGGTACCAGCATAGTATATACAGAGTATACATATATGACATACACCACAGTCTGCATGAAAACCTTCAGTCCAAAACATACACACACTTTGCCAATAGGTTAAGCTCTCAGTATGTATTCTATTCTTCTTTGTCAAAATAGATTTTATAGCATATTTTACAGGCGCTAAGTATATCACAAGGTCACACATTCAAGATCTGAATATGAGATGGGTGTATTTTTTTCTATTAATCAAATAGTGACATTGCTTTTCCAAATTCATGGGCTAGACTTCCCTAAAGCCCCCCACCCAGATTGCTGCCCAGAAAAATTACTAAGATTCTGTAAATAACGCTGGTGAAAATTTCCATAAAAAAGGTAAAAAATACCGCCTGGTAAGAAAATGGATCTTACACCAAGATTCTCGGCAGTTTCTTGGCGATTAAAGGTGAAACTAGGTAAAATGGGCAGTTTTTACCGGAATGGATGGTAAATACTTAAAATTTAGACCGAGGCTGCGGTTGGGTCCAGGGACGGGGGGGAGAACTCTTAAAATATTTTTTTAATTAAACAAAAAATTCAAAATTCAAAAACATTCTTAAGACCCTTTTAAACATAATTGTTATCATAGAATTTGAAAAATAATTATAATGAACCTTTAACTTACCTTTCTTTGCAGGGTACTCACCTACCGCCCTGTTTCCGGCAGCTTTTTGTGAGCAGTTTCCTCGGCAGTGCGTACGGGTCTCCGTTGAGGCAAAACTTGGATCGTGGCAGTTTTCTCGACGGTGCACACAGATGCACGGGGGCGGTTTGCTCCCTGGCGGTAGTTTCAAAATGTCGGCGGAACTCTTCAAAAAATAAAGAGGAAACTTTCGGCGGGCGGTTTTTCACCAAAAAAGAGATGTACCGCCGAGAAATGCGCCGAAAATGAAGGGGAAAGTCTAGCCCCATACGTTTTGATCGCATTGGTCCTGCCAGCTTCTTTCATGTACAGCACTAATACTGTTACTATCTGTGTAACACTTACTTTTCTTCTGTTTCATCCAATTTTGATTTCCATCAGCAAGCATCAAGTTTCATGGTAATTTTGGGGGGGATTAAATTGGCCGTATTGTTAAAACAAAAATTCCAATTAGTAAAAAGTTAGAGGTTGCACTTAAAAACTGAAGTGATTTTAAAGATAGTATTAAAATCAGAACGGTATAATAAATAAATAATTTGCATTTATATAGCACCTTTCATGTCCTTTGGATGTCCCAAAGTGCTTCATGATCAATCAACCTCTTTTCACCTGCTGTTACTGTTGTTTTGAATGCAAATATGGCAGCCAATTTGCACACCGCAAGGCCCCCATAAACAGCAGGGAGATGAATGACCAGGTAATCTGTTTTCGATGGTGTTGATTGCAGGGGAGACTAGAACTAGAGACCATATATATAAGATAGCCATTAATACATCAAATAGGGAATTTAGGAGAAACTTCTTTACCCAGAGAGTGGTTAGAATGTGGAACTTGCTACCACAAGGAGTGGTTAAGGTGACAAGCATAGATTAATTTAAGGGGAAGCTAGATAAACACATATAGGAAAAAGAAATAAAAGGATATGTTGACGGGGTTTGATGAAGAAGTGTGGGAGGTGGCTCATGTGGAACATAAACAGTGGCATATACAAGTTGGGCCTAATGGCTTGTTTCTGTACTGTGACGTCTATGTCATATTATGTAATGCTGCTCTTCTTTAAATAGTGTGATGGGATCTTTTATATCCCTTCTGAACAGGCAGATGGTGCATCACTCTAACATCTTTCCCAAAACATAACATTGTCAATAATGCAGCACTCTCTCAATACCTTTACCCAGGTGTCCCTTCTAAGGAGTATAATTTTGTAGATCTTTTTCTTCAAGCTTTAAAATACTTCATGAGTTTACTCTTCCAGGGATAAAGTATGCATCAACCACCAAACACTTAGCAGAAGTACCTGGTCCATGTCTGAGTCATACAGGAGGGTGGGTATACTGTAACCCACAGGCTTGGTGGCAGATTTGAGGGCCTGATCTTCGAACACTCTTTTCATGAGACTCCCAAAGCAAGCACTCTACTTGGAACTCCTTCACGGCAAATGAGCCAAAGGTGAACAAAGGAAACGTTTCAAGGACACCCTCAAAGCCTCCCTGATAAAGTGCAACATCCCCACTGACACCTGAGAGTCCCTGGCCAAAGACCGCCCTAAGTGGAGGAAGTGCATCCGGCAAGGCGCTGAGCACCTCGAGCCTCATTGCTGAGAGCATGCAGAAACCAAATACAGGCAGCGGAAAGAGCATGCGGCAAACCAGTCCCACCCACCCTTTCCCTCAACGACTGTCTGTCCCACCTGTGACAGGGATTGTGGTTCTCGTATTGGACTGTTCAGTCACCTAAAAACTCATTTTTAGAGTGGAAGCAAGTCATCCTCGATTCCGAGGGACTGCCTATGATGATGATGAACAGGATTATCAGCATCAGTTCAGATCTATATAATAATACTGTCTTTCATTTGTTCTGCATTATTTGAACTTGATGAATTGGATCACTATTGCTCTAACTCATTCCAACTTCCAATAAATGCTTCTTGAACACTTCTAATGCAATGGTGGTATTCACCATTGTTCAGTACTTTCAAATTATAAGAACTGCCAGGTCACTTCAGTATGTTCCGAATTCTTAAATTAAAAAAACTATTAAGAAAGGTGAGGCGGTTGCCATAGATTGACAATACAATCTGTTATCTCAGACACATTTGATAAGGAAAAAGCAGATAAACAACTGAAGTAGAGGAAGTTGTAAGGTTATGGTGAGAATAAGGCACTGGTATTAGTTTTCGATTCTATTACCTAAACGTTGGCACAGACTTGGTGAGCTGAAGAGCCTCCTTCATTTCTATAAATGTCTATGGTTCTAATTATAAAAACTGATCAAACTCAAAAGAATTTATGACCAGTCATCTTTAAAAATGTTCATCTTAAAGTCTCCATGCAACATCACATAGCAAGACAATGGACTCAATTTTCCCTAGTCATTTGCGCCGTTTTTTGGCATATTTATTTTTTTCCAAGTTTCCCCCTGCGATCTGAGTTATGATTTTTCTAGGCCAGTTTCTTTTTACGTCATGTCTGTGCCAGTTTTTTCAATTGTTCGCAGTTTGCCAAAAAATTTTCTTCATAGGTCAGCGTATCTGGCCACTCCTGAGAAACCTTCTGGGCACTTAAGAAAACCAGCGCACATTGAGAAATCGCGCTTAAAGACGCCATTGTTTTTAAGGCGAAGATTTTGGAGGGAGTCAAGAACACTGTAAAAATCAATAATAAAGTTCAACTTTTTTTAACCAGTCAACGTAATAAATGTAAATTTTTTGGATTTCAGAAGTTTTCTCATTTTTTTACTCACTCACGCGCTACCACCAAACATCTTGAAGCAGGACCGGAGGGTTGTAGCTTTGGCCGGCAGGATCAGCCTCGCGCCCGGGCACAGTGGTTTGGGGCTTGGCTAGATAACAAGCCATGGGGTGGGGGGGGGAGCGGGGGAGGAAGAGAGAGAGCGAGGTGCCGATTGAAAGTCTTCTGAAGACTGCAATGAGTGGGGGTAGGGAGGTGGGGGGCAGAGAGAAGGGGAGAAGTCACAAGACTGCAATTAGTTAAGGGGGGGGAAGAGGAGAAGTCACAAGACCTTGAGTGTTGTCCATCCATACAGACCTTGGGGAGAGAGAGAACTGTGAACCTGTCCTGTCTGCTTTCCTGCCGTTTTGAGTTTTCAAAGGTTAAATTTAAGTATGGGGGCAATACTAACAATGCCATACCTTGTGTGAGCCGTCTGCATCATGATGCTATGTAGGAGACAATTGATTCAACGTCATCGCATCAGGAACATCAGAGCCCATAAGGTGCTGGGTAGGAGGCCTTACCCACCTCGAGTATATCGAGACAGTCATTCATACCTCCACCTGAGTGATGCAGACTGTGTCAGAAGGCTGCGTTTCCACAAAGAAGTTGTAACTGAGATCTGTGTGTTGGTAAAAGCAGACCTGCAACCTAGAAGCATCAGAGGGATTGCTTTGTCAGTTGAAGTGAAGGTTACAGATGTACTTTAATTCGATGCCTCTGGCTCATTTTAAGCTAAAACTGGGGATGTGTGTGCCATCTCTCAGCATGCAACACATGTCTCCATTCGTCAGGTGACAGCTGTACTGTATGCGCAGAGGAATGACTTCATAAAGTTCCCCATGACTGCCCAAGCAATCCATGACAGGGCTGTGGGCTTCTCCAGGATTGCTGGCTTCCCAAAGCTACAGGGCTGCATTGATTGTACCCACATCCTTGCAAGCTCCTTTGGAGGATTCCGAGATGTACTGAAAGAGAAAAGTCTTCCACTCCATTAATGTACAGCTCGTGTGTGACGACATGCATGATATCATGTCAGTTGATGCACCCATGATGCGTTCATCCTACACGACCATGTTATATCTGCCATGTTTCAGCAGCAGCAGCCAGAAGAGCAGAGCTGGCTACTGGGAGACAAAGGGTACAGCCTCGCCACCTGGCTCTTGATGCCCCTACGCGTAACCCGGACGGAAGCTAACTGTGAATACAACATGTCGCACATTGTGTCATGCAGCATCATAGAGAGGACTATTGGCATCTTGAAATAGCATTTCCGATGCCTGGACCATTCTGGAGGCTCCTTGCTGTACTCCCCTGAGATTGTTGGTCAGTTCACTGTTGTGTGCTGCATGCTGCATAACTTAGCCATCATGAGGCAGCAGCACTGACAGTGGAAGATCCACCTGCGGTGAGAGTGGCTGATGATAATGAAGTGGAAGATGCAAATGATGAGCAGGAGGAGGACAATGAGGATGAGGAAGCCATGCAAGTGTCTGAGGCCAGAGCACTACGGTGGAGGAGAGCGGGCCATTGTGCCCCTTTAACGATTGCTCGAGCCTTGCACCAGCAGCTCATCCATGAATGCTTTACTGATGCCTGAGGGCTCAGCGACAATTATTCCACATGGACCATGTTTACTGTTTGGAGCTGTTCCATAATGTTGTGTTGTGTTAATGGAAGAAATAATAGAAATGATTCAGTTTTAATGTAAAATATATTTTGTTCAGAAGTTTAACAAATAGTTCTTTTTTGCTTAACTTAACATTAATAAAATTATTCTTGTATCAAACTTTACTTTAAGATCACTCTTTACGATCACTTAAAATCTTTAAGATCACTTGCAAACGTTTAAACTTGTAAATTTACAAAACTTACAAAAAACTTTTAATTTGAGATTAGTTACAACAGTAACAACAATAATAATAACAACAACAGCAAAGGAAGGCTGTACCCATCAATCTTTCCTGCACCTTATTCCATGACCGCCCGCTGCACTTGGTCTTGGATTGTCCATAATCCCTGCCCGCAGGTGCTGGCGCAGTATTTCTGGGCTTGGTACCAAGCTTATTCTTTCTAAGATCTCGGGTACTGTGAACCTGTTGAGGGGGCGGGGGCTTCGGCGGCAGGTGGTAAGTTGGAGGGCCTTACTTTGGGCTCTTCAGAGGCTGGTGTGGGGATTGGAGTGGGAGTGACAGTTGATTCTGTCAATGTGTGCGGGGTCTGGACGTGTTCCTTTATTGCAGCAGCAAACTCCAACATGCCGTCCCTCATGCACCCTGATGGTGTCTCAGCGACCTGCAACATTCCCTCCCTCAAGGTCAGTGGCATGGTTTGCACTCCCTCTGACATTCCCTCCCTCATGGCCACTATTCCCTCACTCCTGTTCAAGATCTTTCCCTTTTATTACGTGCCACCTTCCTCTGCAAAGATGAAAACCTAACTTTTTAAAGAGGGTATCTTTCTGCTGGGTGGGACATATAGGTGGTCACATTTACAATTGCAATTGCATTGAATAAATGAAAATATTACTTACACTAACAACTTGATCAAGGTCCTGCCATTTCTTTTTATACTGGCCTCCAGATCTCGTGGTGGTCACCATTGGACAGTAATCTTCTGCAACTTGGTTCCAGTGTTTTATCATTTCTTTGGGGAGAACTTTTATGTGACCTCTGCTGGTGTCCAGCTCTTGCCATCTGTTCTCAATCACAGTAACTAGTGCTTCCACTTCTGCCCAACAAATTCTTGGTCCTTACACAGCGTTGCATCTTGCACTGCTGCAGCTGTGATTTTTCCAATGTTCTCACACAGCACACAATGTTCTCATACACACAACTGGCTCTTTAAAAATGGCCGATTGCCAACTAGGTGCTGTATTGTGCATGCGCGTCAGAAACTTAACTTTTTTTCCCGCGCATGCACAGAAGGTGCGGCATTGTTTTTCAGTGCAGACAGCAGGCTCCACCCCCCAAAACGACTGGAAACGATGTGCAGCACCAAATTCGAATTATAGATTGGGGAAACTTTGGCAAATTATTTCTGCCACATTTCTAGCCTAGAAAAATGGGCGTAACTTAGGCAATACACCAGAAAATGGGCTTGGACAAAATTGAGTCCAATATGTGCACTATAATGAACTACACGGTACATTCTTTTACACAAAATGTGTTAGCCTCAAAAAGATTGCATGCATAAAAAGGAGGGAGACAGAAAGCAGGTAACTGTAGACCAGTTAGCATAACATCTGTCATTGGGAAAATGCTGGAGACCATTGTTAAGGAAATGGTAGCAGGGCATTTGAAAAATTATGATGCAGTCAAGCAGAGTCAGCATGGTTTTATGAAAGCAAAATCATGTTTGACAAATTTTCTGGAGTTCTTTGAGCAGGGTGGATAAGGGACATCCAATGGATATGGTATATTGGATTTCCAGAAGGCATTCATTCGTTAAGGTGCCACATAGAAACAGAAACATAGAAAATAGATGCAGGAGCAGGCAATTCAGCCCTTCGAACCTGTACTACCATTCAATATGATCATGGCTGATCATGCAACTTCAGTACCCTACTCCTGCCTTCTCTCCATATCCCCGATCCCTTTAGTCGTAAAGGCCATATCTAACTCCCTTTTGAATATATCCAATGAACTGGACTCAGCAACTTTCTGTGGTAGAGAATTCCATAGGTTCACAATTCTCTGGGTGAAAAAGTTTCTCCTCAACTCGGTCCTATATGGCTTACCCCTTATCCTTAGACTGTGACTCCTGGTTCTGGATTTCCCCAACATCGGGAACATTCTTCCTGCATCTAACCTGTCCAATCCCGTCAGAATTTTATATTCTTCTATGAGATCCCCTCTCATTCTTCTAAATTCCAGTGAATATAAGCCTAGTCAATCCAGACTTTCTTCATATGTCAGTCCTGCCATCCCAGGAATCAGTCTGGTGAACCTTCGCTACACTCCCTCAATAGCAAAAATGTCCTTCCTCAGATTAGGAGACCAAAACTGCACACAATACCCAAAGTGTGGTCTCACCAAGGTTACATAAAAGGTTACTGCACAAGATAAGAGCTCACGGAGTTGGGGGTAATATATTTGCATGGATAGAAGATTGGCTAACTAACAGAAAACAGAGAATCAGAATAAATGGGTCATTTTCTAGTTGACAAACGGTAACTATTGAAGTGACAGGAATCGGTGCTGGGGCCTCAACTATTTAAAATCTATATTAATGACATCGATGATGGAATCGAGTGTAATGTAGCCAGGTTTGCTGATGATACAAAGGTGGGTGGGAAAGTAAGTTGTGAGGAGTCTGCAAAGGGATTGTGGGCTAGATTTTCCATTATTTTGGCATGCAAAACGCCCACTTAACATCCATTTTAACACTGAAATGAGGTGTAATGCCCAGATATCGCCCATTTAGCCATAAAATGGAAACTGATGCCCATTTTTCTGACACTTATCACCGAGCGTTACTTTCGCCATGTATGTAACGCCGGGAAAAAAATAATACAGCCCGCCCACCTTTTTTGGGCGGAATCATCAGAATAGATGAACCCAACACCCATAATATCGGCCAGCGTTAATTTCGGCACATAATTAATGCCGAGATTTAATAATACTGACTGCCCACTGTTTTTTGTTGTTAAGATCACATTTGCCAAAACTACCGCCCAGTATATTGCCCATCCTTACTTTCGGCACCTTGCACACATCTCACCGACAATATCGCTCGCCAAAAAAACCACTAGGAAAAAGTTGAACAGCGGTATGGACGGCATGTTCTAAATCGCAAGTTGCATCATTTAAAAGGTTGCTCTGCTTCAACCTCGGGGTAGATCGGATGTACTCTGGAGGTGTTTGGAGGTGATGTGAACATCTGAACAAACATCTTTTCATATTGTGGACGATTGGAATTTAGTGGGTGTCTTAGTGGAGACATTCATTCTCTAAGAACAATCGGTAGAAAACAGATCGCTATCGGAATGGGGCCTGTCATTTCTCACCCTCTCTTGATGACCACTCACATGCTGCAGACTCAAGATGGCAGAAGGTACACTCGACAGCATCATGTGCCCAATGTAAGACATGACAGACTGATGAGGAGGACCAGATGTTCCACCCGCCAGTCTAGCGTAGGAGCCCACGTATTCCAGGAGCTTCTGTGCAGCCTGGGATCACATGACTCAGATCAACCAATGGAAATGTCGTACCCCCATTCACAGTCAAGGTGATCTTTGTCTGTATGGAGATTACTATTTCTATGAATGGGGATACCCCCAAAACACACAAACTTTTAAAATAAATAAGAAAAACACTTCACATGTTTACAATTAATTGAAATTGAATGTATTTAAATGTTTTAGACAAAAAAAAAGTTTTAATTTTTTTGAATATGTTTTAATAGAGGTAAAAATAAACTTACCTTAATGGGCAGAGTTTTTAATATAAAAATTATTGATCACATTTTCTTTTTCTATCTTTTAAAACTCTTACGCTGGTAAAAGCATGCCTTACGCCTGCTTTTAACAGGTGTAAGCATTTGAAGGACATTTCCTGGGCAAATAGTCCAAATCTCCACCCGTGAAGGCCCTTCTCCTGGGGATGCGTTGGAACTATCAAACAGAATTTTGACAGTCCGCAAGTGCCGCATTTTGGCACATGCTCATTGCGCACCGAGAACCGGCACTTGCGGGACCTCTACTGATGCGTGCACAGAGACCGCAATTTTTGGCCCATATATTTCTCGGATGGCAGTTAGATGCAATAACACTACAAGCCATGCTTCTTTTTGTCATCACCCCATTGTGTATACCACAATTCTTCAGAGTACATTAAAAATCTATGTCTGTGGCAGCATTCCATACTCGCCCATTTAACTTTGCATCCAAATGTTGAATAAAACTAAAATTAGCCTTGGTTTGCTGTCCAACACACATGTAATTAATGCTCAATAACTCTTCAGTCAAATATACCAATTAGCATAAATTAAAAGAAAAAAAATTAATGGGGCAGACAAAAAAAAAAAATTCCATCCCAATTCATGTTTACAGAAAAAGCTTAATACGGATAACCTTATATTAGGCTCAATTTTGGCCAGGAGTTGCTCTGTTTTTTTTTGGAGTAGGCTGCTTTTTCTGGCGTAACTTAAAAATCCCCAGTTTCCCCAATCAATTTGCACCAGCGTAATTTTTTTTAGGTTAGTTTTTTTTCTCAAAAGGAGGCGTTACCAGCCACCTACGCCAGTTCTGGCCATTTAGGCAACTTTGGCCAGCTAATAGTTACTCCATTTCTACTTAGGCCAGCGTATGTGGCCACTCGAGGAAACCCTTGTGGAGAGTTAAAGAAATCTGCACAGGTAAGGAAATCGCCGCAGGTAAGTCCAGCAGATGCCCGGACAGTAGCAGTAGGAAAAGTAAGAGAGAAGGGGAGAGAGAGATGGGGGAGGAAGAGAGAGGTGGGGGAAGAGAGAGGGGGTGGGGGAGGGAGATTGGTTGGGGGTAAGCCTTTGACCAGGAGGGAGGAGGCCACTTGGCAGGGCTAGGGGCGGGCAGGAGAACTGATAGATCAAGCAGAGTCTGCATGGTTTTATGAAAGGGAAATCATGTTTGACAAATTTGCTGGAGTTCTTGAGGATGTAACAAGTAGGGTGGATCAGGGGGAACCAGTGGAGGTGGTGTATTTGGATTTCCAGAAGGCATTCTATAAGGTGCAGCATAAGAGGTTATTGCACAAGATAAAACTTCAAGGGGTTGGGGGTAATATATTAGCATGGATAGAGGATTGACTACCTAACAGAAAACAGAGAGTCGGGATAAATGGGTCATTTTTCAGTTGGCAAACAGTGACTAGTGGGGTGCCGCAGGGATCAGTGCTGGGTCCTCAACTATTTACAATCTATATTAATGACTTGGATGAATGGATCGAGAGTAACGTATCCAAGTTTGCTGATGATAATAAAATGGGTGGGAATGCAAATTGTGAGGAGGACACAAAAAATCTGCAAAGGGATGTAGACAGGCTAAGTGAGTGGCAAAAATTTGGCAGATGGAGTATAATGTGACAAAATGTGAGGCTATCCACTTTGCCAGAAATAATAGAAAAGCAAATTATAATTTAAATGGAGAAAAATTACAAAATGCTGCAGTACAGAGGGACCTGAGGGTCCTTGTGCATGAAGCACAAAAAGTTAGTATGCAAACACAGCCAGTAATCAGGAAGGCAAATGGAATGTTGGCCTTTATTGCAAGGGGGATAGAGTATAAAAGCAGAGAAGTTCTGCTACAACTGCACAGGATATTAGAAAGGCCACACCTGGAGTATTGCATACAGTTTTGGGCTCCGTATTTAAGGAAGGATATACTTGCATTGGAGGCTGTTCAGAGAAGGTTCACTAGGTTGATTCCGGAGATGAGGGGGTTGATTTATGAAGATAGGTTGAGTACGTTGGGCCTATACACATTGGAGTTCAGAAGAATGAGAGGTGATCTTATTGAAACATATGAGGTAATAAGGGGGCTCGACAAGGTGGATGCAAAGAGGATATTCCCATTCATAGGGAAAACTAAAACTAGGGGACAAAGTTTCAGAACAAGGGGCTGCCCATTTAAAACTGAGACGAGGAAAAATTTCTTCTCTCAGAGGGTTGTAAATCTCTGCAATTCTCTGCCCCAGAGAGCTGTGGAGACTGGGTCATTGAATATATTTAAGGCGGAGATAGACAGATTTTTGAGCGATAAGGGAATAAAGCATTATGGGGAGCGGGCAGGCAAGTTGAGCTGAATCCATGATCAGATTTGCCATGATCTTATTGAATGGCGGAGCAAGCTTGAGGGGCAAAATGGCCTACTCCTGCTCCTATTTCTTATGTTCTTATGTTCTTCTGGCTGCTGCTCTAATGCAAGATGAAAGCATCATGGATGCTCCCTGGATATTTTACATCTATTGCCATGTTACGCTAAGTATGTTCGTAGATGATCTGTATGTTCAGTGAGTGGAATCCCTTTCAGAAGTCGTGCCTCTGTGCAAACTGGCGAATGCAGCTATGTGTAGCGTGCTGCGAGATGCAGCATATATAGAAACATAGAAATTTACAGTGCAGAAGGAGGCCATTTCGGCCCATCATGTCCGTGCCGGCCGACAATGAGCCGCACAGCCCTCGGTCAGCAGCCCTGAATGTTACATATAAACCTATGAAACATGAACAATGGCAGAAAGGTAAAGAGCACCCAGCCCAACCAATCCGCTCCACACAACTGCAACACCCCATACACTGAAACATTCTACACTCCACCCCAACCGGAACCCCTGTTGATACCTGAAAGGAGCCGGCAAGTGCCGCAGTTGCCTTGACCTCGACGGGCAGTGCAGTCCTCCTCCCACTTCTCGGCCATATGTCTGCCTTTATGAACTGGCATATCTCTGCGATCACCTCTTTTTTAAAGCACAACATTCTATCGCACTGTACCTCAGTCAGGTGCAGGTATCAGCACTTCTCCCTGTAAACCCGTTCGGGTTAAGACCTCCTCCCCATAAGTATGCGACCTTTGTGCTTATGCTGATAATGCTGCCGAATAAGCTTCTTCGATGAAAAGCCATGATAGCATAAACATGCACCATATATGGCAAAGATAAAATAGCGTATTTCTTTAAAAGTTCTTAAATGTCCTTAAAAACAAATTAACAAAAAGCTCAATCAGTAAATGCAGCCTTCCCTCCAAAAGCTTTAACTCAGTTCCATTTTTGAAGATAGCGCCGTTAACATTTTACAACCTTGAAAAACTTTTCACACAAAACCCTTATTAACACCCAACCTGCAAAGTGACGTTTATTGGTATCTAGTGCCGATCTATACTGACTTTCTGAAGTCACAATTGTATCTGTTCTTTTTGGAACAGCCCGGTGTTTGAAAAGAGGAACTTTAAAATTGCTTTAAAATTGTGGAGAATTAAAAATAGTTTCCAATAAAATAAAGTTAATATTTTCTTCAAAGTGGCAATTAAAAAAATACCAGCTAAAATTCGGCGTGTGAGTACGCAAGTTAGCTTTAACAGGCCCATTGTAAACAAACCAGTGATTGGATTTATGTTGAAGAGAACCCAAGATGGTTCGATTATTGCCGATTTCCATCCGACTCCACCAGGTAAGGCAAGCTTTTTAAAACCGGTATTTAGCACTGTCCTTAAAAATATCCTTATTGGGAAAACTCGCAAAAAATGGCGTTATTGTTGGGTTTGACCTCGAGTGACATCACAAAAATGTTTCTTAAAAAAAATCGGCCCTTATTTTTTAAGGACAGCGTTACACCACTGGCGAAACCAGCAAAATGGTCCTAAATTTTGTTAGCTCCAAAAAAAACCTTTTAGCTCTCGATCCTTACGGTGACGAATTTAGGGCCCATAGTGCCTTCCATGACATCATAAAGCACTTTATAATTGTAGTCACTGTTGTAATGTAGGAAATGCAACAGACAATTTGAAAGCAACAAGATCCCACAAACAGCAATATGATAATGACCAGATAATCTGTTTTAGGGATGGTGATTGAGGGATAGATAATGGCCAGGACAGTCAGGAGAACTCTCCTGATTTTCTTTAAAGTAATGCCATGGATTATTTTACATCCACCTGAGAGGGCAGACTGTTTAATATCTTACCTGAAAGACAGGACATTTGATAGTGCAGCACTCACTCAGTACTGCACTGAAATGCCAGCCTAGATTTTGTGCTCAAGTCTTTGGAGTGAGACTTGAACTCACAATCTTGTGACTCAGGGATAAGAGTACTACCTTTTTTTAAAACTGGTTTAATTTGTCTCCCATTACATATATTAATCTATTATACTTTAAAAATTGATCATAAAATACAATCTTTAAATTCATTTCTGAATAAAACATTCACACAGCCTTATAGTGATGTTTTAGCTTATATTTAAAATACTCTTTTAGGTTTATTCTCCTCCGCTTATAAAATAAAGCATTCCTTCTTTGTGCAATCACAAATCTAGCCAAACTGAACATTAAATTAATTGCCGCTCCGCTAGACTTGGGCAGACTCTCCTGCAATTTTAATCTCAAAATTGAGTCACGCAGGATTCCCTTTCTCGATCTTCAGTCCCCACCCAGCAAGAAAACCTCACACAACTGTCGAACATAGTACTTAAAATCATTTAACTGCAGATGTAAGACCAGTAAATGGGCCAGAGTCTCATCTCATGTCCCACACACTGGGCAAGTTGCCACCACCACTTGTCCAATCTTACATAAGACCATCATCATAAAATCCAGTTAGGAGCCAATTTGAAACCCAGTTCAATCCACTCTGGACATTTAAAATTCACCCACACTCCCTTCCAAATCCTGTTGAAGTCCAGTTGTGGGTATATACTCTGCCAAAACTACTGACCAGCAGTTGTCTTAATTCTCCATTCTCTAAATATCCCATAAAGACCTTGAGTATTACAGTTATCAAATTGGACCAACTCCATCTCTTTCTACAGCAGAAAGCTTGGAAAAGCGGGACACATATTTTTACCTGCTTTGGAGATTTGCACATTTATTTATTCTATCCAATCCTGTGGCATTGCCTTCAGGATCTTCTCATGCATAATCATAATTGCTGTTTCCCCTACCTCCTGATCCTCCTCCCAAACCGTATCCCTCACTACCGCTTCTGGCAACCAACCTGGAATTACCTCATATAATACATCTTTCACATATATAATACCAGCTTTTATAAAAGCTTGATTAAATAATACCACTCCTTCAATGTTGACCCACCTTTTCAAAAATAAGGGCTGATCTAAAAATTCCTCAGCACCCCTGGGCAGAAACTGCACACTTTAAAAAAATTGGGCCCAAGTTTATACAACCCCCATATTAAACCTAGGGAGAGGTTTAATTGATTTCAAAAACATATTATTATATTCCATATGAAATATCCCCTGTCCTCCTATCCCACTTCGTTTAAAAAAATATTGTGATTATTTCACACTGTCCTTTTTCTATCCTTTTGCACATGCGTCCTCTAGACTCTGCCCCTGACGCCTCCCGCCTGAAACCGGAACTGGAAGTGGGGCCCCACGATTGACCACGTTGTTCCTCCGACTCCGACCGAGCTACTGATCCTCCGAGCTTCAGCTGGGCGAGCGGGCGAGGTGGGGGAGGGAGAGACATGGGGGGGGGGCGGGGGGGTGGAGAGAGAGAGACCTGGCGGGGCGGGAAGAGAGATGGGGGGAGAGAGAGAGAGATGGCGAAGCGGGAGGGGGGATCGGAGGGGAGAGAGGGAACTCAGGGAAGACAGATCACATTCTTTAGGTGTAAAGGGTGACAGATCACCCTTTACACCCACACCCGATTTCCCAGAAAGCTCGGTGCATGTGTTTCAAGGGATATCATTGGAGTGGATGAAATCCAGAAGTCACGACACTGTCATAATTCACTGCATGCCCAATAAATCTGTTAACAATCCGTTACCAACACAATGCCCTTTGATGAAATTTTTCCCGAAACCAAGGAGGCAAAATTGACGCTTTTTATAGCCCTGTTAGTGCCCCCGGGGTGGGGTGCTAACAGGGCGCAATGCACTTCTCACCCGGGGAAGGAGGGCGCTATTGCCTTCTGAGAAATTCCATGGCAGCATCGCACGTGGTTAGCATCCTGGGCCACCGCACAACCGGCAATGACATAATTTGTGTGGCAACCCCTCACCAACCCATGCCAACCCCTAACTGCCCCATGGGGGAAATTGCCCCACAGGCCACAAGGCTGGTGCAAGTGGATGTTAACGACAGCTTGGCAAGTCACGAAGCTGGCCGACATCCACTCTCGGGTCACTCATTAAAGTTGAGGGCGCCAGAGCCCCGGGCCTCCATCCTTTTTTGTCTCTCGGGACGGCTCAACAATGGCGACACTTGTGTGGTCAGGGCCACCATCATGGGTGCCAGGTTGCAGGCCCAGTGGCCTATGGTGGCCATCAGAGGCCATGCAGAGTGCACAGCGGCCCTCCCCTTTAATCGAAGGGGAGGGGAGTTGAAGTGCATCAGCGCCACGAGGAGCACCTGCAGTGCTTCCTTCAGTGCTCCAGTTACCACCCCGGTTACCGCCCCTAGCTCCCGTCTCCATTCCCCCTGCGGCAACAGATTCTTTAGGGAGAGCCGAGCCGCATTGTAGCTTGACTCTGCCTTGGACCCACACTCCCTTCTGCTGTCTTTATTATTTTGCACCATACCCTGTGTGGCTTCCACCAGCTCCATCTTGTTCTCCGGTCCGCAATCTACTGCCACTTCTTGTGCTCTTTTCTTCTTCCATTCGTTGGCTATGTCCTCCAACCTGCTCCGCTTCTCCGGCCACTCCATTCACACTTCCTGTTCCTTCTCCCATCTCCTGATCACTCAAGAGGCTTCCTTCTACCTCACACTCACAGCAGGTGGGACCTTTGTGACACACCCCATAGCTCTCCACCCTGCGGTTCTGAGTGATGTGTCCAGACTTGCTGCAGTTGTAACAGTACAAGTCTGGACAGCTTTTTACAAGATGGTCGTGTCCAAGACAATAATAACAAACCTTCACCTGGTTATCGTGCAGTACCCATTGTCTCAAATTTCATGCTATAGGGTAGTGACCTCACCCCCTCTGGGAACCACACCATCACAGAACGTGTTCCTTCTGCTACCTGCGTTCCTGGATAATATCTCCTCTTTATTGTGGAGCAGAATTTTATGTTCCACGACTGCACTTTTTTAATTAGCACATTATCCTCAATATAAGAATGAGACCATCACCTCTTTGGAATTTAGCAGATATACCTCCAAGAACTAATCTCCAACCTTCAAACTCAGTAAAAAGTCTTTCCACCTCCTCTCGGCCACTGACCATCACCTCGAACCCAACATTTGGCTTTGGTTGACAGGCAAAGCAGCTTCTTTGTCGCAGTCCTCATGTAGTGTCTGGATAATATCCCAAGCTCGTATCTCCTTATCCTTGCATGGAACCACCACTGTGTATTCCTTTCCAAATCTCCTGGAATCCCAGCCTGAATCTTTGGTCCTTTTATTCTCCCTTCTCCCAATATTTTCTCCCCTGATTAACTTCATTCTGGGAACATTGTCCTCTGAGAAGCCCGGCACTCCAGACCCCCCATCCGACTGCTGTTTATGGACCAAAAAGGTCCTAAAACCTGAAAAAGCAAGAACCCACATCCAACATTTTCCAAACTCACTCAACCTCCCTGCAGTAATCAAGCATCAAGTAGCACCAACTCACTCCAGCTTCTCTCACCTAACGAGTGTTCCCATTCAGCCAAAGCTAACACTTATAATGAGACTTTACTAGAATTTAAAGAGGTCAAATCTGTAACAAATGAGGAAGTCTGGTCCATTGGGAAATTCTCAATAGATCACCTACAATTTCCACATCAGCTATTTTTCCAAATGTATTTAATCTCCTGTGACAGGTTATTAAACAAGTTAAGAAACACAAAAATGATTTGTTCTCCAGAATGTTAGGGCAGCTCAGTCCCGTGGAGAGCACATCCTGTGCCATGTGGGAAGTCCTGGATGCTTTGCGTAGCCTGGACAATTACATGTGCAGGAAGTGTCACCAGTCGCAGCAACTTGAGCTCCACGTTACGGAGCTTGAGCAGTGGCTGGAGTCACTGCGGTGCATCCGCGAGACTGAGAATTTCATGGATTGCACATTTCTGGAGCTGGTCACCCCACAGCTTATAAGTGTGCAGGCAGAGGTCAAATCTGTAACAAATGAGGAAGTCTGGTCCATTGGGAAATTCTCAATAGATCACCTACAATTTCCACCGTCATCTATTTTTTCAAATGTATTGGGAATGGGTGACCACCAGACAGAAGAGGAGGATGAGGCAGGTAGGGCAGGAGTCCCCTGAGTCCATCTTGCACTCCAACCAGTACTCTGTTCTGACTATTGGTGAGGGCGATGGTGCCTCTGGGGAGTGCAGCCAGGGCCAAGTCCACGGCACCATGGGTGGTTCAGCTGCACGGGGGGGGGGGGGGCGAGGAAGAAGAACGGAAGAGCAATAGTGGTAGTGGATTTGATAGTCAGGGGAGCAGACAGGTGTTTCTGCGGCCGCAGACATGACTCCAGGATGGTATGTTGCCTCCCTGGTGCCAGGGTTAAGGATGTCACCGAGCGGCTGCAAGACATTCTGTGGGGAGAGGGTGAATAGCCAGAGGTCGTGGTCCATACAGGTACCAATGACATAGGTAGAAAGAGGGATGAGGTCCTGCAGGCAGAGTTTAGGGAGCTAGGAGAGAGATTAAAAAGCAGGACCTTAAAGGTCGTAATCTCCGGGTTACTGCCAGTGCCACGTGCTGGTGAGTATGGAAATAGGAGGATAGAGAAGATGCATGCATGGCTGCAGAGATGGTGCAGGTGGGAGGGCTTTAGATTCCTGAGGCACTGGGACCATTTCTGTGGGAGGTGGGACCTGTACAAGTCAGACAGGTTACATCTCAACAGAGCCGGGACCAGTACCCTCACTGGAGGGTTTGCAAGTGCTGTTGAGGAGGGTTTAAACTAGCTTGGTAGGGGGATGTGAACTGGAGAGTAGGGGGAAACAAAGCTGGAATTGGGCAGCAGAAAGGTAGAAAGCGAGTTTGGAAGACAGAGGAAACAAGGGCTGGAAAATAGACAACAAGCGAGTTTGGCACCACTAAATGGAATATACTTCAATGCAAGGAATATAGGGAATAAGGCAGATGAGCTGAGAGCACAGATCGACAATACAATATTATAGCTATTACTGAAACTTGGCTGAAAGAAGGCAGGTATGGCACCTCAACATTCCTGGTTACGGGGTTTTCAGATGTGATAGAGAGGGTGCTAAAAAAAGGAGGGGGCAGGGTGTTGCACTATTAATTAAAAATTCAATTACTGTTGTGAGAAGGGATGATATGTTAGAGGGGTCATCAAACGAGATCATATGGGTTGAATTGAAGAATAAAACAGGGGCGATCACACTACTGGGAGTCTACTATAGATCCCCAAACAGTCAGAGGGAGATAGAAGAACAAATATGTGGGCAAATTGCTGCAAAGTACAAAAACTATAGAGCTATAATAGTGGGGGATTTCAACTACCTTAATATTAATTGGGATAAAGGTAGTGTGAATGGTACAGAGGGTGCGGAATTCCAAAAATGCATTCAGGAGATCTTTTTTAGTCAGTATGTAACAAGCCCAACAAAGGAGGGGGCCGTTCGAGACTTGCTTTTGGGAAATGAAGAGGGGCAGGTGGGAGGGATGTCAGTGGGAGAGCATTTTGGTGCGAGTGATCATAATTCAGTAGGATTTAGGGTAGTTATGGAAAAGGACAAAGGTGGACCAGGAATAAAAGTTGTCAGTTGGTGAGAGGGGAGCGACCTATCAAAAGCCCAGCGGGAGATCGAGAGCCAGCGGCAGTTGGTGAGAGGGGAGCGACCTATCAAAAGCCCAGCGGGAGATCGAGAGCCAGCGGCAGTTGGTGAGAGGGGAGCGACCTATCAAAGGCCCAGCGGGAGATCGAGAGCCAGCGGCAGTTGGTGAGAGGAAAGCGACCTATCAAAGGCCCAGCGGGAGATCGAGAGCCAGCGGCAGTTGGTGAGAGGGGAGCGACCTATCAAAAGCCCAGCGGGAGATCGAGAGCCAGCGGCAGTTGGTGAGAGGGGAGCGACCTATCAAAGGCCCAGCGGGAGATCGAGAGCCAGCGGCAGTTGGTGAGAGGGGAGCGACCTATAAAAGGCCCAGCGGGAGATCGAGAGCCAGCGGCAGTTGGTGAGAGGGGAGCGACATATAAAAGGCCCAGCGGGAGATCGAGAGCCAGCGTACCGGTGCAGCTACAGCGGGAGAGAAAGCAAAATAGAAGTAGAAAGGAATCAAAAAGTGACGTCACAGCCAATGGGGTAAGTGATTGGCTGGTGATTGGTGAGTAGCTTTTCTTTTTATTTTTTATATCAGTAAGTGAACTTTAGCATTGTTACAACCAATTTAAGGGTATCTAAGGGTTAAGACATGGCAGGAGAGCTCGGTCACGTGATATGCTCCTCCTGTACCATGTGGGAACTCGGGGACACTTCCGGTGTCCCTGGGCACTATGTGTGTGGGAAGTGTATCCGCCTCGAGCTCTTGATGGTCCACGTTGCGGAATTGGAGCTGAGGGTGGATTCACTCTGGAGCATCCACGATGCTGAGAATGAAGTGAGTATCACGTGTAGTGAGTTGGTCTTACCGCAGGAGAAGGGTCCACAGCCAGATAGGGAATGGAAGACCAGCAGGAAGAGCAGTGCAAGAAAGATAGTGCAGGGGTCCCCTGTGGTCATCCCCCTGCAAAACAGATACACTGCTTTGAGTACTGTTGGGGGGGATGACTTATCAGGGGAGGGCAGCAGCAGCCAAGTTCATGGCACTGTGGCTGGCTCTGCTGCACAGGAGGGCAGGAAAAAGATTGGGAGCGTGATAGTGATAGGGGATTCGATGGTGAGGGGAATAGATAGGCGTTTCTGCGGCCACAACCGAGACTCCAGGATGGTATGTTGCCTCCCTGGTGCAAGGGTCAAGGATGTCTCGGAGCGGGTGCAGGACATTCTGAAATGGGAGGGAGAACAGCCAGTTGTCGTGGTGCACATTGGTACCAACGATATAGGTAAAAAAAGGGATGAGGTCCTACGAAAAGAATTTAAAGAGCTAGGAGCTAAATTAAAAAGTAGGACCTCAAAAGTAGTAATCTCGGGATTGCTACCAGTGCCATGTGCTAGTCAGAGTAGGAATCGCAGGATAGCGCAGATGAATACGTGGCTTGAGCAGTGGTGCAGCAGGGAGGGATTCAAATTCCTGAGGCATTGGAACCGGTTCTGGGGGAGGTGAGACCAGTACAAACCGAACGGTCTGCACCTGGGCAGGACCGGAACCAATGTCCTAGGGGGAGTGTTTGCTAGTGCTGTTGGGGAGGAGTTAAACTAATATTGCAGGGGGATGGGAACCTATGCAGGGAGACAGAGGGAGACAAAAATGAGGCAAAAGCAAAAGACAGAAAGGAGATGAGGAAAAGTGGAGGGCAGAAAAACCCAAGGCAAAGAACAAAAAGGGCCACTGTACAGGAAAATTCTAAAAGGACAAAGGGTGTTAAAAAAGCAAGCCTGAAGGCTTTGTGTCTTAATGCAAGGAGTATCCGAAATAAGGTGGATGAATTAACTGTGCAAATAGATGTTAACAAATATGATGTGATTGGGATTACGGAGACGTGGCTCCGGGATGATCAGGGCTGGGAACTCAACATTCAGGGGTATTCAACATTCAGGAAGGATAGAATAAAAGGAAAAGGAGGTGGGGTAGCATTGCTGGTTAAAGAGGAGATTAATGCAATAGTTAGGAAAGACATTAGCTTGGATGATGTGAAATCTATATGGGTAGAGCTGCAGAACACTAAAGGGCAAAAAATGTGAGTGGGAGTTGTGTACAGACCTCCAAACAGTAGTACTGATGTTGGGGAGGGCATCAAACAGGAAATTAGGAGTGCATGCAATAAAGGTGCAGCAGTTATAATGGGTGACTTTAATATGCACATAGATTGGGCTAGCCAAACTGGAAGCAATTCGGTGGAGGAGGATTTCCTGGAGTGCATAAGGGATGGTTTTCTAGACCAATATGTCAAGGAACCAACTAGGGGGGAGGCCATCTTAGACTGGGTGTTGTGTAATGAGAGAGGATTAATTAACAATCTCATTGTGCGAGGCCCCTTGGGGAAGAGTGACCATAATATGGTGGAATTCTGCATTAGGATGGAGAATGAAACAGTTAATTCAGAGACCATGGTCCAGAACTTAAAGAAGGATAACTTTAAAGGTATGAGGCGTGAATTGGCTAAGATAGATTGGAGAAATGATACTTAAGGGGTTGACTGTGGATGGGCAATGGCAGACATTTAGAGACCGCATGGATGAATTACAACAATTGTACATTCCTGTCTGGCGTAAAAATAAAAAAGGGAAGGTGGCTCAACCGTGGCTATCTAGGGAAATCAGGGATAGTATTAAAGCCAAGGAAGTGGCATACAAATTGGCCAGAAATAGCAACGCACCTGGGGACTGGGAGAAATTTAGAACTCAGCAGAGGAGGACAAAGGGTTTGATTAGGGCAGGGAAAATGGAGTACGAGAAGAAGCTTGCAAGGAACATTAAGGCGGATTGCAAAAGTTTCTGTAGGTCTGTAAAGAGAAAAAGGTTAGTAAAGACAAACGTAGGTCCCCTGCAGTCAGAATCAGGGGAAGTCATAACGGGGAGCAAAGAAATAGCAGACCAATTGAACAAGTACTTTGGTTCGGTATTCACTAAGGAGGACACAAACAACCTTCCGGATATAAAAGGGGTCAGAGGGTCGAGTAAGGAGGAGGAACTGAGGGAAATCTTTATTAGTCGGGAAATTGTGTTGGGGAAATTGATGGGATTGAAGGCCGATAAATCCCCAGGGCCTGATGGACTGCATCCCAGAGTACTTAAGGAGGTGGCCTTGGAAATAGCGGATGCATTGACAGTCATTTTCCAACATTCCATTGACTCTGGATCAGTTCCTATCGAGTGGAGGGTAGCCAATGTAACCCCACTTTTTAAAAAAGGAGGGAGAGAGAAAGCAGGGAATTATAGACCGGTCAGCCTGACCTCAGTAGTGGGTAAAATGATGGAATCAATTATTAAGGATGTCACAGCAGCGCATTTGGAAAATGGTGACATGATAGGTCCAAGTCAGCATGGATTTGTGAAAGGGAGATCATGCTTGACAAATCTTCTGGAATTTTTTGAGGATGTTTCCAGTAAAGTGGACAAAGGAGAACCAGTTGATGTGGTATATTTGGACTTTCAGAAGGCTTTCGACAAGGTCCCACACAGGAGATTAATGTGCAAAGTTAAAGCACATGGGATTGGGGGTAGTGTGCTGATGTGGATTGAGAACTGGTTGGCAGACAGGAAGCAAAGAGTAGGAGTAAATGGGTACTTTTCAGAATGGCAGGCAGTGACTAGTGGGGTACCGCAAGGTTCTGTGCTGGGGCCCCAGCTGTTTACATTGTACATTAATGATTTAGACGAGGGGATTAAATGTAGTATCTCCAAATTTGCGGATGACACTAAGTTGGGTGGCAGTGTGAGCTGCGAGGAGGATGCTATGAGGTTGCAGAGTGACTTGGATAGGTTAGGTGAGTGGGCAAATGCGTGGCAGATGAAGTATAATGTGGATAAGTGTGAGGTTATCCACTTTGGTGGTAAAAACAGAGAGACAGACTATTTTCTGAATGGTGACAGATTAGGAAAATGGAAGGTGCAACGAGACCTGGGTGTCATGGTACATCAGTCATTGAAGGTTGGCATGCAGGTACAGCAGGCGATTAAGAAAGCAAATGGCATGTTGGCCTTCATAGCGAGGGGATTTGAGTACAGGGGCAGGGAGGTGTTGCTACAGTTGTACAGGGCCTTGGTGAGGCCACACCTGGAGTATTGTGTACAGTTTTGGTCTCCTAACTTGAGGAAGGACATTCTTGCTATTGAGGGAGTGCAGCGAAGATTCACCAGACTGATTCCCGGGATGGTGGGACTGACCTATCAAGAAAGACTGGATCAACTGGGCTTGTATTCACTGGAGTTCAGAAGAATGAGAGGGGAGCTCATGGAAATGTTTAAAATTCTGACGGGTTTCGACAGGTTAGATGCAGGAAGAATGTTCCCAATGTTGGTGAAGTCCAGAACCAGGGGTCACAGTCTGAGGATAAGGGGTAAGCCATTTAGGACCGAGATGAGGAGAAACTTCTTCACCCAGAGAGTGGTGAACCTGTGGAATTCTCTACCACAGAAAGTAGTTGAGGCCAATTCACTAAATATATTCAAAAGGGAGTTAGATGAAGTCCTTACTACTTGGGGGATCAAGGGGTATGGCATGAAAGCAGGAAGAGAGTACTGAAGTTGCATGTTCAGCCATGAACTCATTGAATGGCGGTGCAGGCTAGAAGGGCTGAATGGCCTGCTCCTGCACCTATTTTCTATGTTTCTATGTTTCTATGTAAAGCCTATTTTGCTGAGCTGAGATGGGATTTGGCCAAAGTGGACTGGAAATGGCTACTTGAAGGTAAATCAGTGTCAAAGCAGTGGGAGGCATTCAAGGAGGAGATCCTGTGGGTACAGAGCAAGTATATTGCCTTAAAAAAGGGGTGGGGCTAACAAATCTGGAGCCCCCTGGATGTCAAGGGACATAGAGGGTAAGATTTAAAAAAAGGAAAACTTATGACAGATACAAGAACTCAATACTGCAGAAACTCTTTGGAGTATAAAAAGTATGGGGTGCAATTAAAAGCAAAGAGAGAACATGAAAGAATTTTGGCAAGTAAATTCATTAAGAACAAGAGGATAATTATAGAAATAGTGGGGCCTATTAGAGACCATAAAGGAAATCTGTGTGTGGAGGCAGAAGACGTGGGGATGATTCTTAATGAATACTTTGCATCTGTTTTCACAAAGGAAAAGGGCGATGCAGACTTTGCACTGAAGGAGGAATGTGAAATATTAGATGAGATAATCATAGTGAGAGAGGAAGTATTAAGGGGCATAGCAGCTTTGAAAGTGAATAAATCTGCAGGCCCAGGTGAAATGTATCCCAGGCTGTTAAGAAAAGCAAAAGAGGAAATAGCAGAGGCTCTGACCATCATTTTCTAGTCCTCTCTGGCTACAGATGTGGTGCCGGAGGAACGGAGGACTGCTAATGTTGTACCTTTGTTTAAAAAGAGAGAAAGAGATAGACCAAGTAATTACAGGCCAGTCAGTTTAACCTCAGTGGTGGGGAAATTATTGGAAAAAATCCTAAGGGACAGGAGAAATCTTCATTTGGAAATACATGAGTTAATCAAAGACAATCAGCATGGATTTGTTAAGGGAAGGTTGTGTCTGACTAACTTGATTGAATTTTTCAAGGAGGTAACTAGGAGGGTCGATGAGGGCAGTGCATATGATGTAGTGTATATGAATTTTAGCAAAACTTTTGATAAGGTCCCACATGGCAAACTGGTCATGAAAGTAATAGCCCATGGGATCCAGGGCAAAGTGGCAAGTTAAATCCAAAATTGGCTTGGAGGCAGGAAGCAAAGGGTAATGTTTGATTGGTGTTTTTCCAGGCTTTATCCAGTGGTGTTCCGCAAGGCTCAGTGCTGGGTCCCTTGCTTTTGGTGGTATACATCAATGACTTGGATTTGAATGTTGGGGGTATGATTAAGAAGTTTGCAGATGACATTAAAATTGGCTGTGTGGTTGATAATGAAGAAGAAA
Organism: Pristiophorus japonicus; assembly: GCF_044704955.1. Lineage (NCBI taxonomy): Eukaryota > Metazoa > Chordata > Chondrichthyes > Pristiophoridae > Pristiophorus > Pristiophorus japonicus. Next base: position 78,482,946 of record NC_091986.1, on the reverse strand, counting down.
CCTGCGGACTGCAGGAAGATATCAATGTACTGATCAGGTGGGCAGAACAGTGGCAAATGAAATTCAATCTGGATAAGTGTGAGGTAATGCATTTGTGGAAGTCTAACAAGGCAAGGGAATACACATTAAATGGTACGACACTCAAAAGTGTAGAGGAACAAAGGGACCTTGGAGTGCAGGTCCACAGATCCCTGAAGGTAGCAGGCCAGGTAGATAAGAGGGTTAAGAAGGCATATGAAATACTTGCCTTTCTTAGTCGAGGAATGGAATACAAGAGCAAGGACATTATGCTTGAACTGTATAATACACTGGTTAGGCCGCAGCTGGAGTACTGTATGTAGTTCTGGTCACCACATTACACGAAAGATGTGATTGCACTGGAAAGGGTGCAGAGGAGGTATACAAGAGTGTTGCCTGGACTGGAGAATTTTGCTGTGAGGAAATATTGGAGATGCTGGGTATGTTTTCTTTGGAACAGAGGAGGTTGAGGGGAGACCTGATTGAGGTGTTTAAAATTATGAGGGGCCTGGATAGTCAATAGGAAGGACCTGTTTCCCTTGGCAGAAGGGGAAGCAACCTAGGGGTATTGATTTAAAGTAAGTGGGGAGAGGTTTTGAGGAGATATGAGGGGAAATTTTTTCCCCAGAGGATGGTGGCGGCCTGGATCTCACTGCGTGAAAGGGTGTTAGAGGCAGAAAGCCTCACCACATTTAAAAAATACTTGGATGTACACTTAAAGTGCCGTAACCTACAGGGCTACAGACCGAGAGTTAGAAAGTGGGATTAGGCTGGATAGCTCTTGGTCGGCCAGTGTGGACATGATGGGACAAAATGGCCTCCTTCTGTGCTGTAAATTTCTATATTCTATGATTCTATGAAACAGGGCATCTGCACCCGAGAATATTGCTGCTCAGAAGGCCAGGGATGGCCTCACCATGGCCAGATTTACTTCACTTGACACTATACATGCTGTCTGTCACATGATGCACCAGATTGGCACCACCCCACACCAACTCCATAAAGCATCCTTATAATGTCCAAGCCATTCCTTTCATACTCACCACCATTGCAGGGGTTAATGTTATGTCTCAACATTCACTGAAACTCACTAAGCCACTTCCAAAGGTGCACACAAATCTGTCCAAGAATGCAAAGTTTTGAAAGTAAAGGTTTCAATGTTTGACAGCACCTTAACTGAAACATTGCATGAACATTGGATAAAACATCAGAGTGCCTATGCTTGTGTGTTGTTGGTTGGCATCATTGCTCTAGGATGAGGGTGAGTGTGAGAGTTGGCTACTGAGATAGGGATATGATAATGTAGCTCGAGAGAGAGGGATGGGTGGAGGAACAAGATAAGTTGATGTGAGTGAGGATGTGCAGTGGTAGGGTAGCGATGGCAGAGTGATGGGGATGTGATCAGAAGCACAGCAGGATGAAGGTGAGTGTGGCTTTGTACTAACGGCCCCAATATTGGCAGGGGAAGATTTTCTGAATTGGTGGGGGTGCTGGGGGAAGTTGCTGTTTTAACTCCACAGTGCATGTCTATTTTAACAAGATCCCCGCCCGGAAGCCAGCCAGCATGACAGGCTTAGCTCACATTGGACAGGGAGCACTGCGGAGCTTGCCGCATAAGCAAGTAGGGAGCCTATAGCTGCGAATAGGAGCACGTGGCAGGGGGCATGAGAGGAGTGTCCGATCCCCAGCACCGGGGTGAGGGAGGTGTTTTTATGGGGGGAGGGAGGCGGGGTGCAATGCCAGGCACGCAGGGAAGCTGGGGAGGATGCAACCCAGGCCTAAATGCATGCTCAGCAGCAGAAGCAGCAAACTATAGACAGAGCTAAGTGATCCCAAAATCAATGGATCAGATCAAAGCCTGCAGTCCTGCCACATCCAGTCATAAATGTTGGAACAATTAAACAACTAATGAGAAGAGGAGGCTCCATAAATATCCCCATCCTCAATGATGGCAGAGCCCAGCACGCAAATGAAAAAGACAAGGCTGAAATGTTTGCAACCATCTTCAGCCAGAAATGCCGAGTGGATGATCCATATCGGCCTCCTCCTGAGGCCCTCACCATCACAGAATTCAGTCTTTAACTAATTCGATTCACTTCACATGATATCAAAATGCGGCTGAGTGCACTGGATACAGCAAAGTCTATGGGCCCCGACATCATGGATATTGTGCTGAGGTTTTGTGCTCCAGAATTAGCCGTGCCTCTAGCCAAGCTGTTCCAGTACAACTACAGCACTGGCATCTACCCAACAATATGGAAAGCTGCCCAGGTATGACCTGTCCACAAAAAACAGGATAAATCCAAACCGGCCAATTACCGCCCCATCAGTCTAATCTCACTCATCAGCAAAGTGATGGAAGGTTTCATCGACAACGCTTTTAAGCGGAACTTATTCAGCAACAACCTGCTTACCAATGCTCAGTTTGACTTCCAACAGGGCCACTCAGCTCCAGACCTCATTACAGCCTTGGTCCAAACATGGACAAAAGAGCTAAATTCAGTGGTGAGGTGAGAGTGACGGCCCTTGACGTCAAGGCAGCATTTGACTGAGTGTGGCATCAAAGAACCCTAGTAAAATTGAAGACAATGGGAATTGGGGGAAACTCTCCACTGGCTGGAGTCATACCGAGCACAAAGGAAGATGGTTGTGGTTGTTGGAGGTCAATCATACCAGCTCCAGGGCATTGCTGCAAGAGTTCCTCAGGGAAGTGTCTTACATCCAATCATCTTCAGCTGCTTCATCAGTGACCTTCCCTCCATCATAAGATCAGAGGTGGGGATGTTTGCTGATGATTGCACAGTGTTCAGTTCCATTCACAACTCCTTAGAAAATGAAGCAGTCCATGCCCACATGCAGCTAGACCTGGACTAGATTTAGCCTTGGGCTCATAAGTGGCAAGTAACATTTGCGTCATAAAAGTGCCATTCAATGACCATCTTCAACAAGCGAGAGTCTAACCACCTTCCCTTGATATTCAATAGCATTACCATCGCTGAATACCCCACCATCAACATCCTGGGAGTCACCATTGATCAGGAACTTAACTGGACCAGCCGCATAAATACTGTGACAACAAGAGCGTGTCAGAGGCTGGGAATTCTGTAGCGAGTGTCTCACCTCTTGAATCCCCAAAGCTTTTCCACCATCTACAAGGCACAAGTCAGGAGGGTAATGGGATACTCTCCACTTGCCTGAATGAGTGCAGCTCCAACAACACTCAAGAAGCTCGACACCATCCAGGACAAAGCAGCCCACTTGATTTTCACCCCATCCACCACCTTAAACATTCACTCCCTCCACCACTGGAGCACTATCAAATGCACTGCAGCAACTCGCCACAGCTTCTTCGGCAGCACTTCCCAAACCCGCGACCTCTACCGCCTAGAAGGACAATGACGGCAGGCGCATGGGAGTATCATCACCTGCTAGTTCCCCTCCAAGTTACACACCATCCTGACCTGGAATTATATTGCTGTTTCTTCATCGATGCTGGGTCAAAATCCTGGAACTCCCTCCCTAACAGTACTGTGGGAGTACTTTCATCACAAGGACTGCAGCGGTTCAAGAAGGCGGCTCATCACCACCTTCCCAAATAAATGCTGGCCCTTCCAGTGATGCCCACATTCTGGAACAAATTTTAAAAAATGTAAGCTTGGTGGGGGGGTGGGGTCGGGGGTGCAGGAGGAAGCACTCCTGGCCCACACGCAGTGCTGTAAGGGCAATTGCCTTTTCACAAAACTTTCAACTCCTTCTTCTTCTGTAGGTAAAATATGATAAACTAGAACTAGGGGACATAATTTTAGAATAAGGGGCCACCCATTTAAAACTGAGATGAGGAGAAATTTCTTCTCTCAGAGGGTTGTAATCTATGGAATTCTCTGCCCCAGAGAGCTGTGGAGGCTGTGTCATTGAATATATTTAAGGCAGAGATGGACAGATTTTTGAGCGATAAGGGAGTAAAGGGTTATGGGGAGCGGACAGGGAAGTGGAGCTGAGTCCATGATCAGATCAGCTATGATCGAATGGCGGAGCAGGCTTGAGGGGCCAAATGGCCTACTCCTGCTCCTATTTCTTATGTTCTTATGATCAATCTGAACAACCTTAAACTTTTCATGAGTAAACATCTTGACCAAATATCTGCGAGGACCACATACCTTCACTACTCTTCCTGGTAACCATTTTAACATTTATGGCGATGGTTCTTTACTCTAACCTTCTGATTCAATTTCACACTTATCTTTCTTAACCTCTATGACCACACTTGATCAGCTTCGCTGGGAAGGCCACATAGTTCGCATGCCAGACACGAGGCTCCCTAAGCAATTACTCTATGCGGAGCTCCTCCTGAGCCAAAGGTGAGCAGCGGAAACTTTACAAGGACACCCTCAAAGCATCCCTGGTAAAGTGCGACATCACCACTGACACCTGGGAGTCCCTGGTTGAAGACTGCCCTAGGTGGAGAAAGTGCATCCAGGAGGGCGTTGAGCTCTTCGAATTTCAATGCCGTGAGCGTGAAGAGGTCAGGCGCAGGCAGCGGAAGGAGCGTGCGGCAAATCAGTCCCACTGCGCCCCCCCCCTTTCCCCGATGAATGTCTGTGACAGGGTCTGTGGCTCTCGCATTGGACTGTTCAGCCACCAAAGGATTCAATTTAGGAGTGTAAGCAAGTCCTCCTCGATTCCGAGGGACTGCCTATGATGATGGTATCTCTCTTAATCTATCTCTATTGTGACTCCCTTTCTGTCTTGATTGTTTCTCTTCAATTGACTGTGCCAAGTTTGGTTTGACAGCGAGAGCCTGGCTCGTGGCTGTCGTTTGAGAAACAACTCTGCTGGTGTTCTACCAGCAGTTGTATAAGGAATATTTTGATAAGTAATCAGAAAATTTGACAGTTTGTGGTCCAACAACAACTGCCGTTTGTTTGGATTTGTTATAGAGCTCCACCTAGTGGACTACTGATGTGGTGGGTGAATGATACTTGGTATGAGTTCGGGTACGGGCTGCAGAGTTTTGGATGAGTGCAAGTTTACGAAGGGTGCAAAGTTGAAGGACAGCCAAGCGAGCATCAGAATAGTCAAATATAGAGGTTAACAAAAGCATGGATGAAGGTTTTAGCAGCAGATGCCCTGAGGCAGGGGTGGAGACGGGTGATATTAGGGAGGTGGAAGTAGGTGGTCTTGGTAATGGGCAGGATATGAGATCAGAAGCTTAGCTCACGGTCAAATTGGCTGTCAAAGTTGTAAATGGTCTGGTTCAGCATCAGACAGGGGATAGAATCAGTTGCTAGGGAACAGAGTTTGTGGTGGTGATCGAAGACAATGGCTTCGGTTTTCTCAATATTTAGTTGGAGGAAATTACTCCTGATCCAATACTGGATGTTAGACAAACAGTGCAACAAATCGTAGACAATGCAGGGATCAAGAGAGGTGATGGTGAGGTCGAGCTGGGTGTTGTCCGTGTATATGTGTTTATAGATCATGGTGCTGAGGGGCAGCATGTAGATGAGAAATAGGGGTGGGCCAATCATAGATCCTTGGGGGAGCAGGTGATTGTAGGTGATTTTCTGGCTTTGACTGGATAGATGGGGATGGAACCAGGCAAGTGAGTCCCACCCAACTGGACAGTGAAGAAAAGGCCTTGGAGGAGGATGATGTGGTCCACTGTGTTAAAGGCTGCAGTCTTTCAGACAGGTTGAGATAGATGAATAAGGATAGTTTACCATGAATGTCATTTGTGACTTTGATAAGGGCCATTTCAGTGCTGTGACAGAGGCAGAAACCTGATTGAAAGGGTTCAAACATGGATTTGCGAGAAAGGTGGACATATATTTGCGAGGCAACAACATGGTCAAGGACTTTGGAGAGGAAAGGAAGGTTGGAGATGGGGTGGTAGTTTTCAAGGACAGAAGGCTTAAGGGTGGATTTTTTGAGGAGTGATGTGATGACAACAGATTTGAAGGAGAGGGGACACTACATGAGGAGAGGGAACCCTTTATAATATTAGTTAACATTGGAGCCAGGGAGGGAAGTTGAGTTGTCAGTAGTCTGATAGGAATAGGGCCGAGGGAGCAGGAAATGGGTCTCATGGGCAAGATGGTTGCAAAGAGGCCATGAGGTGAGCTAGGAGAAAAACTAGAGAAAGGTGCGAGATCGGGCTAGGGCCAGAGGGCGAGGCGGGGGGTGGGGGCGGTGGAGCGGTGAGGTGGGGGACGACGACCTTAGGAGAAGTTTGGCTTAGTAGACTAGGGGAAGGAAGGGAAGTGGCAGAGGCAGCTGAACAGACAGTCTCAATCTTAGCAACAAAGATGTTTATGGCATCCTCACACTTCTTGTTGGAGGTGATGGTGGTGGCGGCAGTGGAGAGGGGTTTAGGATAATTGTGGCCTGTATTCCTTGGTATACAAGATGTAGAAAGATCAAGTACAGGACTGAATACCTAAAAGAGTTTAAGAATCAACACAAAATACTGAACACTGAACAATGAACTATTTCAATTCTGAGCTGATTTCATGTATTTTTAGCCTCTCAAAGTAATGCATTCAGAGTCTTGTCTGTAAGATCTTTGGGGATAATCATTGTCGCTAAACTGTAATGAAATGTGCCAGCCATTTCAAACCGGTCTGAATGCTGAAACACTAATATATAATTGAATATAATTGAATATGCACAAATATATTCAACATTAAACTGCATCCAGCTAGAAAATTATGGGGTTAAAACTCTTCTGCAGTTAAGTGGGACCTATTATATTGTTGCTAATTTTCCTGGAGGTAAAACTGAACATTGAAATTCAAGATTCACAATAGTGAAATCAGACACTGCAGTGAGTGTATGTCTAGAGAGACATGGGTGGTATGTCTGTACATAAAACAGATTTTCACAAGGCATGTATAAAAATACAAGTGTAAGAAAACTAAATAATTCAGTTGATGCCCACAGAAATTTCCATTTAACTTCATGAACCGGTTCTTAACAGAACCTCATGCAGAGTTACATCTTAATAATTTAGAATGCAATCTATTCAGTAATTCAAAACTTTTAAATGATCATAAGTTCTTGTCTATTATTGAGCTGCAACTTAGCTGACATATTCCCCCCTTTAATATTTTATGGTTACAGATCTGTTTGCTCAGCCAATAGCCAGCCAGTTGTTACCTGCATTGATGCTTTAACCAGTAGGAGGAATTCAAACCATTCAATAGCATCTCGGGATGAACAAGATCTATTCACCCTGGGCCTTTTTTAAGTCAATAGTAAGTAACAAATTAATTCTAGAACTGCTCTCATATGGAGACATGGTTCCCTTATAGGAACGTCAATTCTCAATTTGAAATATTTTGTTATCATCTTCATCTTGGTTGGATAGTGACTTATCAATTTATTCAGAGATTATTAAAATAGATAAGTTATCATCCAGGCAGTTGAAATATTTTACTGAAAGCAAGAACCTTTACCCTTGTAGTTAATGCACAAGATGACTCTATAGACTAGATTTTTAATTTACTCTTGCCTCTTACGCATCCCCAGCTTCCTTTGCCCATCATTGACAGTCGTGTAATTACCCATCTACGCTCTAAGCTCTGATATTCCCTCCCTAAACCTCTGTGCCTCTCCACCTCGTGCTCCTCCTTCAAGATGCTCCTTAAAACCTACCGTTTTGACCTAACTTTTTGTCATCTGTCCTAATATCTCCTTCTTTGGCTCAGTGTCAATTTTTGTGTCTGATTATGCTTCTGTGAAGTACTTTGGGATGTTTCATTATGTAATAGGTACTACATAAATGCAAGTTGTTGCTGATTACTTGTCCGCCATGAGTGGTATTGGAAAATGGTAGGCTGACAAATCCCACTTAATGCAGCTCCTGGTCCACATATAGTATAAAGCAGGAGAGCCACTCAGCATGCACCCCGAGGAATGTTAGAACATCCAACAACATAGATGAGGCAATAGGTTTAAACAATTCGGAAGAATCTCCAATACATTTACATTTCAAAGTCGAAGGAGCACTGGCTATCATTTTCCAGAAAGTGCTAGCTGCATGCAAGGCTTCACTAATGACAAGGGGTCGAGCAAAATTGACCCTTAGATATTGTCACGTGGAGTTGAGAAGTTTTCTTTACTGCTTAAAGAGCTTAATGTATATCTCACTGTTGACAAATGCATGTCCCTTAATCACAAGGTAATTTAATGGAGTTGTTTTATATTATAGTTATCTTAAAGGAATATATCTTGAAGAAAAAGTGTTTAGCAAACCTTTTTCATTGGTTTCAATCACAATATTGTAAATCATGCTGAAATGCAATATCACTTCATTTGTACATGATGTTGCTGTGACAGTGAAGGGGGAATTAAAGAGTTAAACACGTTTTAGATTAGGAAGGCAAAAACACAATTTGCTAATCTGAAAAAATTAGCAGGTGCAACTGTAGAACAATAGTGTATGTTCCTGTTATTCAGAACTAAGGTCTTAGGTCTAAGAAATAAGTTCCTGTTAGTGACAGGAGACAAGATGCAGGATGCATATGTTCATACCCAAGGAGGATACTGGAACAATTAGCAAAGTTAAAATTAAACAATCTATAGCAAAGCGAAAAAATTGTCACGCAGTAGAAAGACTGACCAATGATAATGTAAATGATGACTTTGCAAGAATTCTGTATAAAGGAGCAACTCCTAAAGTGTTCGACGAGAACGGTTGATAACGCACCCAGTTGAGGAACTGGTGTAGCCGTGTCTCCCTTGATCAAGCAATTAAACAATTCTTTTCTCCACAACAGGCCTGTGTTGAGTGTCTTTGTCATACTCCACATCAGACAGTAAATTACATAATCCTTCCCCAATTTTTAAAAAACTGGCATGTAGCTTAATCACACGGATCTACAACAGATCCCAGTTCAATTCCTGCTCTTTTCTGAGTTAGCTGATCTCAGTCCTGACACCAGTAAAGATGCTATAGTTGGCCTCATGACTATGGATGAAGGCAGGATCTGGGCTGTGATGCTTTCTGTAGTTGAATAGCCTATTCACTGCTCAAATCTCATAGGTTCTAGTTGCCCTCCACTACCTTGCCTCAGTACCCATTAGTCATACCAGAGCCCAGATGATGTGAGTAAGCCAGCTATTCGAACATAAGAGACATTATGGTTGACCCTGACTGTGCCCACCCCCTTGATAGTCATCAGGAGCATAAATACTGGCTAAATTTTTTTTACACCTCCCCAACATAGGGTGCAGAGACAAATTATAACCAAATACTTCTCCATGAAAAGTGTACCTTTCTACAAACAAACTGTGTTGATACAAGGAAGGGATTAAAGCAAATCCACCTCAATAATCAACCCATTATAGTAAATGGAACATCTGAAATCAATTAAGTCTATAGGCTGATGCTCCCTGGGTGCTTGTATATTTGTCCATCTTCGTACACAGCAACATAACACTCAAGAAATAATACTGGGACAGGCGCCTGGGAGTGCGTACTAAATCATTTTAAATTTCAGCCAACACTGGTGCAATCATAATTTATCTGCAAAGTGCACAGATCCCTGTTTGAAAACCCATGTGCTGCGCTGTGCTGCACGGGAGTCGTATCTCATACACATCTTTTAAACTGGCTTAAGATTCATAATGGCCCTCAAAAACTCATTCATATGCAGAATAATGTATAGTTTGATCAAGGCTAACATTCTGGGGAGCTTAGATGGAACATTAAAGCACAGGATTCATCAATTGAACTCCCAGAAGCAGTTACTGCTTGAAAGCACACTTCCACACATGTTTTTACATGTAGAGATTTAGTAATTACTTTCCCCTTATACTAAATCTCTAGCAGAGATAAGAGTTAAAATTGGCAGCAGGCCAATTCGCACGGAAGCAATATTGTTGCTGAGGATTCACACTGTAGATATCAAATTTTATTTTGTAGCATACGCTTCCCATATTATATAGGAATGGCATTTAAGAGGATACCCTTAATGAGCACATTTATCAGATGAGAACATTTCCTCAGGTATCCATTAATTCCCAACAAGTTCAAATTATAGGATGGCTGAAGAGAGATTAAAATGAAAGACTTGCATTTATATAGTGCCTTTCATGACCTCAGGATGTCCCAAAGTGCTTTACAGCCAATAAAGTATTTCTGAAGAGTAGTTGCTGTTGTAATGTAGGGAAACATGGCAGTTAACTTACGCACAGCAAGCTCCCACGAACAGTAATGTGATAATGACCAGATAATCTGTTTTCAGTGATGTTGATTGATGGATAAATATTGCCGAGGACACCAGGGAGAACTTTAATAGTTCAGACTGGGGTTGATGTATTGGGTGTCTCTCATCACCCATGTTACAATCCGTGTCCAAATGAATTAACAGATGGAAGCATTTTAAATAGAATTGAATTCACTCACAGTCAGCCAAGTATGGGATCCTGTATGATGATGAATTAAGGTTAAGTTTTTCATAAACAGATAAAGTGCAGGAAGCAGGATTGCTGCAGAATATTTCATACAACCTCCTCCTTTAGCCATCCAGTAGCCCTAACTCAAAGAAGCTGTGAGTCAGTTTTGCCTTAATGTAATGAAAATCTGTTTTTACAGAGGGCTTAATCATTCACCATCTTGATCGTGCAGAAGACCTTTTACTACCAGTTGGGATTGCAGCACTTGATTATGATTGCAATTGGCTAAAAGGAACAATTGGATTAATGGAACATTTTGTTTTTCACAGGAGAATTCTCATTCAGGAAGTTTCTATGGAGTAAAGCCAAAAATCTTCTGTGCATTTAAAATTAAACTTGAAGAATTTTACGGATGAATTAGTTGATCTTCAGTGGGTACTGTGATCTAGTAAATCAAGTTAGTAAAGAGTAGAAATCAAGGGTGAGATTTATGACATGATATGTTATCTCACTTCAAAACAAGTTATCACAATTTTTCTTATTTAGAAAAAAAATCATAGATGAAAAGTAAATGGAAAGCAGAAATGCAGCCTCAAGGCTCATATTCCAGATAATCACTGCATGTATTTTGCCTGGTAGTTTCCAATGCAATGCTGTTTCCAGAACTTTGTTCATGTGCTGACAGGACAGAATATCCTCAGTGAGCAGACAAAGCCTCGTTAAAATATCAGTGAGCCCTTTGCAGAATTGCAAAGGGTTGAACTGCATTAATGAATTTACAGTTGAAATTAAAATTTGTTCTTAAAATTGCAGTTTCTCACAAGCTGCAACAAAATATTCAGGAAATCGAGACACTCCTCGAAGCTTCAAATCTTTGTGCTTGTAAATTCAAAATGGAAAGCACTAAAGTTTTTAAACAAATATTAGTGATCAATACTGAACCAAAATTCAAATCAGGGGGAAAAAAGGTAAAGCTATAAATTTGCTCAAATCCAAATTCAAGTTTACCTTTTAAATCAGGTTCACAGTAGGATGAAATGGCCCTTTGTTCACGTATAATTTCTTTGTCAAATTTCCTTCTATCTAAAGACAATGAAAGCTGCAAAAATGTGATTCTCCACTTTCAATAATGCATGTCATTCTTTAATGCCATTTTCCTGCATTTGCCTCTGATCTCTCCAGTTCAACATATAGGAACAGGAGTAGGCTATTCAGCCCCTCGAGCCTGCTCCCCCATTTAATAAGATCATCGCTGATCTGTAGCTCAATTCAATTTACTTGTCTTAGCTTCATATCACTTGATACCCTTGTGATGTATGTAGCACTCAAATCACTGACTCCACACAGTCTAGTGTTGTAGCAACTGCTGTGACCTTGGTCCTTTAATGTGTAACTCCAGAGTGCCCCTCAGGTGTGGTGGGCAGTCTTTTATACTCTGTCTCGCAGGTACTTTTGGGTCTCCGACCACAGTGCCCCTTGTGGCGCACCATTGTAACTATACATTTAATGTACATGGACAAGACATAACATCTCACCTCCCCCCCCAGTTCCAAAAGCAAATTGCCGGTAGCCTCGGCCTTGTTCATCCTGGTTGATTTGTGAGTGTGAGTCCATGACCATCCACTTCCCTCTTTCCCCCCATGTAGAGATTATGCTTGTGATCCGGTGCAAACATGTGGTATTTGCAGTCCTTACATGGGTAATACAAGTACACAAACATAATCTCCAGTAGAAAGAAGGTACACATAGACAGTACATTTGTATGCGTTGAAGAGTTATATCAAAAGGTTGCAGGTACACTGAACAGTTATTAAATCCCAGCTCCACTGGGTGAGGTATGGTGGCGGCATACTGCCCCTTTTTGCCCGAGGTAATGGGCTGTGCTGATACAGGGTATCGCAACTAATGCTCTGTTCTCAGAAAATAGTTGCCCTTGTGGCTTGTCTGCAGCCGCTGAACAATTGCATAAATCACATAAAATCAGAAATCGCATTAATCCATTAGTCATGTTAGTAGCAGATCCATCAACCCTTTTAACTGGGCATTGTGATATCAACTCTTTTCACCAATCATATCAATCATTTTAATCACAGTAATCATTTTAGCATCAAAATATTAACTCTTGTCATAAATCACATCATCATACAAATTACAGTAATCATTTTGACTCACTCTTGCCCTTACAAAAGTCTATTTGTGGGGACCGCCAACTGTGTAAGGCCTCTTTAAGACTCCCGGGTACATTTCCCTTTTAAGATGCCATTTTGTTTTTCCCACGAGGTTTCTACTGGGCGCCGCCATTTTAGGTCCTCTGCTGGTGCCTGCCTGCCTCTCTGCAGAACTCTGCTGCCACGAGGCTCGCCGCCATCTCTGAACGCACCCGGGAGCCGCAACGCACCGGCCCCTGCACCGCCGCATCCTCCGGAGCACCCCACGCAGCTGACATTTTTGCCCGGGAGCCGCCACACACACACACATCCTCCGGAGCCGACCTCCTTGCTGCCGCAGCCGATCCTGGATGAGCCCCGCTCCTCGGAGCACTGGCCCTCACGACGTCACTGAGCGAGTCCCGCTCCCGGAACTGCCGATTCACTGCTCCTCCCGCTGCAAGCCCCGCGAACGGCCGCCTCTGCCTGCGGGCCGACGGTGCCTGCTGGAGCAGCCCGTCGAAGCCCTTCTCTCTTCTCCAGCTCGGTCGGTGTTGCTGCTGGTTCCAGCGCCTCTTTCTCGCTCTCAGACTTTGCAGGGGAGAGTCGACGGCCGGCGCTGCTCTGCCCAACCCCACACACGCTTCCTTTGCTGCCATCCGATCCGAAGGTGGAGGCCTGCTCTGCCTGTGACCACGGGGTACAGCGGTCTGTGGAGGAATGAAGTCTTCCCAGCTCCCACAGACCTTCCCCATCCATCTCCTGCCGAGTAGCGTCGGCCCATCGCCTGCAATGATCCACAAAGGTAAACTGTGCGTCTCGCCACCGTGAGATACCTGCACATCCACTCTGCCATGAACAGGTATCAGTTCCTTGGTGTAGGTGTGCAGCTTCACCGTGACTGGGACCAGCTTGGGTCGTGCAGCTGGGTTGATCCACAGTTTATCAAAAGTTTCCTGACTCCTCAGCGACTGACCCGACCCCGTGTCCACTTCCATACTCACTGTGACTCCATTAATCTTGACTTCCATAATCACTGGGGCCGAATCGCCGGTACACGTCTACAGTCCAAACGCATCATCTTCTTCTACCTGGGTCTGGGATGCCCGTTGAGCCAAACTGCAATGCTCCTTGCTGGATAGCAGATCATCTACCATCTCCTCAGCCACATGGTGAGTCGAGTTTCATTTGCACATACGCTGAAGGTGGCCTTTCGTGTGGCAGGTATTGCACGTATACTCCGCAAACCTGCACCGGTGAGCCCCATGGCTTCCTCCGCAGTGCCAGCATGATGCTACTCGATTTGCCCCTCTCGGCGGACTCAGAGTTCCAGGACCCTGAGGTCCATGCTCTCTGCCCTGGGCAGAGCCACGTTCTGCAGTTTTGTCCGTGACGGCCGCTATCCTGTGAATAATAGCTGCCGGGTTCGAGACTGTGTGGATCATCTGCTTGGTGCTGCAAGTTGAGGTCATAAATGCCCGGCTGATGTTGATGGCTTGCTGCAGGCTGACTGTAGGTTCAGTAGATAGCAGCTTGTGAAGGAGACCCTCATGGCCAATCCCCATAAAAAGATGTCTCGCAACGCCTCGTTAAGGTGTGTGCCAAAATTGCACAGCGCCGCAAGTCTCCTGATGTCTGCAGCATATTTTGTGACATCCTGGCCCTCAGGTCTGCAGTGGTGGTAGAATTTGTGCCTGGCCGTGAGGATGCTCTCCTCCAGTTTCAGTTTGTTACGAATATGTTCAATCAGCTGCTCATATGACTTGTCCTTAGTGCTCGTGGGTGCCAGAAAATCCCTGATGAGACGGTAAACCTCATCGCCACAACTGGACAGCAATATCGTCTTATGCTTCTCTATCAGTGCATTTGTGTTCCCTGTCAGGTCGTTTGCTATAAAATAGTACTCGAGCCTTTCCATAAAGGCATCCCAGTCATTACCCTCTGTGAAATCCTTTAGCGTGCCCAAAGTAGCCATGGTTGCGTGAAGAGCTCGTCCGTGTCCTCGTCGCCAATTTGTGGTGTATGCAGCACTCAAATCACTGACTCCACACAGTCTGGTGTTGTAGTAACTGCTGTGACCTTAGTCCTTTATTGTGTAACTCCAGAGTGCCCCTCAGGTGTGGTGGGCAGCCTTTTATACTCTGTCTCGCAGGTACTTTCGGGTCTCCTACCACAGTGCCCCTTGTGGCGCACCATTGTACCGGGACAATACATAACAACCCTTACCGAACAACAATGTAGTAATCTCAATCTGGAAAGCTCCAATTGTCCCAGCATCCACAGCCTTTTAAGGCAGAGAATTTCAGATTTCCACTACCCTTTGTGTGAAAAAGTGCATCCTGATATCCCTCTCACATGGCCTAGCTCGAATAAGATTATGTCGCTTCGTTCTTGGTCCCCTCATCAGAGAAATAGTTTCTCTGTATCTACCCTATTGAATCCTTTTAACATTTCAATCAGATCACCCCTTAGCTTTCTACACTCAAGGCAATACAAGCCAGGTTTATGCAACCTCTCTTCAGAATTTAACCCTCTAAGCTCAGGTATCATTCTGGTGAATTGCGCTGCACCCACTCCAAGGCCAAATATTCTTCCCGAGGTACGGTACTCTAGATGGGGCCTGATGAAGGCTGTATACTGAAGTATAACTTCCTCCCCTTTGTAATCCAGCCCAAACTACAGTGGTTGTGTGTTTGTGTGGAGAGGTGAGGTTGAAGGGGACATGTCAAATTATAAAAACAGCCCAGTGACCACTTCATCCTAGTTCCCAGGAGGCTTTATTCAAATACACAGTTAGACTCATAGGCCCTGATACTTATGGGGAGGGAGTGGGGGTGCAGTTTAGTGGTCAGGAAACCCAGAAGAACAAGTTTCTCTCAAGTCTTGCCGAATTTAACGGCAGAACCAGATTAGAATTTTGGAGTCCGTTTCCCGACCACAGCCAACCAGATTCAGAGGCTAGCTTGCTCGTGGATGAGTAGGCCTCCGGCACCAGGCCACAGACAGGGCGTGTAGAGAAGGGAGGGAGAGATTGTGCATCGGCAGGTTCACTGGTGAGAGAGATTGCAGGCCAGGGAAAGGATTGGGGTTGGGGGGCAGGGAGAATGCAGGAAAAGTCAAAGTAATGCTGAGGTATTCTGTATAAATTGTTTTCTTGGCATTCTACTAAAATGGTGCAGTGGTAATATGCAGATAATGTTGTAGAGAAGATCGTGGTTGGGCCTTGGAGAAGATCACAGGGCCGGTGGGGGGGTGGAGGAGGGGTGGGGGAGCACGGAGAAGATCACAGAGGGGGCTGTGGGAAATATCACAGGGGGACCGTGGAGAAGATCATGGGGGCCTGTGGAGAAGATCACGGAGGGGGGGCATGGGGAAGATCACAGGGGGACCGTGGAGAAGATCACAGGGGGGCTGTGGAAAAGATCACAGGGGGACTGTGGAAAAGATCACCAGGGGGGCTGTGGGGAATATCACAGGGGGGTCATGGAGAAGATCATAGGGGGGCTGTGGAGAAAATCACGGGGGGGTGGTGGGGGCGCCATGAAGATCACCGGTGAGCAAAGGAGAAGGTCACGGGGGAGAGGACCAGACAGGACATGGGGAGGGAATCAGATCGCAAGGAGAAGCGGTTCCTATTGCTGGGGACGTAAACAGGTTTCCTTGTTGAGCCGGGAGAAGCACTTCTGCTCCTCCTGGCCCACAAGCAGTGCTGGAAAGGCACTTGCCTGTTCCGTCCAAGAAATTGAATAAGAAAGGGAAAATAGAATATGAGACTAAAGTAGAGAGAAACATAAAAACAGTTTGTTAAAGCTTCTACAGGTATGTAAAAAGGAAAAGATTAGCAAAAGTAAATGTGGGTCCATTACAGGTTGAGACAGAAGAAATTATAATGGTATTAAGGAAATGACAGAGAAATTAAACAATTATTTTGTATTTGTTTTCATGGAAGAAGGTGCAAAAAACTTCCTGGAAATAATGGAGAACCAAGGGTCTAGCGAAAGTGAAGAACTGAAGGAAATTAATAATAGTAAAAAAATAGTACTGGAGAAATTGATGGGACTGAAAGTCGATAAATCCCAGGGGCTATAGAGATAGTGGTTGTCATCTTCTAAAATTCCATAGATTCTCGAACGGTTTCCACGGATTGGAAGGTAGCTAATGTAACCCTGCTATTTAAGAAAGGGGGGAGAGAGAAAACGGCGAACTACAGACCAGTTAGCCTGACATCAGTAGTAGGGAAAATGCTAGAATCTATTATTAAAGATGTGGTAATAGGGTACTTAGAAAAGAATAAGATTGGGCAGAGTCAACATGGATTTATGAAAGGGAAATCATGTTTGACAAATCTGTTAGAATTTTTTGAGATTGTAACTAGCTGAATAGATAAGTTGGAAGAGAGATAAAATCTTAGGCGGTAGCCTCCTTAAAATATGTAAATGAGGGACCTGCCTTCCGGGAGGGGGTTGATCACCTGCTCCCATGGGCGGCTTTGAGGTGGGTTGGGTTTGGCTTTGAAATTTTTTACGTTTTAACTTCTCTCTTGACCCAAACTCACACGTATTTTGGGGTTAAAATTATGCCCTAGTTTCTAGAGAGCTTCAATATGCAGGCAAATGGAGCCTCACGTTAGAAACATTTCAATTTTTTAATGAGGCTACGTGCTTAAGATTTTATCTCTTTTCCAATTTTAACAATGCATCTGATTAAAAATATACCATTCTGAGACATTCACAGAAATATTGAACCAAAGTATTATCTCCCAGCGGGAGCAGACACTCATCCCCCATGGAAGGCATTGTCGGAGTCCTGGCAGATGTTAACTGTGGAACCTTGCTTGAAACAAAATGAACATCGGACAGAGGTGTGAAACAAGCAGCCGATTTGCTAACGTCTATTTTGAGCTATCCCTCAAGACCAATTTGCACCCCAAGAGCTTCATTGCCTGAGCTACTTAGAATACTAGAATATTTCAAAAATGCTTAAGTGCATAATGTTTTTTTGATTCAAAACTAGAGCTCAACACAAAATGATAATTATTATGTTTAAGGCAAATAGCAAAGCAGTAAAGTGATTGTCCATCGGTCTTGTTCTTAGAAATAGTCCCATTAAGTGATGCAAGTGAAGAACATTGGCTGTGCAAAATAAACTGGCAATTCCTATGTTCCTATGAAAATTTCAGTTCACCCAGCATCCACAGTCCTTTTTGGGGAGAGAGATCCAGAGCTTGGTTAAAGAGGAGGGTATTAATGAGCATCTTAAAGGAGGAGAGAGGTAGTGAGTCAGAGAGGATTCGGAAGGGAATTACAGAGCTTAGGGTCAAGGCAGCTGAAGGCATGGCCACCAATGGTGGTGTGAAGAAAATTGGGAATGGGCAACAGGCCAGAATTGGAGGAATGCAGAGACCTCGGAGGATTGTCGGGAAGTTACAGAGATAGGGAGGGGCGAGGCCATGTGTGAATTGAGGTGATTGACTGAGAGGGAGTACAGTTTGAGCAACTTAGTGGAGATGAAATGAGCATGGTGTTGGTGGTAGTAGTGAAAGGAGAAAGTGGAAGTTGAGCATGTGCAAGGAGTTAGAATGAGAGGTGGTGCAGTGCACGGTTGTGATTGGTGGTGAGGAAAGTGAAGCGGGGTAAGGAGTATTATGAATGGTGTAGGATGGAGAAGAGGGAGTGGAAATTAGTGCATTGCAGGAGATGAGAAAAGAAGCACCCGTCGTGACCTTTGCTGACCTAGTCAGGTCATTGAAATGTTTCCTGCACTGAATCCAGGTCCTTGACATCATGCTCCTGCTGCTGAGTTGCTCAGCCACCTGAATCCATGCCTTCTTGGTTGTGGTAGCAGGTTTTTTCTTCCTACTTGTGAGGACCAGCACATCCCTTCTATCCCTCACTGACCCTATCATGGCCTACAGAGAAGCATCAGAGAACCTGGGTGCCACCTTCCCTTTCTTTTCCAGCCATATTAACTATTTCCAACAATATTTCTCAGTCATTGGAGTAGTAATCCTGATTGAATGCAGCCTCCCTTGAAGAGGGGACTCAGTCAGAAAATTATGCATGTGGGTGGGCAGCACATCTGCAGATGCATGAATGGGCCAAGAAACCTAGAAGCATGATGGAAATGAGCATTGTCTTTCAAAGTTGTGGGCTCGTAATCCACTACGACCCTCACGTGCTCCGTTCTCAGTCCCCAATTAAAATCAGGCTCTACCCATGCCGCCATCTTACTTTTCTTGCTAACTCTCAGGTTGGCTTCCCTACTTGTATTTTCGTGTGGTTTGGGCCGTCATCGTGCAGTTCGGCACTCTGTTTTGTGTGCCTGGCTGGTCTAGTGGAGGCCATCAGAGGCCTTGCAGAGTGCGCAGCGGCCCTCCCCTTTAATGGAAGGAGAGGTGCCTTAAAGTGTATCAGCGCTATGTGGAGCTCCACTTCCTTTGAGTGGCGATAAGCCCAATTCAGCGGCATGAAGTCCCAGCCCCAGCAGGTTATCGCCCCCCAATCAGGGCACAGGGCAATTTCAACCCCTTATGCTCCAACTAATTTTTGCCTGCTAAGTTACTGTAGGTTTTGCTATTTAACTATAAATAAAAATATCAAATCAAAGTATTACATAAAAATAAGGGCCGAAATATGACTTCAAAATGGTGATTGAATTAGACTGCAAACCTGCTTCACCTGAGGACTACACTTGATCTTGAATCCCCGTGTGCAGTGTCAAAAATAAAGTGCAATTTTAATATTAAACAGTGTCATCAATTCACGATTTACAACATATAATACTTGGCAATTGCCAAATATAATATGTTGAATGAACTGTCAGTTTACAAGTACAACATAATTATCCAGTCATAACTGAATTTGGAATAAAAGGTCATTTTTAAGGTTGTCAGCATACTTGCTTAAACCTAGCTCCCAAAACTAATTAAAGATGTTGTAAATTTATAGTAAGTTATCCAATATTGTTTCAATTCCTTATACTTGGCAATGTTAAGAAGAATTACAGGATTCTGAGTGGAAGTCCACACAATTTCTTTACCACCTGAAAAAAACTTAATTATGACTAGCAGGAATCATGTTCTTAATGGTGTTAGTAGCACAGCTCTTCAGTTCTGTTATCTCTTATGTACCCAATGAGAGTTCTTGAATATGACAAAGCAATGCCATTGACTAGGACTTCTAAGCACAGGCAGAAAACTGACCAAATATCAAACAAAACTACATTTAACACTCTAGAATTGAACAGAACAACATACTGAAGAAGAAATTAAGGGGGCAAGTTTTGACCTGAGTTGCTCCTATTTTTTTGGAGCAACTAGTTTAGAATGGAGCATCTTAGAAATTGCATTTCTCAGCATTTAGTTTGCTCCTGTTCCAGTCAGTTAGAATAGTTTCATTGTAGAACAGATTTTTTTTTTCAAAAGGGAACATGTCCAGCCACTTATGCCTGTTTTGCAAGTTTAGGCAGTGAAAACTTACTCCAAACTAACTTAGAATGGAGTAAGTGTAGATTTTTGTACGCTCAGAAAAATCTTGCCTGCACTTCAGGTGTAGGTTACAAATCAGGCGTAGGGAACGAGAGATAGGGAGGGGGGGGAAGGGAAGTAATTGAATTTTACAAGCATTTAACAGTTTCACTTCCACAAATAAAGGGCAATCCTGAATAATAAATGATAAATAAAGCAAATTTTTTTTTAATTGAATTTTCCTACCTTTCTGAAGCAGCAGCAGCAGCATCAGCAGGCTTCCGAGCTGCGAAGTAACTTGCAGGCAGGCAGGCCGTTCAGCCAGTGAACAGGGGAGGGAGATGTCAGTGAGGCAGGCCACAGACACACACAAATGCTGGCGGGTTGGAATCATGCCCTTCCTTCTCATTGGCTGATGATACAGTCAAGCAGATGCAAATACTGCAGCTCTAGAAACTGTTATCTACAACTGAATGGGGGACATCGGATTTATCTTAAGCATGGCCTGACTGGCTATAAACCTGAACTCGTGGGAAATTCAACAACTCTTTATTTTATCTAAAGACAAAGACCTAACCCTGCACATGTTGGCACGATGTCGGCTTCTGCGGCCTAGCCCCGCCCCCCTGCAGGCAGAGAATCGGCGCCACGCTTTGGCCCCCCCCCCCCCCACTGCAGATGTCTTCACGCCGCGCCGCCAGGAATGGAGCCGATTTCAACCGGAGAATCAAACAGTAAGTTTTTGCCACACTTTTCAGCGCAGAAAACAGGCGTGGCTCTCGGAGCTGCGCCGTTCTAGGCGCAGCCCGAAACTTGCCCCCTAAAAAAGGAGATCTAGCCCATCCGATTGTTTAGATCCATGGACAGGATCCATATGGGGAATTTGTGTCTGCTCCTGAGAGGCTGAGATAGATAGATTTTTGGACTTTAGGGGAATCAAAGGATGGGAAGGTTTAGTTCAGGTTGAAGATCAGTCATGATCTTATTGACTGGTGGAGCTGGTTCGAAGGGCCATATGGACCACTCCTGCTCCTAATTTGTATGTTCTTATGTATTGATATCAAACCTCCATTTCTCTACATCAGGATGTTTTATCCCAATGTTATCCCAATTTTATTCCAATCCCACTGACTCCATCCCTCTCCCTAGCAACAATCTGAGGGCAAACAAGACTGTTCGCAACCTAGGTGTCATATTTGACCCTGAAATTAGTTTCCAGCCACATATCCATGACATAACTAAAAACGCCTTTTTCCACCTCCATAACATTGCCCGCCTCCGCCCCTGTCTCAGCTCTTCTGCTGCTGAAACCCTTATTCGTGCCTTTGTAACCTCTAGATTGACTACTCCAACTCACTCCCGGCGGGCTTCCCACATTCCATACTACGTAAACTTGAGGTCATCCAAAACTCAGTAGCCGGTGTACTAACTCACACCAAGTCATGATCACTCATCACCCTTGTACTTTCTGACCTACATTGGCTCTCGGTTAAACAACGTCTCGATTTCAAAATTCTTATCCTTGTTTACAATTCACTCCATATCCTTGCCCCTACCGATCTCTGTAATAATTTTCAGCCTCACAACCCCACAAGATGTCTGCGCTCCTCAAATTCTGGCCTCTTGAACATCCCTCATTATAATCGTTCAACCATCGGTGGCCGTGCCTTCAGCTGTTTGGGCCCTAAGCTCTGGAACTCCCTTGCTAAACTTTTCCGCCTCTCTATCCTCCTTTAAGAAGCTCCTTAAAACCCGCCTTGGAATGTTTTACTATGTTAAAGGTGCTATACAAATAAAAGTTATTATGTGCCAACCAAACCCTTATTCATTGTGTTGGGTGCCATGAGCTAGTGTGAGAAAGTTAAGTTATATTTAGCTCGAAATTTCCTGAGGTTACACTCTCACACCTAGTTTGCTTCTGCTGATTTAGATCAAGGGACACCACAGAACTGGAAGAAATCTCCTCATAATTTGGAAAGAAAATTCACCTTCCAACTTTTCTGCTTTAATGAGGACAGATTAATTGAAGACCGGGAAGCATTCTTTCTGTACTTCTCTAAACACAATGCTTCTGCCTTCCTGTAAGTATAATGAGCAGAACATAACTCAATATTCCAAGTGTATCTGCTGGTTCAAAGCAGTTTGCCAGTCATTCTCCCTGTTGCTGAGCATCTATTGATCTCTTTAATCAATATTTTTAATTGTGACATCCAGCATTAACAAACTTCATTGTATTGTCCACAAACAGAATGATACATTTTTAATACTGTTATGAACTTTATCAAGTAAGTATATATAAATTAAAAATTAAAACAGAAAATGCTGTAAATACCCAGCAGGTCAGGCAGCATCTGTGGAGAGAGGAACAGAATTAACGTTTCAGGTCGATGACCTTTCATTGGAACTGGAAACATTTAGAGATGTAACAGGTTTTAAGCAAGCACAGAGGCAGGAAAAGGGGAGGAGAGGAAATAATAAAAGGGAAGGACAGTGATAGGGTGGAAGGCAGAAGATTAAATGACAAAAGGGATAATGGTGCAAGGCAAAAGGAGACGGTTATGGGACAAGTAAAGAAACAAAAATGGGTTTAGAGGAGGTCTACATAAGAATATCAAGATCATCATCAACAGCTGCCGCCCGCGAAAAATGGGGGCAGAGGTTATCTGAAATTATTGAACTCAATGTTGAGTTCCGTTGAAGGCCGTAGAGTGCCTAACAAAAAGATGTGGTGCTATTTCTCGAGCTTACGTTGAGCTTCATTCGAATAGGGTAGGAGGCCAAAAACAGAGAGGTGAGAGTGGGAGTGGAGCAGAGAATTAAAATGACAGGAGACCGGAGGCCCTGGGTTACGCTTGCAGACTGAATGGAGGTGTTCTACAAAGCCTTCACATAATCTGCGTTTGGTCTCCTCTATGTAAAAGAGACTTCATCATTAGCAGCGAATACAGTATACTAAATTGAAAGAAGTACAAGTAAATCGCTGTTTCAACTGGAAGGAGTGTTTGGGGCCCGGGACGGTGGGAAAGGAGGAGGTAAAAGGGCAGGTGTTACATCTCCTGCACTTACATGGGAAAGTGCCGTGGGAAGGAGAGTGGGTATTGGGGGCGATAGAGGAGTGGACCAGCGTGTCGGAGAGGAAATGATCCCTTTGGAATGCTGAAAGGGGAGAGGAGGGGAAGATGTGTTTGGTGGTGGGATCACACTGGAGGTGACAGAAATGGTGCAGGAGGATCTGTTGAATGTGGAGGCTGATGGGGTGAAAGGTGATGACAAGGGGAACTCTATTGTGGTTCTGGGTGGGAGGGGAAGGGATGAGAGCAGAAATGCGGGAAATGTAACAGAACGGATCAAAGGCTGTCAACCACCGTGGAGGGGAATCCTTGGTTAAGGAAAAACTAAGATATATCAGAAGCACTGGTCTGGAAGGTGGCATCGGCGGAACAGATGCGATGGAGATGGAGAAACTGGGAAAAGGGAATAGAGTCCTTACAGGAAGCGGGGTTGAAGGAAGTGTAGTCAAGATAGCTGTGGGAGTCCGTGGGCTTTTAGTGGATGTTAGTCAATAGCCTATCCCCAGAAATGAAGACAGAGAAGTTGAGGAAGGGGAGGGAAGAGTCAGAGATGGACTATGTGAAGGTGATGAAAGGGTGGAAATTGAAGCAAAATTGATGACATTTTCCTTTTCGGGGTGAGAGTAGGAAACGGCACCGATACAATGTACCAGAAAAAGAGGTGAGGGAGGGGACCTAAGTAGGATTGGAATAAAAAATTTTCCACATATCCCATAAAAAGGTAGGGATAGCTAGGACCCATGCGGGTTCTCATAGCAGCACCTTTTAGTTGGAGGAAGTGAGTGGAGTCAAAAGAAAAGTTGTTCAATGTGAGAACAACTTCAACCAGGCGAGGAGGGTGGCGGTGGATGGGGACTGTTTGGGCCTCTGTTCAAAGAAGAAGTGGAGAGTGCTCAGACCGTCCTGGTGGGGGGTTGAGGTGTAGAGGGATTGGACAGCCATGCTGAAAAATAAACAATTAGGGCCAGGAAACTGTTAAAGTGGCAGAGGGCGTCGGAAGTATTGCGGATGTTGGTCGGGAGAGACTGGGGGAGAAAAAGTAGAATTGAGATAGGAAGCAATCAGTTCCGTGGGGCAAGAACAGGCTGAAATGATGGGTTTTCCACGGTAGTCCTGTTTGTTAACCTTGGGGAGAAGGTAGAAGTAGGCTGTGTGGGGTTGGGGGTCTATAAGGTTGGAGGCCATAGAAGGAAGATCTGCTGAAGAGATGAGGTCAGTGACAGGCTTGGAAATGATGGCTTGATGTTCGGTGTTGGGGTCATGGTCCATAGGGAGGTAGGAGAAGATGTCAGAGAGTTCAGACTCTGCAAGCTAGAGGTCAGTTCGCCAAACAACAACAGTGCCACCCTTGTCAGCAGGTTTAATGACAAGGTAAGGCTTGGATCTGAGTCCAGAGGGAGGTAGGTTAGAATGAGTGATGCGAGCAGAGAAATCGAAATGGCCGATGTCATGCCGATAGTTCCCAATGAAACGATCTAGAGAGGGTAAAAGGCCAGAAGGAGGGATCCAGGTAGAACGAGAATTGTAAAGACAGGAAAAAGGGTCCACTCTGCGGAGGGAGGGGGGATGAGGTGGGGGGGAAGACTCAGGGCTACTGAAGTGGGTGCGGTGGCGAAGGCGATGGAAGAAGAGCTCAGCGTTATGTTGAGCTCGAAATTCATTGATGTGGGGCGGAAGGTGATGAAGCTGAGGCCTTTGATGAGGATTCATCATTCAGGGTCTGAGAGGGAAAGGTTAGAGAGGATAGTGAAAACATGGCAATGGATAAGATTGGAAGCAGGGAAGGAGGCAGAGGAAAGTGAAGAGGAAGAAGGTTCTGGAGGGGCATTGGTATCCAAGAGTTGTTGAAACTTGTGACCCTTAAGAACATAAGAACATTAGAAATAGAAGCAGGAGTAGGCCATTGGATCTGTCGAACCTGCTCTGTCATTCAATAAGATCATGGCTGATCTGATCATGGGCTCAGCTCTACTTCCCTGCCTGCTTCCCATAACCCTTTACTCCCTAATCGCTCAAAAATCTGTCTATCTCCGCCTTAAATATATTTAATGACCCAGCCTCCACAGCTCTCTGGCGCAGACAATTCCACAGATTTACAACCCTCTGAGCGAAGAAATTTCTCCTCATCTCAGTTTTAAATGGGCGAACCCTGATTCTAAAACTATGTCCCTAGTTTTAGTTTCCCCTATGAGTGGAAGCTTCCTCTCTGCATCCACCTTGTTGAGCCCCCTCATTATCTTATATGTTTCAATAAGATCACCTCTCATTTTTCTGAACTCCAATGAGTACAGGCCCAACCTGCTCAACCTTTCTTCATAAGTCAACCCCTTCATCTCAGAAATCAACCGAGTGAACCTTCTCTGAACTGCCTCCAAAGCAAGTATATCCTTCCTTAAATAAGGAGACCAAAACTGTACGCAGTACTCTAGGTGTGGCCTCACCAATACCGTGCACAGATGTAGCAGGACTTCTCTGCTTTTATACTCAAGCCCTTTTGCATGAAGGCCAACATTCCATTTTCCTCCTGATTACTTTCTGTACCTGCATACTAACTTTTTGTGTTTGATGCACAAGGACCCCTCTGTACTGCAGCATTTTGTAATTTTTCTCCATTTAAATAATAATTTCCTTTTTATTTTTTCTGCCAAAGTGGATAACCTCACTGTTTCCCACATTATACTCCATCTGCCAAATGTTTGCCCACTCAATTCCCCTGTCCATATCCCTTTGCAGATTTTTGTGTCCTCCTCACAATTTGCTTTCCCACCCATCTTTGTGTCATTAGCAAACTTGGCTACATTACACATGGTCCCTTCAACCAAATCATTAATATCGATTGTAAATAGTTGAGGCCCCAGCACCAATCCCTGTGGCTGTTTGGAAAAGCATAATTTAGTCAAGCAGAGTCAGCATTCTTTTATTAAAGAGAAACCATGTTTGACAAATTTGCTGGAGCTCTTTGAGGATGTAACGAGCAGGGTGGATAAGGGGGAACCAGTCATGTGGTGTTTTTGGATTTCCAGATTTAAAAGTTTCCCACCTGAAATGAAGAGTAAAAGTTTTGTGTTAAAGTGGGATGAGGTGAAGGATGAAGTGTAACTGCGGACCAGGACCGCTTTGAGATAGAGTGTTCGGTGTTGCTGAAGAAAAGTTGAGAGTGTGCATCTAGCTGCACATGGCATTGAGTGTGAATCTCAGGATGCAGCGAGAGCCGTGGTTCGACAAACGCTGAATATGTTGGAGACATCTTTAATTTAATTTTTATATAATGAGCAACCTAAGTCCCAGTGGAGAACACTATTTTGTCAATGGTGGTGCCTGTTTAGAACTTTCCCATTCGCCAAACAATTCATAAATATTTTCACAAATTTAACTTTAATATCATGAGATTTCACTATAGTTACAAATCTTCGGTGACAGAATCCTTATCAACTGAGTTCTGATGGCTAATATATGCAATATCCACCATCTTATCCACATCCACCAATTCTCAAGGAATTCCAAGATTTTTGGGGGGAAGGCTTACCCTTCAGAAGCTAATTTGAGAAAGAATTTATTATTGTTGTTGTCATGTATCTCACACTACTGTACATAACTGTATCTTACCACGCTATACATGACTGTAACTAGAAATGACCTGTAACCACAAGCTTACCTTACCACCAGGGGTGCACTTGCAGGAGACACTGGATACCTATCCCAGACAGGTATATAAGGACAGGTCTCAGGCAAGTGAGGCATTCGAGAGCTGTGTAATAAAGGTGCAGGTCCTGAGTGACCTTGACTTTAGTATGTGCCTCGTGTGAATCTGTACTGCAGGGACAGGACTTTATAGCTGTTTTCACTGGCTGTCGTTGAACTGCTTGCTTCCCAACATCAGCATCTTTTCCAAGACGGATGTTAAACAACATTTACACATCAGACATCGTCTAAAGATTTAAATCACATCAACTATTCCCTCCCCACTACATAAGCTTGGCAATATTTTGGAGCACTGCAACTCTATTGGTATATTTACTTATGTTAAAAGAGCTCTTGGTTGTATTCCATCTAGGCCTCATATGAAGCTGAATTAATTTTCAGTCAATCATGCATTTAATCCTTAAAGATTTCAACTGGCCATGTTTATTCGCAAAACCATAAGCACTGATTAGTGCCCTTGGATGACATCCTGATTGCTGATTGGTCCCCATGGAGGACAAGATACACCCAGCAGTTTCTCTGGAATGTGTAATGAGATTCTCCCTGCCTACGTAATTAGTTACCTTGCAAAATGTAATTCAAGCCATTCTGATTACCTACTCTAGACAGAACAGAGCTCACTTGGAACAGACAGGGTTCAACCCCACAAGTTAAGACCTTCTCCCACTTGCAAACAAGTTCCTGCCCCCACCACCCAATTTCCTGACCCCCTCCTCCCATCCCGCCCAAGTTCCTGAACTTCTCTCCCCAAGTTTCTGACATTCTCCCCCCGCCCCAAGTGCCTCTCTCTCTCTCTCTCTTTCCCCCCTCCCTCTCCCCTCCAATTCCCTCACCCCTCTCTTTCTCTCCACTTTCTCTCTCTCTCCTTTGCTCTCCCCTTTCTCTTCCTCTCTCTCTATCTCTCTCCCCCTTGACCCCTCTTTCACTCTCTCTCTCTCCCCCTCTCTAACCCCACTCCCTCTCTCTTCACCTCTCTCTCCCCCTCTCCTTCTCTCTCCCCTGCTCCCTCTCTCTCTCTCCCTCTCCCCCACTCTCTCCACCTCTCCCTCTCCCCCCTCTCCTTCTATCTCCCCACCTCTCTCTCTCTCTGCCCCCTCTCCCTCCCCTTCTCTCTCCCTCCCTCTCTCTCCCCCCTCTCCCTCGCTCTTCCCCCTCTGTCTCACTCTCTCTCTCTCTCTTACCCTCTCCCTCTCTCTCTCACTCACCCCTCTCCCTTGTCCCTCTCCATGCCTCTCTCGCCCTCCTCTCTCTCTCTACATCTGTCTCCCTCCTCTTCCCCTCTCTTACCTTATATGCCTATATCCCCCTCTCTCTCCCCCTCCCGCTCTCTACCCCTCTCCATCTCTCCGCCCTTCTGCACCTCTATCCCCACCTCTCCTTCTGTCTCTTAAACATTAAAATAATTGTTTGAATAAATATTATAATTAATTCGATAAATAAAATAATGTTAGCAAGAGATGGCAGTGCAGGTGGTCTGTCGTAACTGCAGCGTGTGGGAGTTGGTGCAGACCAATGAGATGCCAAGCAACCACAACTGCTGTAAGTGCCTGCAGCTCAAGGAACTTTGGCTCAGAGTCGTTGAGCTGGAGTCCTAACTGCAGACACTGTGATGCATCAGGGAAGGGGAGAGTTATCTCGTCACATTGTTCCAGGAGGCAGTCACACCCCTTAGCTTAAGCAGTACTTTAGAGCTAATCAATGATTATGGACAGGGGGGTATGACTGCGAATCAAGAAGGTATGGAGACCCAGGATCTAATAATGGAGGAGCCTCAGCCCTTGATCTTGTCCAAGAGGTATGAGGTCATTGCTGCCTGTATGGATGAGAACAATGATTGCAGGGAGGATGGGAAAACATGGTACAGGAGGCCATTTCAGTGAGGGGAGTAAAAAGGAATGTGGTAGTGGTCGGCGATGGTATAGTCAGGGGGATAGATACAGTTCTCTGCAACGTGACAGGGAGTACCGAAGGCTGTGTTGCCTGCCCGGTGCCAGGGTTAAGGATATCTCCTCACGGCTGGAGAAGAACTTGAAGTGGGAGGGGGAGGATACAGTTGTCATGGTCCACGTAGGAACCAATGACATAGGTAGAACTAGGAATGAGGTTCTGCTGAGGGAGTTTGAGGAGTTAGGATCCAAATTAAAAAGCAGAACCTCAAAGATAATAATCTCTGGATTTTTACCTGAGCCATGCACAAATTGGCATAGGAACAAACAGATTTGAGATTTAAATGCGTGGCTCAAAGAGTGATGTGGGAAGAAGGGGTTTCAGTTCATGGGGCACTGGCACCAGTGACTAAGGTCACTGTGACTCAGGGAAAAATAGAAATAAGCCAAAGCTAAAGACACTATATCGGAATATGCGAAGCATTTGCAACAAAATAAATAAATTAATAGCGCAGATAGCAAAAAATAGGTTTGATCTAATAGCAATTTCAGAGATATGGTTGCAAAGTGGCCAAGGTTGGGATACATGGAATAATTTTAGAAGAGATAGGCAAAACGGAAAAGGAGGAGATGTAGTTCTGATAATAAAGGAATGGAAAAAGACAGTAGAGAGAAAAGATCATAGCTCTGAAAATCAAGAAGTAGAATCAGTTTGGGTGGAGCTAAGAAACAGCAAGGGCAGAAAATATTGTTTAGGCTCCCAAACCATAGTTGTAATGTAGGGCAGAGTATAAATCAAGAAATTAGAGGCACATGTAACAAGGGTAATACAGTAATCATGGGCGACTTTAATTTGCATATAGATTGGGCAAACCAAATTTGAAGTTATAGTGTGAAGGACAAATTCATGGAATGTACACAAAATAGTTTTCTAGATCAGTATGTTGAGGAACCAAATAGGAAACAGGCTATTTTAGATATAGTATTGTGTGATGAGATAGGGTTCATTAGTAACCTTGTAGTAAAGGGGTCTTCAGTGAAGAGCTTCCATTATATGATAGAATTTTACATTGAGTTTGAAAGTGATTTACTTAAATCTGATACTAGGATCTTAAATCTAAACAAAGCAAACTAGAGTATAAGTGGCGAGTTGGCTCAGGTAGATTGGGAAACTAGATTAAGAGGTATGACTATAGACAAGCAATGGCTAACAATGAAAGAATTAATAAATAATTTACAACAAATATACATTCATTTAAGGCTCAAAAATCCTACAGGAAAAGTGGTCCAACAGTGGCTGACAGAGAAGTTAAAGACAATATGTGATCATAGGAAGAGGCTTGTAATGTTGCTGAAGAGAGTAGTAAGCCTGAGGATTGAGAGGATTTTAGAATTCAGCAAATGAGGACCAAGAAATTCAAAAAGAAGAGGAAAATAGAATATGAGAGTAATCTAGCGAGTGACATAGAAACAGACTGTGACAGCTTCTACAGGTATGTAAAAAGGAAAAGATTAGCAAAAGTAACTGCTGGCTCCAGCCCACTGTGTGGAAATGATTTTACGCTAATTGGACGCATGTCCCAGCCAATTGTAGGAAGAGGGTCTGATTACCTCATTTAATGACACATCATCAGCTGGTTTGCTTAAAGGGACTATGTCCAAATTGATTTTGACAGTTGTGCTATCAGTGTTCTACAGCATCGAGGTACTGACAACACTGCACAGGGGTACAGGGCTGCACTCAGGGTCTCTCATGACTAATTCCATATACTTATGGAGGGAGTCACAGCACACAGGGAGGTTCTCTTCCCTTCCGATGAGTGGAAGAGACCACCCCCCAGGAGACCAATGCACCCTGGTTGCACATTGCACAGGAGGACACAAGCAGGGATGTCATTAGGAGGACAAGGCTGCAGTGGTGCAAACTTTTCAATTACCTCAGTGGATCATGAAACAGTACTGCAAAGCCACACTCAACCTCAGCATGCTGTGCCACTCATCACATCCTCATCACTCTGCCTTCCCTACCCTACTCCTGCACATACTTACTCACACCAACTTACCTTGCACCTCCACCTGTCCCTCTCTAGCTACAGTATCACTTCCCCATCTCACTAGCAACCCCTCACACTCACCCTCATTCTAGTGCAAACATACCAACTAACAACACACAAGGGTAGGCACTCGGGTCTTTTAGCCAATGTTCATTTAAAGTATCAGTTAATGTGATGTAAAACATTGAAACCTTTATTTTCAATACTTTGCCTTCTTGGTCAGATTTGTGTGCACCTTTGGAAATGGCTTAGTGAGTTGCAGTGAATGGTGAGACATAATGGTACCCCCACAATGGCAATGAGTGTGAAAGGAATGGATTGGGCATTGTAGGGATACATTATGGTGTTGGTGTGGGGTGGTGCCAACCTGGTGCATCATGTGGCAGCTAGGGTGTACAACGTCAGGTGAAGTAAATCTACCCATGGTGAGGCTATCCCTGGCGTCCCGGGCAACAATGAGGTCAGGTGCTGATGCCCTCTGTCCTATGTAGCATCTGCGGATTGCGGAGAAGTTTGGGGTTATTGTTGATGCTGCTGGTGTGCCTACTGCTGCTGATGATGGATATGATTGTGGTGAGATTCTGAGGACCAAGGTGAAATAGTTTCAAGGACACCAGTGCTAAGGTAATAGATGACAGGTGAACTTGAGATGACAGATGCGATCTGTCAATGGTGACAGAGGGTGTTCCAATGAGGTGACATTGGATAGAGAGAGTGCTCCAAAGACTTGCAACCTGTATAAAGCTCAGTGTGCCTTCCAAATACAGTAAGCAACAGCTTTTGATCTTGGAAACTGAACAGCTGTGAGATGGGAGCTTTTATTGCAGATTTGCAGCTGTCAAGTAAAGAAATGAATTCATGCTCACACAACTCCGGACGTGATCTCCGAGCAGCGGGAACCATGTGGACAACTTGGTAAAATGGTAAGCTCAGCTCAAAATGATTTTTAATAGGTTCTTAACAAGGTCATAATGACCTAAATTGTCTTCCCCACCGCTGTGTGTCGGGTCTGTTCAGCGTTGACTGACCCAACATCTGGGAAAGTAGCTTGGTGGCTGGGTCCCAACCCGCTGTCAATCATTTTAATTTTAACAGCTGACCCGCCACCAATTCTACCCTCTGAGCTCCAGCAAAATTCCGGCTTAAATGTCTGTCTTTATGGAAGAAGACGCAAAAATCTTCCCGGAAATAGCGGAGAGCCAAGGGTCTAGTGAGAATGAGGAACTGAAAGAAAATAGTATTAGTAAAAAAATAGTACTGGGGAAATTAATGGGACTGAAATCCAATAAATCCCCTGGACCTGAAATCCAATAAATCCCCTGGACCTGATGGCCTACATCCTAGGGTTTTAAAAGAGGTAGCTATAGAGATAGTGAATGCATTGGTTTTCATCTTACAAAATTCCATAGATTCTAGAATGGTTGCCGCTGATTGGAAGGCAGCAAATGTAAGCCCACTATTTAAGATAGGAGAGAGAGTGAGAAAATGGGGAACTTCAGACCAGTTAGCCTGACATCATAGTCGGGAAAATGCTAGAATCTATTACCAAAGACGTGGCAACAGGGCAATTAGGAAATAATAGGTTTAGGCAGAGTCAACACGGATTTATGAAAGGGAAATCATGTTTGACGAATCTGTTAGAGTTTTTTGAGGTTGTAACCAGTAGAATTGATAAGGGGGAACCAGTGGATGTCGTTTATTTGGATTTTCAGAAAGCAGCCGTTAAGCTGCCACACAAGACGTTATTGAACTAAATTAGGACTCATGGGATTGGAGAAAATATATTAGCATGGATTGAGGATTGCTTAACAGACAGAAAACAGAAAGTAGGAATAAACAGGGCATTTTTGGGTTGGCAGGCTGTGACTAGTGGTGTACCGCAAGGATCAGTGCTTGGGCCCCAGCTATCCACAATCTATATCAATGATTTGGATGAGGAGACCAAATGTAACATATCCAAGTTTGCTGATGATACAAAGCTAGGTGGGAATATAAACCGTGAGGAGGATGCAAAGAGACTTCAAGGGGATATAGACAGGCTAAGGGAGTGGGCAAGAACATGGCAAATGGAATACAATGTGGAGAAATGTGAAGTTATCCACTTTGGTAGGAAAAATAGGAAAGCAGAGTATTTTTGGTGAGATATTGGCAAATGTACCTTGTCAGAGGGACCTGGTGTCCTTGTACATGAATCACTAAATGTTAACATGCAGGTACAGAAAGCAATTAGGAAACATAGAAATAGGTGCAGGATTAGGCCATTCGGCCCTTCGCAAATGCAAATGATATGTTGGCCTTTATTACAAGAGGAT
This sequence comes from Pristiophorus japonicus, assembly GCF_044704955.1. Lineage (NCBI taxonomy): Eukaryota > Metazoa > Chordata > Chondrichthyes > Pristiophoridae > Pristiophorus > Pristiophorus japonicus. The sequence goes on along the minus strand of NC_091986.1, from coordinate 78,449,893 downwards.
TTAAGTATAAGAGTGAAGACACCTGGGGCTAGACCTTCGCATTCATTTTCGGCGGTTTTCTCGGTATACAGCTGTTTTTTGATGAAAAATCGGCCAGCGAAAGTTTCCTCTTTATTTTTTAAGGAGTTCCGCCCCCATTCTGAAAAGACCACCGGGTAGCAACTGCCCACATGCAGAGAAAACCGGCAGGATCTAAGTTTTGCCTCAGCGGAGGACCCATACACACCGCCAAGGAAACAGCCCACGAAAAGCTGTCGGAACAGAGCTGTAGGTGAGTACCCTGCAAAGAAAGGTAAGTTAAAGGCTTTTTAAAATTATTTTTAAAATTCTAAAATGGCGATTACGTTAAAAAATGTCTTGAGAATGTTTCATAACTTTTTACTTTTTGTTTGACTGAAAAAATATTTTTTGAGTTTTCCCCCCTCCCTAAGCACAACGCAGCCTCGGACTAAATTTTAGTACTTACCGTCCATTCCGGTAAGAACCATCCATTTCACCTAGTTTCACCTTTGACCGCCGAGAAACTACCGAGAATATTGGTGCAAGATCCATTTTCTTGCCGGGCGATATTTTTTACCTTAATTATGGAAATTTTCGCCAGTGTTAGTTGCAGAACGTTAACGGTTTTTCTGGGCGGCAATCGAGCATTGAGAGACTTTAGGGAAAGTCTGGCCCCTGGAGTATTGTGTACAGTTTTGGTCTCCTTACCTAAGGAAGGATATACTTGCCATAGAGGGCGCACAACAAAGGTTCACCAGATTGATTCCTGGGATGGGGGGATTGTCCTATGAGGAGAGATTGAATAGACTAGGCTTATATTCTCGAGAGTTTAGAATTCTTACAGAGCTTGACAGGGTAGATGCAGGAAGGTTGCTTCTCCTGGCTGTGGAATTTAGTACTAGGGGTCACAGCCTCAGAATAAGGAGTCGGCCATTTAGGACTGAGATGAGGAGAAATGACTTCATTCAGAGGGTGGTGAATCATTGGAATTCTCTACCCCGGAAGGGTGTGGAGGCTCAGTTGTTGGGCAGATTTAAGGCAGATATCGATAGAATTTTGGATGTTAAGCGAATCAAGGAATATGGGGACAGTGCAGGAAAGTAGAGTTGAGGTCGATGATCTGCCATGATCATATTGAATGGCGGAGCAGGCTTGAGGGGCTGAATGGCCTACTCCTTCTCCTATTTCTTATGTTCTTAAGTTCTTATAATGGTTTTATAACTAATTCAAGACATTGAGGTCTACTATGATTTTTGTACTTATTCATTTTAAATAAAGATTTTAGTATCAGTTTGACACAGCCCCATAAAATATTAATTGACAGCTGGAGAGATGAATGTTTTAACCCTACTGAAAATAATTTACCGGATCATAGCTTTTAAAAAATATATTCCGTACAATTGTGAAAGACCAAAAGTCATTGGTTCTTTGCCACATTATTTACAGTTCAACACTAGACTTTTCAAACATACTCTTCAGTTGTGATATAATTTGTAGATAGACATCAAACATTCATTTGTCATCTATCTTTTCCAGAGTGCAACTGTACAACATGCTATACTGGTGTAGAAAGGTTGGTTTGGGGTATGAAGGAGAGCTTCAGGCACCAGACTCTTCACAAGGTGCCTCTCAATCAAGGTGTTGTATTTCAGATGAGACGTTAAACCAAGAGGTTCCATCTGCACTTTCAGGTGGACATTGAAGAAGAGCAGGGAAGTTCTCCTTGATGTCCTGACCAACATTTATCCCTAAATCCGTATCATTAAAACAGATTATCTGGACATTTATCTCATTGTTGTTTGTGGGACCTTGCCATGCGCAAATTGGCTGCCATGTTTCCCTACATTATAACAGTGACTACATTTCAAAAGTACTTCATTGTGCAGTGTTTTGACATGTCCTGAGGTCATGAATGGCACTATATAAAAGCAAAACCCTAGAAATTCCCCGATGTAGCGGCAGCTGATAAGGCTGGTTTTATTGAAAAAATGACAGCTGGCTCGATAATGCCCACATCCAGTGCGGGAGTAGGTGGCTGCGATTTTGGTGAGGGCTATAGCACTGCCGCTGACCATGTTGGCCTCTCAAATGAAAATAAGCAGATCATGATGTCAGTCGCCGTGCAACGCCTGATTCGACACAATGACTGCTATTATGGACTTTCTCACACGTCATAAGACAGTGTACTATGTACGCACAGAAAAATGTGCATGAAGCAGCTCTGCAGAGATGCTGTCATCACTTCTTAAAGGGACACACACATCTTTCAGGTAAGTTTGGATTTCAAAATTCAGACTTCAAAATATATTTTATTGAAATCGTGGCTTAGTGCAATACACATGAAAAGTTGTTAAATTTTGTAGAGAATGCAAGGAGTGCTGCTGGATGCTTGCAACGCTGTGAATGGTAAAGGAAGGCCTCTGAAAGGGCAGAAAATGAGTTAACGGGCGGAATTTTCTGTACCTGTGCAGGTCGCGTGCAGCCAATCGCCGTGGTGGGTCACGACACCATTCTCCATTCCATCCTGCTCCTGAGATTGATTTTCTGTCAATGGCACTTATTAAGCCAGCCCTGCACATTACCTGGCCCTATTAAATGGTGCGTGCCTGATGACATAATCGGCTACACGCTTTCAGCTGGGATATTTAAAGGAGCCATTTCCACATTTCATTTAAAGGTTCATCTAGGATAGTGCAGCCGCTACACTGCACCATTGGAGTGTTCCAAACAGTGCTAGACATGACTGCACAGAGACAGAGGACTGTATTCAGATTCTCAGATGACTCCCTCCATATGCTTGTGGAGGGAGTGAGAGCACACAGGGAGGTCCTCTTCCCTTCCAATGGGCGGAAGAACCCTCTCAAGCAGACTAAATGAGCCTGTATCCAAATAGCAGAGGAGGTGAAAAGCAGGGATATCATCAGGAGGACCTGAGTGCAGTGCCGCAAACGCTTCAACCATCTGGTTAGATAAGAAAGCTGAGTACAAAGCCACACTCACCTTCATCCTGCTGTGCCTCTCATCACTTTGCCTTTCCAAACTTACTGAGGAGAGCATGATAAAGGAGAATATGAAGAGATTAGGAGAGAAGTATTAAAAAAACAATTAGGAAGGCAAAGGAGAACTATGAAATTATATTATCAAGGAACATAAAAACAAAATAGTAAAATGCTTCACAGGCATATCAATAAAAAAAGGAAGTTCGGGATTGGAATAGGGCAAATAAGGGATAGACAGGATCATACCACAGGCAGTAATAGAGAGATGGCAGAAATATTAAATAATTACTTTGCTTCAGGGTGATAGAACAGGTGGACATGACATTGGAACATGAGATTAATGATAAAGGGAGGAATTTTTCAGGGGGCCAGCAGGTCGAATGGGAAAATGTTTCTTTTGACAGCGGGTCGGGACCTCGCGGTCAACCCGCTGCCACTCACCTTCTCAGATGTCGGGTCTGTCAGTGCTGAAAAGACCTGACACCAAGCAGCGGGTCATAAGGTCATTCAGGTTAACAGCCCATTAAGAAGTATTTGAGCTCATCATTTCATTTTATGAGGTCGTCCACGGTGTCCATGCTGCTTGGGGATCACGTCAGTTAAGCAGGTCGGGAGTTGAATGACCATGGAATCATCTCATTACTTGACAGCTGCAAATGTGTTATAAGACCCGCTTACTTCAATTGGCTGGGAAACGCGCTGGGCGGGCTTAACAAACCCAATCTGAGGAAAATCATTTTGGACAGCGGGCTGGAGCCAGCAGCAAGGCCGAGACCCGCCAACGACATTGCCGCCATGGATCCGCCTGGGTAGAGGAAATCACCGCCAAAATAACTGCATTAAAAATAAAAAGAAGAGATATATTAAATAAACTAATCAAATTCAAAGAGGAAAAAAAATCCCTGGCCCAGATGGATTACATCCGTGTATTTTAAAAGAATCTAGGGAAGAGTTAGCAGATGCTACACATATTTAATAATTCATTAGAAAAAGATGTAGTGCCAGAGGACTGGCAGATAGTTACCATAATACCTATATTTAAGAAGGGAGATAGAACATGTCCATGGAACTATATCCTAGTCTGCTTAACACTGGTGATAGGAAAAATAATGTAATCCTTACTAAAGGAGAAAATAAAAGAACAGCTCGAAGCCAAAAATATAATAATGAATGGTCAGCATGGATTTCAAAAGAGAAGGTCTTGCATCCTCGTTGCATTTTTTTGAAGAGATGACAGAGAGAATAGACACACATAATGCAGTAGATGTAATTTATCTAGATTTTCATTTATTAATAGATTAATAAATAATGTCAGGTGTGGATAGCGAGCTCGCTTCAAGACAGGAAGCAGAGAGTAGGAGTAAAGGATAGCTATTCAAAGTGGCAGAAGGTGGGTAGTGGTTTCCACAAGGATCAGTGCTGGGTCCACTGTTGTTCACATATTAACGATTTAGACTTTGGAATCAAAAACACAATTTCTAAATTTGTGGATGACACCAAACTAGGCTAGATGGTCAATACTGAGGAGGACTGCAACAAATTACAGGACAATATTATTAAACTTGCAGAATAGACATATAATTGGCAAATGAAATTCAACACAGATAAATGTGAGGTATTACATTTTGGTAGGAAGAGTAAGGAGGTCACTTATTACTTGGAGAGTGCGAGTCTGAGTGAGGAAGAGGAGAAAATGGATCTCGGAGTATAAATACACAAATCGCTGAAGGTAATGACATGGGTTAACAAGGATGTTAAAAAAGCAAATCAAGCATTGGGTTTTATTTTGGAGGAATAGAATTGAAAAGTAGCTAAGTTATGCTAAACTTGTATTGAACCTTGGTTAGACCACACTTGGAGCACTGCGTACAATTCTCGTCGCCATATTATAAAAAGGATTCAGGGCTGGAATTTGCATTTAGATTGCCACCGCCAAAATCTTAGCATTATTTCGGCGGTTGCATCTTCAGAACCACCAGAATACCACTAAGATCTGTTCCCCCAAGTTTCACCTGTTTGATCTTGGCGGTGGCGGTAGTGAGCTGTAGTGGGGGAGTAGCATTGCTCCCCTGGCAGTGGCGATCCTTCTCCTTTAGAAAGGTTGGTGTGTCCCTAGCAATGAGCATCTGTGCATGCTCAGACATTGTTCCATGATTTCGGGGGTCAAGGGTGAAGCTACACATGCGCAGAGAGGAGGAGACACAGAGAAGAGAGAGAGCAGTTTGTAAAGAGACAGAGGGAGAAATGGAGTATCAATATACAGAAATATTAAATATAAATTAAAGTATAGTAATAAATAAATAATAAATGATATAGAAATACATTAATAAATATATATATATAATTTATACAATATGTAAGTATTAATACATATAAATAATGCAAGGAGAAGAGATGGATGTGGAAAGAGAGCTAGGTAGGAGGAGGGCCGGCGTTTCTTGGAGGAGGTGCAGGAAGCACTGGCGCATGCGGTGGAGGCTCGTTGGGAACAATTGCCCTGGGGTAGGTGCAGAAAACCCGCCCCTATTGTTTATCAGAGAATCTGAGACAGTGTCATCTGCCGCACCCATTATCCAGGGGGCAAACCAGTGTTGGGTCAGCGAGAGTAAGAAATAACTTTTATCATGCACTGACTAATTACTCTTAATGTAGTGCCACATTTTATTATGTTGCAAAGCTTGGTGTCACGCATTATTTCCCATCGTCGATCTCATTGCGCTAGTCTTCTGTACTTTGATGTGTTCATCATGCAACACTTACATCCTAATGGTACATAAATGGTTCACTCATTGAGGAAAGGACTGGGGATAGTTAATTGGGGAGGTCTATCTATGTATTCCGTAATGGTAGTTGTGAAATTAGTTTACACATAGCTTTTGTCACCTTTGCAGAAAAAATTAGCCAACAATAGGGCGGAGCTCTGCAAGACGGGTAGAGGTCCATCGAAGACGGTTGAACTGACTGATCTTGAGGAGCACGCTGCAGCCCTGACGGGCACGCATGATTGTACGGCCACGCATGCTGGTGCTGAACCAGTGCTCGTGGAGGGTAAGTCCTGCATAATCCCCGGGCTGTGCTGCGGTCATGTAATTCAATTTTATGTCAATATAATGTAGAATGTAATGTAAAGCTGGGAACATGAAATGTTGTTAGTTCTGACATGAACCATAACTTTTGGCTGATCACACTCTGCCACTTGGAAAGCAATATACTGTTTGGGATTTCAAGTTTTTGTTATGTCATGCAATTTCTGTCTATGCTGCTTATGATAGTTTCATGTAATGATTCTCAGTAATATATGATGCAGCGGTGTTGCTCCTCTACATAAGCCTGCGCAACGTGGAGTGTACTCATGTCACCTCTGACCCCACCCCGCTCCCCTCCCCTCCCCTCCCTCCTCTCCTCTGCCGCTAACCACTAATATTATGTTTTACAATGCACAGGAGGAGGAGCAGCAGCAGCCGGCTGCACCAACCACCCCTCCCAGAGAGGACTTAGCCGAGGAAGAGATGGTGGAAGAGACGGTGGAAGAGGAGGACACTCCTCAAACTTTTGTGATGGTTGTGGTGGAGGAGGGGCGGGTGGCAGAGTTTGCAGGGTCCTCTCTACCTGCATCCACCGGTTCCTCATCTGAATCCAATTTTCCTGGATTCCAGTCCGCCGAAGCGGCATGTTCCGACCCCCATGCTGAATCCGTGGCGGCTGATCCGGCAAGGCGGAAATGCTACACAACAGGCAGATGCTAACCTGGACATGGTGGGACTATCTAGGGCGGCATCGACGTGGGTTGAGAGCTTCTCCAGGACATTGGTGGCTTGTCCGACAACATCGCCGCATTAGCAGCCCGTCAATCGGAGGACATGGCAGAGCTGATTGCAGCGGTGAAGGATTCTGGGGAGGTCCCAGCAGATTGGAAAACTGCAAATGTAACGGTCCTTTTTAAAAAAGGAGGCAGAAAAAGAGCAGGAATCTATAGACCAGTTAGCCTAATATCTGTGGTTGGGAAAATGTTGAAGTCCATTATTAAAGAAGCAGTAGCAGGACATTTGGAAAAGCAAAATTCAGTTAGCCAGAGTCAGCATGGATTTATGAATGGGAAGTCATGTTTTACAAATTTTCTGGAGTTCTTTGAGGATGTAACGAACAGGGTGGATAAAGGGGAACCAGTGGATATGGTGTATTTGGACTTCCAGAAGACATTTGACAAGGTGCTACATAAAAGGTTAACACAAGATAAAAGTTCATGCGGTTGGGGGTAATATATTAGCATGGATAGAGGATTGGCTAACTAACAGAGAAGAGAGTCAGGATAAATGGTTCATTCTCTGGTCGGCAACCAGTAACTAGTGGGGTGCCACAAGGATCAGTGCTGGGACACCAACTATTTGCAATCTATATTAACGACTTGGAAGAAGGGACCGAGTGTAATGTAGCCAAGTTTGCTGATGATACAAAGATGGGAGGAAAAGCAAGGTGTGAGGAGGACACAAAAAATCTGCAAAAGGACATAGACAGGCAAAGTGAGTGGGCAAAAATTTGGCAGATGGAGTATAATGTTGGAAAGAGTGAGGTCATGCACTTTGGAAGAAAAAAATCAAAGAGCAAGTTATTATTTAAATTGCAAAGTGCCGCAGTACAGCGGGACCTGGGAGTACTTGTGCATGAAACACAAAAGGATAGTATGCAGGTACAGCAAGTGATCAGGAATGCCAATGGTATCTTGACCTTTATTTCAAAGGGGATGGAGTATAAAAGCAGGGAAGTCTTACTACAGCTCTATAAGGTATTGGTGACGCCACACCTGGAATACTGCCCTCAGTTTTGGTTTCCATATTTACGAAAGGATATACTTGCTTTGGAGGCAGTTCAGGGAAGGTTCACTAGGTTGATTCCGGGGATGAGGGGGTTGGCTTATGAGGAAAGATTGAGTAGGTTGGACCTCTACTCATTGGAATTCAGAAGATTAAGAGGTGATCTTATCGAAACGTATAAGATTATGAGGGGGCTTGACAAGGTGGATGCAGAGAGGATGATTCCACTGATGGGGGAGACTAGAACTAGAGGGCACGATCTTAGAATAAGGGGCTGCCGATTCAAAACAGAGATGAAGAGAAATGTATTCTCTCAGACGGTTGTAAATGTGTGGAATTCACTGCCTCAGACAGCTGTGGAAGCTGGAACATTGAATAAATTTAATACAGAAATAGACAGTTTCTTAAACGATAAAGAGGTAAGGGGTTATGGGGAGCGGGCGGGGAAGTGGAGCTGAGTCTATGATCAGATCAGCCATGATCTTATTGAATGGCGGAGCAAGCTCGAGAGGCCGTATGGCCTACTCCTGTTTCTATTTCTTATGTTCTTATGTTCTTATAACAACCAGTCCGTCAATTCCATGCGGCAATTGATGATCTTGGGATATGGCACTACACCCTAAGGTGCCATACAACCAATGGAGACAGCACCTGATCGTAGGAAGTACTTTCTTCCGACTTTGAAGACAGGTTCTCAACACCCCCAGCTTCTCCAGACCCCCACACATAGCGCTGCTATTGTCACCCCCCCCAGCAGCTTAGCTCGAAGTGTTGTGCTGCACAATGTCCTGGTTCCGACGTGGGCAGGACCAGGGGTACTAATAGTCGGAGGAGGAGGGTAGGGCCAAGGGTCAGGGGGGTGTTGGGGAGGAAAGGTGTTGGGAAAGGTGGCCGCAGGTAGAATCCTTGGAGGGTGGGGGGTGGGGGGAGGTGTTGTTTTTACTGATTGTTGTTGTTGTTGTTGTTGTTGTTGTTGTTGTTGTTGTTGACATAATGTTTGGATTGTTATGTATTATATTTATTCTTTTATTTTATTTAAATTTGTTAAATTTCAAATTTCTACATTTATAAAAAAGTATTATACAAGTTAAAACTTTATTCAACTTAACTTGTTAAATTTCAAATTTCAATATTTATGGAAAATTATTATTCAACTGAACCATTCTTGTAGTATCTCACTCACTTTTGGAAAATGAGGGGTAACGATCATTGTAAGGGTTACATACATGGTCATACAAGCGTGAAACGTAACTCTCAACGTTTAAGCAAAGCGTTCATTTATGAGCTGCTGACAAATCAGCTTTGCAGTTGCTAAAGCACCATGAGGTTTCTCCTGTGGTGACGGGGGCAGGGGGGTGGGGGAGGAGTGGAGGTTGGTGTTACAGGTTCATCACCAGGCTCCTCAACCTCGTCCTCCTTGATATCCCTGTCTTTCTCGTCCTCCTCTTCCTCCACCCCTCTCTCCTGAGGTGGTCCAGCAATCCCATCTGGCAATTCCTGTCCCCTCTTGACGGCTAAGTTGTGCAACATGTAACACTCCAGAACGAACTCAGCGACCTGCTCAGGATGGTATTGCAGGCTGCCTCCAGAGTGGTCCAGACATCGGAAGCGTTGCTTCAGCATTCCAATTGTCTTTTTGATGATATTGCATGTGGCTATGTGTCTTTCATTGTAGCACTTCTTGGCTTCTGTCTGAGTCTTCTGCAGGGGGGGGAACATGAGCCAGCTGGCAAGGCCGTATCCTTTATCCCTCAGCATCCAGCAGTGACCTTGTGGCTGACTCTTAAACAGGTCCGAGACAGTGCTCTCATGCAAGATGTATGCGCATCATGGATGCTCTCTAGAAAATTGGCATTTACTGCCATGATTATTTGCTTGTGGTTGACAATGAACTGCACGTTCAGGGAGTAGAGTCCCTTTCAGTTTCAGTACACCTCCACTTCCTCTAAATATGCTCGCAGGGCGATATGCGTACAGTCTATTGTACCCTGGACTTTGGGGAAGTTTGCTATTTTCGAAAAACTCAAAGCCCTCTGTTATGTATTGATGCCTGGGGTCACCAGACACCAGAGCATGCTACTGTCGGAGGTCATCAGGCTGTATGTGCGTGTGCGCGGTCACGGGTGTATATAAGTGCGGGTACTATGTCACGCGGGTACTTTGGGCGTGAATAAAGATGGATCAGGTTTACACCTGACGCAGTTTACAGTAATAAGGCTCTTGAGTCATTACATTTGGCAACAAGGTAAATTAAGAACCTTCACATGTACAATGGGCACTATTGGAATTCTTCATGAATTCATCGATGGCGAGAATTGGGCAGATTTCTTTGACCGCCTGGATCAATATTTTGTGGCCAAGAAAATGGAGGGAGAGGCTGACGCAATTCAGCGCAAGGCGGTCTTCCTCACCGCTTGTGGTCAGAAAGTTTACGGCCTCATGAAGAACCTTCTCTTGCCTTTACGTCCAATGGACAAAGAGTACAAGGATTTGTGTGTTTTGGTGTATGACCATCTTAAGCCAAAAGAGGGCATCATCATCTCACGTTATCACTTCTATACACATGTTCGTGCTGAGGACCAGGATGTGTTGGGATTCGTCGCCGACCTATGACGTTTTGCTGAGCCGTGTAAGTTCGGGAACATGTTGGAAGTCATATTGAGAGATTTCAACGTAATAGGCATCAACCATGATGTGATTCTTCAGAGGTTATTGGCCGAAGAGATATTGGATATTAAAAAGGCCATCGCGACTGCCCTGGCATTCATGACGACTGATGATAAGTTGAGGCAGATATCATAGAAGAGTCGGAGCTCCACGGCAGGTATTGTAAACAAGATTGTGTCATCTTCTGGCAAAGCTGCTTATGGCAGTGCCTACTCGACTGTTTCTGTGAAATCTGTAACTGCTCATAGTCTGCCAACTGGAACGAACCTGATTTCAGCCTGTTGGCGTTGTGGAGGCAATCATCGGCCTCATCAGTGTCGGTTTAAACAATATTCCTGTAAAGGCTGTTCGAAAGTGGGGCATCTTGAGAAAAAGTGCCCACAACTGAGCAAGCGTGCTGCTGCTCATCACATTGTTAATGAAGATCAGTCCAGTGCTGGTCTGGATACACAACCCAAAGAGGAAGTGTATGATCTGTATTCATTTTTGGCAAAGAGCCAGCCGATAATTGTTAATGTGAAGCTGAATGGTGTGCCTGTATCAATGGAGCTGGACATGGGTGCGAGTCAGTCGATAATGAGCCAAAGGACATTTGACAAGCTGTGGGACACTGAGGCTGTGAAGCCTAAGCTGAGTCCAGTCAATGCCAAGTTGCAAACTTACACTAAGGAACTAATACCGGTGATTGGCAGTGCAGTAGTCAAGGTGTCATATGATGGTGTGATTCAAGATCTACCATTATGGATCGTCCAGGTAATGGTCCAACGCTGTTCGGCAGGAACTGGCTCGAGAAAATCAAAGCTGAACTGGAATAATGTCAAAGAGTTGGCCTCGGTGGATGACACTTCAAGTGTTGAAGAAGTTTCCTTCTTTGTTTGAACCAGGCATTGGTAATTTTACTGGAGCCAAGGTGCAAATTCACGTGGATTCTGATGCAAGGCCTGTCTATCATGAAGCTCAGTCTGTTCCTTACATGAATTAGGGAGAAGGTTGAAATTGAGCTTGACAGACTCCAACATGAAGGGGTCATATCACCGATCAAGTTTAATGATGTAATGTCTGTAAGCTTATAATGTTTGTAGCTCCACATTGTGGATGTGGACGTATTATGTACTGCAAGTGCAAGGTTAATAATAAACAGAACCAGGCAGATTTCCGGAGGCATATTGTAGGAAAGACATGATTGCACTAGAGAGGGTGCAGAGGAGATTTACTTGGATGCTGCCTGGAATGGAGAATCTTAGTTATGAGGACAGGTTGGAGAGGCTGGGTTTGTTCTCATTGAAACAGAGGAAGTTGAGATGAGACCTCATTGAGGTGTACAAAATATTGAGGGGCCTGGACATGTGTAGGAAGGGCCTATTTCCATTGGTGGAGGGGTCTATTATGAGGGGGCATAGTTTTAAGGTGCACGGTGGAAGGTTTAGAGGGGATTTGAGGGTGGGGAGGGGCTTCTTTACGCAGAGGGATGTGGGGATCTGGAACTCGCTGCCTGGAAGAGTGGTGGATGCAGAAACCCTCACCACTTTTAAGAGATGGTTGGTTGGGTACTTAAAGTGCTGTAACCTGCAGGGTTATGGACCTAGAGCTGGTAATTGGGATTAGACTAGATGACCTTTTGTTGGCCGGCGCAGATATAATGGTAAGTACTGCAGGAAATCGAATACGGCCAGGGTGATCTCCTGGACTAATTTCGATCGCCTGGATGGGTCAGAGAGGAATTGTCCCAGATTTTTTTCTCCCTAAATTGGCCTGGGTTTTTATCTGGTTTTTGTCTCTCCCAGGAGATCACATGGCTCCGGTTGGGGTGGAGCGCAGAATGTTTCAGTATAAGGGCTGTCGCAGTTGTGTGAGGCAGACTGGTTGGGCTGGGTGCTCTTTGCCTTTCCGTCATTGTTCATAGGTTTATATGAAACCTTCAGGGCTGCTGACCAAGGGCCGTGCGGCTCTTTGTCGGCCGGCGTGGACACAATGGGCTGAAATGGCCTCCTTCTGCGCTGTAAATTTCTATGTTTCTATGTTTCTGAGAGGAATGACCGGAGGGGTCTTACATAACCCGTTGAGTGGAGTATAAACGCCAACATGGAATGGCCTTTTTCTTTGCCGTACATCCTATGTTATCCTATGTAATACCTTGCACATCCACACAATACTCTCTCTCTAGCCACATTATCACATCCCCAACTTACTAGCCACCCCTCACACTCACCCTCATCCTAGTGCAATCATGTCAACTAATAACACACATGGAGGCCACTTTGAATTGCCACCCCACTCCATCATAGTCACCCTTTGAAGGTGCAACCCATCCATTCCTTACACTCATTCCATCACTCTCACTCAACCTTCTCTTCAATCCTTCCTTGCAGGAAAAGCGAGCCCACAATTAGAGGGAGGGGGAGAGAACTGGCGATGGATTCTCAACAATGACCACCCTGACCACAGCAGAGGAGGTTGTGTTAGAGCTGGCAGCAATCACCAAGCAGCTGGAGGTGGGAGATGGAGAGAGTGGGTCATCTGAGCAACCTGGTGACAGAAGTACATATCCTACAGCTATGTGGCATACATCTCCCACAGGTACATCAAGAGCCCCCCCCCACTGTCCAGGTACAAGAGATAGGCAAATTCTCATAGGAGCCTCCAGCCTCTGAGACCCCACTATCACCAGACATAAGCGCACCCAGCACCAGCACAGATACATACACCTCAGTGGGTCCCTCACGAGATAGAATAGATTTGACAGAAGCAATCTATCTGTACTAGATATAGGCACATTTAGTAATGACTCCACAAGGCAGGGTTTGATACTTAAACTGTGCAGACCTGTAGTTCTTTATTTGCAGCTCCTGAGTGAGGACAACAAGCTGAGAGTTCCTTTTTATACTGGGTTACCTGCAGTGTGCAGGTAACCCTTAGGTCTCCAGCAGCAGCACCCTCTGGTGTACATATAAGGTGTATATAGTGTAAGGGTACATTCAGTGAGGCATAACAGTGTTACAGTCATCACACAGTAAACTGGCATGCATACACAACAATACTCCCCCCTAAGCATTTTTCATATCCTTCTTGTCATGACCTGGGGAGGTGATCAGTGGTGAGCTATGGGAGGTTGTGGTGAGGGTTGTGCGGTTGCCAGGTGTGACCCCTGTGCTTGAGGCTGGCCTTGTATGTTTCCCCTCCCTCACACACAGACCAAGTAGGTGTCACTGTTGTGGGGTGGTGGGCAGGGTCACAAGACTGAGTGGGCTCCTTGTCCACCAATTGGGATGAGGGTCAGGTCATCCCAGGGTTTGCCAGGGAAGCTGGAGGGTATTGGCCTCATGCTCCTGGTGTTGGCCCTGATGGCCAGGAGTTGTAGGGCTGGTCTGGTGCAGGTTGCCATTGGTGGTGGCTGGGTCTGCAGTGGGTCTGCTCCCACTAGCTATGTGTGTGTCCTGCAAGGGGCATCACATTTGTTCCAAAGATCCAGACTACATGGTCAGGTAGCCTGCTGGACCTGGGGGTCTCCCACAGGGGGATTCCATTAGCATCGGCATGGTCCCATAGGATCCACTGTCCTTTGGCAGTGTCCTACATGACATGACACCTTGGCTCTGATCACACATAGTCGAGCCTGCATCATACATTCTAGCATTTGCATCACTTTTTGGGTGTCCTGGTTTCAACAGACATGGTTACATTAGGCACTTCACATTCTCTATTATTATTGTTCAACATAATGAACTTGTTCTTAACCTTACTGACACCTGCATTTATCTCATTAGTCACATAAGTTAAACCAGCATCACAATTCATTATTACATTACATACATTTTCATACTTGCACCCTTTAATCGCATCTTTAGCTTTAAAGTCCGTGTACTCAAATAGTTGAAACTTCCCCTTTAAATTTCTTTGGTTACTGGTCTCCTTTAAGGGAGCCTTCAAATCCGATTGGCCGTTCGGTGTCATGTGATGTTCCTCCATGCTCAATTGTGGTATGACCGTGGCCATTTTGATTACAAGTTTTTCTCCTTGTGCAGCGGCTGCCATTTTCTGGTCTTGCTGCAGGTAGGCTGTGGTGCTCTTTCCTTCCACAGGTTTGACCCTGGACATCGGGAATCCATTTCTTTCGACGCCGTTCACCTCTTGGAGTGCTGCCTCGGCCCGGAAAGTGGAGTTTGGATCCTTGGTCGTGGAGATTTCACCGGGATGCTGTGGGCAGTCGAGCTGGACAGTGGAACCTCCGGATGCTGTGATGGATCCATGTTGGAGGTCGATTGCCGGAGCCTGGAGGCCTGGCAGCAGCTTCGCTTGGACAGGTTGCCGTTGTGGTCGATTGGCGAGATTCATCCAAAGTTCTTCAAAGGTCGCTTGGCTCATCACTGACTGGCTCGCCCCTTTGTCGCTCTCCATAGAAACTGGAACACTGTCGACATCTACTTTCATCGCCCATGGAGAACTTTCAGTGGAGCAGGTATGAGTTCCATACTCTTCTTCCAGGAGCAACTTCACCTTCCTCTGTGTCGGAGCCCCAGTGATCAGCCAACTCATCAGCGACGTGGTGAGTAAAGCTTTCTCTGCACATCCTTTGAAGGTGCCTTTTCTCTTTGCATGCATTGTAGCGGCACTGGTGGGCCCTGTGGTTTCCTCCACAGCGCCAGCATGGGGCTAGCCGGTTTGCCCCATGTGGCGGACTCAGGGTTGCGGGACTCGGGGCAGCGTTTCTGCCCTTAGAAGTATCAATGCGGTGCACTGCTCTCGTCAATTTAGAGTCCCTTAGTGCTTCATTTAGATGGTCGCCAAAGTCGCACGGTGCTGCCAGTCTCCTCAAGCCTTCCAATCGTTCTACAAAAGCATCCCAATCTTCCCCATCGGTAAATTGCTGAAAGATGCTGAGATTCGACATGCTGAGCGTATGGTTCGTGACCTCGTATCCCCGTCGCCAGTTGTAGTGTATGTAGACTCCATAAGGCAGGGTATGATACTTAAACTGTGTAGACCTGTCGTCCTTTATCTGCAACTCCTGAATGAGGACAACAAGCTGTGAGTTCCTTTTTATACTGGGTTACCTCTTAGGTCTCCAGCAGCAGCACCCTCTGGTGTACAGATAAGGTGTGTACAGTGTAAGGGTACATTCAGTGTGGCATAACAGTGTTACAGACATCACACAGTAAACAGGCATGCATACACAACACTATCAGTGTTGAGAGAGGTTCTTCCAATGAGGCGACACTGGATGGAGACTTTGCTGGAAAGACTTGCAGCCTGCAGAAAGCTCAATCTATGCTGGGAATGCGGTCAGCAACAGCTTCTGCCTGAGGAAAGTGATCAGCTGTCAGGTGGGAGCTTTTAAACTACATTTGATGTTGTCAACCAATCATCTGGAGCAATCACCACTCAACTCCGGCGTCAGGTTAACAGACGTGGTTCCTGAGCTGCGTGAATCCTGCGGCCATGCAGTGAAGTTTAAAACGTAGGGGGATAAAGGCGCTTTAGTGTCTGTAAAATACCTGATAATGATTTCAATTAGGTCGCCTGCTGCTGCCGGTCTGGTCACTGCCGCACCGGAAAACGTTCCTGTGCGAAGGGCACGTGGGGCCGGGGTGATGGCGAGATCCCGACCGCTCCCAGTTTTTTCACATTTCCAACCCGACCTGCCTCCAATCCCACTCGCTACCACCCAAGAAAATTTGGCCATTTAAATCGAATCATTCGTGAGGACTGGGGAAATTTGTGCAATGAATAGCATCCTTCAATGATGTCCTAGTCAAATTCAACTCAACTAAAATCACCTACAGTTCTTGCACATGTAACATCTTTTGTCAGATGAAAGCCACCAAAGCCAACCCTCAGACCCAGAGACCCCCAAAGGTACATCCAACCTGGTTTCACAGAGATGTGGAACCTTTATTGAATTCATTTTGCGATGCTTCAAAAGCACGAATACAGCAAAAATGACCTAACTGCGTGATCGCACATATCACGTCCTATCCTGTTTGTGCAAGTGAAGCCCGAGCCAGTTGGAGAGGCTGTGTCTGAAGATTGAGTGTGATTCACATTACTCACAAAAAACAGAATCAGAAAGGTGCAACTAAGCTACACCGAGCATATTTCCTTCTGGGCCTACTACTACTGAATCTGAGTTTCATCCTAATCTCAGCCAGTAAATCTCACTTACTTGGTCGGTGGACCATCCCACCTGGTTAATGTAAGCTAAGGCACTGCAGTAAATAGCCCAATCTGAGAACATAATGGCTTCACTGAAGCTCAACAAAATATTTTTGGGGGAAATTTGGACTTGTTTGTTGTCTTCTGTTAACAGCTGGCTGGAACATCAATAATATCGCCTACGGAAAGGCCCCATACTATGGTATGTCAATCAAAGTCTAATGGCCAATGGCTCTGAGCGCTGGGCTCTACTTTGCAACACTGCCTCCACTGCGCAGAATCAGCTGGGAATCATTCACCATCACAGTATATTGTACAATGTGAATTTAGCAATGTAAATATTATACGTCATGTTGGAGAATCAAAGAATGTCTGCAATATAAAATCAACTAGAAACAAAAATCAAATGTTGCAAGCAAATCTTAAAAGAATACCCAGTCAACCTCGAGAGCTATTTTCTTCCATCTGCTCACTATTTTTACTGAAAAAAACTATATGTAAATATAAAGTCAGAAATATTGCTTCATAATCCTGTCTACTTTTGCTAAAGACAGTAAAAAGTAAAAATTATAACCTCTAGTTATTCACAATTACTTCATCATCAAACACTGACTGTACCTGAGAAAGGAACCACTTTTAGAGATGCATGGTCACTGTTGCTAGGGATGGAGAGGAACTAAAGCTGTCATAATGTCACATAAGTGATGCAATTCAGCATGATTTTCATTCATCGCATCATCAAATATAACAATTGGGGACAGGAGATTGGAATAGAGTTGGTCGATGGTAGACAGTCTCGTACCTGAGTCAGGCAGCTCTAGAGCACTCCAGAGCACTGCTGATGAGGGGCTGCCAAGGAGATCATTAGAGAATTCAATCTTCAAAGTGATAAAGATCTGGATGAAGGTGAGTGAAACAATGGAAGGGGTGAAGTAGGGCCATAAACAGGCAATGATCTAGTGATAGAAGATGATGATGGGCCAGATGTGGGGTAAACATCTCAGCTCAATGATTATGCCAAGAATGTGCAGCATTGTGCTCGCTAAACAGATCTGCCTGAGCAACTAAAATTAATATGGCCCGCTATGAAATAATAGGTCCAAAACAAGGCACTAAAAACTACGGGGGAAAGATTTGCATGGTTTGTGCCACAAGTTAGCATAACAAGATGGTGTTAAAATGGCATTGACAGCAATAACGACGGCTGATGTTGGTTTCAGCGCTGCATGCCGTATCGGTTTACTGGCAAACTCAATTGCCAGGGACCTCGCCATCATGGAGATCGTGACGCCAGTGAGTGTGCAATGTTCATTGAATGCCCGATCTCCCAACTTCCTTATAGCCAATGGACTTACTGGCTGGAGTTAACAATGATAGCTTCAGAGGGTGTGCAACAGCAGGTAGCAGGTTCCAGAAAGGCTATTTAAAGGGATCATCACCTAACACCAGCAACTGACAGGTTTGTGAAGTTTGAGTGGCTCTGTGTCAGTTCCTGCTACTACAACAGTTTTCTTTAGTAATTTCAAGGTTCTTTGGTATCAGGAGTGTTCTGGCAAATACAAAACTGCATAATTATTTCTGGAAAGATTCAAACTACAACACTTGCTAAAATTAATGGAGGCTGTACTGGCAGTCAACCTCACCAACCCGGATCTATGGCGAATGGAGCGGAGGCAATGAGAAATACGGGAATATGCGTGCAGAGGGAGAAGGAGCGCCATGAGGACTCTCAGCAGGAGGCCTTAGTCTCCGAGTGTATTCCGAGAGCACTTCTCCGACCTTCAATTATGTGAGGTGATCATAGAATGCCACTGTTATGTATGTCCATGCTTTTGGTAGCCACCAGATGGTTTCAATGTTGGAGGCCACTGAGCAGCACCCACATGGTGCTGCTCTAGTATAAAAGTCCGGCCATTTTGTGAGTCAGACACTTTGGGCCTGAATAAAGCAGAAGCAAGGTTGTACCTTGCTTAGTTAAATAGTACTCAGTTTGAATCTTTATTGCAAAACATTTGGCAACGAGAATACAAAAACCTTTGTTTGCAAAATGAGCATGATTGGATTTTTAGAGTGTTTCATGGAGGGAGAAGATTGGGCAGACTTTGTGAGCCGTTTGAAACAGTAATTCGTGGCCAACAAAATGAAGGGGGTTGATGATGCAGATCGGCGCCAGGCTGTGTTCCTCACTGTGTGCGATTCAAAGATCTACGGTCTGATAAAGAATCTACTCATGCCTAGTGATCCAACAGAGAAAACGTACGAGGAGTTGTGTACATTGGTACGGGAGCACCTCAAGCCAGATGACGGCATCATCATCTCGAGATACAGGTTTTAGATACACGTTAAATCGGAGGGCCAGAGCGTGAGGAAATTCGTTGCCAACCTGAGACGTCTAGCAGCACCGTGCAAGTTCAGGATGGTATTGGCAGACATGCTGCGGGACTTCTTTGTAATCGGTATCAACCACAAGGTGATTCTTCGCAAACCTCTGGTGGTGGAGGAGTTGGATTTAAAAAGGGCCATGCAGATCGCTCAATCATGTATGACGACGGACAGGAGTTTAAAGCAAATATCGGTGAAGAACCGAACCTCGGCAAGTACTGTAAATGCGATTGATTTGGCGTTCGGCAGAGCGGCACATGGCAGGGCCTATCCGGCTGCTTTCGGCAAACCTGTGGCTGCCCACAGTCCGCCAGTGGGAATGTATCCGATTCCTCCGTTGTGGGGGAAATCATCAGCACCAGCAGTGCCGATTTAAGCAATAAAGTTGCAAAGGCTGTCTAAGAGAGGGGCATCTCCAGCGCAAGTGTCCGCAGATGAGCAAGCGAGCAGCGACACACCACGTGGAGGATGAGAGTCAGATGAGCGCGGATCCAGATATGCAATCCAAGATGCCAGAGGAGGAAGTGTATGGACTGTACTCTTTCATAACCAATGGTAAACCAATTTTGATTAATGTGAAGTTTAACAAGATACCGGTATCGATGGAACTGGACACAGGGGCGAGTCAATTCATCATGAACGAGGGGGCATTTAATAAGCTGTGGGACACTGTCATGTATCTTACATTATTATATATAACTGTATCCCAACATGCTATACATGACCGTAATAAGATATGACCTGTAACCACCAGCATACCTTACCACCGGGGGTGCACTTGCAAGAGACAGGTATATAAGCCGAGGTCTCAGGCAAGTGCAGCATTCCAGAGCTGTGAAATAAAAGGTGCAGGTCCAGAGTGACCTTGACTTCACTACATGCCTCGTGTGAATCTGTACTGAGGGGACAGGACTTTACAGTGGCGACGGGTTACAGGATTACAGAATCCACAGAATGGCGAACAACAGATCAGATAAAAAGTACAATGCGGGAGACAATTGGGAGGACTTTATAGAAAGGCTCCAGCAAAGCTTTATAACCAAAGACTGGTTAGGCAATGATACGGCAGACAAGAGAAGAACCCATCTCTTGACCAGCTGTGGCTCGAAAACATACGCTTTAATGAAGGATCTGCTGGCACCTGGCAAGCAAGTTGTTTGAAAAATTGAGCACACTGCTAAGAGACCACCTGAAGCCAGCGAGCAGCCTACACATGGCCAGACACAGGTTCTACAACTACAGACGCTGTGTGGGCCAGAGCATACCTGACTTCGTGGCGGAACTTCGGAGGTTGGCTAGTTTATGTGAGTTCTCCGATGAACTGAGGAGAGAAATGCTGAGAGGCTTTTTCATTGAAGGAACAGGCGACGCAGGCATATTCCGAAAGCTCATAGAGACCAAGAACCTGACCTTAGAGGCAGCAGCACTGGTTGCACAGACATTCTTGGTAGGGGAAGAAGAAACAAGGTTGATTTACATTGCAGGTACGACAACTAACGAAATAATGGAACAAGGAGTTCACAGCATTAGAAAAGCTGCTACCCCCACACACAGACAAAACTGGCAGAACAGGCTTTTGACAGCAAGCAGTGGCAACAGAAGCCATCAAGGGCCACAGGAACGGCCGTTCACACCTCAGCAACCCACAATGAGAGCAATCAACTACAAACTGAGAGAAGCTTAAGAGAGATCAGCCAGACGCAGCTCATTCTTTGCAAGCAGTCTGTGTTGGAGGTGTGGGGGTGGGCACTCGTCAAGGGAATGTCGATTTCAGCAGGCTGTTTGCAGGAACTGTGACTATACAGGGCATTTGGCCCGCATGTGCAAAAAAACAGCAGCTCGGCTGGTACACGAATCGGATAGGTCGGAAAGCGGACCAGAAGACGGTGGGGACAGTACCTGGGACACCGATGTACAGCGGGTCAACACGATCAATGGCCACTGCTCCTACGACAGGACGCCTCCTATAATGATGAGGGTCCTACTCAACGGGATATCTGTCAACATGGAGCTGGATACAGGAGCGAGTCAATCTCTCATGGGTGCTCAACAATTTGAACAACTGTGGCCGCATAAAAGAGACAGACCAAAACTCACAAGGGTCGACACCAAACTAAGGACCTATACCAAAGAAATCGTACCAGTTCTCGGCAGCGCCATGCTCTCTGTCACACACAAAGGGACAGTGAACCAACTTCCCCTGTGGATTGTCCCCGGAGACCCCCCAGCACTGCTGGGGAGAAGCTGGCTGGCAAAGCTAAACTGGTATTGGGATGATGTCCATGACATGTCATGAGAGGAACGGACCTCCTGCTCAACAGTTATAAAGCGATTTGAACATCTCTTTCAGCCAGGTGTGGGCACTTTCAAAGGGACCAAAGTCAAAATCTACATCACACAGGATGCTAGACCGGTCCATCACAAGGCCAGTGCTGCATCCTATGTGATGAGGGAAAAGATTGAACACGAACTAGACAGGCTTCTGCGGGAAGGCATTATATCACCTGTGGAATTTAGCGACTGGGCAAGTCCCATCGTCCTAGTCATGAAGCCTGATGGATCCATACGAATCTGTGGAGACGACAAATCGACCATAAACAGAGTCTCCCTACAGGGCCAGTACCCGCTGCACAGAGCGGAGGACTTATTTGCCACATTGGCTGGAGGTAAACTTTTCTCAAAATTAGACCTCACATCTGCGTATATGACGCAAGAATTGACCGAGGAATCCAAGCTACTCACCACCATCAACACACATCGGGCCTTTTCATGTACAATCGATGCCCATTTGGCATCAGGTCGGCAGCTGCCATATTCCAGCGCAACATGGAGAGTCTGCTCAAGTCCATCCCGGGGACGGTTGTATTTCAAGACGACATACTTATCATGGGCAGGGACACCGACTCCCATCTCCGTAATTTGGAGGAAGTACAAAAGCGGTTGGATCGGGTAGGCCTACAAGTCAAGAAATCCAAGTGCCTGTTTCTCGCACCCGAGGTTGAATTTTTGGGCGGAAGGATTGCCGCTGACGGAATCCGCCCAACAGAGTCCAAAACAGAAGCAATTCGCCTGGCACCCAGGCCCTGGAATGTCTCAGAACTGCGCGCCTTTCTCGGGCTACTCAATTACTTTGGGAACTTTATGCAGAACTTAAGCACGCTGCTGGAGCCTCTCCATGTGCTACTCAGGAAGGGGTGCGATTGGTTTTGGGGGGACGCCCAGGAACGCGCATTCAATAAGGCACGTAACCTTCTGTGTTCCAACAGTGTTTTGACTTTCTTTGACCCAGGTAAAAAGCTCGTTCTCACATGCGATGTGTCAGCGTATGGGGTCGGGTGCGCTTTGCAACATGTCAATAGTGCGGGCAAATTACAACGCATAGCTTATGCCTCCAGGTCACTTTCGCGGGCGGAGCGCGGGTACGGAATGGTAGAGAAGGAGCGCTCGCGTGCGTGTACGGTGTCAAAAAGATGCACCAATACCTTTTTGGGGCCAAGTTCGCATTAGAAACTGACCACAAGCCCCTCACGTCGCTCCTATCTGAGAGCAAGGCAATAAACGCCAACGCCTCGGCGCGAATTCAACGGTGGGCACTCATGCTGGCGTCCTACGACTATACCATAAGGCACAGACCAAGCACAGACAACTGTGCCGATGCGCTCAGCAGGCTACCCCTGGCGACCACGGAAGGGTCTGATGAACAGGACAGTGAGATAGTCATGGCAATCAATGCCTTTGAGTTCATAGGTTCGCCCATGACGGCTCGCCAAATCAGAGCCTGGACGGCCAGCGACCCCACGTTATCCTTAGTAAAAAGATGTGTCCTAACCAGTGACTGGGCAGAGGCTCGCGATGCCTGCCTCAAGGAATTAAAAACCTTTTCACAGGCGCATGCATGAGCTATCACTACAAGCAGACTGCCTGATGTGGGGCAGCCGAGTAGTCATGCCTCTGCAAGGCAGAGAGGCATTTGTCCGGGAGCTCCACTGCGAACACCCGGGGATCGTTCTCATGAAGGCCATAGCCAGACCCCACGTCTGGTGGCCTGGTATTGACGCGGACTTGGAGCTCTGCGTCTGAAGGTGCACCATTTGTGCCCAACTCAGCAATGCCCCCAGGGAGGCTCCACTGAGCCCCTGACACTGGCCTACCAAACCATGGTCGCGGGTGCACGTAGACTATGCGGGCCCATTCATGGGCAAAATGTTCCTCGTAGTTGTAGATGCATTCTTCACCAGCGCAGAATTCCAAGACTTTATAATTGACCACAGCATAAATCATGACAAGACGGCACCGTTCAAGCTGGCCTCCAACGGCCAGGCGGAGAGAGCAGTGCAAATCATTAAACAAGGCATGCTTAAAATCCAAGGTCCCACGCTGCAGGGTCACCTGTCGTGACTGCTGTTGGCATACAGATCTCGTACGCACTCATTGACTGGGATCCCCCCCGCGCAACTGTTGATGAAAAGGACTTTAAAAACAAGGCTCTCATTAATCCTCCCAGACATGCACAAAATCGTTGAGGCAAAGCGCCGTAAGCTGACTGAGTACCATGACAGAAATTCGAGGGGGAGATGGAATGAGATAGGGGACAAAGTGTTTGTACTAAACTATGGCAGGGGTCCCAAATGGCTTGCAGGGACAGTAACGGGCAAGGAAGGAAACAGGCTACTGGTAGTACAAATGGACAATGGCAAAACCTGCCGGAGGCATGTATAACCAAGTCAAAAGTAGATTTACCAACAGCACTGCGGAACCAGAGGCAGACTACAATGTGGAACTCGCACCACACCTGGTGGACAGACAGAGGGAACAACCTGAGGAAAGGGCAATCCCAACAGACAACCCAGGCGAGTCAACAACAATCACACCAATTGAAACAGATAGCCCAGGCGAGATACCAGCAACCACACCCAAAGAAAAACAGACACCAAGGCAAACAACTGAACCACAACTCAGACACTCCACGCAAGAGCGTAGACCACCTGAGAGACTGAACTTATAAAGACAATAAGACCTTGGGGGAGGGTGATGTCATGTATCTTACATTATGATATATAACTGTATCCTAACATGCTATACATGACTGTAATAAGATATGACCTGTAACCACCAGCATACCTTACCACCGGGGGTGCACTTGCAAGAGACAGGTATATAAGCCGAGGTTTCAGGCAAGTGCAGCATTCCAGAGCTGTGAAATAAAAGATGCAGGTCCAGAGTGACCTTGACTTCACTACATGCCTCGTGTGAATCTGTACTGAGGGGACAGGACTTTACAGATACTAAGACTATGTGGCCCAGGCTGAGCCCTGTTAATGCCAAGCTGCGCATGTACACCAAAGAACTGATAAAGGTGATCGGCAGTGCACAAATTAATGTGCCGTATAACGGTGCGGTTCACGAGTTATCGCTGTGGATTGTTCCAGACAATTGCCCAACGCTGCTCGGCAGGAGCTGGTTGGGGAAAATCAGGTGCGACTGGACGACATAAAGACATTGTCGTCGGAGGAAGATACATGTGCCCAAGTATTGAGCAAGTTCACCTCGCTGTTCGAACCGGGTATCGGCAACTTCACATGAGCCAAGGTGCAGATCCACATGGACTCAGATGCAAGACCCGTCCATCATAAAGCTCAGGAAGTGCTGTATATAATGAGGGAGAAGGTTGAAATTGAACTCGACAGACTCCAGCGTGAAGGGATCATATCACCGGTCAAATTTAATGAATGGGCCAGTCCCATTGTTCCTGTCCTGAAAAGTGATGGCACAGTCGGAATCTGTGGAGACAATGAAGGGATGCAAAATTCTCAAGAAACCCCCCCTGTGTTTGGGCTCATTCGAAAGGAAATTTAATTTGGGACTATCTACCGAAAAGTTTGGAACTCTAAAGTGCTGATGGAAGAAACTCCGAACTTTAATAGAATTTTGGATTTTCAAAGACAAACTCAACGCTGTGGGCGGACCTACGGAACTAGCAAGAAACAGTCTAATTAAGTAAAGCTACCTGGGTGTGAGGACTGAGTTAATCTGTCTGGAAGAATGAGTATTTGAAAGTCCTTCCTCCACAAAAGACATTAATATCACAAAATCACCCAGAGGTAGCTATCCATCAACATGGGTCTGGACAATCCAGCCTGTATGTGAAAGACGAAGCACAAAAGGACATTGCAATTACCAAACTAATATTTCTATCAAGGAAACAATTTTCGACCATCAACCCACCCAAGACATATCAACTTTTATCGAGCCCGACAAAATATTACAAAGAAGAACCAAGCCCGCCAAAATTATACAAGTCCTGAAGGAAGAATATCACCATCGCAGCAGCGACCAACCATAGTCAATGTGGTATCAAGGGAAAAACAACCGCGATCTACCGTTAACTATCAAAAAGGGTTGGTAAGCATAGTCCCTGCATGCCCTGGAGTCTAACCTAGCTAGAGTTAGGTATTGGGAGGTGGGAGGTATAATTTACTGTGACCCCCCTTTGAATGTGTAGTGCATGGTTCTTCATTAGAGTGATTTGTGATTTGTGATTTGACCTTGTACCTTTCATTGTACTGTTCTTTATTAGAGTGATTGTAAGTTTGGCCTTGTATTTTCTTACTAGAATAATAAGCCTGTATTACTTTGACTGTAATAAAAACAAAGTTCTTTGCATCAAACCAGTGTCCTTTGCACTTTTGTCACACCCCCCAAATAAATCCAGAGTACAGAACCCAAGGGAGTGGGAGCGATTCGAAACCGCTCAAGTTGGTCAGAAGGGAACCTGACCTCCTCATAGAGACCACCCCACTTACAAGACTACAAGGCTACGATCAACAGGGTTTTGAAACAAGATCAGTACCTGTTACTGAAGGCTGATGACTTGTTTGCGACGCTAGCCAGAGGGAAGTTGTTCACAAAACTGGACTTGATGTCGGCCTATATGACGCAGGAGTTGGTCAAGATGTCGAAGAGACTTACGTGCATTAACACACACAAAGAACTGTTTATTTACCACAGATGCCCGTTTGGAATTCGCTTGACTGCAGCAATATTCCAGAGGAATATGGAAATTCTACTGAAGTCCGTTCCCAGAACCGTCGTGTTCCAAGATGACATCCTGATCACTGGTCATGACTCCAAGGAACATCTGAACAACCTGGAAGAGGTTCTACTGCGTTTGGACAGAGTGGGACTCAGACTTAAATACTCGAAGTGCGTCTTCATAGCACCGGAGGTCGAATTCCTCGGGAGCAAAATTGCCACTGATGTCATTAGACCTACTGACGTGAAAACCAAAGCCTTCAAGAATACACCCAAGCCGCAGAACGTGACGGAGCTGCGTTTGTTCCTGGGTCTACTCAACTACTTCCGTAACTTCCTACCTAAATTGAGCACCTTACTTGAACCACTGCACATGCTATTGAGAAAAGGCAACAACTGGGTGTGGGGCACATTGCAAGACAGAGCTTTCGAGAAAGCCACCAATCTGTTTTGCTCGAACAAGCTGCTGGTACATTATGACCCATGTAAATGTTTTAGTTTATCGTCATATGGAATTGGTTGCATGTTACAACAAGCCAATGAGTCAGGAAGCTTCAACCTGTCGCGTATGCATCCAAAAGTTTATCTAAAGCAGAAAGAGCCTACAGTATGATGGAAAAGGCCAGGAGATTGCAAAATATGCTGCTGCCCTCAGGAGACTTGCGGCACCGTGTGGTTTAGGCACGCACCTCAACGAAGCATTGTGAGACATCTTTGTTATGGGAATTGGCCACGAGGGCCTATTTCACAAGTTATAATCTGCCAACACCACAGTCAACCTGCAGAAGGCCATCAGCATCAGTCAGGCATTCATGACCTTGACCTGCAGCAGCAGGCAAATTATTCATTCTGTGGACTCAAACCCGGCAAGTACTGTACACAGAATGGTGTCTTTCACAGGCAAGACTGTAGAACGTGGCTCTGACCAGCACAGACCTCAGGGTTACAGAACTCAGAGTCCGCCGAGGGGTGCTGATCAAGTAGCACCATGCTGGCATTGCGGAGGAAACCATAGGGCTCACCAGTGTCGGTTTGCTGAGTACGTATGCAAAGCCTGTAACATGAGGGGCCACCTTCAGCGTATGTGTAAAAGAAATACGACTCACCGTCTAGCAGAGGAGTCAGTAGAAGACCTTGAATCCAGTGGGGAGTATGATGATTTGGCCAGAGAGGCAGCTCAGCCCCAAGAAGAATTGTATGGAGTGTATACCTGCACCACCGATTGTCCTCCAGTGAAGATGGAAGTCGACATAAACCGTGTTCCAATCTTCATGGAAGTGGACACGGGAGCAAGCCAGTCAGTGATGAGCCAGGATGCCTTTGAGAGACTATGGAATGAAAAACGACCCGAGCTAATTCCAGTACAGGAAAAGTTGCGCATCTACACCAAGTAGCTGATCCCAGTCCTTGGTAGTGCAGATGTAAGTGTGATCAGTAATGGCATGGTGCACAAGTTACCTCTGTGGATTGTTGCAGGTGATGGTCCAACGCTACTCAGAAGAAGGTGGATGGGGAAGATCCAGTGGAAATGGGAAGACCTCCACTCCAGCAATCGATGTCCCCCGTGCTCAGAGGCAGAGTAAAACCTCACCCTCACTTGGGCCAGGCACCAGAGAACAGACCAGCGCAGCACCTGAGGCATAGACCTTCCATCACGACTGCGTGGCAATGATCCGACTGGAACGACCTAAAAGTACCTTCCCGGCTTCCGTAGTAGACTCCTGGGGAGGAAGATCGAATTCACAATCAGTCTTCCAACTTTTGTGGCAGAATCGTGGGAGAGAAGGATCAAGGCAGTCGACCTCGAGGATAGAGGAAAGATGTCATCTCTGCTGCAGCAAGGTGCAGTGTGGCTGAAAAAAAAGATGGTTGCGGCCATATCACGAGGTGGAACGCTGCGGGACCAACACGTGGTGTCTAGCAAAAGATTTGATTGGGGTAAAGCCAGCAGGGTTCTCTGAAAGGAGACCTGCAACCAACTGAACTTAAAGAGACATTATATGCATGGCAATCAATGTAACAAACCGATTAAGATTGTGAACAAAATGTTGTTGCGTGATGTCGGTACTATTCCTAATGTAAAGAACGAAATGTTATTGCGAGATGTCGGTACCAGTCCTAATGTAAAGAACAAAATGTTGTTGCGAGATGTCGGGAATAGAGTGTCCCCAAAAGTAGCAAACGAGCCAATTCGGAAGGGTGAAGGTACTAATCCTGATACCCTGCCCCAGGTCTATCCCATGTTACAGGCACCCGATGGAAATATTCGCCATGGACCTGGAAACGAAAACTGCGCCAATACGCGCAGTCGGCTGCCGTTGCCCACCACCCAGGTGGAGACAGTGTAGCCCCCAGACCCATTCGCTACCTCGGCCATATCCAGGAGTGAAAGGTCAGAACCAACGAGTTCCCCAAACGGGACCTGGAACAACCAGGTTCCCAATACCGTTAGAGAGCAGGCAGAAGATTCTGCAGCCCTCAAAGGAAGACAGGGAGGCCACACACATCTATGGCTCTGCCCACCACTCGGCAACGGCAAAGGCCCTGAGTCCTGGCTAGGTGAGTGAACCAAGCCCACCCTGCTCGCAGGAGGCACAGCCCCGCCATCAGACGACTAGGACCCCGTCCGGTTGCCCTGGAACCAGCGTCCTCACATATCTGTCCTGCTACCTCAGTACTGACCATGAATAAACCATGAAAGCAATCTACCCAATCCTTGCGCACGACCGTAAAACGTAATGAGTGTAAGTCACTGAACCAAGGTGTCATGATACAAACTGATACAACATTTTTTTCTCCCTTTCTTTGTACTTGCACTGTGTCTGATCCTGTATCTTAATGTAACGGGCCAGCTGCATGACCTCGCTGTGGGGTTGGTGGCGGGGGGGAATGGATGTATGTAGCCATGGACACACACATAGATCACACCCAGAACCCACTGCAACCTTCTCTGCATCATCGAACCATCCAAACTCTGGCTCTGCTGCAAAGGAGGGCAGGAAAAAGAGTGGGAGCGCGATAGTGATAGGGGATTCGATGGTGAGGGGAATAGATAGGCGTTTCTGCGGACGCAACCGAGACTCCAGGATGGTATGTTGCCTCCTTGGTGCAAGGGTCAAGGATGTCTCGGAGCGGGTGCAGGACATTCTGAAATGGGAGGGAGAACAGCCAGTTGTCGTGGTGCACATTGGTACCAACGACATAGGTAAAAAAAGGGATGAGGTCCTACGAAAAGAATTTAAGGAGCTAGGAGCTAAATTAAAAAGTAGGACCTCAAAAGTAGTAATCTCGGGATTGCTACCAGTGCCACGTGCTAGTCAGAGTAGGAATCGCAGGATAGCGCAGATGAATACATGGCTTGAGCAGTGGTGCAGAAGGGAGGGATTCAAATTCTTGGGGCATTGGAACCGGTTCTGAGGGAGGTGGGACCAGTACAAACCGGACGGTCTGCACCTGGGCAGGTCCGGAACCAATGTCCTAGGGGGAGTGTTTGCTAGTGCTGTTGGGGAGGAGTTAAACTAATATTGCAAGGGGATGGGAACCTATACAGGGAGACAGAGGGAGACAAAAAGGAGGCAAAAGCAAAAGACAGAAAGGAGATGAGGAAAAGTGGAGGGCAGAGAAACCCAAGGCAAAGAACAAAAAGGGCCACTGTACAGCAAAATTCTAAAAGGACAAAGGGTGTTAAAAAAGCAAGCCTGAAGGCTTTGTGTCTTAATGCAAGGAGTATCCGCAATAAGGTGGATGAATTAATTGTGCAAATAGATGTTAACAAATATGATGTGATTGGGATTACGGAGACGTGGCTCCAGGATGATCAGGGCTGGGAACTCAACATCCAGGGGTATTCAACATTCAGGAAGGATAGAATAAAAGGAAAAGGAGGTGGGGTAGCATTGCTGGTTAAAGAGGAGATTAATGCAATAGTTAGGAAAGACATTAGCTTGGATGATGTGGAATCTATATGGGTAGAGCTGCAGAACACTAAAGGGCAAAAATCGTTAGTGGGAGTTGTGTACAGACCTCCAAACAGTAGTAGTGATGTTGGGGAGGGCATCAAACAGGAAATTAGGAGTGCATGCAATAAAGGTGCAGCAGTTATAATGGGTGACTTTAATATGCACATAGATTGGGCTAACCAAACTGGAAGCAATACGGTGGAGGAGGATTTCCTGGAATGCATAAGGGGTGGTTTTCTAGACCAATATGTCGAGGAACCAACTAGGGGGGAGGCCATCTTAGACTGGGTGTTGTGTAATGAGAGAGGATTAATTAGCAATCTCATTGTGCGAGGCCCCTTGGGGAAGAGTGACCATAATATGGTGGAATTCTGCATTAGGATGGAGAATGAAACAGTTAATTCAGAGACCATGGTCCAGAACTTAAAGAAGGGTAACTTTGAAGGTATGAGGCATGAATTGGCTAAGATAGATTGGCTAATGATACTTAAGGGGTTGACTGTGGATGGGCAATGGCAGACATTTAGAGAACGCATGGATGAATTACAACAATTGTACATTCCTGTCTGGCGTAAAAATAAAAAAGGGAAGGTGGCTCAACCGTGGCTATCTAGGGAAATCAGGGATAGTATTAAAGCCAAGGAAGTGGCATACAAATTGGCCAGAAATAGCAGCGAACCTGGGGACTGGGAGAAATTTAGAACTCAGCAGAGGAGGACAAAGGGTTTGATTAGGGCAGGGAAAATGGAGTACGAGAAGAAGCTTGCAGGGAACATTAAGGCGGATTGCAAAAGTTTCTATAGGTATGTAAAGAGAAAGAGGTTAGTAAAGACAAACGTAGGTCCCCTGCAGTCAGAATCAGGGGAAGTCATAACGGGGAACAAAGAAATGGCAGACCAATTGAACAAGTACTTTGGTTCAGTATTCACTAAGGAGGACACAAACAACCTTCCGGATATAAAAGTGGTCAGAGGGTCTATTAAGGAGGAGGAACTGAGGGAAATCTTTATTAGTCGGGAAATTGTGTTGGGGAAATTGATGGGATTGAAGGCCGATAAATCCCCAGGGCCTGATGGACTGCATCCCAGAGTACTTAAGGAGGTGGCCTTGGAAATAGCGGATGCATTGACAGTCATTTTCCAACATTCCATTGACTCTGGATCAGTTCCTATCGAGTGGAGGGTAGCCAATGTAACCCCACTTTTTAAAAAAGGAGGGAGAGAGAAAGCAGGGAATTATAGACCGGTCAGCCTGACCTCAGTAGTGGGTAAAATGATGGAATCAATTATTAAGGATGTCATAGCAGCGCATTTGGAAAATGGTGACATGATAGGTCCAAGTCAGCATGGATTTGTGAAAGGGAGATCATGCTTGACAAAACTTCTGGAATTTTTTGAGGATGTTTCCAATAAAGTGGACAAAGGAGTACCAGTTGATGTGGTATATTTGGACTTTCAGAAAGCTTTCGACAAGGTCCCACACAGGAGATTAATGTGCAAAGTTAAAGCACATGGGATTGGGGGTAGTGTGCTGACGTGGATTGAGAACTGGTTGTCAGACAGGAAGCAAAGAGTAGGAGTAAATGGGTACTTTTCGGAATGGCAGCCAGTGACTAGTGGGGTACCGCAGGGTTCTGTGCTGGGGCCCCAGCTGTTTACATTGTACATTAATGATTTAGACGAGGGGATTAAATGTAGTATCTCCAAATTTGCGGATGACACTAAGTTGGGTGGCAGTGTGAGCTGCGAGGAGGATGCTATGAGGCTACAGAGTGACTTGGATAGGTTAGGTGAGTGGGCAAATGCGTGGCAGATGAAGTATAATGTGGATAAATGTGAGGTTATCCACTTTGGTGGTAAAAACAGAGAGACAGACTATAATCTGAATGGTGACAGATTAGGAAAAGGGAAGGTGCAACGAGACCTGGGTGTCATGGTACATCAGTCATTGAAGGTTGGCATGCAGGTACAGCAGGCGGTTAAGAAAGCAAATGGCATGTTGGCCTTCATAGCGAGAGGATTTGAGTACAGGGGCAGGGAGGTGTTGCTACAGTTGTACAGGGCCTTGGTGAGGCCACACCTGGAGTATTGTGTACAGTTTTGGTCTCCTAACTTGAGGAAGGACATACTTGCTATTGAGGGAGTGCAGCGAAGATTCACCAGACTGATTCCCGGGATGGTGGGACTGACCTATCAAGAAAGACTGGATCAACTGGGCTTGTATTCACTGGAGTTCAGAAGAGTGAGAGGGGACCTCATAGAAACGTTTAAAATTCTGACGGGTTTGGACAGGTTGGATGCAGGAAGAATGTTCCCAATGTTGGGGAAGTCCAGAACCAGGGGTCACAGTCTAAGGATAAGGGGTAAGCCATTTAGGACCGAGATAAGGAGAAACTTCTTCACCCAGAGAGTGGTGAACCTGTGGAATTCTCTACCACAGGAAGTAGTTGAGGCCAATTCACTAAATATATTCAAAAGGGAGTTAGATGAAGTCCTTACTACTCGGGGGATCAAGGGGTATGGCGTGAAAGCAGGAAGTGGGTACTGAAGTTTCATGTTCAGCCATGAACTCGTTGAATGGCGGTGCAGGCTAGAAGGGCTGAATGGCCTGCTCCTGCACCTATTTTCTATGTTTCTATGTTTCTATTAAACTGGTAACCACAACCAACATTGTGGCAAAAGGACTTGGGGGTTAACAGGGAGAGAGCCAAGCCAAAGCACAGCCAAGGTGCAAGGGCTATTAGCACTTGTCTGGGGAAAGCTAAGCCAGAGCACATAGTGCAAAAGTCATTGGCACAAAGGACTTGGGGGAGAGTGATCTTATATATGTAGACTATAGATATACTCTCTGTGTAGTCACTGTATATTTGCTTAAGATGGAGACTTGTTTACCTGATGAACTGTCAATAAGGTTTACACTGTGTATATACCATGCTGGCACCACTAGAGGGTGCAACTGGTGGAGACCGGGATTTCCTGTCCCTGTGGCAGAGGCTGTCCACCAGAGGGCACTGTATGGGAGACCTGAGGGTCACCTGCATAGGTGTTGAGGGCCCAGTATAAAAGGCTGCTCACCATGCTTGTGCCTCACTCTGGAGTTACGAATTAAGGACCAAGGTCACTACAGTTTGAGTACAACACATTGTCTCGTGGAGTCATTCATAAGTACATTACAGACATAATAAATACCAGCACTTCATCCTGCATTCAAAGGTGGGTACTGACATTATCTGCTTATGATTATGTCATTCACCACAGACCTGGCACAAAGAATTGTGCCAATGCTTTGGGCCAGTTGCCGTTGCCCACACCAGAGGTGGAAACAACACAACCGACAGATTTAATGTTAATCATGGACGCTTATGAGAGTATCCCAAGGTACCTCTGTCACGGCTCAACAAATTAAGACATGGACTAGCCAGGACCCGATATTATCGGTGGTAAAGGGTTGCATCCTCAAAGGGGATTGGTCTGCCATACCTAAGCAAATGTGCGAAGAGGCCAAACCGTACATTCGTCGCAAGGACGAACTACCTATTCAAGCAGATTGCATATTGTGGGGCAATCGAGTTGTAATGCCTAAGAAAGGGAGAGAGACATTTATCCGTGAGTTACACAGCACACATCCTGGTATAGTGATGATGAAGGCCATTGGCAGGTCCCACGTATGGTGGCCAGGAATTGATTCTGAGCTGGAAGCATGCGTGCAGCAATGCAAAACCTGCATGTAGCTCTGCAACGTACCAGCAGAATCGTTTACAAGGAAATCACCAGGGTCTGGAACAAAGTCTCCACCAAGCGCAGCTTTCCACCGGCTGGAGTGGCGGCTGTCCTGCAGGATCCGCTGCTCGGGAATCCGTACCTCCAGACCGAGGTTTTAGGTGGCAGTCGGACGAGAGGACTGTGGCTTGTGAGGTGACCAGGGTCAGGGACCTGCTCGATGGCGGAGGAGCAGCTGGATGGCGCCAGACATGCTGACACGGCGCCTAAATTCGGCCGATGTCCGCCGCGCGGCCGATGCCATCGAGTCGCTAAAAACAGCTTTGGGCCCTGACTCCATTAGGTGTATCGAGGAGGCTCAAGCACGTGGGGAGATCCTGTCCGAACTGACCCCCGTCCGGACAGAATTCCTCATCGGCACCAAACCCCGGAACCTCCCTCGGGAGCCGGCGTCTCACAACTTGAGCCGCCTCGGGGAAATCCCCTCCGTGCCTTTCAGTTCTGCGCGGAGGGGTTTCCTGTACGGGCTGCTCCTGCACACTCTCAAACTTTGCCATCCTCGTCTGCCGTCCGGACACGCCATGGCGTACCATCTTGCCGTCCGGAGGAGGCGGGGGTCCCCGATGGAGTGCACTCTACGCGGGAGTCCTCCCATTATTTATCGGGGACTTGGCCTGGAGGGTGGTGCATGGAGCAGTCCCGTGCAATACATTTTTAAGTCGGTTCACGGGCTCCCAGGCCGCCTGCAATTTCTGCGGTCTGGAAGAGTCCGTGTTCCATGTTTTTATGGAGTGTGCGAGGTTGCAGCCCCTGTTTCATTATTTAAAGGGGCTGCTCCTCAATTTCTGGTTGCACTTCAGTCCCACACTCCTGATCTTTGGGCACCCTGTGCGGAAGGGAGCGAGTAGGTCCGAGGGCCTCCTCGTAGGACTGCTCCTGGGCACGGCCAAGGGTGCCATCAGCCGGTCCAGGCAGCGGGTGGTCGAGGGGGTCGTTCAGCCCGACTGCCTGCCTTTCTTCCGCGCGTACATCCGCGCCAGGGTGTCCTTGGAGATGGAGCACGCGGTGTCCACCGGTATGCTCGCAGCCTTCCGTGAGAGGTGGGCGCCAGCGGGACTGGAGTGCATCGTTACCCCCGGCAACCAAATTTTAATTTGATTTTATGTTTTAAAGTTTAATTTGTTTTAATTGCCGGGGTTTTAGTGTCCCCCTCCACTTTTATAGGGGGCACTTGTAAAATATTGAATTTTAATGCCCTAAAAAAAAACACAAAAAATCCCAGCAGAATCGCTGCTGAGTCTGTGGTCATGGCCATCCAAACTTTGGTCCAGGATCCATGTAGATTTTGCAGGTCCCTTCCTGGGCAAGATGTTTTTAGTGGTGGTGGATGCTTATTCGAAGTGGCTAAAATGCATAATCATGTCATCCAATACGTCCACGGCAACCATACAGAATCTCAATGTCATGTTCGCGACACATGGTCTGCCTGACATAGTGGTGAGCGACAATGGGTCTTGCTTCACCAGTCAGGAGTTTCAGGAGTTTGTAAAACTTAACGGCATAAAACATGTAAGGTCAGCACCGTTCAACCTTGAGTCCAACAGGCAAGCAGAACGTGCAGTACAAATTATCAAACAAAGTATGAGGCGAGTAACCCAAGGGTCACTGCAGACCCACTTGTCTTGCATACTGTTGAGTTACAGGACCCCAAACCCTCACAGGGGTCTCGCCTGCTGAACTCATGATGAAAAGAGGTCTTAAGACCAAGCTATCTCTTGTACACCTGGATTTAAGTAATGTTGAATATAGAAGTCAGAGTCAACAAGGGTACTACGATCGCACAACTGTGTCACACGATATTTCTGTTAATGATCCTGTATATGTGTTGAGTTATGGGTCAGGGTCCCAAATGGATCGCTGGTACAGTCATGGCCAAAGAGGGCAACCGAGTATTTGTTATTAAGCTCAAAAATGGGCAAACTTGCAGAAAACACATGGATCAAACAAAGCTGAGGCACACAGACAAGCCAGAGCAGTCGGACGATGAAACCGTCGATGACCAACCAAAATACCAACAGCCTTCAGTGGACTCAAGGGTCATCAGTGAACCCGGAATTTCCATCACGGACTTGTTCAATAAAAATGGACTTGCAATTTCTGACATGGATCGCCACTTCCTGACCTTCAGATCGCTGGTATGTATAGAACCGATACCTCACCATCAGCATGCTCTTCCTCGGGTTAAGATGCTCCCGAGCCATTGTACACAGCTCCTCATACGACTTATCTGTGGGTTTCACCGGAGCCCAGAAGATTCTTCATGAGACTGTAGGTCGGTACCCCGCAGACTGTGAGGAGGACCGTTCTCCTTTTTGCAGTGCTTCCTTCTCCGTCCAGCTCGTTGGCTACAAAGGACTGGTCTAGCCATTCGACCTAGGCTTCCTAGTCCTCACCCTCCGAGAACTTCTCAAAGGATGCGCACAGTTTGCTGCATCTTTGCGTTGGATTCGTATACTCGTCACCAGTTATTGTGTTCCTAATACAGATGAGACTGCACACAGGGAGGCTAAAGTAACAGTGACCTCAGTCACACTCCAGAGTGAGGAACAGGCCTTAGGGGCCAGCTTATATACAGTGCTCCCAAGCGACGCTTGGATCCCTTGGGACTTCAGGAGATGCACTCCCAGGTGGCAGAACATGGGAGTGCATGCTTTACAGATACACAACACTAACAAAGGCAGGTATCCAAATGTAAACTTGCACGGAAATGCAGATAGTACTCAAAAAAGTGATGTAAGTGACAAATTCGTACTGTTGAACAGTGATGCTGGTAAAGCTAATGAGACAAATGTAACTAACAAAGGCAGGTATCCAAATGTAGCATTGCACAGAGATACTGATAGTACACAGGAAAGTGTTGTAATGGACAAATGTGAAAGTGTAAAGACTTACAACAATGTCGAGTTGACTGGTTGCGGTCGGAGCCAATGTATCATGAATGCTAATGATAAAATGAGAAATGATGCCGGGTTCTACATGTATGCCGACAATGCCAAAGGCAATCGGGTCCAGCGGGCTACCCGATCATGTAGCCTGCACCTCTGGGACCAATGGGATGCCCCAGGGAGGGTTCACACACGCACACAGTGGGAGCATACCCACTGCAGGGCCAGCGATCAATGGACGGCATAGCCACCACCACTGGCAACCTGCTCCAGATTGGCCCTACCCCCCTGGCTACCAGGGCCAGTACCGGGAGCAAGCAGCTGGTACCTTCCAGCTTTCCCAGCAGGACCTGGGATGACCAGACTTCCACCACCATGAAGGGCAGCAGGGTGTCCCTGCACCCCTCAATGTGTAAGTTTCGAAATTCCACGGTTGCATTTTTTTTTTGCAACACCCTAAGGACAAGAAAAACTAAGATGGGATCGTCCTATACATTTTAAATGAACATTTTTGGCCAAGTAAAATACTCGGACCAGGCAGGCTGGGAAACGTGTGGGCGGATACAGACATTGTGGAGTCTGGCTCACAAGCGAGACAGATGCACTGGCCAATGGGGGAAAAGTGCATTCTGACAGGCCAATCAGGGGTCGAGTCGGGTCTGAAGTGGGGAAATCCTCAACCAATGGGGACTACCCGGCCCAGTTCAAAAATATGACTCACCCCTAATCAAATTATGAATGTGGACCATCATCTACCTAATTAATATGGACAGTGGACAATAGTCCTGAGATCACTACGGTGAAGGCCCATCAAAGGGGAGGCCCAAACCGATTGACTCCCAGGACAGTTACAATGGACCAGCAGACTTTGAGGCACCAATGTGCACTCAAACAATACCCCTGTCCTCACATCTACCGGTACCTGTGACATCTTCTGATTAAATATTCAAAGCTATCTCCCCGCCCAAACTTACACAATGGACCACCAACTGATTTTGAGCGCAAAAAGGCCAGAACTAAATTGGATACAAATATAGGACCTACAGAACCACCGGGGTGGAAGCAGCTGGAGCAGTAGGAGAAGGAGTCGAGGAGCAGTAGCAGTCACAGACAGACAGAAACTGAGAGAGAATGGAGACGGGCTGTTACCGGCTGGGAGACATACCATCGAACGGCCCCTGGACTCGACTTGTGTGCAGAATATACAACCCAACTATCGAGAGGCACAACATCGTCTCAAGAAACCAAGCCGCACACCGAACAACGCTCCGAGACCAACCAGCTGAAGAACCAGAGACTGAAGTAACTGGGAGAGGCAACATTCACTCCAGCTACCCCGTAAACCAACCATCCTAAGGCTAAAAAAAATAACTGTTAAAAGGATCGTAAGTATTATCCTGGGGTTTCTTTTCCCAACTGTCAGCCTTGGTCAGTCAGGTAAAAAGGGGGGGGGGGTGGGGGTGGTGTTGGAAATGTCTTGTAAAAGTAAAATTGTGTAAGGTTTTCGTTGTGTCCATTTCTTCCCATAGATTTTCATAGTTTATAAGTGTGTGTCAGATATGTGTTTTGATGAAGTTTGACCTTGTTGGAAACTTACCGTGGTTATTAAATTGGACTTAACTGGTTTTTTTTGTTCCAAGGACCACTTGTCTCTGAGCTTTTTTTTTGTTTTCCTTTCCTTGTGGGAGCTCAAAATCTACCTAAAATTCTGAGGTCAGAATCAGATAGGGGTGCTAGGGCGCTTCGAAACCGCCAATTTAGTGGTCAGCGAGTCATAAGCTGCTGAGCCATCCCCAAGAAGGGACAGAGAGGCCCAATACACCAACAACCACCAAAGACCCCCGAAATTGGGCAGAGCAAAAACCCCCTACAAATGGAGGACAGGGAGGCCACACCACCAAATGTCCTCACCCACCCAAACAATATAATGTATGCACCTTACCCATAACATGTACTTGTTCCACCACTGCTGAACTTAAAAACAGTGACATAACCAATCAGATTCCTTACTCACTCTACATATATGCCAATGCAGGTGTTGAGCCACACACATGGTTTATGTATGGGGGGGGGGAGAAATGGATATATATATAGCCATGAACACATGGATCATCCCAGAAACCACACAACCCTCACTGCATCCTCCAACCATCCACTGCCGATCACTTCCCAATGTCATGGCAATAAGGACTTGGGGGTCCACAGGAAGAGAGCCATTACCAAGCAAAGACAAAGTGCAAAGGCTTCGGGCCTCAAGTCGAGGGCCAGAGCACACAGTGCAAAAGCCTGTAGCACAAGACTTAGGGGGGAGTGTTGTTATGTATGTTAATGTATGTACTGTAACACTCGACCACTGAATGTACCTTCACACTATATACACCATACCTGTACCACCAGAGGGTGCTACTAGTGGAGACCTAAGGGTCACCTGCACACTGCAGGTAACCAAGTATAAAAAGGAGCTCACCTCTTAGTGTCCTCACTCAAGGAGCTGCAATAAATGGACTAAGGTCACTACAGTTCAAGTACTATACCTTTACCTCATGGAGTCATTATTAGAGTGCTTGCATATACTACAACTTTGCATATACTACACAAATGATCATCAAGATCACATGTCGATAATTCTCACACATTCTCCCTGTTGGGTTTAGGATATTACTCAGCCTTCATTTTAATATTGACTCATGGATGTAAGAGATAGAGATGTCTGAATCATAATCTTTATTTATCAATACTCTAATACAAACCCAGCACTTGCATGGAGTGGGAGATCGAGGATCAGATAAAAGGGCCCGAGAGTCGGGAGGAGCTAGCTGCAGCAGGGACAAAAAGTAAAAAGAATCAAAATCGAAGTGTGACTTCATAGCCAAGCAGATAAGTGATTGGTTGCTAGATTGTTAAGTATTTTTTTTAAGAAACCTTTGGCATTGTTGTAAGTTAGGAACTGCAATTAAATATATGTGATCTTTATTATCTAAGGAGAACCAGTTAATTAAATCGGCTGTTTGCTGAGTAGCAGCTAAGGTTTAGAGTTTAGTTCTACTTGATAGTTGCGAGTGTAATTAGAGGGATGGCAGGGCAGCTCAATCCTGTGGATTGCACATCATGTGGGAAATCCTGGATGCTTCATGCAGCTGGGACAACCATGTGTGCAGGAGGTGTTT
Source organism: Pristiophorus japonicus (assembly GCF_044704955.1). Lineage (NCBI taxonomy): Eukaryota > Metazoa > Chordata > Chondrichthyes > Pristiophoridae > Pristiophorus > Pristiophorus japonicus. Next base: position 78,410,062 of record NC_091986.1, on the reverse strand, counting down.
CCAGCTGCACCAAATTGAGCTCTGTATTTTGGAGCTTGAGCGGCGGCTGGAGTCACTGCAATGCATCCGCGAGACTGAGAGCTACGTGGAAAGCACGTTTCTAGAGGTGGTCACTGTTATGTATGTCAACCTGTAATTACTATGTCTAACCACAGGAGGGCTTATCCCCTGGAGTCACAAGGGATCCCACAATCCCTTCGGAGCACCAGACTGGAGAGGCACTCTGAGATCTGTAATAAAGAACTACGGTCACACTTAATTTGAGCTTGCAGTATCTAGTCTGATCCTTTATCCAAGACATAACAGTCACCCCATGGCTTAAGAGTGTGCAGGCAGAACAAATTTCCTAGCACACTAGTGCTGCTGCAAGTACTGTGAACAAAGTAACATTGTTTTCGAATCGAAATGTACAGGGCAGGACATACACGCCTGCAGCTACACGTCCACAGATGACTTAAAGTCCGCCATCAAGGGTGGTGAATACAAGGCAATTAACACCTTGTTGGCGCTGCAGGGGTGATCATCGATTCCATTCATGCTGCTTCAAAGGATATGTTTGCAAGGGCTGTGGAACAATGGGACACCTGCAACGTACGTGCAGGCGAGCTACAAACCCTGCTAATCCTGCAAACCACTATGTTGCAGAGGAGAACAGATCCACGGTGGATCATGACAAACCAGAGCCTCAGACCGAGGAGGCAGAAGTATATGGGGTGCACACATTTACCACAAAGTGTTCCCCGATAATGCTGAAGGTTGAATTAAATGGACTCCCGGTGTCCATGGAGCTGGACACAGGCGCAAGCCAGTCCATATTGAGTAAAAAGACTTTCGATAAGTTGTGGTGCAACAAGGCTTCAAGACCAGTCCTGACTCCCATTCGTACCAAACTTAGAGCGTACACCAAGGAACTGATTCCTGAAATTGGCAGTGCTAACGTAAAGGTCTCCTACGATGGAGTGGTGCACGACTTACCACTCTGGGTGGTACCGGGTGATGGCTCTACGCTGTTTGGCAGGAGCTGGCTGGGAAAGATAGGCTGGAACTGGGACGACGTCCGAGCACATTCGTCCGTCGATGACACCTCATGTGCACAGGTCCTAAGCAAGTTCCCCTCGCTGTTTGAACCAAGCATCGGGAAGTTCCAAGGCGCAAAAGTGCAGATCCATTTGATTCCGAGGGCGTGACCCATCCATCACAAGGCGAGAGTGGTAGCTTACATGATGAGAGAGAGGGTGGAGATCGAGCTGGACAGGCTGCATCAAGAGGGCATCATTTCGCCAATCGAATTCACTGTGTGGGCTAGTCCGATTGTTCCAAGGGAGACAGCACTGTCAAAATCTAAGGTGATTACAAAGTAACTATCAATCGTTTCTCACTGCAGGGTCAATACCCGCTACCAAAGACAGATGACCTATTTGCGATGCTGGCGGGAGGGAAAATCGTTCACGAAGCTGGACTTGAACTCACCCTACATGACGTAGGAGCTGGAGAAATCTTCGAAAGGCCTCACCTGCATCAACACGCACAAAGGTCTTTTTGTTTACAACAGATGCGCATTTGGGATTCGATCGGCCGCGGCAATATTCCAGAGGAACATGGAACGTTTGCTGAAGTCGGTCCCGCGCACCATGTCTTCCAGGATGACATCTTGGTTACAGGTCGGGATATCGTCGAGCACCTGCAGAACCTGGAGAAGGTTCTTAGTCGGCTTAATCGTGCGGGGCTCAGGCTAAAATGCTCAAAGTGCGTTTTCCTGGCGGCTGAAGTAGAGTTCGTGAGGAGAAGAATCGTGACGGACGGCATCAGGCCCACCAATTCGAAAACAGAGGCAATCAAAAACGCACTAAGACCACAGAATGTGAAGGAGCTGCGGTTGTTTCTAGGACTCCTTAGCTATTTTGCTAACTTCTTACCGGGTCTCAGCACATTGTTAGAACCCCTGCACTCTTTACTGCGTAAGGAAGATGAATGGGTATGGGGTAAACGCCAAGAAAATGCCTTTGAGAAAGCTAGGAAGCTGTTATGTTCAAATAAATAGCTTGTGTTGTACGATCCATGTAAACGTTTGGTACTAGCATGTGATGCGTCGTCGAACAGGATCGGGTGTGTATTGCAACAAGCTAATGAATTTGAAAAATTGCAATCAGAAGTCTGTCTAAGGCCGAGATGGCCTACGGTATGATCAGAAAAGAAGCATTAGTGTGTGTTTACAGGGTAAAGAAAATGTATCAATATCTGTTCAGGCTCAAATTTGAATTGGAAACCGACCATATCCCTCTTATGGTCGTTTATATCGCCTCTTCTGAAAATAAGGGGATAAATACGAATGCATCGGCCCGCATCCAGAGATGGGCGCTCACATTGTCCGCATACAACTACGCCATCCGCCACAGGCCAGGCACAGAAAACTGTGCCGATGATCTTAGTAGGCTGCCATTGTCCACTACAGGGGTGGTGATGGCACAGCCCACAGATTTAGTCATGGCAATGGAAGCATTTGAGAGTGAGCAATCACCTGTTACCGCCCGACAGATTAGAACCTAGATGAGCCAAGACCCCTTACTGTCCTGAGTAAAAAATTGTGTGCTCCACGGGATTTGGTCTAGTGTCCTGTTAGAGGTGCAGGAAGAAATAAAGCTGTACCAGAGGCGCAAAGATGAAATGTCTATACAGGCAGACTGCCTCCTATGGGGTAATCGGGCAGTTGTGCCAAAACACTTTCATCAGTGATCTCCACAGTAGCCACCCAGGCATTGTAATGATGGAAGCGACAGCCAGATCCCACGTGTGGTGGCCCGGTATCGATGCAGACTTAGAGTCCTGTGTGCACAAATGTAATACATGTTCCCAGTTAAGTAATGCACTCAGGGAGGTGCCACTAAGTTTATGGTCTTGGCCCTCCAAACCGTGGTCGAGGGTTGATGTTGACTATGCAGGCCCATTCTTGGGAAAAATGTTTTTAGTGGTTGTAGATGCGTACTCCAAGTGGATTGAATATGTGATAATATTGGCAAGCACATCCGCTGCCACCATTAAAAGCCAATGAGCCATGTTTGCCACACATGGCCTGCCTGATGTCCTTGTAAGTGACAATGGGCCATGCTTTACCAGTGCCGAATTCAAGGAATTCATGACCCGCAATGGGGTCAAACATGTCACGTCTGCCCCATTTAAGCCAGCGTCCAACGCTCAGGCCGAACGAGCAATTCAAACAATCAAGCAGAGCTTGAAAAGGGTAACTGAAGGCTTACTGCAGACTCGCTTATCCCGAGTCCTGCTTAGTTACTGCACAAGACCCCACTCGCTCACTGGGGTCTCTCCCATTGAACTGCTCATGAAAAGGGCACTTAAGACAAGGCTCTCGTTAGTCCACCCTGATCTAGATGAACAGGTAAGAGCAGGCAGTTTCAACAGAATACATATCATGATCGTGCAAATGTGTCACGCGAAATTGAGGTAAATGATCTTGTATTTGTGTTGAATTATGGACAAGGTCCCAAGTGGATTGCTGGCACTGCTTTGGCCAAAGAGGGGAGTAGGGTGTTTGTGGTCAAACTCGCAAATGGACTCAACTGCAGAAAACACTTGGACCACACCAAACTCAGATTTATGGACTATCCAGAACAACCCACAATTGACCCTATCTTTTTCGACCCTCCAACACACACACAAGTGGCAACCGACCCAGCGGTTGACCATGAAGCAGAACCCATCATCCGAAGCAAGACTCACCACCCCCAGCAATCCAGCAAGGCCAGCTGCGCAGCAGCCCAGTGAAGGCCCAACACCAGCATTTGCACCGAGACAATCAACCAGGGAAAGGAAGGCCCCAGATCGACTCACATTGTAAATAGTTACACTATTGACTTTGGAGGGGGGAGTGTTGTTATGTATGTAAACCTGTAATTACCATGTTTAACCATCAGAGGCTTATCCCATAGAGTCCCAAGGGATCCCACAAACCCTTGGGAGCACCTATATATAAGGAGGCCTCACAGGCTGGAGAGGCACTCTTGAGATCTGTAATAAAGGAGTACGGTCACACTTACTTTGAGCTTGCAGTATCTAGTCTGACCCTTTTTCCAAGACATAACATCACCCCATGGCTTAAGAGTGTGCAGGCAGATAGGGATTGGGTGACTCCTGGACAGAATAGGAGGACTAGGCAGGTAGTGCAGGAGTCCCCTGAGTCCATCTCGTTCTCCAACCAGTTCTCTATTCTGATGGTGGCTCTGGGAAGTGTAGCCAGAGCCAAGTCCATGGCACCACGGGTGGCTCAGTTGCACAGGGGAGGAGGAAGAAGAATGGAAGAGCTATAGTGATAGGGGATTCAATAGTCAGGGGAGGAGACAGATGTTTCTGTGGTTGCAGACATGACTCTAGGATGTTGCCTCCCTGGTGCCAAGGTCAAGGATGTCATTGAGCGGCTGCAGGGCATCCTGCGGGGAGAGGGTGAACAGCCAGAGGTTGTGGTCCACATTGGTACCAATGACATAGGTAGGAAGAGGGATGAAGTCCTGCAGGCAGAGTTTACGGAGCTTGGAGAGAGATTAAAAAGCAGGACCTCAAAGGTAGTAATCTCTGGATTACTCCCAGTACCATGAGCTAGTGAGTACAGAAATAGGAGGACAGATCAGATGAATATGTGGCTGAAGAGATGATGCAGGCGAGAGAGCTGTAGTTTCCTGAGACATTGGGACCACTTCTGAAGGAGATGGGATCTGTACAAGCTGGACGGGTTGCACCTCAACAGAGCCGGGACCAGTATCCTCGCGTGGGGCGGACGGGGTGGCGGCGGGGGTTGTGAGTGCTGTTGGGGTAGCTTGGCAGGGGGATGGGAACCTGAAAATAGATTCAGTAGGGATGGGAGTAAAGCTGGAATTAGAAAGCAAAAATAAAGAAAGTGAGTTTGAAGGACAGAGGAAACAAGCAGGAAAAAGGGTGAAAAAACAAATTTAAAAGCTCTTTGTCTCAATGCATGTAGCATTTGTAATAAAATAGATGAGTTGACAACACAAATTGAGACAAATGGGTATGATCTGATAGCCATTACAGAGACTTGGTTGCAAGATGACCAGGAATGGGAATTAAATATTCTGGGGTATTTAACAATCCGGAAGGACAGACAGAAAGGAAAAAGAGATGGTGTAGCTCTATTGATAAAAGATGAAATCACTGCAATAGTGAGAAACGATATTGGCTCAAATGATCAAGATGTTGAAATAGTTTGGGTGGAGATAAGGAATAGTAAGGAGAAAAGGTCACTGGTGGGCGTAGTCTATAGGTCCCCTAACAGTAGCAATTCTGTTGGTCGGAGCATAAACCAGGAAAGTGAGGGCTTGTAAAAAGGGGACAGCAATAATCATGGGTGATTTTAGCCTTCATATTGATTGGATAAATCAAATTGGTCAGGGTAGCCTTGAGAAAGAGTTCATAGAGTGCATAAGGGATGGGTTCCTTGAGCAATATGTAACGGAACCAACCAGGGGGCAGGCTAACTTAGATCTGGTCCTGTGTAATGAGGCAGGATTAATAAACAATCTCCTAGTAAAGGATTCCCTTGGAATGAGTGATCATAGCATGATTGAATTTCAAATTCAGATGGAGGGTGAGAAAGTTGGAGCTCTAACCAACGTACTAAGCTTAAATAAAGGAGACTATGAGGTATGAGGGCAGAGTTGGCTAAAGTGGACTGGGAAAATAGGTTAAAGTGTAGGACGGTTGATGAATAGTGGCGTACATTTAAGAAGATATTTCACAACTCTCAAGAAAAATATATTCCAGTGAGGAGGAAAGGGTATAAGAGATAAGATAGCCATCCGTGGCTAACTAAAGAAATAAAGGACGGTATCCAATTAAAAACAAGAGCATACAATGTGGCCAAAACTAGTGGGAGGACAGAAGATTGGGAAGCTTTTAAAAGCCAGCAAATGATGACTAAAAAAATGATTAAGAAAGGGAAGATAGACTAGCACAAAATATAAAAACAGATAGCAAGAGTTTCTATAGGTATATAAAAAGGAAAAGAGTGGCTAAAGTAAATGTTTGTCCCTTAGAGGACGAGACCGGGGAATTCGAAATGGGGAACATGGAGATGGCAGAAACTCTGAACAAATATTTTGTATCAGTCTTTACGATAGAGGACACCAACAATATCGCAACAGTGGATAGTCAAGGGGCTATAGCGGGGGAGGAACTTAACACAATCACAATCATTAAGGAGGTGGTACTCAGTAAGATAATGGGACTAAAGGCAGATAAATCCCCTAGACCTGATGGCTTGCATCCTAGGGTCCTAAGAGAAGTAGCAGAAGGGATTGTGGATCCATTGGTTGTAATTTAGCAAAATTCCCTGGATTCTGGGGAGGTTCCAGCAGATTGGAAAACTTCAAATGTAACACCCCTACTTAAAAAAGGAAGCAGACAAAAAGTAGGAACCTATAGACCAGTTAGCCTAACATCTGTGGTTGGGAAAATGTTGGAGTCCATTATTAAAGAAGCAGTAGCAGGACATTTGGAAAAGCAAAGTTCGGTCAGGCAGAGTTAGCATAGATTTATGAAGGGGACGTCATGTTTGACAAATTTGCTGGAATTCTTTGAAGATGTAACGAACAGGGTGGATAAAGGCAAACCAGTGGATGTGGTGTATTTGGACTTCCAGAAGGCATTTGACAAGGTGCCACATAAAAGGTTACTGCACAAGATAAAAGTTCACGGGGTTGGGGGTAATATATTAGCATGGATAGAGGATTGACTAACGAACAGAAAACAGAGAGTCGGGATAAATGGTTAAATCTCGGGTTGGCAATCAGTAACTAGTGGGGTGCCGCAGAGATCAGTGCTGTGACCCCAACTATTTACAACTTATATTAATGACTTGAAAGAAGGGACCGAGTGTAACGTAGCCAAGTTTGCTGATGACACAAAGATGGGAGGAAAAGCAATGTGTGAGGAGGACATAAAAAAATCTGAAAAAGGACATAGACAGTCTAAGTGAGTGGTCAAAAATTTGGCAGATGGAGTATAATGTTGGAAAGTGTGAGGTCATGAACTTTGGCAGAAAAAAAATCAAAGAGCAAGTTATTATTTAAATGGAGAAAGATTACAAAGTGCTGCAGTAAGCGGGACCTGGGGGTACTTGTGCATGAAACACAAAAGGATAGTATGCAGGCACAGCAAGTGATCAGGAAGGCCAATGGAGTCTTGGTCTTCATTGTAAAGGGGATGGAGTATAAAAGCAGGAAAGTCTTGCTACAGTTATACAGGGCATTGTTGAGGCCACACCTGGAATACTGTGTGCAGTTTTGGTTTCCATATTTACGAAAGGATATACTTGCTTTGGAAGCAGTTCAGAGAAGATTCACTTTCAGCTCAGAGAAGATGAGAAGGTTGACTTATGAGGAAAGGTTGAGTAGGTTGGGCCTCTACTCATTGGAATTCAGAAGAATGAGAGGTGATCTTATCGAAACGTATAGGATTATGAGGGGGCTTGTCAAGGTGGATGCAGAGAGGATGTATCCATTGATAGGGGAGACTAAAACTAGAGGGCATAATATTAGAATAAGGGGCCGCCCATTTAAAACAGAGATGAGAAAACATTTTTTCTCTCAGAAGGTTGTAAATCTGTGGAATCCGCTGCCTCAGAGAGCTGTGGAAGCTGGAACATTGAATACATTTAAGACAGAAATAGACAGTTTCTTTAACGGTAAGGGAATAAGGGGTTATGGGAAGCGGGCAGGGAAGTGGACCTGAGTCCATGATCAGATCAGCCATGACTGTATTAAATGACGGAGCAGGCTCGAGGGGCCATATGACCTACTCCTGCTCCTATTTCTTATGTTCTTATGTTCTTATGAGGTTGGCGTCAATTAATCTCACAAGCAGCAAATTCATCGGGCTCTGTGAACTGAGTCCTCTGCAGTGTCATCAAAACTATTTAGCTTTCCTAAAGAACCTTATGTGGTGTACCTTTATATGTTTAATTGTGTGAGGTAAGCATGGTGTTAGTTCACAAGCGCATCCATAGTGCATATAGTTAGGATGCGAGTAAGTAAGATTAATTCACAAGTGCATTAGAGGTTTTGCGCATGCTCATTAGCAATACTATCTATTTATTATTCTCTGCAAATTTCACACATATGATTAGCCAAGGCTGACCTTCAGAATCCCTAATTCATTCTCCTTTTGGATTTTATTGCATTGAAGCATTTCACACTCCCAACACCTCCACCAAACAGCTGGGCGAGTGACCAATAATTAACATTCCACTCTGGTTATCCTGCACTTAATTTCTCTCTCTGATATCTCTGCATTCCAGAGTGTGATTTAATCCAATTCAACTCTTATTACCACAACCAACCTTACCTATATGCTGCTGACTATTCAAACTGGCTTACTAATCCTTACGCTCCTCATGATTTAAGAAATGATTATCTATACGGACATTTTTGTGTCCTTCTGCGCATGCGCGCCATGTACTCTCCCCCATTTTTCCGCATGCACACTCGATCCGGTCACACGTGCGCAGTACGATATACGAGGAAGCTGGGAATGGGGGTGAACCACGAATCGCGTGGAGCTCATTGCTACACAAGCAGGGCTTTTGGGTTATTTCCAGGACTTTTGTCTAGACTATCACTGATATTATTTACACGAACATTGTTGCGGCCTTCTGAGAGAGAGAGAGCGAATCGGAAGTGGGAGAGAGAGAGTGGGGAAGAGAGAGACTGAGTAGAGAGGGAGATTAGGAGAGAGAGAGAGGGACTGGGGGAGAGACTGTGGAGAGAGACTGGGGAGAGAGAGGGAGAGACTGGGGAGAGATAGAGACTCGGAGAGAGAGAATGAGATTGGGGGAGAGGGAGAGAGAGACTGGGGGAGAGAGAGAGTGAAGGGGGGAGAGAGAGAGTGAATGGAAAGGGAGAGAGAGAGTGGAGGAGAAAGAGTGGGGGAGAGGGGGAGAGACTGGGGAGAGATAGAGAGACAGGCAGAGTGACTGGGGGAGAGAGAGTAGGGAGAGCGAGTAGGGGAGTGAGATTGGGAGAGAGAGTGGTGGGAGAGAGAGAGAATGTAAAGAGGGAGAGGGAGAGAATGGGAGGGGGGAAGAGAGAGTGGAGGAGAGAGAGAGAGTGGTGGAGAGAGAGAGACTCAGAGAGAGAGAATGAGATTAGGGGAGATAGAGAGAGAGAGTGTCTGGGGAGAGATAGAGACTCAGAGAGAGTGAACGAGATTGGGGGAGAGGGAGAGAGAGATTGGGGGAGAGAGAGCGGAGGGGGAGAGAGAGTGAGGAGACAGAGAGAGAGTGTGGGGGAGAGCGAGAAAGGGAGAGAGTGGGGGAGAGAGAGAGGTTGGGGAGAGATAGAAAGACAGGCAGAGTGACTGGGGGAGAGAGAGTAGGGAGAGCGAGTAGGGGAGTGAGATTGGGAGAGAGAGTGGTGGGAGAGAGAGAGAGTGTGGAGAGGGAGAGGGAAAGAATGAGAGGAGGGAAAAGAGAGTGGAGGAGAGAGAGAGTGGGGGAGAGAGAGAGACTCAGAGAGAGAGAATGAGATTGGGGGAGATAGAGAGAGAGAGAGACAGAGAGAGAGAGAGAGAGAGATACTGGGAGAGAGAGAGAGACTGGGGAGATAGAGATTCAGAAAGAGAGCGAGAATGGGGGAGAGGGAGAGAGAGACTGGGGGAGAGAGTGGGGGGAGAGAGAGTGAGGAGACACAGAGAGAGTGTGGGGGAGAGTGAGAACGGGAGAGAATGAGGGAGAGAGAGAGAGGCTGGGGAGAGATAGAGAGGCAGGTAGAGTAACTGGGGGAGAGAGAGTAGGGAGAGCGAGTAGGGGAGTGAGTTTGGGAGCGAGAGTGGTGGGAGAGAGAGAGAGTGGAGAGGGAGAGAGAATGGGGGTATGTGGAGAGAGAGAGTGGAGGAGAAAGAGAGTGGGGGACAGAGAGAGACTCAGTGAGAGAGAGAGTGAGATTAGGGAAGAGAGAGCGAGAGAGAGAGAGAGAGTGGGGGAGAGAGAGAGGGAGACTGGGGGAGGGAGAGGGAGAGAGAATGGGGAGAGAGAGTAGGGAGAGCGAGTAGGGGAGTGAGAGTGGGGGGGGGAGAGTGTGGAGGCATAGAGTGGGGAAGAGAGAGAGGGGGAGAGAGTGGGGGGAGAGAGAGAGAGTGGGGGAGAGAGCGTGTGTGGGGGAGAGAGTGGGGAGAGAGAGACTGGGAGAGACTGGGAGAGCGAGCGAGAGACTTAGAGAGATGGAGAGAGACTGAGAGAGAGAGAGAGAAAGACTGGGGAGAGATAGAGACTCGGAGATGAGATTGAGATTGGGGGGAGAGAGAGAGAGACTGGAGGAGAGAAAGTAGGGAGAGCGAGTAGGGGAGAGAGAGTGGGGGGGAGAGAGTGAAGAGACAGAGAGAGAGAGTGGGGGAGAGTGGGGGGTGAGAGAGAGAGTGGAGAGGGAGGGAGTGGAGGACAGAGAGAGAGAATGGGGGAGAGAGAGTGGGGGAGAGAAAAAGAGTGGGGGAGAGAGAGTGGGGAGAGAGTGGGGGAGAGAATGGGAGAGAGAGAGACTGGGAGAGCGAGCAAGAGGCGGAGAGATGGATAGAGACTGGGGATTGAGAGAGAGACTAGGGAAAGAGAGATAGAGTGAGATTGTGGGGAAAGAGAGAGAGTGGGGGAGAGAGAGAGAGAGAGATTGGGGGAGAGAGAGAGAGAGAGACTGGGGAGAGAGAGATAGAGTGAGATTGGGGGGAGAGAGAGAGAGACCGGGGAGAGAGCAAGGGAGAGAGTGGGGGTGGGGGAGAGAGTGAAGAGGCGGAGAGAGAGAGTGAGGGAGAGAGTAGGGGGAGAGAGAGAGAGCATGGAGGAGAGAGAGAGAGTGGGGGAGAGAGAGTGGGGAGAGAGAGAAAGACTGGGAGAGACTGGGAGAGCGAGCGAGAGACTTAGAGAGATAGAGAGAGACTGGGAGAGAGAGAGAGAGACTGGGGAGAGCTAGAGACTCGGAGACAAGATTTAGATTGGGGGAGAGAGAGCGAGTAGGGGAAAGAGAGTTTGGGGGGAGTGAAGGGACAGAGAGAGAGAGTGGGGGAGAGTGGGGGGGGAGAGAGAGAGTGGAGAGGGAGAGTGTGGAGGAGAGAGAGGGAGTGGGGGAGAGAGAGTGGAGGAGAGAAAAAGAGTGGGGGAGAGAGAATGGGGAAGAGACTGGCAGAGAGAGAGAGACTTGGAGAGTGAGCAAGAGACTGGAAGAGATGGAGAGAGACTGGAAGACAGAGAGAGAGACTGGGGAGACAGAGACTGGGGGAGAGTGAGTAGGGAGAGCGAATAGGGGAGAGAGAGTGGGGGAGGGAGAGAGTGGAGGGAGAGAGAGTGGGGGAGAGAGAGTGGAGGAGAGATAGTGGGGGAGAAAGTAGGGGGGGCGAAAATGGGAGAGAGAGTGGAGAGAGAGAGAGAGACAGTGGAGAGAGAGAGAGAGAGAGTTGGGGAGAGAGAGAGTGGGGGACAGAGAGAGAGTAGGAGAGAGATTGCGATTGGGGGAGAGAGAGAGAGACTAGGGGAGAGAGAGTAGGGAGAGTGAGTAGGGGAAAGAGAGTGTGGGGGGAGTGAAGGGACAGAGAGAGAAAGTGGGGGAGAGTGGGGGGGGAAGAGAGAGAGTGGAGAGGGAGAGTGTGGAGGAGTAGAGGGAGTGGGGGAGAGAGAGTGGAGGAGAGAGAGAGTGGAGGAGAGATAGTGGGGGAGAAAGTAGGGAGGGCGAAAATGGGAGAGAGAGTGGAGAGAGAGAGAGAGACAGTGGAGAGAGAGAGAGAGAGTGGGGGAGAGAGAGTAGTGAGAGTGAGTAGGGGAAAGAGAGTGTGGGGGGAGTGAAGGGACAGAGAGAGAGAGTGGGGGAGAGTGGGGGGGGAGAGAGAGAGTGGAGAGGGAGAGTGTGGAGGAGAGAGAGGGAGTGGGGGAGAGAGAGTGGAGGAGAGCGAGAGAGTGGAGGAGAGAAAAAGAGTGGGGGAGAGAGAATGGGGAAGAGACTGGCAGAGAGAGAGAGACTTGGAGAGTGAGCAAGAGACTGGAAGAGATGGAGAGAGACTGGAAGACAGAGAGAGAGACTGGGAAGACAGAGACTGGGGGAGAGTGAGTAGGGAGAGCGAATAGGGGAGAGAGAGTGGGGGAGGGAGAGTGGAGGAGAGATAGTGGGGGAGAAAGTAGGGAGGGCGAAAATGGGAGAGAGACAGTGGAGAGAGAGAGAGAGAGTGGGGGAGAGAGAGAGTGGGGGACAGAGAGAGAGTAGGAGAGAGATTGCGATTGGGGGAGTGAGAGAGAGAGTGGGGGAGAGAGAGTAGGGAGAGTGAGTAGGGGAAAGAGAGTGTGGGGGGAGTGAAGGGACAGAGAGAGAAAGTGGGGGAGAGTGGGGGGGGAGAGAGAGAGTGGAGAGGGAGAGTGTGGAGGAGTAGAGGGAGTAGGGGAGAGAGAGTGGAGGAGAGAGAGAGTGGAGGAGAGAAAAAGAGTAGGGGAGAGAGAATGGGGGAGAGACTGGCAGAGAGAGAGAGACTTGGAGAGTGAGCAAGTGACTGGGAGAGATGGAGAGAGACTGGAAGACAGAGAGAGAGACTGGGGAGACAGAGACTGGGGGAGAGTGAGTAGGGAGAGCGAATAGGGGAGAGAGAGTGGGGAGGGAGAGAGTGGGGGGAGAGAGAGAGAGTGGGGGAGAGAGAGTGGAGGAGAGATAGTGGGGAAGAAAGTAGGGAGGGCAAAAATGGGAGAGAGAGTGGAGAGAGAGAGAGAGAGAGAGAGACAGTGGAGAGAGAGAGAGGGTGGGGGAGAGAGAGAGTGGTGGACAGAGAGAGAGTAGGAGAGAGATTGCGATTGGGGGAGAGAGAAAGAGACTGGGGGAGAGAGAGTAGGAAGAGTAAGTAGGGGCGAGAGAATGAGTGGGAGAGAGAGAGAGAAAGAGAGAGAATGGGGGAGAAAGTGAGCGAGTGAGGGAGAGAGAGTAGAGAAAGCGAGTAGGGGAGAGAGAATGTTGGGATAGAGAGAGCGAGAATGGTGAGAAAAAGAGAGTAGTGGGAGAGAGAGAAACAGAGTACGAGAGAGAGAGTAAGGGAGAGAGAGAGAGTGAGGGAGAGAGAGAGAGTGTCGGAGAGAGAGAGTGGGGGAGAGAGAGAGAGAGAATGGGGGAGAGACAGAGTGGGGGAGAGAGAGAGAGAGTGGTGAGAGAGTGGAGGAGAGGGAGAGAGTGAGGGAGAGAGAGACTTGAGATAGAGACTGGTGTAGAGAGAGAGTGGGGCAGAGAGAGAGAGGGAGAGAGCAAAAGAGGGTGGAGAGAGAATGACTGGGGGAGAAAGAGAGTGAGAGTGTGGGGGAGAGAGAGACTGGGGCAGTGAAAGAGAGCATGAGACTGGGGGAGAGAGAGCAGGAGACTGGGGGAGCGAGACCCTGAATGGGGAGAGGGAGAGAATGGGGGGGTGGGGCGGGGGGAGAGTCCAGAAAGAGAGTGAGAGAAAGAGAGAGAAGACATGGGGAGAGGGGATCAGAGGGGAGAGAGGGAGCGGCAACTTGGAGCGAGTTGGTCAGAATCTCACTGGTGTGGTGTAAAGAGCAAGGAGAGCAGTGGGATGGGGGAACAATGTGATTGAGATGTAAATGGGGGGTTGAGAGCAAGAACATGATCCAGATGGTAAGACGCATCACGTACTTCTGTAAGGGGGTAAAATGGACACTTGAGTAAAAAGCACACTTAAGTAAAAATTGCACAAGACCCAAATAAGTGTATCAGGTTAAAGGGAGTAGCTCGTGCTTGTATGCTTATCTTTAAAAACTGCAGACCTAGCTTGAAAAGCCAGAGCAAGGTTAAAACTGTCGAACAACACATTCCAATAGACTAAGATCGGCTGCACATGCAGTGGAGGGATAAAGATGCTGCGAGAACACTCAGCAGCCAGTCTGATAAGGGTTAATGAATCAATGTAGCCCTGCTGATCAGTTGTAGGCCAACCGGTGACTATAGAATAATGAGCACGGGGCTAGCACACCTCAAAAACTGTATAATTGTGTGCAAAACCTTCAATCATAGAAGGTTCGGTCTTGGGCGGCTAAGATTGAGATGCTTCCCCTGCATGTGCTTGAATAAAGAGTGAAAAAGTGAATCCAAGGTTTTGCCTGATTGATTCTGTGGTCGTTATAAGGACTTGTGTCAATTCCTTATTTCAGGGAATCCACCTTGAAGAAGGGAAGTCTTCTTTTTACTTCAGCACTTCCCCTTTACACCCACACCCACGTTCTCCCTCTCCTCCCCTATAGTTGGTCAATTTCTCGGAAAGGTTGGTGTGTATGCATGGCAATTGACCTCATTGGAGTGGATGAAATCTGGAAGTCATGACACTGTCAATATTCACTTCATACCCAATAAACCTGTTAACAATTCCTGACCCACACACAATGCCCCATCTGTGGCGGTGATGGCAAGGGGGGCGGGGGAGGGAGGGTTATGGTCAGGAACTTGTTGGGGGGGGGGTAAGGCCAGGAATTTATTGGGGTGGTAAGGTCAGGAATTTGTTGAGGGGGGGCGTAAGGTCAGGTACTTGTTGGGGGGAGAAGGTCATGAATCCATGGGGGAGGAACTCGGGCAGGGGGAGAAGGTCAGGAACTTGGGATGGGCAGAGAGGGGAAGGTCAGGCACTTGGGATGGGCAGAGGGGGGAAGGTCAGGCACTTGGGTGGGGGGAGAATGTCAGAAACCTGTGGGGGAAGGGAGGAGAAGATCAGAAACTTGAAAGGGAGGTCAGAAACTTGGGCTGAGGGGTGGGGAAAGTCAGGCACTTGGGCGGTGGGGTTTGGACAGGGACTTGTTTTGCAGGGGGGTGGAAGAAGGTCTTAACCCTGTCTGTTCCAAGTAAGCTCTGTTCTGTCTGGGGTCGGCAGTCAGAATGATTCGAATTACACTTTGCAAAGTAACTGATTATGTAGGCAGGGCAGTTCTAATTACACATTCCAGGGAAATTGCTGGGTGTGTCTTATCCTCCAAGGGGACCAATCAGCAATGAGGTATTGTATTCAAAGGGCACCCAATCAGAGCTTTAGGTGTTAATTAATGAATGGAAAATATTGGATGGAGCGGAGAGAGAATGGGGAGTGTAGTTTCTTAATGTGCAAGCCCAGTGAGCTTGACTCTAGTCAAGAAAATGCTTTTGTAAAATTCTCCCCCTGATGTGCTCAAGCTTTTGATGGCCGATGGAGACCAGCTACATTCACACATCAGCAGTACTATCAAACAGTAGGGGAGATTTTCCACAGCACCTATATCAACTGACAATATTAAAGCGTGCCGATTTTAAGTTGACTCAATTTGCTGACATTTCTGGGAGATCAATTTTTTAACAGATTAGCACCTGAAACCTTACAAGGTTGTAGGCTGCAGCTGTGTTGTTGTCAAGGATTATGGCAAAGACTTACAAGTCAAGGATATAATTGACAACTTTTCAGGATTATGCAATACATTTCATAGATAAAGACAAAAACCAAGAAAAAGAGCAGAAAGAAGAATTTCACGCAAACTCTTTCATTATTAATATCACACTACGCAAATTAATATATTATCTGCACAAATGTTGCTCACTGGTGTGCCAATTTTAATATTTAAATTAGTAGGAATCAAAATATTTTATCAGGATGTAGCAAGCAACCACCTCAATCACTTGTAATGTTAGTTATGTCCCTGAACAGTATGCAGATCTAGCATTATTCTGCTTAAACTACAAACGACTGCTTCATCCACATTGCATCAACTGGACCATGCTCAGTAAACAGCAAGAAAAAAACAGATCAGGTCCTTTCATTAAAAAGAAAAGGAAATATCAATCTGGCTTTATGCGTATATCTTGCTGCATGATTTCTGGCAGAGAAAGTATTAATTTTTCACCTGCTAAAGAGGCATATAGTCCATTTTCCCGTGATCTAACAGCTTAAATCCAAGCCAAATAAAATAAAACTTCAATGAATGAGACAACACTGATGTAGCATAGAAAAACACTATATTGGCAAATTAAATTGGTATCACCCTGTATAGTAATACCATGTTTTTCCTCAGAATATGTTAGGTATAGAATGCTGAATGCCCTGTAATTTAAGACAACTTAATACTCATCAGGGGCAAAGTCATGCATAAATTATATTGGTCAGAATGAAATGTATAGCCCGGGTGGGAGCATTAGAAAGATTTTTTAGAGATTGATTCAAGGATCCTTGTTGCATGATGCTCCATAATAGCTTAATCTTCAAGCTCCATCCGATAATTCAAGACAATTATCTTTATATATTTTTATTCTAACCAGATTTAAATACATGAAAGAAAAATTGGTCACGAAGCGCCATCAAGTTTTTTTTAACAATACAATGACAGGGAGTCCACTTTCGAATTATTTTACAAATCATCATCTATTCCTACAGGTTTTCATTCCTGCTGAGACTGCAGGACACCTTCACGAACAGGAGTAAGTAAACCGTGACAACTGAGATAAAAGAAGCATGTGCAGTTCTAGCCGTCTGCCTCCTATTTCTGTCTTCGGTACACATAGTTTCAATAGCACCCACCCTAAATGTGGAATGATTCAGAGAGAATGAAAATGTTTGTTTTTTTCAATTGGCAGTGGAAGGGTGGAGGGTTTAACGGGTAAATGCACTACAAAGTGAGGCGCTGAATCATACAGACCATACACCCAAGTTCCATTCCTGCTTTGTGCTGAGTTAGCTCAGCAAGCAGCTGGAGTGGCAGTAGTGGGGATATAGTTGGTTTTAGAATCCATGCCTAGGGAGTCAGCAATCACATAACTGCTGTTCAGGACACCCCCTGGAAAGTACACGTGCGGGTGAAGACAGCCTTCGGTTTGGCTGTGTTGCTTCCCATTGTTGAATAGCTTGTTTGATACTCAGTTTGCATATAATGCATGGCAACATGAATAAACTATCAAAGGACCTGTGAAATCTTAATTAACATGAGAAATTACTTTAAGGAAGAAGAAATATTGGCTTAAAACAACTGTATATGTGACACATGCTTTATGCATATTTTTGTATTATTTTTCCTTTTCATTAAAATTGTATATCAAAAAGAACCATTGTATTATTTTGAATTTGCTTAATTCTCAATTATTATAGGGTAAATTTCCTGTAAGCATCAACATTGTTTACATTTCCTGGCACAGACACGAGTGTTTCAATGCAGTGATTGATGCCACTTAGAATCATGCAATCTTACAGCACAGAAGGAGGCCATTTGGCCCATTGTGCTTGTGCTAGCTCTTTGAAAGAGCGATCCAAATTAGTCCCACACCTCTGCTCTTTACCTATTGCCCTGCAAAATTTTCCTTTTCAAGTATATATCAAATTCCTTTTTGACAGTTACTATTGAATCTGATTCCACCATTCTTTTCTCCTCATCTCCCATTTGTTCTTTTGCCAATTATCTTAAATCTGTGCCCTCTCGTTATTGACCTTCCTGCCAGTGGAAACAGTTTCTCCTTCTCTACTCTATCAAAACCCCATATATTTTTGTACACGTCTAGTAAATCTCCCCTTAATCTTCTCATCTCTAAAGAGAACAATCCCAGCTTCTCGAGTCTCTCTACATAACTGAAGTCCCTCACCCCGCACTGTGTTGTTCCTTTCAGCAGCTGACCAGTGCCCACTGGTAGGCATCACACCTGAGACAAATTGACCCTTTCCATCTTACGCCAAGGAACACAGCTTCTGATGTCTAATCCATGCATTAGCAGTGGATTCTAGATTTCATAGAATGATCCACAGTCCATTTACTTTCCCTGGTAGCTGCAGAAAGGTGACAGCGACAGTGAGGGAGGGGCAAAACACTAAGATAAATGATACAAGAGCCTCCTTAACATATTTTCTCAAAGACAACATGGAGTAATAGGTACACCCTGCAGCCTTTACACAACAATGCAAAATCTTAATAGTGAACTGATTGGACGCCTATGTATAAACCAACACATTTCCAATCGCAGAATCAAAGCATCAGGCATGCCAGCCACAGTAAAAGGTGACAAATTGCTGTCACTCAATTTAAGATCATTTTCTCATATGTAATATATATATAGTACATAACAGCAATCTCACAGCATCACCTTCTCTTCCTGTCACAGGCATTATGAGAGAAATGTTGCAGACTCATTTCTCTAACTACAACCTTTCACTATGGTTAAACTGTCTTCTTGGTCTTTCTACTCTGTGCTTTTTACATTTATCAATCAGACTTGTGAAATGCAGCCAGCAGGAGTCTGAATAATGGCTTTGAGCTGCTTCTGACATCCTCAGTACTGTACTTACACTGGTCACATTTGGAACATAAAATGAGACTTGTCCTGCAGTCTAACTCGACAGAAACACTCCAGGAGGGTGAATCTGGCCTCCCTAGCAATGATTTTGTTCAGTCAGTGACATTGATTGGGATTTACTGACCTTTAATGTCAATGGGGGAAAACTGTACTCAATTGCTTCAAAACACTGGTTTGGCATAAAATTGGATTACTGTTCCGCTCTCAATTGAGGTTTGACCAAACTATTTCCCCAGCAATATGTGCCTATCCTAGTTGTTTTAAAGGGAAACGATCTTCATGTGCTTATAAATATGATAATTGAAATCATGTTAAAATACATCATCACATCCCTTCATTGTGACATTGTTTTTTTTTTGTCCTGTTTCTCCCATCTTCTGAAAGCTGAGGTAGGACTCCATGAGAGCAGGCTCTGGTACTCTGCTTGAATGGGCATTCGTCATCTGTGGGAACTGTGAGAGCTAGCAGGCTTTTGGACTAGGCAGGGCATCTCACCCAGGCCTGATCCTATACTCAATTGATGTATTGGCATGGATAGAGAATTGGCTGGCGAACAGAAAGCAGAGAGTCGGGATAAATGGGTCGTTTTCAGGTTGGAAATCGGTGGTTAGTGGTGTGCCACAGTGATCGGTGCTGGGACCACAACTGTTTACAATATACATAGATGACCTGGAAGAGGGGACAGAGTGTAGTGTAACAACATTTGCAGATGACACAAAGATTAGTGGGAAAGCGGGTTGTGTAGAGGACACAGAAAGGCTGCAAAGAGATTTAGGTAGGTTAAGCGAATGGGCTAAGGTTTGGCAGATGGAATACAATGTCGGAAAATGTGAGGTCATCCACCTTGGTAAAAAAAACAGTAAAAGGGAATATTATTTGAATGAGGAGAAATTACAATATGCTGCAGTGCAGAGGGACCTGTGGGTCCTTGTGCATGAATCCCAAAAAGTTAGTTTGCAGGGGCAGCAGGTAATTAGGAAGGCAAATGGAATGTTGTCTCATTGCGAGAGGGATGGAGTACAAAAGCAGGGAGGTAATGCTACAACTGTACAGGGTATAGGTGAGGCCACACCTGAAGTACTGCGTGCAGTTTTAGTCACCTTACTTAAGGAAGGATATACTAGCCTTGGAGGGGGCACAGAGATGATTCACGAGGCTGATTCCGGAGATGAGGGGGTTACCTTATGATGATAGATTGAGTAACTGGGTCTTTACTCGTTGGAGTTCAGAAGGATGAGGGGTGATCTTATAGAAACATTTAAAATAATGAAAGGGATAGACAAGATAGAGGCAGAGAGGTTGTTTCCACTGGTCGGGGAGACTAGAACTCGGGGGCACAGCCTCAAAATACAGGGGAGCCAATTTAAAACCGAGTTGAGAAGGAATTTTCTTCTCCCAGAGGGTTGTAAATCTGTGGAATTCTCTGCCCAAGGAAGCAGTTGAGGCTAGCTCATTGAATGTATTCAAATCACAGATCGATATATTTTTAACCAATAAGGGAATTAAGGGTGATGGGAAGTGGGCGAGTAGGTGGAGCTGAGTCCACGACCAGATCAGCCATGATCTTTTTGAATGGCGGAGTAGGCTCGAGGGGCTTGATGGCTTACTCCTGTTCCTAATTCTTATGTTCTTATGTTCTTATGTACACAAATGCATTCAAGAGCAGGAACCTGAGCTGATTTTCCCCCTCTCTCGGTCTGGGGCACTGAGACCAACTGTAGCATTTTAACCATTGCTTGGACTGAAATCAGCTAATTTCGTGCTGACCAGTTATATAACTTGGGATCTTCGTGTTTGCAACACTTTGGGCTAGAGTTTTTGCTTTGGGCGAAATTGGCAATTCTGACGCAAATTGCCCCCAAATATGCGCCCATTTTGAAAAGTATTTTTTTTCCCAGAGTTTTCATTCAAACTCTTTTGCATATACCAAACACAAAATCTGCCATAAATCAGCGCAATAGGGCAGCATTTTAAAACATAATTTTGTAGTAACTTAGTGAAGTTTGATTATAACAGCTGTAAATGGGCCCAAAACAACCAGCTTTTAATTTTTAAAGCCTCCCTGAACACCCGCAAATTAACAAAATTAGCTGAAACTCCCAATGGTGATTAATTCACCCTGAGGGCATGGCCAGTTTTGTGGGCAGGGCCTGCTTCCAGCTCGATGTTTTAAAAATAGCCCAAACAATCACGGAAACTTGAAGTGCACTGAAAGCAAATTGCTTTTAAAATGACGTGCGGGCCGAAATTGCCCCCCACTTTAAGGACCATTATGGCCTCTAAGTGGTGGTGATGGGACAGTAAGGCCTTTTCGACCGGAGGCAGGCGGATGAGCCGACCCATCCAAAATTACCCCCGAGATTTCCGTTGCGCCTTGTGTTCCCGACCGTTGGGCACGCGCCAACCCCTTACCACCCAGCGCCGACCCCATTCCGCCCCTCGAAAGAAATTGCCCTGCAGGAGCGGAGCCACCGCCCGTCGGTGCCCCCGACAGCTTTCCCCGGCAAGAAGCTATCAGTGGCATGGCAGCGCGCCTGCTCTTAAATGGGATGGTGCGCCACCGTGGCCGCCATTTTATTTTAATTGTCAGCCGACTCTGAAGTCAGCCCGACAATGGCAGCCACGGGTTCGACTGGGCCACCAACAGCAACAGCCCAGCACCACCTCTCGGGTTCTGGGTCGCTGGCCCGACTGAAGCCCCCCCGAGTGGCCCAGTGGGCACCATTAAAGTGGCTGCAGAGCTCGCAGCGGCCCTCCTCTTTAATTAAAGGGAAGGGACGTTGCTATGCCTCAGCGTGACGTGGCACATCATGTTGCGCTGATACCATCAGTGTCGCATTGACGTGCTCAGCGCGGCACTGATGACACCACCCGCCTTCCGCCCTGCTACCAACGCATTTCCACCCCTCAGCCGCCCCAAACACTGCCCCAACTATTTTTTTTAATAAAAAGAGGGCAATTTCGATGGATTCTCCACATCATCGATTTGGGAGGAGAATCAGCACTTAACTTGAATTATCCGCCCCGTTTGAGGCGGAGGGCAATTTCCGCCCTGTGATCTTTTGCGTTGCTTATGCTGATTTCGGCCAAATTGCGCAAAAAAAATAGCGCAATCGAGCGAAAACCCCAGGTATTTTTATTATTCCAGATGGCACCTTAGATAGTAAGCCATTAAAGATTAATTTGCATGAAATACAAATAATAAGATAAATGATATTCACATTTATGTAGCGCCTTATCACATCTTAAACAGCTTCACATAAAGAATTACTTTGAAAGGGCAGTGTCTGTTCCATATAAAGATTAATAGTTTATTTTCTGATATATTCTTCGAATGTCAATAAACAGCAATACTCAAGCACCCGTCATGTTGTATGAAGCCAAATTATACCCATATTTCAACCCATCACTTAATTAACAGAGTAAACAATTTTCTGTACGTCCCAATCATTAACTAGTTTTGTCAATGTGCAGCTTATCTCACAGTTGCTGCAATGATAGGAGAATGCAGCTCAATGGGTAAGTTCTTCAGATGGTAATTGCTTGATTGAACATTCTATCAGGAGGTATTCCTTATCTTTATTTCTTGCTTACCACTCTGGGACAATG
This sequence comes from Pristiophorus japonicus, assembly GCF_044704955.1. Classification (NCBI taxonomy): domain Eukaryota; kingdom Metazoa; phylum Chordata; class Chondrichthyes; family Pristiophoridae; genus Pristiophorus; species Pristiophorus japonicus. The sequence goes on along the minus strand of NC_091986.1, from coordinate 78,388,139 downwards.
AGTGCAGTAAAAGAATTTTCAGCTCCTCGGGATGCCTGTACAAGTTGTTTCCTCTATTTACCTGAGTTTCTATCAAACAACTTAATTTTTGAGGACCATTTCTGTAATATATAGCTCTGCCTAGTGGACTACTGCTCCACCTAGTGGACTACTGTGGTAATGCAACCATTGTTGTAAATACAATAAAAGTATCAGGTGACAGGTCACCTGACAAGTTCCTGTAGAGCCATCGAGTAATCTGAGTGTGTTGTGATATCATAGAGAAGATATCACATTGGTGATAAGGATGGGATAATCGGATTCCCTAGCTGAAATTTTTGTTAGTGGATGATCCAACTAAACAACAGAGAGACTTGGTGAGGTTTTTTGTTTTGCAGCACAGCTAAAAATCCAAGTTAAATTACATGCACACTTGGCTGAACTGAAGAGTCCAGATGGCTGCACCTATGGGAATAATATGGCGCTTAGGTGAGTTCCAACTCGACCGAGAGACTTTCAGAGTGTATGTGGAGCAGCTAGAAATGTTTTTCACCGCAAAGTTATTGCCAAAGTCCCGAAAGATGAAAAATGTAACCGGGTGGTGCTAAAAAGAAAATGGCCTATTTTCCCAACTGAAGCAGACCCCAGGGTGTATGAAACCCTGAAAAATGTGCTTGTTCCTGTCAAGCCGAAGGATAAACCAGTGAAAGAGATTCGAAGAAAGTTAGAAAACGACTACAGTCCTGAGCTACTGGCAATTGCTGGAAGTTATTGTTTTGGAACACGAGATCAATTCCATGACAAGAGTATCAATGAATACATTGAACATAAGAACATAAGAACATAAGAATTAGGAACAGGAGTAGGCCATCTAGCCCCTTGAGCCTGCTCCGCCATTTAACAAGATCATGGCTGATCTGGCCGTGGACTCAGCTCCACTTACCCGCCCACTCCCCGTAACCCTTAATTCCCTTATTGGTTAAAAATATATCGATCTGTGACTTGAATACATTCAATGAGCTAGCCTCAACTGCTTCCTTGGGCAGAGAATTCCACAGATTCACAACCCTCTGGGAGAAGAAATTCCTTCTCAACTCGGTTTTAAATTGGCTCCCCCGTATTTTGAGGCTGTGCCCCCTAGTTCTAGTCTTCCCGACCAGTGGAAACAACCTCTCTGCCTCTATCTTGTCTATCCCTTTCATTATTTCAATGTTTCTATAAGATCACCCCTCATCCTTCTGAACTCCAATGAGTAAAGACCCAGTCTACTCAATCTACCATCATAAGGTAACCCCCTCATCTCTGGAATCAGCCTCGTGAATCATCTCTGTACCCCCTCCAAAGCTAGTATATCCTTCCTTAAGTAAGGTGACCAAAACTGCACGCAGTACTCCAGGTGCAGCCTCACCAATACCCTCTACAGTTGCAGAAGGACCTCCCTGCTTTTGTACTCCATCCCTCTCGCAATGAAGGCCAACATTCCATTCGCCTTCCTGATTACCTGCTGCACCTGCAAACTAACTTTTTGGGATTCATGCACAAGGATCCCCAGGTCCCTCTGCACCGCAGCATGTTGTAATTTCTCCCCATTCAAATAATATTCCCTTTTACTGTTTTTTTTACCAAGGTGGATGACCTCACATTTTCCGATATTGTATTCCATCTGCCAAACCTTAGCCCATTCGCCTAACCTATCTAAATCTCTTTGCAGCCTTTCTGTGTCCTCTACACAACCTACTTTCCCACTAATCTTTGTGTCATCTGCAAATTTTGTTACACTACACTCTGTCCCCTCTTCCAGGTCATCTATGTATATTGTAAACAGTTGTGGTCCCAGCACCGATCCCTGTGGCACACCACTAACCACCAATTTCCAACCCGAAAACGATCCATTTATCCCGACTCTCTGATTTCTGTTCGCCAGCCAATTCTCTATCCATGCTAATACATTTCCTCTGACTCCGCGTACCTTTATCTTCTGCAGTAACCTTTTGTGTGGCACCTTATCGAATGCCTTTTGAAAATCTAAATGCACCACATCCATCGGTACACCTCTATCCACCATGCTCGTTATATCCTCAAAGAATTCCAGTAAATTAGTTAAACATGATTTCCCCTTCATGAATCAATGCTGCGCCTGCTTGATTGCACTATTCCTATCTAGATGTCCTGCTATTTCTTCCTTAATGATAGTTTCAAGCATTTTCCCCACTACAGATGTTAAACTAACCGGCCTATAGTTACCTGCCTTTTGTCTGCCCCCTTTTTTAAACAGAGGCGTTACATTAGCTGCTTTCCAATCCGCTGGTACCTCCCCAGAGTCCAGAGAATTTTGGTAGATTATAACGAATGCATCTGCTATAACTTCTGCCATCTCTTTTAATACCCTGGGATGCATTTCATCAGGACCAGGGGACTTGTCTACCTTGAGTCCCATTAGCCTGTCCAGCACTACCCCCCTAGTGATAGTAATTGTCTCAAGGTCCTCCCTTCCCACATTCCTGTGACCAGCAATTTTTGGCATGGTTTTTGTGTCTTCCACTGTGAAGACCGAAGCAAAATAATTGTTTAAGGTCTCAGCCATTTCCACATTTCCCATTATTAAAGCCCCTTGCTCATCTTCTCAGGGACCAACATTTACTTTAGTCACTCTTTTCCGTTTTATACATCTGTAAAAGCTTTTACTATCCGTTTTTATGTTTTGCGCAAGTTTTCCTTTCTTTATTTCTTTCTTAGTCATTCTTTGCTGTCGTTTAAAATTTTCCCACTCTTCTATTTTCCCACTAACCTTGGCCACCTTATACGCATTGGTTTTTAATTTGATACTCTCCTTTATTTCCTTGGTTATCCACGGTTGGTTATCCCTTCTCTTACTGCCCTTCTTTTTCACTGGAGCTTTAAAAAAGCTCTCCATTCACTGTCATTTCAGAAACTTTCAGCACTGAGCATTGCATGATTGCTTTGTTTGTGGGATGAAAATTGAAGAAATCTGAAGAAAGTTGTTGACAACCCCTAACTTACCTTTTGATTTAGCTTGTCAGACAGCTACGTCGATGGATATGGCCAACCAATACTCCTGAGAATTTTGTGCCATTTCCAGTCATCAAAGAACCGAGGTGAATTGCCTGCAGGTTAAAACTAAAAGGCAGTTGGGCCCCAAGGCCTCAGTAACTGGTGAAAGTAAAATTGCATTGAAATCATGCTATTGGTGCCTGGGACAGCACATCACTCAAAGTTGTCCATATGTGAAGTTGTTCTTCTGCAAGAAAACTGCACATCTTGCAAAGCCATGCCAACTGAAGAGTAAACCAACTTTCAAGGCTATAAGTAGAAATCCCAGAGACGACATAGCATGGAAGAAAAGCAACAGGACAAGGAGATACAAATTATCAGGAGCACAAAGGTACCTAAAAAAATTTGTGAAGTATCGTCATCCGAGTAGACATTGCAGGAACCAGGATACCGATGGAAATTGACATTGGTGCATCCGTGAGCGTAGTACCAGAATCGCTATATCGCGACAAGTTGAGTGATTTTCCACTGGAGAAGTCAAAGATAGAGCTGCGAGGCTGCTCAAGAGAGCAAATCCCTGTGGTAGGATTATCACCATAGTGAAATACAAGGATCAGTTACAGAGCTTGCCTCTTTTAGTAGTGGCAGGAGACAAGCCTGCCTTAATAGTTAGAAACTGGTTGGGATCACTGAAGCTGGATTGGAATGAGATTTTTCATGTTGAAGCAAGATTTGCATCGAAGGATGATGTCATCAAGAAGTATCCAAAGGTGCTCTGCAAAACAGGCATTCCGATCAAAGGCTTCAAGGCAAGTGTCAAAGTACAGAAGGACGCTAGACCAGTTTACTGCAAGCCACATCCCGTACCATGTGTACTCAAGGAGAAAGTTGAACAAGAACTCCAAAGGCTAGCGACTGAGAACATTATCTCTAAGCTAGATCTAAGTAATTGGGTTACACCCATTGCTATTGTACCCAAGTCAGCTGGTAAAGTAAGGTTGTGTGGTGATTATAAAGTAGCCGTAAACCAGATTCTAGAGGGTAATCTCCCCACTAGACTGCCAAATGTAGAAGATTTGTTCACAACGCTGACAGGTGGTCAGATCTTCTCAAAGTTAGATCTCACAACTGCCTACTTACAACTTGAACTGGATGAGGAATCCAAATCATGCTTGACAATAAATACTCATCTCGGCCTTTATAGGCTAACATTTGGAGTGTCCTCCACCTCTTCCATATTCCAAGGGATGATGAACCAAATTTTGCAAGGCATTGAAGGTGATGTATGTTATTTAGATGACATACTCATTTCAGCAACAAACAGTCAAATCCATAATAATGTGTTGAATGAAGTGCTCAAACGGTTAGAGAAGCACCGAGTACGAATGACTGCTTGCAAGTATGAGTTATTTCAAAACTCAGTGGAATACTTAGGACACAGAGTTGACAAGGGAAAGCTGGATGCAATTAGAAATGCACCCACTCCCAAGAATGTCACTGAACTTCGATCATTTTTGGGTCTTTTGAACTATTATGGGAAATTCCTACCAAATTTGGCTACAGTGTTATATCCACTGAATGAGCTGTTGAAAAAACAAGTCCATTGGAAGTGGTCAGAAGAATGCAACGCAGCATTCAAGGAGTGTAAAAGCCAGATGGTCGAGAGTACCATGTTAGTTCACTATGACGTATCTAAAGAGATCAAGCTAGCATGTGACACCTCTGCGGATGGAGTTGGGGCAGTGATCTCTCATGTACTACATAGTGGGGAGGAGAGACCAATTGCTTTTGCTTCACGCACTCTCAGTGCCAGTGAGCATAGTTATGCACAGATCGAAAGGGAAGCTTTGGCATTCATTTTTGGTGTCAAGAAGTTCTACAAATACTTGTGTTGTCGTAGGTTTATCATTGTTACAGACCATAAGCCCCTTACAGCAATCCTCCATCCAAACTCTCCATTTCCAACCTTAGCTGCAGCCCGAATGCAGAGATGGGCTTTGATTTAGTCAGCATACATGTATGACATTTAGTACAGACGATCAGCTGATCACAGTAATGCTGATGCAATGTCTAGGTTTCCATCCTCATCACAAATTACACCCAATAGGGAACAAGTGTTCTATTTTTCATACATTGATTAACTGCCAGTCACAGCTGAAGAGATTGGTAGAGCAACCAAATGTGACCCAGTTATGTCAAAGGCGTATGATTACATAGCAAATGAATGGACAAACCAGGTATTAGAGAAAGATATTCATCCATATGGCATTCGTAGGAATGAACTATCAGTGGATAAAGATTGTATCATGTGGGGTGCAAGAAGAGTTATTCTAAATAAATGTAGGTCGAAATTATTAGGAGATCTTCATGACCAGCACCTGGGAATATGCTTGACCAAGAATTTTGCATGCAGTTCTTACGGTGGTCAGGTCTAGATAAAGATATCGAATACATCGTTAGTCATGTCAATCGGTAAGCAAGAAACCACCACCAGTACCATTACAGCCATGGAAATGGCCACCCAGGGTGTGGCAAAGGTTACATATTGATTTTGCTGAGATTGAAGGACTGCAAATGTTCATTGTGAATTGTGATTGATAGCCATTCGAAGTGGGTAAACGTGTTTCCGATGCAAAAAATAACAAGTATAACATTAGACAATTTGCCGTGATTTTTTTCTTCCTCTGGCTTCCTTGCAATTTAGGAAAGTTTGCAATTCTGAAGAATCTTAGAGCTCTCTCACTCTGTGCCTCATTGGTCATAGGGAAGCTGATAAAGTCCCTCCTGCGTGTGTACAGGGCTTCAGTGACTTGTCTAATGCAGCAATGTATGGCATGCTGAGACAGACCGCAAATGTTGCCAGCTGAAGCCTGAAAAGAACCCGATGCATAGAACAACAGTGCCGCAGTGACTTTGACTGCGACGGACAGTGGAGTACTAATAGTGCTGGCAGGCTGCAGATCTCCCCTTATGAGCTGGCATACCTCAGAGATAACCTCTTTGTGGAAGCGCAGTCACCAAAGGCAGCTGGTGTCGGGCAAGTCGAGATAAGACTGCTTCTCCCTGTATTTGCGGGGGTTCAAACGTCTGGTCCTCCTCATCAGTCTGGCACGTCTTACATTGGGCACATAATGCTGTGGAGCTTATCTTCTGCCATCTTGAGTCTGCAGCATGTAATTGATCATCAAGAGAGGGTGAGAAAGGACAGGCCCCATTGCAATAGCTCTCTGTTTCCACTGATTGGTCACAAACAATGAATGTCCCAACGAAGGCACCTATTCAATTCCAATCGGTCACAGTATGGTCAAGATGTTTATACAAATATTCACTTCAACTCCAATGACCTCCAGAGTACATCCGAACTCCCCCAAGGTTGAAGCACAGCAGCCTTTTAAAGAATGCGACATGTAATGTAGAACATGGTGTCCATAATGCTGTGATTAGTTCCAGTTAGTTCCACTTTTTCTGGCCCTTTTTTTGGGCGAGCGATATGTGTGCGAGGTGGTGAAAGTGACGCTGGGCGATCTCATGGCTGCTAATTTTGGCAAATGTGATCTTTATGACAAAAAAAAGTGGGCGGGCGGTATTATTGAATCTCGGCGTTAATTCCATGTGGCGATATTATGGCCGTTGATTTCGTCATTTTGATGATTCCGCCCAAAAAAAGTGGGTAGGCAGTATTATATTTTCCCGGCATTACGCAAAAGGGGAAATTACACTCGGCGATAAGTTTCTGAAAAATGCCCATCAGTTGCAATTTTGTGGTTAAATGGGCGATATATGGGCATTACATGTCATTTCAGCAGTAAAATGGACGTTAAGTGTGCATTAAGCATGTAAAAAATGAAAAACTCTAGCCCCATATCTTTTGTTATGCATATCCATGCAAATTATGTATGATGATTATTTTGTTATAATTATTTCTTCATTAAGGAGGGAGAAGCGTAATATATAGCTCCACCTAGTGGACTACTGCGCTACCTAGTGGACTACTGTGGTAATGCAGCCATTGCTATAAAAACAATAAAAGCATCATGTGACAGGTGACCTGACAAGTTCCTATCGAGCCATCTTGTTGTCTGAGTGTGTTGTGATGTCATAGAGAAGATATCACAATTGCTCTTTTACATCAAGTTAAATAGTTAACCTGTGGGTCAAGAAAATGACATGGGCTGAAGTGGCTATGTCCTAGGCACAGTGGGCAGGCTACATACAGCCCAGAAGCTCCAGTAACCTGGCACACAAAATCCTGCATATTATTGTATATGGACCGGCCTTGCATTTATTGTGTATGAGGGGCTTGTGTTTTTCATGTGTGGTGCCTTACATTTTGGCTCATTCATTGGATGTTACATATGTATCCGGCTCTTGGTCCAAGAGGTTAGACATTGGTAGCCTAGTGAATGAAACCGGGCAGGGTTTTCATCCCAGGATCCAGCTGAGTTGAAAGCGAATCATCCCTGGGTTGTGATCCCAGGATTTAGGGATTCAATCTTGCAAATTCTGGATAAGTTCAAGGATTACTATTTAACATTACTTTTATACTACTATCAGGATTTGCATGCCAGCAACTCCTCATTTAATGTTTATAAGCTTATTGGTTTATTAGCAGACAGAAGTCCCATTGCTGCCCTACAACCTGACAAGTGTGTAATCTGATTGCTCCAATAACTTGGCTTTTTGCTTCTGAGGCTTGTATACCACATCTCCAGCTCGCATTCATATGCATCTATGGGTATCGGGCTTTCAAACTCAAGCTCTTCCTACCTTGTCTGCTTCATTAATCAGTGGTTTTCTGAAATGTACTATTTCCCCAAGTTACAATAAGTCCCTCTCCCATATGCATAAAATCCAAATCTCCACGCATTGCTGTTTTTGTCAAGTTGGTTACCTGGAAATATTTTCACCTTCGCAAGACTGGAAAAAACTGGCTTCTTGACATTTTCAGAATGTGAAGCAAATAAATATCATTACAGATGCTGTAGAACTTCCTCAGTGTCAGAGATATATATGATGGTGGTTTTCCACACTTTTGGAGAAGTCCAGGATTCCCATTGCTGATGGGAAAATTCAGTTTTGTCTTGTTGGGTGGCATCTTCTTAATCATAAAGATGGAGTCCAAAAGAGAGAGAGAGAGAGAGAGATAGATTGCTGAATTTTTACCTGTGGGTGGGTTTGGGCATGGGGCGGGAGGTGGAGGGCTGCGTAGCGGGTCGCCATCATGAAATTTCCATAAGCACGCTCTCCATTGTATGTTTAAATTAACTAGATCAATTGACTGTGTCATGTTGGTTTCCCAGCCAATTAACTGGAGTGGGTCTGATGACATCATGGATGATTCGCTTTCAACTCGGCTATTTAAAGGAGCCTTCCACTCATCAGAGTTGAAGGTTGTTGTAGGACGTTCTGAGTTGGTTGTGAGAGGTGCCTGTTGCTGTTACATCCAATACTTTGACTGTGAGGGTGCAAGCATTTATAGCCAACGATGCAGTCTCAGCGCTAGAATGCTGTGCCCAGGTTTTCTGATCCCTCCTTAAACATCCTGCTCCACAGGGAGAAAGCAAGGAAGGAGCTTCTGACAAAGCGTCATCGACCCAAAACATTAACTCTGCCTCCTCTCCACAGATGCTGTCTGACCTACTGAGATTTCGAGCATTTTCTTTTTTTTATTCCAGGTTCCAGCATCCGCAGTATTTTGCTTTTGTAAGGAGGTTTTGTTCCCTGGTGATGGCAGGAAGAGGTGAGCCAGTGAAACAAAGAAGGCATGGCTGGAGATCACACACAATGTGAGCAGCAGGGGTGTTGTGAGCTGCTCCTGGATGCAGTGTAGGAAGAGATTTAATGACCTCATGAGGTAAGGAAAGGTGAGTACATTGCCACATTCAGCTACATCCTGATGTGTGTGTCACCCAACCAAATCACTCTGCCTTCCCAAGTCTACTCCTGCACGTCAATTCTCACACCAACCTATCTTGAAGGGGACCCATCCCTCACTGTCCATGCACCACTCACATCCCCATCTGACTATCCACTATTGACACTCACCCTCAGACAAATGCAATCATAGAAAGAAACGCCACCGAAGGAGACCATTTGGTAATGTCACACCACTCCGTCATAGTCACCCTCTACAGATGTAACCCATCCAGCTCCTACACTCATTCCATCACTCTCTCTCAAAATTCTCTTCTTTCCCTCCTTGCAGAAGAGAGCACAGAACAACGAGGTGAGACAGAGAACCAGAGGTGTCCCTCCAATTTACAGCACATTGACGCCAGCAGAGGAGGAGGTGTTGAAATTATGCGAATTGGCAGAGCTGTTGGCGGTGAGAGATGGGGAGAGGGGGATCTCCCAGCAAACTTGTAACAGAATTAATCGTCATACAGCCACATGACTCCAAACGCGGCTCAGCTGGATGCAGATGCTAAACCTCGTGGGCCGTTGACAAAGAGGTTGACCTTGGAGGAGCAGCAACAAATGCGCAAGGCTCTGGCAGCCTTTCAGACCACAATGTGCACGATTGTAGAGAGAAGGTCCATCTCCAACATGAGATGTCGCAGGTGATGACGATGGTGTGCTCTTCCATGGAAAGGATGGCCACCTGCATGGAGCAGCTAATGCGCCAGTCAAAGGAGTTCATGCTTGCTGTGAACAGCTTGCGGATTCTAATTGCAATCACCTTGAGGAGGGATAACAACGTAGACGTGGGCACCTCACTAATGTGCAACAAGGCACTCTCCAGCTCCTTGCTAGCAGGGAAGTGCGGCTGACCTGTGAGAGGGATGATGGTGAGAGGGGACATGGGAGTTTGGGCTCTGATCAAAGCACTCCCTCTTCTCCCCCATTGCCTTCCCCTCAGTCAGAGCCCCACATGTTGCCTTGGATCGTGATGGCTGCATCTTAACCTGCACAGTTACAGGAGGAGCATTGTTTGGCGGGACCCACACAGGCTCCAAAACCAGAGGACGTCTGCCAAAAGTGTCCAAGCAGTTAGAGGAGGGAAGTGAGCAGCCTGACTCTACCTCTGCTGAAGCCACAGGAGTTGCACCTCGTAGAAAAACTCAGAAAATAAAAATGACACAATCATAGATGCACAAGGTTATGCACATAGGTGTTTGCCAAAATGTTAGTGTTAATTTTCAGTTCTATTTATGACCCACATAAATTTATTTATTTGCACTACTTTCCGGTCTTGTCCATTTTTGCCTGCTACCTGGGAAGGGGCCTTATCACTTGGAGTGAATGGTGAGACATTACTTAACCTCATGAAATGGGTGTGTGTGACAGGAATGGTTTGTTCATTGTTGGACTGCTTTAAGTTGTTGGTGGGAGGGCGGGAGAGGAAATTGGTGCAGCATCTGGGAACCAGATGGGTACAATGGTGCAACCAAACAAAATTGTGCTATTAGGAGGCCACACCGGTCCTCCCAGGCAGCTATGTGTGCCACTGCTGCTGCCATGTTCACCTCAGGTTCCTCCTCTTCCTCCTCATCTTCCATCTGCTCTTCCTCCTCCTTCAAAGAGGCTTTGCACTCTGCGCCTTGCTTCTCCTGCAGTTCCAGTCCTCGTTGCTGTGCTATGTTGTGCAGCACGCAGCATACAACGATCATTCTGGAGACCTAGCTGGTGCATACTGAAGGGCTCCTCTAGATCTGTCAAGGTATCTGAAGCACATCGTCAGCATGCCGATTGCTTGCTCTATTACACATCTGGTCATCATGTGGCTTTCATTATAGCACTCCTTGGCCTCATTGCTTGGTCTCCTCAAGGATGTCATTAGCTGCGTCTTCAGTAGTTAGCCCTTGTCTCCAAAAAGCCAGCCAGTAATCTGTTCAGACGTGTGAAGAGCTGAGGGAGGGTGGACTGGTGCAGGATGAAAGATTCATGACAGCTCCCTGGGAATATGGCACACACATGAATGATGATTTTTTTTGTGGTTGCAGACAAGCTGCACATTGAGGGAGTGGAAGCCGTTCCAGTTCTGGGTGATCTGGCTGTGCCCTGATGGCAACATGTGTGCAGTTGTTGATGCCCTGCGCCTGTGGGAAGCCAGCCAGAACCACAAAGCCGAGCGCACGCTCAAGCATACTGGCTTCAAAGTGTACATAAGTGCCTGCCCAGGATTACAAGGCATCAGTCATCTCGGTGATGCATCTGTGGGCGGCTGACTGCGAAATCCTGCAAATGTCTGCTGCAGATCTCGGGAAGAAGCCTGAGGTGAAGAAGTTGAGGGTGGTGAGGACTTTGACAGACACTGGTAAGGTGTGTCCACCAGGTCCACTCAGCAAAACATAAGAACAAAAGAACATAAGAAATAGGAGCAGGAGTAGGCCATTTGGCCCCTCGAACCTGCTCCGCCATTCAATAAGATCATGGCTGATCTGATCATGGATTCAGCTCCACTTCCCTGCCTGCTCCCCATAACCGGCAGCAGGTTTTTTTCCAGCAAGCTACAAATGTCTACCACGACCTGGCGTGATAGGCTGAGCCTCCTGAAGCACTGCTATCCAGTCATGTCCAGGAAGCTCATCCTCTGCCTGTATAGCCTGTGTTGGGAGTATTGCCACCAGGGTGGTGCAGCCTTGTGCTGATCACCTCTCTCCTGTGGAGCATCAAGTTGGTGAAGAGAAGGCTACTGGTGTGGCTACTGCTGGTGTGGCTGTTGCTGCTGCTTCTGGTGCTGGGCTCATCTTGGTCCAAATCTGAGGTCCAAGGTGAGATAGCATAAGAGGCACCTATGCTGATCTAATAGATGCCAGGTAAAATGGAGATCAGAGGCACAATCCTCTAATGTAATGAGAGTGACTTGCAATGGAGTAAAAGTGTCTTCCGAGTTTGCAGAAATCACAGCAAACTCTTGAAAGAAAAATCTCTGCACAAAATGTTGCCAGCAAGAGCCTTTCCCTTAGGCAATAAGCAGGTGTAAGGTGTGAATATTTATGTGCTTTTTCCAACGGTCACTTAATGAATCCGCACAACAGCCACTAAGCTCTCGCCTTGCCTTCACAGGCGAATTTCCCGAAGTCCATGAATCCTGTGCAAAGCAGTAAAAGCTGAAACCTCAGGTTAAAATGCATCTTAAGTGTCTCTCAATGAGCTGTTAAATATTTCAATTAAGTTGTCTGCCTCTTCCGAACAGGACCATGGCGCACTGGGAAATGCGCCTGAGTTAAAGGCAGAAGTCAATGGGATGAAGGCAGGTTCGCGATGCAATGTCACTTTCAGCGCTTTTAACTGCCTACCCGCTCGCGAATCCTCACTCTCTTCAATGTAAAAATTCTAGCCAGAGAGAATGCCAAAATAAAATGTGAATACTGCAGCAAGTGTCTGTTTTTTCACAATCTTGGTAATGTTAGGCTTTTGAGAACAGAGAATCTCCATCAAAGCAGAGAGATGATTGCAGCTTTTATAGTGATCATAAGCCGAAATCACACAGCTAAATTACTCAGATAAACACTGAGCAGTTTGAAACCAGCTTTGTCTCAGCTGCGCATTCACACCAGAGTATAGGTTTTATTATCCCTAATTGAGACAAAAGGTTGCCTTGGAACCCAACTAACCATAAACTCAAACAGGTCTACACAAGTGGAAATGGTGCAAGAAATGGGACAGATCAAAGGCATGCTTCTCCAGTCACTAAATTAATAACAATGATGAATCAATCTCAATCATGAGCAATAGTCTAGGCAGTTCTTTTCCTCTTGACTGGGTGGCTTTGGTTATTTCCTCTTGACTGGGTGGCTTTGAGTCACTTCCAGAATCCCAGGATTTTGGCAACTTGAATGTGGCTTGGTTCCCAGGATTACAATCCCTAAAATAAACATTTAGGTATGATTAAGTGGTGATTCCACAACTTAACTTTTAAGTGAGAGGATGCATTATATATATCTGTATCTCTCTCTATATTTACATCTCTATATCTCTATCCATGCCTATATATGTATTTCTCTATCTCTATCTATATATCTATTTCACTATCATCGATATACATTTTTTCAGCATTTTTCAATATGTTGTACTGAATTGATTTAATGTGACAAGAGACATGTAATGAGACTGTATTTAATTGCTAGTGACAGGAAGACACATTCAATATGAAATGACGGATTGGGGCATTTTGGCACGTTTGTATAAATCGGGACTATGTCACTTTCAGATGTGAAATAACAAATATAAATGGACATCTACTTGTTAAAATTAACTCGTTTAATATGTCATGCACATATTGCTGTATGGTATCTAAATATGCATCATGATTAAACACAACACACCAAGTTTCTTTTTTTGGTGGGACGAAGGTTCTCATTGAGAATCACATCATCTTCAGAAGCGTGTTTCATTAGCAAAGCATTCCCCCAGCTTGAAGCAGCTCCAAATCCTTGACAAACTTGAAATGTAACATACTTCATAAAAAACTACTTATACACTTACCATTCTATTCTTTGTTCTGTTTGTTCAAGCAGAAAATAACACTTAGAAATATGTCCAGAGAATCATGCAAGGTACCTTGCTCGGAGCACAAAAGTCAGAAATTTGCCAGATGCAATCCTCAAAAAGCGAGGATCCTGTGGGCCAGCATGTAAAACTTATAGGTCCATTTCTAAGAAGTGGAAAGGGAGTAGGATTGTTCAATCAATGCAGTTGAACAACACCGACTCAAAAATCAGATAATCCGAGGGTTCAGGGATCCTCTCCAATTTGACTTGTTACTTCAAATTCAGATTATGCTGAATATCCCATTCTTAGTGGATACAATGAAAGCATTTAGGTGGAGTGGCAATGGGTCAGTGGAGCAGGACCTTGCTGACCTCGCTCAGGATCACGGCATTCCTGTTCCCACCACTGCCACTCCGCCATTGCCCTTGGGGCTGCCCGTCAGCCAGCCAGCCCAGCCTGCTGCCGTCCATGCCGAGGTGGTGCAGTCTACAGTTGCGCCTTCTAGGGCCAGAGCTGCTCGAGGTCGCTTTGCAAGGCCATCTGAGGTCTCCCCTGTGGAAACACAGCAGCCTTCCAACAGCCATGCTGCAGCCACTGAAGGAGCACTTCATAGCAGCTCTAGATCAGGTTATGACATCCAAACCACAATCAATAAGGGATTGCAAAATGATTAGTTCATATCGTAAGTGTAAATATGGCCGAGATTTTGTGGGGGTCAGCGGGCACGATCAGTGGTGGGTCGGGTGGGAAACTATTTTCTCTCCACAGCGGGTTGGAACCCTGCTGTTAATGCGCCACCACACACCTTTCCACGATGTCGGGTCTGTCAGCACTGAGCAGACCCGACACGCAATGGCGGAGGATCAAATTCAAATAATTATGACCTTGTTTAGAGATCATTAAGAATACATTTGAGCTCGCCTTTTGATTTTACGTGCTCACCCACAAGGTCCTTGCTGCTCAGGGATCATACCTGTTAAGCTCAGGCGGAAATTCAGTGGCCATTGAATCAGCTGTTGAGTTGACAGCTTCAAATATAAAGTAAAAGCTCCCACTTTACAGAGCTTTCTTCCCTCAGCCACAAGCTCTTCCTCACAGTATTTCCACAACAGATTCTCCAAGCTGCAAATCATTACACAAGCCTCCATCCAGCATTACCTCATCAGCTCTCTCACTATTGACAGATTGCTTCTGTCATCTCTACTTCATCTGCCATCTATTCTATCAGCATGGGTGCCCAGCACCAACAACATCACCAACCTTCTCCGCAATCAACTGATGTTGCACAGGACACAGGGCATCAGCTGCCTGGGAGGCCAGGCATGGCCTTACCAGGGCCAGATTTATTTCACTTGATGCCGTACACCTTGGCTGCCACATGATGCACCAGGTTGGCACCACCCCACACTAACATCATAAAGCATCTCTACAATGCCCAAGCCATTCCTTTCACATTCAACACCATTGCTGGGGGTACCGTGATGTCTCACCATTCACTGCAACTCACCAAGCCACTTCTAAAGATGCACACAAATCTGTCCAAGAATGCAAAATGGGAAAATAAAGGTTTCAATATTTGACACCACATTAACAGAAACTTTACATGAACATTGCATAACACACCCTTGAGTGTTGTTAGTTGGTATGATTGCACTAGGATGGGGGGGGGTGGGGGAGTGTGAGAGGTGGCTCGTGATAATATAGATTGAGATGGATAGGTGTAGGTCCAAAGTAAGTTGGTGTGAGTAAGGTTGTGCAGGAGTAGAGTAAGGAAGGCAGAGTGATGGAGATTTGATGAGAGGCACAGCAGGATGATATGGCTTTGGACTAATGTTTCGGGTTTTACTGAGATCATTGAAAGATTTGCAGTGCTGCACCTCCTAACCACATCCCTGCACATATCCTGCTATGCAATGTGCAACCAGGCTGTCTGTATCTCCTGGGGAGGTCTCTACTGCCCATGGGAAGGGAATAGAACCTCCCTGCGTGTTGTGATTCTCTCCATAAACATATGGGAGAGCCTGGGTGCAGCCGTGCACCTCTGTGCAGTGCTTGTCAGTTTATACAGCACCTCAATGCTGCAGAACACTGACAGCACAAATGTAAAAATAAATTGGACATGGTCCCTTAAGGAAATCAGCTGATGACGCGACGTCAAATGACGTCACCAGACCTGCATTCTCTAATTGGCCAGGAAACGCACTGGGCAGGATTAAATGCCTGCCACAGTACCAAAAAGGCTCTCATCAAAGTCACAAATGACATCCTCTGTGACTTTGACAAAGGCAAACTATTCCTCCTCATCCTTCTTGACTTGTCTGCAGCCTGTGCCACGGTTGACCATTCTATTCTTCTCCAATGCCTCTCCACCGGCGTCTAGCTGGGTGGGACTGCACTTTCCTGGTTCCATTCTTATATATCTAATCGTAGTGAGAATCACCTGCAAAGGATTCTCTTCCCGCTCCCACATCGTTACCTCTGGTGTCCCTCAAGGACCATCCTTGGCCCCCTCCTATTTCTCATCTACATGTTGCCCCTTGGCGACATCATCTGAAAACACAGCATCAGTTTCCACATGTACGCTGATGACACCCAGCTCTACCTCACTATCACTTCTCTTGTCCCCTCCACAGTTTCTAAATTATCAGACTGCTTGTCTGACATCCAGTTCTGAATGGGCAGAAATATTCCCCAATTAAATATTGGGAAGGCCGATACCATTGTCTTTGGTCCCCATCACAAACTGCGTTCCGTAGACACTGACTCCATCTCTCTCCCCAACTTCTCTCTGAGGCTGAACCAGACTGTTCGCAATCTTGGCGTCATATTTGATCCTGAAATGAGCTTACGACCACATAACTGCAGCATAATGAAGGCCTTCTATTTCCACCTCTGTAACATCACCCGTCTCTGCCCTTACCTCAGCTCTTCCACTGCTGAAACCCTCATCCATGCCTTTGTTACCTCTAGATTTGACTATTTCAATGCACTCCTGGATGGCCTTCCACATCCTACCCTACATAAACTAGATGTGATCCAAAACTCAGCTGTTCGAGTCCTAACTTGCACCGAGTCTCACTCACCCCTGTGCTCGCTAACCTATATTGGCTTCCGGTTAAGCAAACCTCGATTTCAAAATCCTCATCATTATTTTCAAATCCCTCCATGGCTTTATCCCTCCCTATCTCTGTAATCTCCTCCAGTCCCACAACCCCCCGAGATGTCTGCGCTCTTCTAATTCTGCCCTCTTGATCATCCCTGATTATAATCGCTCAACTATTGGTGGTTGTGCCTTCTGTTGCCTAGGCCCAAAGCTCTGGAACTCCCTGCCTAAACCTATCCACCTCTCAACCTCTCTTTCCTCCTTCAAAACGTTCCTTAGAAATACCTCTTTGTCTAAGCTTTTGGTTACCTGCACTAATTTCTACTTATGCGGCTCGGTGTCAATTTTTTATCTTATAATTCTCTTGTCAAGTGCCTTGGGATGTTTCACTATGCTAAAGGCGCTATATAAATATGTTTTTGTTGTTGTTGTTGTTGTTGTTGTTAACAAGCCCATTCAAGGAAAAATCATTTCAGACAGCGAGATGAAGCCAGCAGCAGGGCCGGGACCTGTCACTGATGACCTGTCACGGATTCGCCAAGGTCAGAAAAATTTCGACCTATGTGTCAGTTGATTTTGGATAAATTTATGAATTTTATTTGGATCTTTTGTGGTGGCTTTCATTTCAACTTTCTGCTCAGGAGGACACTGTGATATTCCGTGACAGAGGGATGTTATGATGGGGATGTGGTCAGCAACGGGGATCTGGTGTTTCAGTCATTGGAATTGGATCTGATAAGGCATTCACTGCTTCCTTCCTCCCTCTCATCCTCTTCCTTTCCCTCCTCCTCCACCTTCTCTCCCTTGTCCTGCTCCTGAGGTGATCCCGCAGTTCCTGGTGGAAAGGGCTGTGCCCTCAGATTGGCCAAGTTGTGAAGCATGCAGCAGACCACCACAAAATGGAACGCCCACTCCAGTGCATACTGGAGAGCGCTTCCCGAGTGGTCAAGGCGCTGGAACCGTTGCTTTAGCAGCCCGATTGTCTGATCGATGATGTTCCTGGTGGTAGCATGTCTCTCATTTTATGAGTGCTGGCTACGAGTGGTGGGGTTGCAGTGGGAGTCATGAGCCAGGTGTAGAGTGGTGTCATGTATGTACATGCTGTTTGTAGCCACCAGATGGTGTCATTGTTGGAGGTCACTTAGCAGCACGCACATGGTGCTGCTCTGGTATAAAAGACAAGCCATTTTGTGAGTCAGGCACTTAGGGCCATAATAAAGCAGAAACAAGGTTGTACCTTGTTCAGTTAAACATTACTTAGTGTGTACCTTTATTGCACACATAACATTTGGCGACGAGAATACAAGAACCTTTGTTTGCAAAATGAGCATGATTGGATTTTTAGAGCGATTCATGAAGGGAGAAGACTGGGCAGACTTTGTGAGCCGTTTGAACCAGTAATTCGTGGCCAACAAAATGAAGGGGGTTGACGATGCAGATCAGCGCCGGGCCATGTTCCTCACTGTTTGCAGTTCAAAGATCAACAGTCTGATAAAAAATCTACTCATACCTAGTGATCCAACAGAGAAAACGTACAAGGAATTGTGTACATTGGTACAGGAGCACCTCAAACCAGACGACGGCATCATCATCTTGAGATACGGGTTTTATACACACGTTCGATTGGAGGGCCAGAGTGCGGCGGAACTCGTTGCCGAGCTGAGATGTCTAAGCGGGACCGTGCCAGTTTGAGACGGTGTTGGCAGACATGCTGTGGGACTTCTTTGTTATCGGTATCAACCACGAGGTGATCCTGCACAAACTTCTGGTGCTGGAGGAGTTGGATTTAAAAAGGGCCATCGAGATCGCTCAATCATGTATGACGACGGACAGGAGTTTAAAGCAAATATCAGTGAAGAACCGAACCTCAGCAAGTACTGTAAATGCGATTGATTCGGCAGAGCAGCACATGGCAGTGCCTATCCAGCTGCGTTCGCGATAACTGTGACTGCCCAAAATCCGCCAGCGGGAATGTATCCGACTTCTCCGTGTTGGCATTGTGGGGGTAATCATCGGCACCAGCAATGCTGATTTAAGCAATATAGTTACAAAGGCTGTCTGAGAGTGGGGCATCTCCAGCGCAAGTGTCCACAGATGAGCAAGCGAGCTGCGACACACCACGTGTAGGATGAGAGTCAGACTAGCGCAGATCCGGATTCACAATCCGAGATGCCAGAGGAGGAAATGTATGAACTATACTCTTTCATAACCAAGAGTAAACCAATTTTGATTAATGTGATGTTTAACGGGATACCGATATCGATGGAATTGGACACAGGGGTGAGTCAATCGATCATGAATGAGAGGGCATTTAATAAGCTGTGGAATACTAATACTGTTGAGACCTGTTAACGCCAAGCTGTGCATGCACACCAAAGAACTGATAAAGGTGATTGGCAGTGCACAAATTAACGTGTCAAATAACGGTGCAGTTCACAAGTCACCGCTGTGGATTGTTCCAGGCAATGGCTCATCGTTGTTTTGCAGGAGTTGGTTGGAGAAAATCAGATGCGACTGGAATGACATAAAGGCGTTGTTGTCGGAGGAAGATACATGTGCCCAAGTATTGAGCAAGTTCCCCTCGCTGTTCGAACCGGGTATCGGCAACTTCACGGGAGCCAAGGTGCAGATCCACGTGGACTCAGATGCAAGACCTGTCCATCATAAAGCTCGGGCAGTGCCATATATGATGAGGGAGAAGGTCGAAATTGAACTGGACAGACTCAAGCGTGACGGGATCATATCACCGGTCAAATTTAATGAATGGACCAGCTCCATTGTTCCCGTGCTAAAAAGTGATGGCACAGTCAGAATCTGTGGAGACTACAAGGCTATGATCAACAGGGTTTTGAAACAAGATCAATACCCGTTACCGAAGGCTGATGACTTGTTTGCGACGCTAGCCAGAGGGAAGCCATTCACAAAACTGGACTTGATGTTGTCCTATGTGATACAGGAGTTGGTTGAGACGTCGCGTATGCATCCAAAAGTTTGTCTAAAGCAGAAAGAGCCTACATATGGTAGAAAAAGAAGCTTTAGTGTATGTGTACGGTGTTAAAAAGGTGCATCAATACGGTCTGAGGTTCGAATTAGAGACCGATCACAAGCCGCTCATTTTGTTGTTTTCCGAGAGCAAAGGTATTAATACCATCGCTTCACCCTGCATCCAAAGGTGGGCGCTGACATTATCTGCCTATGATTATGTCATTCGCCACAGACCTGGCACAGAGAATTGTGCCGATGCTTTGAGCCAGTTGCCGTTGCCCATACCGGAGATGGAAACGCCACAACCGGCAGATTTAATGTTAATCATGGATGCTTTTGAGAGTGAAGGTATCTCTGTCATGGCTCAACAAGTTAAGACCTGGACCAGCCAGGACCCGATATTATCAGTGGTAAAGGGTTGTATCCTCAAAGGGGATTGGTCTGCCATACCTAAGTAAATGTGCAAGGAGGCCAAGCCGTACATTCGTCGCAAGGACGAACTGTCTATTCAAGCAGATTGCATATTGTGGGGCAATCGAGTTGTAATGCCTAAGAAAGGAAGAGAGAAGTTTGTGTGTGAGTTACACAGCACACATCCTGGTATAGTGATGATGAAGGCCATCACCAGATCCCATGTATGGTGGCCAGGAATTGATTCTGAGCTGGAAGCATGCGCGCATCAGTGCAACACCTGCATGCAGCTCAGCAAAGTACCAGCGGAATCGCCGCTGAGGGTGTGGTCATGGCCATCCAAACCTTGGTCCAGGATCCATCTAGATTTTGCAGGTCACTTCCTGGGCAAGATATTTTTCGTGGTGGTAGATGCTTACTCGAAGTGGAAAGAATACACAATCATGTCATCCTGTACAACCATGGCAACCATAGAGAATCTCAATGTCATGTTCGTGACACATGGTCTGCCTGACACAATGCTGAGCAACAATGGGTCGTGCTTCACCAGTCAGGTGTTTCAGGAGTTTGTAAAACTCAATGGCATAAAACATGTAAGGTCAGCACCATTCAAATCTGTGTCCAACAGGCAAGCAGAACCTGCAGAACAAATTATCAAGCAAAGCATGAAGAGAGTAACCCAAGTGTCACTGCAGACCCGTTTTTCTTGCATACTGCTGAGTTACAGGACAAGACCCCACGCACTCACAGGGGTCTCGCCTGCTGAAATGATGAAAAGAGGTCTTAAGATAAGTTATCTCTTGTACACCCGGATTTAAGTAATCATGTTGAATACAGAAGACAGAGTCAACAAGGGTACCATGATCGCGCAACTGTGTCACGCGAGATTTCTGTTAATGATCCTGTATATGTGTTGAATTATGGGTCAGGATCGCTGGTGCAGTCATGGCCAAGGAGGGCAACAGAGTATTTGTTATTAACCTCAAGAATGGGCAAACTTGCAGTAAACACATGGATCAAACAAAGCTGAGGCACACAGACGAGCCAGAGCAGTCGGATGAAGAAACCGTTGACAACCAACCAACCTACCAGCGGCCTTCAGTGGGCTTAAGGGTCATCAGTGAACCCAGAATTTCCATCACGGACTTGTTCAATATAAATGGACTTGCAATTCCTGACATGGCCACTGCCACCCCCAACAAGTCAGCCATCCAGCCAACAGCCACAACAGACTCCGCACATTCTCCCAAGGCCGGAATCGAACTGAGACGGTCAACCCGGGAGTGTAAAGTACCGGACCGTCTCAACCTGTGAAAGACTGTGATAAGTTCTCAGAGGAGGGTATTGTCATGTATGTACATGCTGTTTGTAGCCAACAGATGATGTCATTGTTGGAGGCCACTGAGCAGCACGCACATGGTGCTGCTCTGGTATAAAAGGCCAGCCATTTTGTGAGTCAGGTATTTTGGGCTGTAATAAAGTAGAAACAAGGTTGTACCTTGTTGAGTTAAACAGTATTCAGTTTGTACCTTTACTGCATACATAACAAGCGGATAGCCCTTGTCTCCGAGCAGCCAACCTTGGGTCTGACATGGTGGCTGAAAGATTGGTGGCACACTGAACTGATGCAGGATAAAGGCATCATGGCTGCTGCCAGGATAGCGAGCATTGAGCACCACGAAGCACTGAGCGTGGTCGCACACCAACTCGACATTAAGTGAGTGGTAGCCTTTGCGGTTACGGAAGATCTCAGAATTGTTAAACAATGCCTGCAAAGCCACAATGAATGCCAAACTGTGAGATGTTGGCTATGTTTCCTACTGCGGACTGGAAGGATCTGTTTGTGATGAAATTGAGGGCCACGGTAACCTTTACTGCCTCTGGGAGAGCTGTTGTCGCCCTGCTCTCAGGCTGCAGGTCTGGTTACAGGAGCTGGCAGGTTTCTCTGAGCACCTCCTTCATGGTGTAACCTCCGAATACACTGCTCCTCGCTTAAATGGATCTGAGAAGTGCTCTCTGAAGACCCTAGGTGGGTAAGGTCTACCGTTGAGAGTCCTCCTGGCCCTCCTCCTTCTTCTCCCTCTGCGTGCATCTTCTTCTCTCTCCGCTCCCTCTCCCTAAGATACTTAAGCATGAAGGGGACTGCCAGTACAGCCCCCGTGACTGCGAGAAAGTGTTGTGAGCAGAAGCCTTGAAATAATAATTAAGGCGTTCTCCACTTGCAACAACACTCCCTCTTACCTTAGAACCTTGAAAGAAGTTAATAAAGGTGCTGGAGTTTCACAAAGTTGCACAGAGCCAGTCAAACTGCAGAAACGTGTCAGGTGCAAGTTGTTGCTGATGATCCCTTCAAAGACCGCTGTTGGAGCCTCATTCCTGCTTCTCAATGCTTGCTCAACTCATCGCACCTAAGGCATACCAGTAAGTGAAGCGGCAAAATCGAAACTCGCAGTTCGGGCATCAAGTGAGTGTTGCATAATCTGCAGAATTTTAGAGAGCGCCAACATCGGCAGCAATGTCAGCTACCCGAAAATGGCTGCTATTTATTCTCCAAATCTGCCGGTAACGGGTAGCATGAAACCCCGAGTTTCTAGGCATGGGTTCAGCATGCAATTTTGGGCCTAATTGCTGATTGTCATAATTTGAACTTGCCTGCAAGTGCTAAAACAGACACCTGCAGGTTTAGCACTCATGCGCTGTTTAGAAGCAATTTTCGTGGAGCAATATTTGTGGGCTCCGTGCATCCACTTGCACTGAAGGTTTGGGGCGCTCTGAATGGCACACAACGACATGTTTCAGGATTGCTGTGGGACCGAGGGATAGGGCGCATGGGTTCTCAGACAGGGCACTGGACATCCTGGTGGAGGAGGTCTCGAGGAGGAGGCTGTCCTGAACCAGCATGGGGGTGAAGGAGGGCACTTTGCCATTCTGTCCCTCCTATCACTCTCTCCTGCAGTAGCTGGTGCTGCTCTGCCTGGCCTCATGTCCTCCTCCCATTCCTCTAGCAAGATGCCAATGACCAAGCACTTCCTTTCTTCTGGTAACTCCTATAAAGTGCTGGATTTTCAGCTTTGATGTTTTTGGGGCAATAATGGCGGCGGGGCGGTAATGTTTGTGCCTGGGAATAGTTTGCGCCTCAGTAAGTAAGTTTGGGCAGTTGGGCCCTGCATCAGGGGCCGCAGCGCTAAGGGAGGCATTGTACACCTGTCTTGGGCGCTAGGATGGGAAACTCCTGAGCTGACGAACCAGCCCGCGAGCACATCGAGAGACACCCTTCGGGGGGTGGGGGGCGGAGGGGAAACCTAAAAACTCCCCACGAAAACTTTCCCAAAATATTGCCCTCATCACCACAACACAAATCGCAATAAAAATGAAAAGAAGAAACAATCACAGTTTTCCGAGGAGTCGATTACCTACCTCTCTGCCGATGACATTGTTGGAATGCCCTGATTTCTCAGGCGGTCAGTGCGAGGCACGCTTTGGGGCATATGGGTCGGACTCAAGTTCAAACTCGCACCGGTGTCGCAACCAAGGGGGTTGCACACCAGGCGCAACTCTTCCGGGTGGTGCTGCTCAGTGCCACCGCTAAACCAGGCCCGAGGATCATTGCAGGACACTGGAGGCATACCGCCGCCATTGTCACCGTTGCGAAAAGAAAAATGGAGCGGAGAGGAGCCGAAAATCTGCCCCCTGGTGTACAATGAGGTCGAGTAGTACAGTACTTACTCTCTATAGGCAAAATCCTTGGAGAATTTCCAGAATAAATGTTTATAGCATGTTGGTGAAGTCTTGGCAAACTGTTCCAGAAAGTATCCCAATGTGTTTGAAAAGTCCTCTTCACACCTCTAGCAGCAAGTGAACAGTGAAATCTGGGTATGCCTTTAAGTAGTGCTCAAAATCCTCAGCTTGAACTAACACCTTCTCCTCACCATGACCAGCTATTCAACTGGTGGTGGTGAGGAGCGGGTGTTAGTTCAAGCCCTAGCCATCAAAATGCCATGCAGCCTTGTCAATGAGTGCTAGCATGAAATTTAAGTGACAATCTTCCCCTTAACAATCCCCTGGGCGACTTTTGCTGGTGCGCATTTCAACTCCTTTACCAAGATGGCGTCTTGCACTAAATGCGGGCTAAATCGACGTTGCAGCTCAAGATCCCATATTGTCCACCACAGAGACACTTTACCATCTAAAAGAACCAAAGAAAATCACCACCTGTTTCTCTCTCCACAGATACTGCTTGATCTGCTGTTTATCGTTTTATTTCAGATTTCCAGCATCCGCAATACTTTGCTTTTGTTTTACATAGGATTACATAGGATTATATATGCTTTGTAATCAAAGCATATACAGCACAGAAACAAGCCATTTGACTCAACCAGTCCATGTCGGCGTTTATGCTCCACTCGAGCCTCCTCCCATCTCCGTTCATCTAAATCTATCAGTATAACCTTCTATTCCCTTCTCCCTCATATGCTTGTCCAGCCTCCCCTTAAATGCATCTATACTATTTGCTTCAACCATTTCCTGTGGTAACGAGTTCCACATTCTCACCATCCACTGGGTAAAGAATTTTCTTCTGAATTCCCTGTTGGATTTCTTGGTGACTACCTTATATTGATGGCCTCTGTGTTATGCTCTTCCCCACAAATAGAAGAGCATAACACAGTATCCACTCTATCAAAACCATTCATAATTTTGAAGACCTCTATTAGGTCACCCCTCAGCCTTCTTTTTTCAAGAGAAAAGAGACCCAGCCTGTCAGCCTGATCTACATACTTTTGCATTTCTGGTAACATCCTTGTAAATCTTCTCTGCATCCTCTCCAGTGCCTCTATAACCTTTTTATAATATGACGGCCAGAACTGTAAACGGTACTCTAAGTGTGGTCTAATCAAGGTTCAATGCAGGTTTAACATAACTTCCCTTCTTTTCAATTCTATACCTCTAGAAATAAACCCTAGTGCTATGTTTGCTTTTTCTAACCTGTGTCACTACTTTTAGTGATTTGTGTATTTGTACTCCGAGATCTCTTTGTTCCTCTACCCCACCTAGACTCTCACCCTCCAAGTAATAAGTGACCTCCCTATTCTTCCTACCAAAACGTAATACCTCAAAATAATCTGTGTTGAACTTCATTTACCAATTATATGCCCATTCTGCAAGTTTATTGATGTCCTCCTGTAATTTGTGGCAGTCCTCCTTAGTATTGACTATCGCCCCCAATTTGGTGTCATCTGCAAATTTAAAAATTGTGTTTTTGGTTCCAAAGTCTAAATCGTTAATATAAATTGTGAACAACAGTGGGCCCAGCACTGATCCTATGGAGCACCACTACCCACCTTTTGCCCCTACTCTCTACTTTCTGTCTTGAAGCCAGGAAGCTATCCATTCTGCTATTTGTCCCCTGACTCCGCATTCTCTGATTGTTCATCAGTCTATTATGGGGTACCTTATCGAAGGCCTTTTGAAAATCTAGCTAAATTACATCTACTGCATTACCATTGTCCACTTCTCTGTTAGTTCTTCAAAACATTCAATGAGGTTGGTCAAGCAATACTTTCCTTTTTGAAATCCATGCTGACTATTCATTATTATATTTTTGGTTTCTAGATGTTCTTCTATTTTCTCCTTTAATAGGGATTCCATTACTTTTCCTACCACCGATGTTAAGCTGTCTGCTCTATAACTCCCTGAACATGGTATAACCCCTTCTTAAATATAGGTATTATGTTAGCTCTCTGCCAGTCCTCTGGCTCGACACCTTTTTCTTACGAATTATTAAATATATGTAGTAAGGTCTCTGCTATCTCTTCCCTAGATTATTTTAAAATGCGTGGATGCAATCCATCTGGACCAGGGGCTATTGGGTGCTATTGGGTAAGGGTTAAATATTTGCCAAGATACCACAAGAACATACCCACCTCTTCTTTGAATAGTGCCATGGGATGTTTTAAGTCCACCTGAGAGGGCAGAAAGAGCCTCGGTTTAACGTTTCTTTGGAAAGACGCACCTCCGACTGTGCAACACTAAAGTGTCAGCCTAGCTATGAGCACGAGTCCCTGGAATGTGACTTGATGCTACAACCTTCTGACTCAGAGTGCTATTACTGAGCCAAGGCTGACACTTGGGTCTGAGCAATTAAAAATACCAAAACCTTTATGCAACTATGTTTACTACTGGGCTATATATTCTCTGTTACACAACTAGAGTTCTGGCTTTTCTGGTTCCATTAGATGAAGAAGCCCATGAATTGCTGATCACAATTACATTATTACATTATTAATTAAAGTGATATTACAAATTAACACAATAGATGGCTCAAGGGCTGATGTGGGAATGAGGGGTTCCTTTTCATGGAACACTGGCAACAGTACAGGGACAGGAAGCAGCTGTAGCAATGGGACCGACTCCACCTGAACCTGAATGGGACCAATGTTCGAGACGAAATGTTAAAGCCGTGCTTATTTGTACTGCTAAAATGGCCACCATGCTCTGCCCTTTGTCTATGATTGGTCCCCTTGGAGGATAAGCCACACCCTGAAGTTTCACAGGAATGTGTAACTGCAACTGCCCATCTCAAGGTCTCATTGACTTTGCAAGTTGAAACTCGATCCAATTTTACTTCCTGAAGCGACAGAGGACAGAGCTCCCCAGAAGACAGCAAGGGCCAGCCAAAGTGCCTTACCCCTGTCCAAGTACATCCCTCCCCCAGCCAAAGTGCCTTACCCCAGTCCAAGTACATCCCTCCCCCAGCCAAAGTGCCTTACCCCAGTCCAAGTATATCCCACCCCCAGCCAAAGTGCCTTACCCCAGTCAGAGTGCATGCCTCCCCCAGCTAAAATGCCTTACCCCAGTCAAAGTGCATGTCTCCCCCAGCCAAAGTGCCTTACCCCAGTCCAAGTACATCCTTCCCCCAGCCAAAATGCCTTACCCCAGTCAAAGTGCATGTCTCCCCCAGCCAAAGTGCCTTACCCCAGTCAAAGTGCATGTCTCCCCCAGCCAAAGTGCCTTACCCCAGTCAAAGTGCATGTCTCCCCCAGCCAAAGTGCCTTACCCCAGTCAAAGTGCATGTCTCCCCCAGCCAAAGTGCCTTACCCCAGTCAAAGTGCATGCCTCCCCCAGCCAAAGTGCCTTACCCCAGTCCAAGTACATCCTTCCCCCAGCCAAAGTGCCTTACCCCAGTCAGAGTGCATGCCTCCCCCAGCTAAAGTGCCTTACCTCAGTCAAAGTGCATGTCTCCCCCAGCTAAAGTGCCTTACCTCAGTCAAAGTGCATGTCTCCCCCAGCCAAAGTGCCTTACCCCAGTGCAAATGCATCCTTCTCCCCCTGCCCCCCACCCCTGCAACCCATCATAGATGGGGCAGGCATTGTGTACAGATTGTTAACAGGTTTATTGGGTATGAAGTGAATAGTGACAGTGCCTTGCCTTCTGGATATCATCCACGCCAACGATGTCCCTTGTGTAGGGGGCTGGAGGAATGTGATCCGTCTTCCCCCCACCCGTGTCTCTCTCACTCTCCCCCAGCCTCTCTCTCTCCCCCAGCCTCTCTCACTCTCCACCCAGTCTCCCTCTCCCCCAGTCTCCCTCTCCCCCAGTCTATCTCTCCCCCAGACTCTCTCTCTCCCCCAGGGTCTCTCACTCTCCCCCAGCCTCTTTCACTCACCCCATAGCCTCTCACTCTCTCCCCCAGTCTCCCTCTCGCCCAGTCTCTCTCACTCTCCTCCCAGCCTCTCTCTCTCTTCTCCAGCCTCTCTCTCTCCCCCAGACTCTCTCTCCCACCAGCCTCTCATTCCCTCCCCAGCCTCTCTCACTCTCCCCCAGTCTCCCTCTTGCCCAGTCTCTCTCACTCTCCTCCCAGCCTCTCTCTCTCTTCTCCAGCCTCTCACTCTCCCCCAGACGCTCTCGCTCTCCCCCAGCCTCTCTCACTCTCCCCCAGCCTCTCTCACTCACCCCCCAGCCTTTCACTGTCCCCCCAGTCTCCCTCTCGCCCAGTCTCTCTCTCTCCCCCAGACTCTCTCTCCCACCAGCCTCTCATTCCCTCCCCAGCCTCTCTCGCTCCCCCCAGTCTCCCTCTCGCCCAGTCTCTCTCTCTCTCAGTCGCTCTCTCTCTTCCCCTAGCCTCTCTCACTCTCTCCCCAGTCTCTCTCTCCCCCAGTCTCTCTCTCTCTCTCCTCCCAGTCTCTCCCTCTCCAAAGTTTCTCTCTCTCCCCCAGACTCTCTCTCTCCCCCAGCGTCTCACTCTTCCCCCAGCTTCTCATTCTCTCCCCACCCTCTCTCACTCTTCCCCAGTCTCCCTCTCGCCCAGTCTCTCTCACTGTCCCCGCAGCTTCTCTCTCTCTCCCCCAGCCTCTGTCACTCTCCCCCAGCCTCTCTCACTCTCCCCCAGCCTCTCTCACTCTCCCCCAGCCTCTCCCACTTTCGCCCCAGCCTTTCACTCTCCCCCCAGCCTCTCTCACGCTCCCTCAGTCACCCACTCGCCCAGTCTCTCTCTCTCCCAGTCTTTCTCTCTCCCCCGAGCTTCTCTCTCTCCCCGAGTATCACTCTCCCCCAGCCTCTCTCACTCTCCCTCCAGTCTCTCTCCTCCCAGTCTCTCTCTCTCTCTCCCCAGTCTCTCTCTCTCCCCCAGACTCTCTGTCTCCCCCAGCTTCTCTCCTTCTCCCCCCAGCCTCACTCACTCTCCCCCTAGTCTGCCTCTCCCCCAGTCTCTCTCTCTCTCTCCTCCCAGTCTCTCTCTCTCGCCCCAGTCCCTCTCTCTCCCACAGCCTTTCACACTCTCCCCCCAGCTTCTCTCACTCTCCTCTAGCCTCTCACTCTCGCCCAGTCTCCCTCTCGCCCAGTCTCTCTCTCTCCCCCAGACTCTCTCTCCCACCAGCGTCTCATTCTCTCCCCAGCCTCTCTCACTCTCGCCCAGTCTCTTACTCTCCCCCCAGCCTCTCTCTCTCTTCACCAGCCTCTCTCACTCTCCCCCAGACTCTCCCACTCTCCACCAGCCTCTCTCACTCTCTCCCCAGTCTTTCACTCTCCCCCAAGCCACTCTCTCACTCCCCCCAGTCTCCCTCTCGCCCAGTATCTCTCTCTCCCAGTCTCTCTCTCTTTCCCCCCAGCCTCTCTCTCTCATCCCAATCTTTCTCTTCCCCCCAGTCTCTCTCTCTACCCCCAAGCCTCTCCCTCCCCAGTATCACTCTCCCCCAGCCTCCCTTACTCTCCCCCCAGTCTCCCTCTCCTCCAGTCTCTCTCTCTCTCATTCTCCCCCCAGTCTCCCTCTCCCCAGTTTCTCTCTCCCAGTCTCTCTCACTCTCTCCCCAGCCTCTCATTCTCTCCCCAGCCTCTCTCACTCTTCCCCAGTCTCCCTCTCACCCAGTCTCTCTCACTCTCCCCCCAGCCTCTCTCTCTCTCCCCCAGTCTCTCTCACTCTCACCCCAGCCTTTCACTCTCCCCCCAGCCTCTCTCTTGCTGCCCCCTGTCTCCGTCTCGCCCAGTCTCTCTCTCTCTCTCTCTCTCCCCCAGTCGCTCTCTCTCTCTGCCCAGCCTCTCTCTCTCATCCCAATCTCTCTCTCTCCCCCCTCAGTCTCTCTCTCCCTTCTGTCTCTCTCTCTACCCACAACCTCTCAATCTGCCCAAGCCTCTCTCACTCTCCCCCCAGCCTTTCACTCTCCCCCCAGTCTCTCTCACTCTCCCTCAGTCACCCTCTCGCCCAGTCTCTCTCTCTCTCCCAGTATTTCTCTCTCTCTCTCCCAGTCTCTCTCTCCCCCCAACTTCTCTCTCTCCCCCCAGTCTCTCTCTCCCCCAGTCTCTCTCTCTCTCCTCCCAGTCTCCCTCTCCCCCAGTCTCTCTCTCTCTCCTCCCAGTCTCTCTCTCCCTTCAGTTTCTCTCTCTCCCCCAGCCTCTCTCCCTCACCCTCCAGCCTCTCTCTCTCTCTCCCCACAGTCTCCCTCTCACCCAGCCTCTCTCTCTCCCTCTCTCTCTCCCCCCAGCCTCTCCCTTTCCTCCCAATCTCTTTCTCTCCCGCAGCCTCTCTCTCTCACCTCCACTGTGAGTATCTCTCTCTCTCCCACCAGCCTCTCTCTCTCGCACCCCAGCCTCTCTCTCGCTCCCCCCAGTCTCCCTCTCACCCAGTCTCCCTCTCACCCAGTCTCCCTCTCACCCAGTCTCTCTCTCTCTCTCTTCCTCACCAACCCCAGCCTCTCTGTCTCATCCCAGTCTCTCTCTCTCTCTCCCCAAAGTCTCTCTTCTAAGCATCGGCTCCCCAAGGATTGCTGGATTTCTGGACATTGTTTTTAATATTTCTCACTACAGAAAAAGCTGGAAGCCTGTTGCGGGAGGGGCCCAGGTAATTTTCCATGTTGTACTCCACATCTGATGGGCGGAGGTGGTCTGGGAAGTTACAATGGCCAGGAGAAGGCAACTCATCACAGGTAGTGAGCAAAGATAGAGGGTCCATTGTTATGCAATGTGAACTCATCAGAGATAGATCAGATGTATCTGGTCAGTGATCAAGCCATTACCTGGATGAGATAACCCTGAGAGGCAGAAAACCAGAACAAAAGAAAGCCATATGCCCCAGAACGGTTGGAAATGAAACCCCATCACTGGAATACACATGGGCCACTCAGACAGAAGCCGCAAAACAAGGAAATCTTTATTGGGTCAGAAGAAGCAAACAAACAGGATCCTCGAAACAAGAAAAACTTTATTTGGCCAGAAAAGGCAAACAGACTTGGGATATAAAAAGTGGCTGCATGTCTATAGCTCTCTCTCTTGCTATCGCTTGCTTTACCTCTACAAGAACTGAGCACTCCGTCTGGGATGGAGTGAAGAAACCATAGGCAGTATGGAACCAGAAGAGACACGTTTTCACCAGGAGAAGCAGCGAGTAAGCCAACGAATCGGTGAACATCATCCCTACCCACACATCTTTAAGATAACAGCCACTGTGTGAGGAGGTGTGTGTTCTCCCAACCTAGCCTTGGTAGGGTTTAGTTGGGAGGTTTTGCTGCAAGGAGCATAGGGGTACGCCCAGCCAGTCGGTACAGATTCGGGGGTACATTGTGGATCTGAGAAGAGGGTTTAGACATTGGGTTCTTTGCAATAGCGGCGGTTTAGACATGACAGGGTATTGGATTGTACTACACTGTCACTGTGTTTACTTGTAGTTTTGCACTATTGAGGTAGCTTTAATAAAGCATTGGCGTTTGAGACCAAGGTATTTGTCTGTGACTCATTCATTTGTTCAGTACAGTAATCACTCCCAGGTCTAGAACGATTGTAACGTGGGAGTGCATCGAAAACACCTAAGGGAAACCACTTACACTCTCTCTCCCTCCAGTCTCTCTCCCCACCCTCCTGAGTCTCTCTCTCTCTCTCCCCAGCCTCTCTCTCTCTCCCCCCAGCCTCTATCTCGATCCCCCCAGCCTCTCTCACTCATTCCAGTCTCTCTCTCTCCCCCTAGCCTCTCTCTCTCCTCCCAGCCTCTCTCTCGCTCCACTCATCCTTTCTCTTGCTCTGGGCTCCAGGACCGCCACTCTTAGGCCCAAGTCCTCCGCTCTCAGCCCCAAGGACCGCCGCTCTCGGCACCAAGCCGGCCGAGGGGGGAAGAGAGTCGGAGCCTCAGGTCCTACTTCTCGGCATCATGTGCATGGAATGATTCGGGCCAGGAGGGGGTCGGAGCTTGACATGGGGCGGGGCTTGTTACATATCTGTCAAAAAAGATCAGTCCAGGCATGGGGGTTGGGACTTGACAGACGCCTGTTTGTCAAAAGAAGTGCAGTTTTGTATAGTTACATCGAAAGGTTAAATTGGGAGGAGGCAAATGCTTTAAACCAGTAGGATGAGGGGAAGGGATCCACATAAAATGAAGCAAGCCTAAATATAAATTATACAACAAGTGGTATTTATATAGCACCTTTAATGTTGTAAAACATCTTAAGGTGCTTCACAGGAGTATTATGAGACAAACAATTTACAACCGAGCCACATAAGGAGAAAATTAGGGCAGGTGAGAAAAGCTTGGTCAAATAGGTAGGTTGTAAGGAGCAATTTAAAGCAGGAGAGAGAGGTGGAGAGGCGGACTGGTTTAAGCAGGGAATTCCAGAGCTTCGAGACTAGGAAACAGAAGGCATGTCCACCAATGGCTGGATGAGATTACAGAATTACAGAGATAGGGAGGGAGGAGGTCATGGAGGGATTTGAAAACAAGGATAAGGATTTTGAAATCGAAGTGTAACTTAACCAGGATCTAATGTAGGTCAGTGAGCACAGGTGTGCTGGTCGAATGGGATTGATGCGAGTTAGGACACAGGGAACCCAGTTTTGAATGGCCTCAGTTTATGTAGAGTAGCATGTTGGAGGCCAGCCAGGAGTGCGAAGGAATAGTCAAGTCTAGAGGTGGATGAGGTTATCAGTAGCGGATGAGCTGAGACAAGGGTGGAGATAGGCGGTCTTAGTAATGCCACAGATATTCAGTTGGAAGCTCATTTCAGGGTCAAATATGACACCAAGGTTGCGAACAGTGTGGTTCAGCCTCAGGTAGATATTAGGGAGAGGGATGGAGTCAGTGGCTCGGGAATGGAGTTTGTGGTAGGAACCAAAAACACTAGCTTTGGTCTTCCCAACGTGAAGCAGAAAAAGAGATCATAGGACAGATTAACTAAGTGAGGACATGAATGGCTGGCTAACAAATAGAATTGTAGAACAGGAGTGTAAAAAGATGATAAAAATAAAGTGAGAGAAACTGTTATAAAAATGAGTTGAACTGTCTGTCCAGCAATGCACACTGTGTTCATAATAAAACAAGGGAACTGGAGGCAATAATAATATTTTGTGAGGACCCAGATATTGTAGGGATTACTTGGACATGGCTACAGATAAATCAGGACTTGGAATTAAACACTGCATGGTAGAACATATTTAGAAAAAATAGAGAGGGGAAAAGGGGAGATGGAGTTGCTGTATTTAATAGAGATTATATAATGGCAATAGAAAAAAGTGACACAGCCATCAGTAAAACAGAACTAGAATCCATGTGGATAGAGATAAAATATAATAAAGGATCAATCACACTCATAGGGGTAGTCAACGGACCACTTAATAATGGAAGGGAGGTGGAGGAAGAAGTTTGCAAACAAAATTTGGAAAAGATTAAACAACATAAAATAATAATCATGAGGGAATTTTAACTACCCTAAAATTAGTTCGCCGGAAGACGTAGGTAGAGGGTCTGAGAATAGAATTGGGGAAGATAAAATGGACAATCATATTAACAAACAATGATGTAGAGCAGCAATGGGAAACATTTAAAATGGTGTTCAGAGTCAGGAAAAATATATTCAGCTAAAAAGCAGGAACAAACTAAACACTAATGAGACACCATGGATGAATAAAGACATAAGGGAAAAATTGGGGGTAAGGAAAGTGTCATATACTAAGTACATGGACAGCAGTGGAGAGCATGGCAAGGGAGAATATAAAGAGAGTAGGAAAGAAGTCATAAAAACAATTTGGAAGGCAACGTGGAACTATGAAATATAATTATCAAGGAAGATAAAACAAAATAATAAAATATTCTACAGGCACATGAATAAACAAAGGAAAGTCAGAATGGGAATATGGCCACTCAGGGATAGAAAGGATAAAATCACAGGCAGAGATAGAAAAATGGCAGAAATATTAAACAATTATTATGCTTCAGTATTTACCAGGGAGACAGATCAGGTGGACATGACATCGGAAGATGAGATTAGAGATGATATAATAGCATTTAATAATAAAAAGAAGAGAAATATTAAATAAACTAATCAAACTAAAAGAGGATAAAGGCCTAGTTCGGACAGATTACTTCTGTGCATCTTAAAATAATCTAGAGAAGAGATAGCAGAGGCGTCACTACACATATTTAATAATTAATTAGAAAATAGTATTGGGCAATTCCTCGTATCGAGGATGACTTGCTTCCACATCAAAAAGGGATGAGTTCACGGGTGTTTCAATGAGGGACCTGACATTCTAGGTCCCAAACTACATACTGAAGGGTGGAAGATGCCTATGCATGGATTCTTTTAACGTGAGGTGGTCGTTGCACTCCAGCCACCACACGGGCTTGACAGAGCTAGGTCTTGGTCCAGTGGCAAGGGTTAATAACCAAGACGACTGGAGACCAAGCTCTGCTGCACAGACCTAGTGCGCACACATGCTCCTACTATCCATAGATCGCTGGGTAGGGGCCAAAGAACAATAATGTTGCAGTGACTGTGCGGCCTGTAGCTTTAATTTTCTCAAACAAATGCATTAAAATATACTGGAAAATGTTTCACCAGTGGAACTATGTAAAAAGCAACAACAGAAGCAAATTTGTTCTTTTTGAAACTCATCTTGTGAATGTGGCATTAATTTCAAGCGAATTATCAGCGCAGGGGGCAAGTACTTTACATAAGGCAACTTAGTATTCATCTGGTTTTGGGAGAGTGACCTCCATGTACCACTCTCCTCTGCCACTACCTGTAGCTGTGGAGGTACTGAGAACCAACCCTGCCTTAGCACACTTGCACATCATGATGTTCACAGCCACGTGTGCTTTGACATCTCTTTTAAAAAAGGCAGCCGAACATTTTACACAATATTCTAGCTGCAGCGATTATTACT
The DNA here is from genome assembly GCF_044704955.1 of Pristiophorus japonicus. Taxonomy (NCBI): domain Eukaryota; kingdom Metazoa; phylum Chordata; class Chondrichthyes; family Pristiophoridae; genus Pristiophorus; species Pristiophorus japonicus. Next base: position 78,353,574 of record NC_091986.1, on the reverse strand, counting down.
TTACCCGGGGAGCCACTCTTCATGTGCAAGACAGAGAGCCAAACAAGATATTTGAACATCACTGCCGAGCCTGGCTCTGTCCTCAACCAAGGTGGCGCAGACCTTCCAGCAGAGGTCGCTATGATCAGGAGAAGCAAGCTTGGCTGATTTTTCCCCTCCCTAGCCCACTGGCACTGAGGCCAACTGCAGAGCCTCTACTGGCTCATCACAGACTCTGGATTGAATCTGGCCTCACTGAAAGACTAGATAAGCATATAAGGGAGAAGGGAATAGAGAGTTATGCTGATAAGAGTAAGATGAGGAAAGATAGGAGAAGGCGCCAGTGGAGCATAAACGGCTGGTTGTGCCGAATGGCCTGTTTCTATGCTGTATATCTTATGTAATCCTAGCTCAAGAATCATCAAGCAGTAAACTTACTCGCTAAGTCACTGGTGGAGCACAGATTTGTTACTTTGTCTTCTGGAACCAGAAGAAGAGTTAGAAAATGGTGTAGTGCCAGAGGACTGGTGAATAACTAACATTATACATTTATTAAAGAAGGGAGATAGAACATGTCCAGGGAACTATAGACCAGTCAGCTTAAGATCAAGTGGTAGGAAAAATACTGGAATCCCTACTATGGCAGAACATAGAAAAACGTCAAGAAACCAAAAAAATGATAATGAATAGTCAGCATGGATTTCAAAAGGAAAAGTCTTGCTTGACCAGCCTCATTGAATTCTTTGAAGAGTTGACTTTCTCTAAGTAGACAGGGTAATGCAGTAGATGTAATTTATCTAGATTTCCAAAAGTCTTTTGATAATGTGCCGTATAATAGACTAATGAATAAGTTCAGGGCATGCAGAGTCAGGGGACAAGTAGCAAAATGGATAGCTAGCTGCCTGCAAGACAGAAAGCAGAAAGTAGAGGTAAAGGGATCAGTGGTAGGACCACTGTAGTTCACAATTTATATTAATGATTTAGACTTGTGACTCAAAATCATAATTTCTAAATTTGCAGATACCACCAAATTGGGGAAGGGGGGGGGGGGATAGTCAATACTGAGGAGGACTGCAACAAATTACAAGAAGACATTAATAAACTTTCAGAATGGGCATATAATTGGCCAATGAATTTCAATACAGATAAATATGAAGCGTTATATTTTGGTAAGAAAAATAAGGAGGTCAGATATTACTTGGAAAATAAGAAGCTAATTGGGGTAGAGGAGCAAAAGGATCTGGCAGTACAAATACACTAGTCACTAAAAGTAGTAATACAGGTTAATAAGCCCATTAAAAAAAAGTAAACCAAGCATGAAGGGTTATTTCTAGAGGGATAGAATTGTAAAGTAGAAAAGTTAAGCTAAACTTGCATCACATCTTGGTTAGACCACATTTGGAGTACTGTGTACAGTTCTGGTCACCATATTATTAAAAGGCTAGAGAAGCACTGGAGAATGTGCAAACAAGATTTGCAAGGATGATAGAAATGCGAGGGTAAATCTGTCAGAAAAAGATGAACAGGCTGGGTCTCATTTCTCTTGAAAAGAGAAGGCTGAGGGATGAACTAATAGAAGTCTCTAAAATTATGATAGGTTTTGGTGGAACAGACACAGAGAGAGTGTTTCCACTTGTGGGTGGAGAAACGCAAAACTAGAGGCCATCAATATAAGATAGTCACAAAGAAATCAAATAGGGAGTTCAGGAGAAACCTCTTTACCTAGAGAGTGGTGAGAACGTGGAATTTGCTACCACAGGGAGTGATTGAGGTGAATAGTAAAGATGCATTTAAGGAGAGACTAGATAAGCAGATGAGGGAGAAGGGAAGAGAGGGTTATGTTGATAGAGTTAAATGAGGACGGAGCAGAGGAGGCTTGAGTGGAGCATAAACACCAGCATGGACTAATTAGGCTGAATGGCCTGTTTCTGTGCTGTATATTCTATGTAATTCTATGTATTGGGGCTGGTTTACTTTTCCCTGCTACCAGACAGCATATGAAAATTGGAAGAAATGCAGAGGAAAATGTTCTGTTACTCCCATTTTGCTCCTGGACAGTACTGCACCCAAACTTCCTCAATGGATTTTCTGGTGTCTGCATCTGACTGTGCTTCTAGAGGTTGGAGCAATGTAATTTATTTGCAACTGAGTATCAGTCGACTTTGCAATCAGATTTTCACTAATAGTGCCAGGTGCAGATCAAATTCCTCCTATGAAAACCTGGTTTTAATTATTCCTGAGCTGTTGTTTAGGTGGCATCAGTCCTTAGGGATAACCTGTCAAAGTAAGTCTTTGTTTTGAATTAAAAAATGTTTTGTGGCTTCTGTACTTATTGAAAAATATTGTCAATATTTTATGCGTAGCGATGGAGTCCATGATCAGTTACTGTATCACCCCACACTGGTTACTCTAGATCCCCTAAATCTTCTTGGTATGTAGTTACTGCCAGTATTCATCTCCCCAAAGTTTTCCCAGCTTCAAACTTTCCAATCGCAAACTAGGCATACTGTGGCTGCAGTGCGTACTATTTACAAAATGCACTGCAGCATCTCATCAAGGCTTCTTCGGTAGCACATCCGTCACCTTGAATGACAAAAGCAAAAGGTACTTCCAACTACCCCTCCAAGTCACACATTATCCTGACTTGGATACATATCATTGTTTCTTCATCATTGCTGGGTCAAAATCCTGGAGCTCCCTATCTAACAGCATTCTGGGAGAACCTTCATCACGTGAATTGCAGCAGTTCAAGAAGAAGGTATACCACCACCTTCTCAAGGGCAACTATGGATGTGCAATAAATGCTAGGCCTTGCCAGCGACACCCATATCTTGAGAATTAAATTTTGTAAAATCAGGACTGTAAAGTCCTTACTCTACAGTATGAAACCACACGAGGCACATTCTGGGGACAAGGTCACTCTGTGACCTTAACTCTTTATTCACAGAACTCCAAAGACGATGACCCTGCGAGGGACCTCCCTTTTTATACCTGTGTGATCAGGTAAGGAGTGTCTCCCACAAGTTCACGTGATTGAGGACGAATATTTCTATATATCTCCCCCTCGAATTACGGTAATGTCCTCATTTTGTGACTGGCGCTTGCCCTCAACTATGTTGGTCAGGACTGGGTGAATGAGGGAGTTTTGAGTGTCTGCTTCATTAATAGCTCTGCGGGCGGGACCCCAGTGAGTGAGTGCAGTCGGGATCCATAGGCCAGCAGGAGATGCAATAGGCGGCATTGTAGGGAGGGTCCTTGAATCCTGAGCATACCTTGCTTAATGATTTGGGCCGCATGTTCCGCCTGGCCATTGCAGGCCGGCTTGAAAGATGCAGTCCTGACATGGTTGATACCATTGCCTGACATAAACTCTCGGAATTCGTAGCTTGTGAACATGGGCCATTATCACTAACCAAGATGTCCGGCAAGCCATGGGTTGCAAAGATCGCACGTAGGCTTTCCACAGTGGTGGATGACGTGCATAAATTCAGAATGATGCACTCGATCCACTTCGAGTACGCATCTACCACAATAAGGAATATCTTTCCCATGAACGGGCCCGCGTAGTCAACATGAATTCGTGATCATGGCCTGGTGGGCCAGGGCCACGGGCTGAGCGGGACCTCCCTGGGGGCATTACCCAGCTGGGTACACGTCGTGCACCTGCGAACCCAGTGTTCCAGGTCTGAATCAATTCCAGGCCACCAAATGTGTGACCGGGCAATGGCCTTCATCAGCACAATGCCTGGGTGCTCGCTGTGGAGTTCCCTGATGAATGCCTCCCTGCCCTTCTGGGGCATAACTACCCGGCTGCCCCATAGTAGGCAGTCGGCTTGGATGGAGAGCTCATCCATCCATCTGTGGAACGGTCTGACCTCCTCAGGGCATGCTCCGTGTGCGGGTGCCCAATCACCAATCAGAACACATTTCTTAATCAGGGATAGGAGGGGATCTCTGTTTGTCCAGATTTTGATCTGGCGGGCTGTGATGGGGGAGCCTGCGCTGTCAAAAACATCGACAGCCATGACCATCTCAGCGCTTTGCTCTGCTGCCTCCTCAGTAGTGGCCAGTGGAAGCCTGCTGAACCCGTCAGCACAATTTTCAGTGCCAGGCCAGTGCCGGACGGAGTAGTCATAAGCCGGTGCCGGATGGAGTAGAGCCCATCGTTGTATGCGAGCTGATGCATTGGCATTGATAGCCTTGCTGTCTGACAACAGGGATGTTAATGGCTTGTGGTCTGCCTCTAATTCAAACTTCTTACAAAAAAGGTACTGATGCATTTTTTTTATACCATAGACACATGCAAGTGCTTCCTTCTTGACCATCCCATATCCCCGTTCTGCTTGAGAGCGCGACCTGGAGGCATAAGCCACAAGTTGTAGTTGACCCTCAGCATTGCCCTGCTACAACACGCACCCAACCCCATAGGACGATGCATCACATGTCAGAACCAATTTTTTATAGGGGTCGTACAGGGTCAACAACTTGTTTGAACGAAGTAGGTTTCGCACCCGATTAAAAGCCTGTTCCTGACAGTTCCCCCAAAACCAATCGCAACCCTTACGCAGGAGCACGTGTAGCGGCGCCAACAACGTGCTCAAGTTCGGCAGAAAATTTCCGAAATAGTTCAACAGTCCCAGGAATGAACGCAACTCCGATGTGTTGCAGGGTCTGGGTGCTCATCGAATTGCCTCTGTTTTGGATTTGTTGGGCTGAATAGCATCTGCAGCAATCCTACTGCCCAGAAACTCAACCTCACGAGCTAAGAACACACATTTAGACTTCTTGAGTCGCAGACCTACCCGGTCCAGTCAGCGTAGCACCTCCTCCAGGTTGTGGAGGTGTTCCTCGGTGTCTCGACCTGTGATGAGGATGTCATCCTGGAATACGATCGTTCCAGGAATGGATTTAAGCAGGCTTTCCATGTTTCGTTGAAAAATCGCGGCCGCTGATCAAATGCCAAACGGGCACCTGTTATAAACGAACAGTCCCTTGTGCGTGGTGATGGTGGTCAGTAGTTTAGATTCGTCGGCCACTTCCTGGGTCATATAGGCTGAAGTGAGGTCCAACTTGGTGAACAGCTTGCTGCCTGCCAGCGTGGCAAAGAGGTCCTCCGCTCTCGGGAGCGGGTATTGATTTTGTCGGGACACCCGATTGATGGTGGCCTTGTAGTCACCTTGGGTCCTGACAGAGCCATCCGCTTTTAGGACGGGAACGATGGGGCTCGCCCAGTCACTGAATTCAACAGGCGAGATGATGCCCTCTCTCAACAGCCGGTCCATTTCGCTCTCGATCTTTTCCCACATCACATACGGCACCGCTCTGGCTTTGTGGTGCACTGGCCTGGCGTCCGGGATGATGTGTATCACTACTTTAGTGCCTTTGAAAGTCCCGACGCCAGGTTGGAATAGTGAATCGAATTGTTGTTGGACTTGTGAGCACGAACTTTGCTCCACAGATGACATTGCGTGAACATCCTCCCATTTCAAGTTTATCTCGGCTAACCAGCTCCTCTCCAACAGTGCAGGACCATTGCCCGGGACAATCCAGGGTGGCAGCCAATTCACTAATCCATTGTGTGTGACAGCCAACATTGCACTGCCTAGCACCGAAATGATTTATTTCATGTAAGTCCGTAATTGTGTGTCAACACATGCTAATTTGGGTCTACTGGCTTTAAGTGGCCATAGCTTCTCAAAGTGCTGAACGCCCATGAGTGACTGGCTGGCCCCAGTGTCCAGCTCCATGCGTACTGGGAAACCATTTAATAAAACCCTCATCATCATTGGTGGCGTTTTGGTGTATGAACTGTGAATATTCGCCACATGGACCCGCTGAACCTCGGCATCCATCGATTTGCCCCAAAAGTTATCCTGCCTCAAAGAACACTCCTCTCGTCCATCCACCTCATATATTAGTCTGGATGCAGACTTCCTGCACATTCGAGCTAATTGGCCACTGAGATGGCAATTCCTGCAGACAAACTGTGTTTTCCCCCGCACCTCCAGCATGAGTTAAAGTTTCCATTGTTGGGAACAAAGGGACTATGGCCAGGCATTCCGTGCTGACTGTCCCTTTGACTGCTCTTAAGTACCCTATTAGTGGGTGTCAATGGCCCCATCCCGGGCCGCATTGTCCACTGTAATGGTGTGAATGTCCGTTCAGCCTGCCATTGTCTCTGTTGAAGCCCTACTCTGCCTGGGGAGTGTCGGATTGCCCCTGCCTGCCTGCGGGGCTATGAGTCGCATTGATGATGTTGACTCCCTGATCCATTGTTGCGTTAGAGGCAGAATTGCGCGCGTATATTATTTTCGTCTCTTCCTCCCCCGCCATGAAAGTTTGAGCTATCAATGCCGCTGCTTTCAAGGTCAAATCCTTGGTCTCAATTAATTTGTGGAAAATTCCCGCATGACCGATGCCCTCGATAAAGAAGTCCCTTAGCATCTCCCCCCTGCAGGTGTCTGTGAACTTACAGAGGCTGGCCAAACGCTGGAGGTCCGCTATGAAGTCCGGTATGCTCTGTCCTTCATGACGTTGGTGGGTGTAGAATCTGTGTCAGGCCATATGTATGCTACTCGCCGGTTTGAGGTGCTCCCCGATCAATTTGCTCAGTTCTTCAAAGGTTTTGTCCGCCGGCTTTTCGGGTGTTGTAAGTCCTTCATGAGCGCGTAAGTCTTTGGTCCGCTGCTGCTCAAAAGATCAGCCCTTCGCTTGTCGGCCGCTGCATCCCCCAGCCATTCTTTCGTAATGAAGCTTTGCTGAAGCCTCTCGACAAAATCGTTCCAGTCTTCCCCAACACAATACCGTTCCTCTGTGCTACCGGTGGCCATTCTCGTGGGTCATGAATTCCCGTTTCTTGTCGCCAATGTAAAGTCCTTACTCTACAGTATGAAACCGCATGAGGCACATTCTGGGGACAAGGTCACTCTGTGACCTTAACTCTTTATTCACAGGACTACAAAGACGATGACCCTGCGTAGGACCTCCCTTTTTATACCTGTGTGATCAGGTAAGGAGTGTCTCCCACAAGTTCACCCCTTGTGGTCAAGGTGTGCATCTAGGTTGAGTGTATACAGTAATACAGTGGTGTTACATTGTGGTTACATACATGACAAGAACAAAATCAGCAAGGTTATCGATCTTTTTGGTAAAATTTATGACAGGAAAAATGTCATCTCCAAACTGGTTTAAGGAGGTATGTATCTCTAGCACAAGACGTTACAGTAGTAAGCTCATTATTGCTGGAACAAGATATCAGTGCACTTTGCAATCAGATTTTCACTAATAATGCCAGGTGCAGATCAAATTCCCCCCATGAAAACCTGATTTTAATTATTCCTGTGCTGTTGTTCAGGTGGCAGTAGTCCTTCGGGACAACCTGTCAAGGTAAGTTTTTGTTCTGAATAAAAAAATGTTTTGTGGCTCCTTCACTTGTTGAAGAATATTATCAATATTGTATGCTTAGCGATGGAGTTCATGGTCAGTTCCAATGGCAATTCCTTGTAAATAATTTAAGTATCAATAAAAGTAAAATCAGCCATTATTTTCATTAATTATTTGAACTTCATGCTTTTATTTCTGAGGTAAGATTAATTTATTTCATGGGACAGCATTATGTCCTGGTTAAATCACATGTAAGTTTTATGATTCCATGATTTTTCCACGGACTGAAATGTTTTGGTGCCGACCGGCCATTATGAAACCATTTTATCTGGGTGAAGGTATTTTGAGTCAGAGTAGGTTCTGGCCTTACCTGCATGATGTTTATTTTTAAGAGGATGTATTTTGATTTTCAATGGTAGGTGATTAGTGTCAAGTTACTATATGTGCATGTGATCCTTTAAAAAAAAATGAACTTCCTAGTTATGTACCCTATGTTTGAAAATGTCACTCTTCTCTGATCTTGCCACAGAAACCGCTTACTTAAGCGTATTTTGGTTGATATTGGTTCCAAATAATGATGGTTTATGTTTTCTGATTTCTGGAACTCAGATTTAAGCTTGTTTTTTAATAGCTCGTAATGAAAATGCTTGGTACGAGACCATTTTACAAAACCAGAATTTGCAATTGCTGCGATCAGAATTGTGTTTAATGCTGATGAACATTGGACTGTACAAGGCAGGGAAAGCCCGCTGTTGTCCATCTGGCCAGTCCCAGACTCTAAGAAATATTGTATCCAATGACATCTCGCAGACTACTCTGCTATATTTTTCTTGAGGTACTTATTCAGCTTTCCCTTGAATTGGTTGACCCATCATCCCTTAGAGTTCTAATCATGTTGATTGCACATGACTCGCATCCCCGATTTTAATCGCTTTACCATTGGTAGCTGTGGCTTCAGCTGCCTGGGCCTTAAGCTCTTGAATTCCCTTCCTAAACCTGTCTGTCTCTCTCCCTCTGTCTCCTTCTTTAAGATGTTCTTTAAAACTTACCCCTTTGACCATGCTTTTTGGTCACCTGCCTAATATCTCCTTATGTTGCTCATGTAAAATTTTGTTTGATAAAGCTCCTGTGAAGCGCCTTGGGATGTAAAAGGTGCTATACAAATGATAGTTGTTCTTACTCACATGATTTAAAGACTGGCGTCCTTCAGTGCTTCAAGAAGGAAGTGGAGCACTTGATTTACCGCTCCACTTCCATCCTGGAGCGCTAAAGCCAATTTTCTGAGAAATCTGGTGTGGGTGTAACGGGGGTGGGGATGGAAGAACGTGATCTGTCTTCCTTGAGTTCCCTCTCTGCCCTCCGATCCCCTCTCCCGCATCTCCTCTCTCTTCCTCAGTCTCTCTCTCCCCCAGTCTCTCTCCACCAGACTCTGTCTCCCTCAGTCTCTCTATCCCACTCCAATCTCTCTCTCCCACCTGTCTCTCGCTCTCCCCCAGTCATTCTCTCCCCCCAGTCTCTCTCTGCCCCCCAGTCTCTCTCTCCCCAGTCTCTCTCTCTCTCCCCCAGTCTCTCTCTCTCTCCACCCGCTCTCTTTCTCCCCCACTCTCTCTCCTCAGTTTCTCTCTCTCTCTCTCCTCCCTCAGTCTCTCTCTCCCACCTCCCCAGTCTCTCTCTCTCTCTCTGCTCCAGTCTCTTTCTCCCCCCCTCAGTTGCTTTCTCTCTCACTCTCTCCCCCCTCCACGCCAGTCTCTCTCTCTTCCCCCCCTCAGTCTTTCTTTCTCTTCCCACCTCCCCAGTCTCTCCTCCTCTTTCCCCCAGTCTCTCTCTCTCCCCCCTCAGCCTCTCTTCCCACCCCCTCCCCCCCAGAATCTCTCCCCGCAGCCTCTCTCTCTTCCACCTCCGATGTTTTCTCTCCCACAGAATGCAGCAAAAATGTTTGTGTCGATAATCATAGCGATATTCTCTGCAAAAGTCCTGAAGATAATCCATAGCTAGACACACGCAGCACACATTGGCTCCAGCTCACAATACATGCCTGACTTCCAGTGTCGGTTTTGAGGAGTCTGCGATTGCGCGGGAGGACAGGGGGCAGTCCAGGGCACACAGGTGCAGAAGAACGCTCAAAAAACGAGTGCAAATACTCACTCTGAAAAAAAAAATCACCACCCACTCCGCATCCACCTTGTCAAGCCCCCTCATAATCTTATACGTTTCGATAAGATCAATTCTCATTCTTCTGAATTCCAATGAGTAGAGGCCCAACCTACTCAACCTTTCCTCATATGTCAACCCCCTCATCTCCGGAATCAACCTAGTGAACCTTCTCTTAACTCCTCCAAAGCAAGTATATCCTTTCGTAAATATGGAAACCAAAACTGCGCGCAGTATTCCAGGTGTGGCCTCATCAACTTCCCTGATTTTATAATCTATCCCCTTTGCAATAAAGGCCAAAATTCCATTGGCCTTCCTGATCACTTGCTGTACTTGAAGGTCAGGTATGGCAGCTCACAATTCCTGGTTACAGGGTTTTCAGATGGGATAGAGAGGAGGCTAAAACAGGAACGGGGGTGGTCACAGTATTGATTGAAGAAACAATTAAAGCTGTGAGGAGGGATGATGCGTTAGAAGGATCATCAAATGAGGCCATATGGGTTGAATTGAAGAACAAAAAAGGGGCAAGCACACTGTTAGAAGTGTAATATAGACCCCACACAGACAGAGGGAGATAGAAGAGCAAATATGTAGGCAAATTCAAAGAAGTGCAAAAACTATAGGGCAGTAAATGTAGGGGATTTCAACTACCCTAATATTAACTGGGATAAAATTAGTGTAAAAGGTATAGCAGGTATGGAATTCCTAAAATGCATTCAGGAGAGCCTTTTTAGCCAGTTTGCAGCAATCCCAACAAGGGAGGGGACGGTTCTGGAGTTAGTTTTAGGAAATGAAGCTGGGCAGGTGGAAGGGGTATCAGTGGGAGAACATTTTGGTGCTCATGATCATAATTGTTAGATTTAGGGTAGTTATGGAAAAGGACAAAGATAGACCAGGATCAAAAGTTCTCAATTACGGAAAAGCCAACTGAGCTAAGCTGAGAGTTGATTTACCCATAATGGACTGGAAACAGTTACTTGTCAGAACAGTGGTAGGCATTCAAGGAGGAGATCTGGAGGGTTCAGAAGAAGTATGTTCGCTTAAGAAAAAAAGGTGCGACGAACAAATCTAGAACCCCCTGGATGTCGAGGGACACACAGGATAGGATAAAGAGAAAAAGGGATGCTTATGACAGATACCAACAGCTCAATACTGCAGAAACTCTGGAGGGGTATAGAAAGTGCAGGGGTGCAATTAAAAAGGAAACTAGGAAAGCAAAGAGAGAGCATGAAAAATGCTTTTCAAATAAAATCAAGGAAAACCCAAAGATGTTTTATAAATACATTAAGAGCAAGAGGATAACTAAAGAAAGAGTAGGGCCTATTAGAGGCCATAAAGATCATGTGTGTGTGGAGGTGGAAGACATGGGTATGGTTCTTAATGAATAATTAGTGCCAGTTTTCACAAAAGAGAGTGGCGATGCAGACATTGCAATCAGAGAGGATTGTGAAATATTTGATGAAATAAACATAGTGAGAGAGGAAGTATTAAGGGGTTTAGATGCTTTGAAAGTGGATAAATCCCCAGGTCCAGATGAAACGTATCACAGGCTGTTAAGAGAAGCAAAAGAGGAAATAGCAGAGGCTCGGCCCATCATTTTCCAATCCTCTCTGGCTACAGCTGTGGTGCCAGAGGACTGGAGGACTGCTAACGTGGTACCTTTTTTAAAAAGGGAGAAAGGGATAGACTGAATAATTACAGACCTGTCAGCCTAACCTTGGTGGTGGGAAAGTTATTTGAAAAAATTCTGAGGGACATGATAAATCTTCATTTAGAAAGACACGGATTAATCAAGAACAGTTATTATGGATTTGTTAAGGGAAGCTTGTGTCTGACTAACTTATTTGAATTTTTTGAGGAGGTAACAAGGAGGGTCGATGAGTGCATTTGATATAGTGTGTATGGATTTTAGCAAGGCTTTTGATAAGGTCGCACATGGCAGATTAGCCACGAAAGTAAAAGCTCATGGGATCCAGGGCAAAGTGGCAAGTTGGATCCAAAATTGGCTAAGAGGCAGGAAGCAAAGGGTAATGGTTGTGACTGAAAGGCTGTTTCCAGTGGCATTCCGCAGGGCTCAGTATTATGTCCTTTGCTTCTTGTGGTATATATCAATGATTTGAATGTAGGGGGTATGATTAAGAAGTTTGCAGATGATACTAAAATTGGCTGTGTGGTTGATAATAAAGAAGAAAGCTGTAGACTGCAGGAAGATATCAATGAACTGGTCTGGTGAGCAGAACAGTGGCAAATGGAATTCAATCCTAAGAATTGCGAGGTTAATGCATTTTGGAGGTCTAACAGGGCAAGGGAATACACATTAAATAGTATGACACTGAGAAGTGTAGAGGAACAATGGGACCTTGGAGTGCATGTCCACAGAGCTCTGAAGGTAGCGTGCCAAGTAGATAAGGTGGTTAAGAAGACATACGGAATATTTGCCTTTATTAGTCAAGGCATAGAATACAAGAGCAGGGTGGTTATGCTTGAACTGTATAAAACACTAGTTAGGCCACAACTAGTGTACTGCGTACAGTTCCGGTCACCATATTACAAGAACAATGTGATTGCACGAGAGAGGGTACAGAGGAGATTTACAAGGATGTTGCCTGGACTGGAGAATTTTAGGTATGAGGAAAGATTGGATAGGCTGGGTTTGTTTTCTTTGCAACAGAAGAGGCTGAATGGAAACCTTATTGAGGTGTATATAATTATGAGGGTCTAGATAGAGAAGAGGAAGGACCTATTTCCCTTAGCAGAGGGGTCAACAACCAGGGGCATAGATTTAAAGTAATTGGTAGGAGGTTCAGAGGGAATTTGAGGGGGAATTTCTTCACCCAGAGGGTGGTGGGGTCTAGAACTCACTGCCTGAAAGGGTGGTAGAGGCAGAAACCCTCACCACATTTAATAATACTTGGATGTGCACTTGAAATGCCGTAACCTACAGAGTTACGGACCAACAGTTGGCAAGTGTGATTAGGCTGGATAGCTCTTTGTTGGATGGCGCAGACATGATGGGCTGAAATGGCCTCCTTCTGTGCTGTAAATTTCTATGATTCTATGAAAACCAGACGGTAAGATTCCAAAGTGTGCAATTTTTTTTAGCTTTCCCCACAGCCACAGGAATGTTACTTGGTAATTTTAGCAATTCTTTTCAAGATTTTTCAATAAATACTGTGAGTTATTACCCTCAATGCCCTCAGGGCTGCCTTACATCATCAGATCATTTCCCCAGCTTCCATTCCCCAAATATACATTTCATTCGGCACACTATTACAAAACCTGCTTGGTGTAGTCCAGCTGGTGTTAAATTCCAAGGTTGCGATTCTCCCTCTTGATTCACCTATAATCCTCAATCATCAATGTGCTTTGGCTTCATAAAGTAGAACATCCATTCTAAGCTCGTAGTGGTTGAATTGTGGGGAAGAAAATGTAAGTAATAACAATTTGAGAATCTTATTCAATTTTATTTCACCGCAGAAGGAGGCATTTGACCCAGCGTACCTGTGCCAATGCTAGCCTCAGATCTATCTGTGGCTCAGATCTTTAATCAATTTTCCATTATTTTTCTCATACTCTTAAGCTTTTGCTTCAAGAGTATATCCAATGCTCTCTTAAATGCAGTAATTGTCTCAGCTTCAAAAACCATTAATTTCCATATGCTAATAATGTTTTATGTGACACATTTCTACTAACAACCATGCATTTATTTCTCAGCCTTAATTCATTCTCGCTTGTAGCGACCATTACGAGCAACTGATGAAATGATCCTGAAACAATATTGTTATTACATCCAGCATTTCCTTAAAGTAACAACCAATGGGGGTAATTTTGACTTTGTGTGATAATGTAAAGCTAGTGATAGCTAATCAACATCTCTCCCAATTTTAATTTCTATTGACTTCAATGGAAATGAAAATCAAGAGGGATGTAAAACGGGCACCAATTCACCATCACCTATTTTACATTATTGCACAAAGTCAAAATTTCAGCCAAAGTCTTTTTTTCTCTTCTTAAGAATTATATACAAGATACAAAATAAGTGCCATCCTCCTGATAAGACATTAAACCGAGACCCCGCCTGCCCTCTCAGGTGGAAGTCTGAGATTGCTTGACACCAGTTCACAGAAGAATCGGCAAGTTCTCCCTGATGTTCTGGTCAATATTTATCTGTCAACCAACATTACAAAAAAAACATTATCTGGTCATTATCTCATTGCTGTTTGTGGGCCCTTCCTGTGTACAAATTGGCTGCCACTTTCCTGCATCTATATCCCATTGCTCTCAGTCTGCGTCTCTTTTTCAGACCAACTGCAATTACAAATTCATTTTATGTGTGACATTCTACTAATAGTTGTGCAATTCTTTTTGTCCTGTTTAAAAGTTTATTTCGATTTGTACTCACTTTTTTTTAAGTGGATGTTTACTTATTTGCTATGCCTTGTTTCTCAGCATATTTGCCCATACAATGCCCCTGGATTTTCTTCCTCTTTGAAAAACTGTTTTTTCCATATGTATAGTCCCAATTGTGATAGCCCGACCAACACCTTCAAGCTTCTTGAGTGTCAAATATTTTTCACAATGATACCCGACTTGAACGATGTCATCTCTTGGTTCTTTTCCAATCACTGAGATCACACAATGTTGCAAGAGAGTGCTATTCTCTACCAGAAGTCAGATAGGTAATTCAAATATTATAATAAGACCTGAAGCCTTTAACCTGCTTTTCAGGCATAACTGCAGGCAGGAGATCCCAATGCTCAGAACTCCCAGTGGCTGCAATGAGGTGGCCTTAGCCTCGGGGAGCAATCCTTGTGGGCCGGGAGGAGCAGGGAGTGCTTCCTCTCTGTCCCCCAAGTTCCCCACCTCAGTCCCCCAAAATCAGCTTGCCCCTCCCCGGGGTCAGAGATCCAACGCCCCTAGGGTATGGACACCACCCCCTCCAGCCTGGAACACGGCCCCTGGGTTGCGACTCAGGCATGGAGGTCAGGAATTGGACACCCCTCCCAGGGATCAATCTCATCCCCTCCAGGGGTTGGGGATCGTACACCCCTAACCCCCACCCCCACCCCCGCCAGAGTCGTAAATCAGACCCCCCTGGGGGATTGTAGCCTCTCCAGGACATTGCATCCGCTCCGGGGGTTCAAACCACTCCCGCCATGGCTGGAAACCACCCCCCATCACCATCCTGGACACAGCACTTACCTTGTCCTGTGTCCTCCTTGTCTGCGTTCCCCACACGTGTGGAAGTCAGCCTGTCAGTCAGATTGCCTTCTAGGTCGGGAACCCACCCTTCACATTGTATGCATGCTGTGGAGGTAAACGCCACAGTGTGCCAGAAAAACCAAACTTCCAGGTTTCCCGCCGTCTCCCGAGTCCAGCCTATAGTTTAAAATATACTTATCAGGGGAGATTTATCAGGTCTTACCTTGTTGCAAATGGTATCGGTAAATCAAGCTGGTTCCGTGCGAAAGCTTGAAAACCTACCCTATAATGTTCACAGTCCACTTTAGTAAAGAACCTAAGTGCAATGTTTCAAATAATATTCAAAAAAACACAATTCAAGTCTTGCAGAGTTCAAAGTTACACAATCATGAAACATATTTTCTTTTACAGAGATGATTCATCCTGATCCCCAAGGACAGTTGATTCTTTGGAAAATGGTGCCATTGTCAAGAAAAGGTATAAGGGAGGAAATGAAGGACAAGGTGGAGATAGGCAGCATTGAGATTAGAAAACTATTCAGAATTCAAAGGGTTGAACATGACAACCAATGAAGAAATTCTGGAACACCTTGTCTGCAGGTCCATCACACAAAAGGAAGATGCAGTCTTTGGCTGCAACTCAACAATATGAATAAACACACTGACCACAGGTATCCAAAGTGCTCCATCAACTTCACCCCCACATTCTACTTTGAAACAGAAAGAGTTGGAGTTCCTGAAGACCAAAAGTATTTTTGATGCATTAAAAACTAGTTTCATTGAACTGTTTAGCAACAGCACATTCTTTTGTTGATTATAAAGATTAACTGGGCACGGGTTAATAAAGCAATATTGCCCTTCCATTAATTTGCTTCCTATTACACAAGTTGGGGATGCTGCCAGTCAGTCTACCTTAGATTCCTTTCAAACCAAATGAGTGAGATAGCTAGGGCAGCCTATCAGTGGCTTTGTATTGTTAACTCCTCTCAATAGTCTTTAATAGCTGTCCTTCCTAAAAAGGTAATCAGCAGTAAAATTATCTACTAATATTTATATTTTATTATGTAAGATATATGCTTTATTTATTTTCTTTAAATTGAACATCAAATACCGAATATTATAATCTCTGCATTCATTTCTGGAAAAAGGTTCTCATTGAAAATAAAGCAGATACTCATCTATGAACATTGTAGAGGCAAAGAAAGGTGTGCATTGATATAGTGCATTATTGCATCTCCTAGAAACATCAAAAAGCACTTTGCAAACAATAAATTGAAGAACAGTGATTGTTTGTAAGCAAAATGGTTCTGTATATTACAATGGCAGACATTTAAGGAGATATTTTATAATGCGCAACAAAAATATATCGCAATGAGAAGGAAAGACTGGAAGAGACGGGATAACCATCCGTGGCTAACTAAGGAAATAAGGGAGGGTATCAAGTAGAAAACAAGGGTTTTACAATGTGGCCAAGCCTAGTGGGAGGCGAAAGGATTGGGAAATTTTTAAAAGCCAGCAAAGAACGAGTAAAAAAATGATAAAGAGAGGGAAGATAGATTATGAAAATAAACTAGCACAAAATATAAAAACAGATATTAAGAGTTTCTACAGGTACATAAAAAGGAAAAGAGTAGCTAAAGTAAATGTTGGTCACCTGGAGGATGAGACTGGGGAATTAATAATGAAGATCAGGGAAATGGCAGCGATGTTGAACAAATACTTTGTATCGGTTTTCAGAGTAGAAGACACTAAAAACATCCCAATAGTGGATAATCAAGGGGCGAAAGGGAGGGAGGAACTTAATACAATCACTATCACTAATAAAGTAGTACTCAGTAAAATAATGAGACTAAAGATGGACAAGTCCCCTGGAACTGATGACTTACATCCTAGGGTCTTAAGAGAAGTGGCTGCAGAGATAATGGATGCATTGGTTGTAATCTACCAAAATTCCCTGGATTCTGGGGCAGTCCCAGCGGATTGGAAAACCGCAAATGTAACTCCCCTATTTAAAAAAGGAGGCACACAAAAAGCAGGAAACTATAGATCAGTTAGCCTAACATCTATTGTTGGGAAAATGCTGGAGTCCATTATTAAGGGCGGAGTAGCAGGACATTTGAAAAAGCATAATTCAATCAAGCAGAATCTGCATGGTTTTATGAAAGGGAATCATGTTTGACAAATTTGCTGGAGTTCTTTGAGGAGGAAACGAGCAGTGTGGATAAGCGCATTTGATAAGGTGCCACATAAGAGGTTACTGCACAAGATAAAAGCTCACGGGATTGGGAGTAATAGATTAGCATGGATTGAGGATTGGCTAACTAACAGAAAACAGAAAGTCGGGATAAATGTGGTTCATTTTCCGGTTGGCAAACTAATGGTGTGCCGCAGGGATCGATGCTGGGTCCTCAACTATTTCCAATCTATATTAATGACTTGGATGAAGTGACTGAGTGTAATGTAGCCACGTTTGCTGATGATGCAAAGATGGGAAGGAAAGCAAGTTGTGAGGATGACACAAAAAATCTACAAAGGGATATAGACAGGCTAAGTGAGTGGGCAAAAATTTGGCAGATGGACTATAATATGGAAAAATGTGAGGTTATCCGCTTTGACAGAATTTTTTAATAGAAAAGCAAATTATAATTTAAATGGAGAAAAATTGCAAAGTGCTGCAGTACAGAGGGACCTGGGGGTCCTTGTGCATAAAACACAAAAAGTTAGTATGCAGGTACAGTAAGTAATCAGGAAGGCAACTGGAATGTTGGCCTTTATTGCAAAGGGGATAGAGTATAAAAGCAGTGAAGTACAGGCTATTGGTGAGGTTAAACCTGGAGTACTGCGTACAGTTTTGGTCTCTGTATTTAAGGAAGGATATTCTTGCATTGGAGACTGTTCAGAGAATGTTCACTAGCTTGATTCCAGAGATGAGGGGGTTTACTTATGAGAATAGGTTGAGTAGGTTGGGCCTATACACATTGGAGTTCAGAAAAATGAGTGATGATCTTATTGAAACTTAGGAAACTGAAAATGAGGGGGCTTGACAAGATGGATGCAGAGAGGATATTTCCACTTATAGGGGAAACTACAACTAGGGGACATAGAATAAGGGGCCGCCCATTTAAACCTGAGATGAGAAGAAATTTCTACTCTCAAAGGGTTGTAAATCTGGAATTCTCTGCCCCAGAGAGCTGTAGAGATTGGGTCATTGAATGTATTTAATGCAGAGATAGACAGATTTTTGAGTGACTAGGGAATAAAGGGTTATGGGAAGCAGGCAGGGAAGTGGAGCTGAGTCTATGATCTTATTGAATGGCAGAGCAGGCTTGAGGGGCCAAATGGCCTACTCCTGCTCCTTTTTCTTATGTTTTTATATATTCTTGCAGTTTGTGGACTGTTCTTGCATATTTATGGTGTCTTTCCATCTACATTGTCATTTCCTTTCCGCAAGGTTTGGCCTTGTGTCAGGTAAATCATTAAATGGCTAGATAGACTATGATTGCCTTTTCTTGTGATGTTTGTTCCTATCTTATGAGAAAAAATATTATGTAATCAGTGGATCCAGTTTAAATCATAAATTTGTTATCGTCCAAAAATCCCACGATAATTGCATCCTAACCAGTTCAGTGAAACACAGTAAGTTATATAATTTTACTGGTGCTGGTGGGTAGAAAGTAAATGGTAACACCCTGAAAATGGTGGTCAAAAGCGTAATGCCCCATTCCCAACTGCAAGTTCAGAATAGCCTACCCCAATTTGCATAGAACAAGGACTCACCAGCTGGTAAGCACTTTTTCTATGAAAATGGGGGTTCTAAGATGTACATAGAACTCCTTTACTTGTTGTCCACATGGAAGGGCTGGATACAAAAATCCATGATCCCACATCTAGCAAAAATGTCAGTAGTTGCCAAATGGAGTGGATACCCATCAGAACGAAATCCTGCCCCAATTTCCATCCCATCCCACTCTAGTCGGGCACAATTCTGTCAAAATAGTTGCAGATTTTTGGCCCTCAGTTATCGATGTTTATAATGAACGGCACAGAACGATTATTATGCTGAAAACAAATTTAACAGAAAGATGACTATTGCACCATAAACAAACAGTAATCCTGAGAGCATGTTTACGCCCTTCTCTTTTTTGGTAGATTGTAAAAGCAATCTGTGTTCTTGTAGCAGTGGTAAAGATTTGCTCTCTGTGCATAAAATAAAGATCTAATAAATTGGTTAAATTAGTATCCTGCTCTAATCGAGAGCCAGTGAACACTTATAAAAATGCAGAGAGGCCAATGTTCTTGACACCTTCAAGTGCTGTAAACACGTACCTATTTTCAAAGCCGCCCAAACAGCTGCTTTGATTAATGGTAAACTCAATAGTTCACACTCCCAGTGTTGCAAATGGACTTAACCAGTCAGGTGACATTGATCTTTATTAACACTGACAGTTTAACTACATCAGAATAAATGTATAATATATCAGAGGATCCAGCAGGTCAGTTAAGTTCCCTTTAGGTTTGCTTTTTGTTTACTGTAGTCATATTTGATGATATTTGGATCAATTCCCCCAGTTTCATTATCAATTTTTATTTTATTGTGGATTTGATACTATACCGACCCACTCAAGTCTTTACCTTTTCTGTTACTTGCTTTTTTGTTTCTTGACATGAGTGTCAGTATTTTGCACCTGATTCTTGCACAGTTCCATCTGTTCCTGCTACTGTCAGGAAAGAATACATTTTATAGTTAATTATGCATTTCCATTTGACTTCTTGATTTTATATATGATATTTTAACCTTATGATGAAGATAGGTTTTATTTTTGAGCTACAGACCAGACCTTGTTAAAGGGTTTATTTACCTGAGCTGCCCATATTGTGTTGGCAAGGAGACCACTGATCACAAATAGAAACAATAAGAAATTAAATAAGGATAGACAATTTCAGGGATGCTGATTTTAAGTGCACAGGGATTAAAATGGAGAGGTTAAATTGGAAAATGAATACATTTCTTTGTCCTCCTCTATGTTTTCAAGAATATATCGGAGAGCATGCAACTTAATTTCTATCATATAGTGCTTAAAACAACATGGGGTAATTTTGACTTTAGCCACCCGTTATACATCTCTACCAATTTTAATTTCCATTCATAGAAACATAGAAACATAGAAAATAGGTGCAGGAGTAGGCCATTCGGCCCTTCTAGCCTGAACCGCCATTCAATGAGTTCATGGCTGAACATGCAACTTCAGTACCCCATTCCTGCTTTCTCGCCATACCCCTTGATCCCCCGAGTAGTAAGGACTCCATCTAACTCCTTTTTGAATATATTTAGTAGATTGGCCTCAATAACTTTCTGTGGTAGAGAATTCCACAGGTTCACCACTCTCTGGGTGAAGAAGTTTCTCCTCATCTCGGTCCTAAATGGCTTACCCCTTATCCTTAGACTGTGACCCCTGGTTCTGGACTTCCCCAACATTGGGAACATTCTTCCTGCATCTAACCTGTCTAAACCTGTCAGAATTTTAAAAGTTTCTATGAGGTCCCCTCTCATTCTTCTGAACTCCAGTGAATACAAGCCCAGTTGATCCAGTCTTTCTTGATAGGTCAGTCCCGCCATCCCGGGAATCAGTCTGGTGAACCTTTGCTGTACTCCCTCAATAGCAAGAATGTCCTTCCTCAAGTTAAGAGACCAAAACTGTACACAATACTCCAGGTGTGGCCTCACCAAGGCCCTGTACAACTGTAGCAACACCTCCCTGCCCCTGTACTCAAATCACCTCGCTATGAAGGCCAACATGCCACTTGCTTTCTTAACCACCTGCTGTACCTGCATGCCAACGTTCAATGACTGATGTACCATGATACCCAGGTCTCATTGCACCTGCCCTTTTCCTAATCTGCCACCATTCAGGTAATAGTCTGTCTCTCTGTTTTTACCACCAAAGTGGATAACCTCACATTTATCCACATTATACTTCATCTGCCATGCATTTTCCCACTCACCTAACCTATCCAAGTCACTCTGCAGCTTCATAGCATCCTCCTCGCAGCTCACACTGTCATCCAACTTAGTGTCATCCGCAAATTTGGAGATACTACATTTAATCCCTTCGTCTAAATCATTAATGTACATTGTAAACAGCTGGGGCCCCAGCACAGAACCTTGCGGTACCCCACTAGTCACTGCCTGCCATTCTGAAAAGTACCCATTTACTCCTACTCTTTGCTTCCTGTCTGATAACCAGTTCTCAATCCATGTCAGCACACTACCCCCAATCCCATGTGCTTTAACTTTGCACATTAATCTCTTGTGTGGGACCTTGTCGAAAGCCTTCTGAAAGTCCAAATATACCACATCAACTGGTTCTCCCTTGTCCACTCTACTGGAAACATCCTCAAAAAATTCCAGAAGATTTGTCAATCATGATTTCCCTTTCACAAATCCATGCTGAATTGGACCTGTCATGTCACCTCTTTCCAAATGCACTGTTATGACATCCTTAATAATTGATTCCATCATTTTACCCACTACTGAGGTCAGGCTGACCGGTCTATAATTCTCTGTTTTCTCTCTCCCTTCTTTTTTAAAAAATGGGGTTACATTGGCTACCCTCCACTCCAAAAGGAACTGATCCAGAGTCTATGGAATGTTGGAAAATGACTGTCGATGCATCTGCTATTTCCAAGGCCACCTCCTTAAGTACTCTGGGATGCAGTCCATCAGGCCCTGGGGATTTATCGGCCTTTAATCCCATCAATTTCCCCAACACAATTTCCCGACTAATAAGGATTTCCCTCAGTTCCTCCTCCTTACTAGACCCTCTGACCCCTTTTATATCCGAAGGTTGTTTGTGTCCTCCTTAGTGAATACCGAACCAAAGTACTTGTTCAATTGGTCTGCCATTTCTTTGTTCCCCGTTATGACTTCCCCTGATTCTGACTGCAGGGGACCTACGTTTGTCTTTACTAATCTTTTTCTCTTTACATATCGATAGAAACTTTTGCAATCCGTCTTAATGTTCCCTGCAAGCTTCTTCTCGTACTCCATTTTCCCTGCCCTAATCAAACCCTTTGTCCTCCTCTACTGAGTTCTAAATTTCTCCCAGTCCCCGGGCTCGCTGCTATTTCTAGACAATTTGTATGCCAAATCACAGCGAGATGTATAACGGGAGGCTGATCTGATATCACCTGTTTTACAACATGGTCCAAACTCAACATTACTGACCATACATCTAAAGCTAACATATTTTTTAAAGGTTTCGGTAAACTTGTAAAGAATGACATTTTTAAAAAATGTGTGAAAGACAATCAGGGAAGAAAAAAATATTAATCAATTTTAGCGAACATAGGAAATAAAGACACAATTTGAATCACAGGAAAAGAATTAAAGAACAATTATATCTCCTTCAGAATGATGTTAGTGAGAACTGTAAACAATATGGTAGAAATTTTAATTGCTCTTTCCTGAATTGGCACTACAACTAGAAACAACAGTTAGGTCAATTTGGCCACGTGTGGTGTGTGTCTGTATAAGCAGGAAGCTAGAATTGAGAAATCAGTTTCCAGTCGGCTCCAAAATGCAACCATTTCCTTACATCACAACATTTTCCTCGCTTGCTTCCAGCATGCTAATTTTATAATTGAACTGGAGATGTTTTCCAAATTGTGCACTGCAGATGCAGATATTCATCTTCACTGTGAACTAAAAGTTTAATCAAGGTGTCATATTATTTTGTTGTGGCCAACATTCATCTCTCAACCAAAACCATCAAAATAGATTAATTGGTTTTTCATATTATTGTTCATGGCGGGGCCTTCGTGTGTACAGATTGCATGCTGCATTTCTCAACAACATAACAATGACTGCACCTCAAAAGTAATTAATTGGCTGTCTTGGGGCATCCTGAAGATTGAAAGGCGCCAAATAAATGCAAGTTATTCTTTCTTCCTTTTACAATATTACTTTAAATGTACAATAGTGGGGTGTCCTTTGCAAATTTGAATTAGAATTATAAAATGCTACAACACTGAAGCAGGTTATTTGCCCAACTAAGTCTGTCCATCTTGTTTAATTGGCTTCTAATAATTCTCCATACCCATCAACAACAATGACCACTTGCATTTATATAGCGCCTTTAATGTAATAAAACATCCAAGGCATTTCACAGAAGCGTAACCAGACAGAAATTGACAATGAGTCAAAGAAAGAGACATTAGGGCAGGTGACCGAATGCTAGGTCAAACAGGTAGGTTTTAAGAAGTGTCTTAAAGGAGGAGAAAGGTGGAGGTGGACAGGCAGAAAACTTTAAGGAGGGAATTCTAGAGCTTCGGGTCTAGATAGCTGAAGGCCAATGGTGGGTTAATTTGGAGAAAAGCAGGGAGTAGGGTGAGAAAATGAACGGCCGAGTAGATTAAAAACAGAAAATGCTGGAAATACCCAGCAGGTCAGGCAGCATCAGTGGAGAGAGAAACAGAGTTACAGACCTGAAACATTAACTCTGTTTCTCTCTCCACAGATGCTTCCTGCCTGCTGAGTATTTCCAGCATTTTCTGTTTTTATTTCAGATTCCAGCATCCACCTTGTGGCAGAATAGATTATGTACTCTTTATGCAAGTGGCATATTTGAATTTCATAATGTATCCAAATTACCAACATTACAGAGCTCAAATACTTTGTGGTAAATCTGAAAAGGGAACGTTTTGCTGATATCAAGCCTAAGAAAGGGAAAATGAAATGGGTGATAGTGGGGTAAGATCTGGGAGACTCATGTGAATGGGAACAAATAAATTAGGAGCTGTAGTGATCATACTGTATGTCTGGTAGAAAATTAAATTGGTCTTTTGTCAATCCTACCCAATTGAAGCAACGGCAGGGATACTTTATATGGAAGACTGAGTCCTTTTAATCATACTAGCCTGAGATCTTGCTGCAACACGGCAAGGACAATGGGCCTGAAATTCCGATTGAGGTCTTCCCGTGGGCAAACGACTGAAAAAGTTAAAAAAGATGCGCACCTACTTGTTCCTGCTGTGCCCGCACGAACTTTCGATCCTGAGCCCTTCACTCCTACGCATCGGAGCGCGTGCACGTTGGGACGTCCGTATGCTGGAGCTGGAGTCACATGGCTCTGGGCAGCCAATCAAGGTACAGTATTTTCTCATTCATAATAATGGGAACTCTGTAAAAGTTCCCATTATTATGAATGAGAACCCCCCCCCCCAAACACATAAAACTCTAATAAAAAAATAGAAAAATACACTACATATTTAAGATTCATAAATTAAAGTTCTTGTATAAAAAAATATTTTCCCGACTTTTTTAAAAGTTTTTTTAATTATGCCTTAAAATAAACTTACCATTGTGGGGAGGGTTTTTAACAATAAAATGTGTTTTTGTAACTTTATTTTAAAATGTTTTTGTGTATTTTTAAACACTTGCACCTCTAAAAGTATCTTGCTGGGCAAGATATGCGTAAATATCGGAAATCTTGCCCTGCAAGTGTCCTCGCTCCCGATATGTGCGAGATCTGTCAAGCCAGAAACTTGACAGATCGGAAAAGCCTGTTTTCAGCGCATGCGCATTGGGCGCTGAAAACAGCTTTTCCGATGCCTTCCCGGGTCCATAGAAACTTCATATGGACCCGGGATATCGGAATTTCAGCACCATCGTTTATTTTCTGCTGGACACTGAAACTCTTTTTGGAGTTCACCTGCAAAAACATAAAACATTAAACGGTGCCACCCGACCTGGGTGACACTCCAGACATTTACAAGGCCCTTTTTTTTTTCCCCCTTTTTTTTTGTGTTTTTCTTTTTTTGGTTTTTTTTTTTGGGCACTAAAATCACAATTTTCCCCAGTGCCCCCTATAAAAGGGAAGGGGGACACTAAAAGCACCGGCAATTAAAACAAATTAAACTTAAAAACGTAAAATCAAATTAAAATTTGGTTGCCGGGCGTGATGATGCACTCCAGTCCCTCCGGTGCCCACCTCTCGCGGAAGGCCGCGAGCGTACCGGTGGACACCGCGTGCTCCATCTCCAAGGACACCCTGGACCGGATGTAAGAGCGGAAGAGAGGCAGGCAGTCAGGTTGAACGACCCCCTCGACCGCCCGCTGCCTGGACCGGCTGATGGCACCCTTGGCCATGCCCAGGAGCAGTCCTACGAGGAGGCCTTCGGACCTACCCGCTCCCCTCCGCACAGGGTGCCCAAAGATCAGGAGAGTGGGACTGAAGTGCAGCCAGAATTTCAGGAGCAGCTCCTTCAAATAATAAAACAGGGGCTGCAACCTTGTGCATTCCATAAAAACATGGAACACGGACTCTTCCAGACCGCAGAAATTGCAGGCGGCCTGGGAGTCCGTGAACCGGCTTAAAAATTTGTTGCACGGCACTGCTCCGTGCACCACCCTCCAGGCCAAGTCCCCGATGAATAGTGGGAGGACCCCTGCGTAGAGTGCCCTCCATCGGGGACCCCCGCCTCCTCCGGACGGCAAGATGGTACGCCATGGCGTGTCCGGACGGCCGGCGAGGATGGCAAAGTTGAGGGTGTGCAGGAGCAGCCCGCCTGCTGGACACTGAACTCCGCCAATGTATTCAGACAGCTGGGTTGTAATTTCTCAATGCGCTGGAAGTGGGAGTGCGGGTTTCGATAATGTGTGGGAAACCTGAACGTGCAGCACGTCAGCCAGTGACTTTTTAGCTCAGACACTTCATTATAATTTTACTTCCTAGTTTCCCAACCAATCAGCGGCTGTGGGCGTGATGTGGACCCACATGACGTGTTCTGAATTCCAGTCCTTAAAGGGACACTCCAAACATGCAAATTGTGTTTGGAGTTGGAAAGTTAAGAAAAGCAAGTGGCAGAATGGATTCCACATGGGCAAAGGCTGCACCTCATTTCAGTGATGCCTCCCTGCATGTGCTGCTGTGGGCTGTGAGGAGTCAGAGAGAGATGCACTTCCCTGCCAACGGGAGGAAGAAGCCTGCAGCAGAGACAAAGAAGGCATGGTTGGAGATAGCAGAAGAAGTCAGCAGCAAGAGCATGGTGCCACACTCCTGGATTCAATGCAAAAAGCACTTTAATAACCTAAGCAGGTCAGGAAATTTGAGTACAGTGGCACATACACACACATTCTGCTGTGCTCATCACTCTACCCCCTCACTTTGCCTTGTCAAGTACATAATTCCTCACATCAACTTAGCTTGCAGATGCACCCATTCTTTTCTGTCTACGCAGTTCCTCACAAAGCCATCTATCCATCCACCACTTCCACTCACCCTAATCCTTATGTAATGTCATGACTCTTCCTTAAGGTCACCCTCACCAAATGCACTCCATCCATCAGATGAACACATGTCATTACATTCATTCGTACATCTCTTCTTGATGGAGAAGCGAGCATAGAACACCAGGGTGAGGAAGAGAACTGGAGCGGGCCTTCCAAACATCTTGCAACTAACAAGCGCAGAGGAGGAGGCACTTGAGGTCAGTGGAGTTTTGGTGTCCTGGCCGTTGGAGATTGGGAGATGGGGACCTTTCAGCTACCTGGTGACATAATTAAATAAAAGCCACCTACATGTCATATGGCACTCAGTCATGTTGACTTGATTTCAACAGCAAGTGAAATATGATCATATTCATACTAACTTACCAGAACAAATTCATTTATTTTATCTCCGACAGGGCGGGCCTTCACATGTGGAGAAGTCGGTGGAGATTGCTGAGGACAATTCCTCAGAGGAGCTGAGTCCTTCTGAGGGTGCACCATCACAGGACTCATGCAGAGCATGCACCAGCTCAGATACTCGCACTTCCGTGGGACCAAATAGGCATATAGTTAGTTTTTCATCTGGTGAGTCACACATCACAAATGAGCAAGAGCAGCTGGTAGAGAACGGGCACAGCCCTCTCTCCAAATTCTGTTGAACTGGACACAAATGCTGTACCTCATGGGCTGTCACTGAAGAGGAGAATCATTGATCACCAGCATACAATGTACGATGCATGTAGAGGCCTTCAAAGTGAAATCACAACGATTGCAGAACGATTGGACGAGTCTTTCTCAAACATGAGAGACCTGATGTTATAGGCCAGAGATGATGGTTTCTTCCATAGATAAAGTAGCTAGCACCATGGACCCTCATACACTACAATCAAATGAGCTCATGCACGCCTTCAACACCGCCATCCAGACACTGGATGCCAACATGTCTGCCACCTTAAATAGACTGACAGATACCTTAGCCTACACCTTACAGGGCTGCACTGATCTGCACCAAAGAGTTCTGCAGCACAGTACTGGCAGTGAAGTGTGGCTGGACCATGAGAGTGATGATGGTGAAAGGGGACATGGAAATGAAGGCTCCACTCAAAGTGCTTCCACTTCTCACCCGCAGCCCATCTCTCAGTCAGTAGCCCACATGCTGCCTCATCTCCCGGTGACTGAGTCTGCCCCTGTACAGGTGCAAGTGGAGCAGTCTTTGCGGGCCATCATGGGCTCCTAAACCCAGAAGAGCATCTCAACAGTTCGAGCAGGGATCTGAGTAGTCTGCTTCTACCTCTGCTGAAGCCACGCAGATTGCACCACATAGGAGTAGCAGAAAAAGGAAAAGTAAGACTGTGTAGCTACACAAGGGTCTGAAAAAGTGTTGTTTTGATGAGTTTTAGTTCTTTATTTATCTCACATAAATGTTATTCTTTTTCACCACGCTCCCATCTTGTCCATTCTTGGGTGCAGGGTGGTAAGTGTCCTTCTAACTTGTTCAATGATGAATGTGAGGTCATGAATTGATGGGGATCAATGTGGGGATGTTGAAGGGGTGTTTGGTTGGTTGCAGGACTGCTTTGTGTCAGTGGCACAGAGTGGGGGGGCGCGGGGGGTGGAAGAATGAACATTGCATTTTCTGGTAACATGGCTGCACTGGTGCAACCTAAGTGAACCTTGCATTAATAAGGGCATCCCTGGCATGCAATGTGAGCAGTTGGGAGGGTGGGGTCATTGCCCTCATCACTGTCCTTCTCTTCTTCTTTCTCCTCCCCATCTGAAACATCCAAGGAGAATCTGAGTTCTTTGCCTTGTTCCTCCTGCTGTTGCTCATTGTTGTGTTGAGCACAGCAACCCACGACCATTCTGGAGACCCTGGTTGGAGCATACTGAAGGACACCTCCAGTTTTGTCCAGGCACCTGAAGCGCATGTTCAGCATGCCAAAGGTCTGTTCAATCACACATCTGGTGGTGATATGACATTAATTGTAGTGCTATTGGGCGTCAGTGGTCGGGTATCTGATAGGTATTATAAGTCAAGTTTTCAATTGGTATCCCTTGTCGCTTAATCCATAAATATAAACACAATACTCGAGTAGGTCTAATGCATGCATTCCCAGCTCAGCGCACCCCTTAAGTCTGCTTTGGGGTGCGAAGAGATCAGGGACTGGCACTGGATGAAAGCATCATCACAGCTGCCTGGGAATCTTGTGCACATCTGCATAAGAATCTTTTTGTGGTTCCACATCAGCTTCACATTAATGGAGTGGAAGCCCTTGCTGTTGACGAATTCTCTTGGTTATTCTGCGGGTGTTCAGATTGCCATGTGTGTGCAATCAATGGTGCCCTGTGCCTGTGGGAAGCTAGCCAGAGCCACAAAGCCGAGCGTTTGCTCATTCTGACTGGCATCCTTGGTGGCAAAGTTGAAATAATTGCTGACCCTGGCAAACAATCCATCAGTCACCTGTCTTATGCATTTGTGGGCAGCCAACTGGGAGTTCCTGCATATGTCTGTGGTGGAGCCCGGGAACGATCCAGAGGCAAAAAAGTTGAGGATGGTGGTGACTTTGACAGCCATTGGTATCACGTGGCCATCAGGTCCAGCTGGCAGAAGATTGTCTGCCATCATCTGCTGCAACACTGGTGGTTAGACATATCAAGGAAATTAAGCCTCTGCCTGTAGACCCTGTTTTGTGGGTAGTGCCTTCTGTAAGCTGCACTTCTCTGCTCTGCCTCTCTGCTGTGTAGCTACAGATCTGTGAGCAGCAGACTGCTGCGGGTGTTGTTGCTGGTCATCTTGGTCCTCATCTAGCATGGAGGCCCCGACCTGCGAGGGAACATCAGCGGCAGGTCGGGGCCATAAAAGGAGCAGTGAGCGGCGGCCATGGGCAGCGTGGAGGCCTCAACCTGCAAGGGAACATCAGCGGCAGGTCGGGGCCATAAAAGGAGCAGCGAGTGGCAGCCATGGGCAGCGTGGAGGCAGGCCACTTCAAGGCACAGCGCGAGCTGGTGCAGGAGGGTGACGGCTGTGAAGAGTGACATCATCAACACCCAGGTCGGTGATTGGAGCGTGGGCAGATACAGCAGGAGCAGCAAGGTCGGGGCGAAGGAGCAGCGAGAGACTGTGGAGGGGCCCAGGGGATGCACGGACCAACCCACACTGCGATACATGTGCGCACAAGGTCCGTGCAGCAGAGCTGGTCTCCAGTTGTCTTGGGTAATCCTTGCCACTGGACCAAGACCTAGTTCTGTCAAGCCCGTGTGGTGGCTGGTGTGCCTCGGCCAGTGCACGTCAAAAAAATCCATGCACAGGCATCTTCCACCCTTCAGGATGTAGTTCAGGTCCTTCATTGAAACACCTGTGAACTCGTCCTTTTTTTGGTGTGGAAGCAAGTCATCCTCGTTTCGAGGGACCGCCTATGATGAGGATGATGACATCCAAAGTGTAGGCAGTAACCTCTCAGAAAAAGTACTGTGAAGAAACTTTTTCCCATTTGCAGATAAGAAAGTGGCTGTGAGTATTGCGTATTTATTGGCATCTTTACCTGAGATTGCTTTAGCCCCCTCAATTGCCGTTGTGTACTTGTTTTGGTTTCACTGGCGTAGAACTGAAAACAATATGTCAATATCACTCCAATTGAGCGATTCGCATATGGAAATTGACAACCCACCTCTTCTGGGGCTTACCATGCTTATTAACATAGATAAAATCAAACTGTGATTGCTTTTATCCATACCCCTCAGCAAAGATGAAGTTTAAAATTAAACAACAGAAAATTGTCGGCAATGTGCCCATGGTTTCCGAACATGTACAGCCGTTGGTGAGGCACCCGTGGTACTCTTACAGTTATTAACTTGGCACTACTGCATTCAGTTCTCATTATCCAGCCCATAAAAAAAATACATTTGTATCATGAATTGCACAGAAATGAACATAATGGGCCGGATTTTTGGCTTTCGGAGTTTTTCGGCGAAAATGGTACCGATACATGAAAATTACAGTTTTCGATGCACTACCATTTTTAGACTGAATTTTTGACTTTTACATCTGCACCAGGGGAGCATTGGTAAGGGAGGCATTGCACAAACATTCGCGGGTTTTGGCAACTTTAGTCCGGGGCCGGGAGCACTGCGAGAGGGGCCTTGGGAGGGGAAAAAAAATTCCCCAAAACATTCCAAAAACATTTACAAGACCCTTACCTAAGTAATCGCTGCAAAAAAATTAAACAGTAAAAATTTTAACTTACATTTTTTGCAGGTTTTCATACTTATCGCTGCTGGCAGGACTGCACCAGCACATTTGACCTGTCGTTATTCTGGGCATGGTATACGGGTCGGGAGAGTGCTGAAACTCAGACGCAAATGCAATCTGAATCATTGCACGTGGCGCACTTCTCCCCAGCGGTACTTGGAAGCGCGGCCACAAACAGGTACCCGAGGATCCCACCTGGGCTTTGCGATCGGGTTTTTGCCACAGAGAGTGAAATCGTGGCAAAAACCCGATTGCAAATCTTTCGAAAATCTGGCCCTTAGTCTGACTCCAAATTTAAGTGGATGAGCCGTGAGGAACGATGAGAAAAGTTTAAGGTTTACCAGTCTAGCAAGAAGGTTATGGATGATCTTATCATTGACGCATTCAAGGGGATGCTTGAGGCGTACATGAAGGAAAGGGTAGGGTGCTATGGAGAAAGAGTAGGAAGAAGTAATTACAATGGTAGGAAGCTCTTGTGAAGTATAAATACTGGCAGAGGCCAGTTGGTCTGTCCCTGTGCTATTCAATGTAGTATGTAAAAAAATAATTAAATGGCATAGATAAAGTAAACCCAGATTATGACTTTAAAGTATGCTGGAGAACACAAATGAAGATTGGTGGAAAGTAAACATGGAACAATGACCAAGAGAAACCACTTTACTTATAAAGTGATAAATGAAACAGTCTATCAAGCAAGGCAATACTGGCAAAAGCTTGGGGGTTAGTCAACGTACAATTAAATGGAATGGTTAATAAAAAGATAAGTTTTGAAGGGTTGAATGTACTTTCCTCATCACTGACACACTTCTTAACTGGCATTTAGACCTATTTCCTCTAAATTTGCAATGAAATGAAACCAGGACAACATGTTACAAATGATATGTGAACTCTTGTACCCCTATTGCAGATCAATATCCTGTCTGTAATGCACAGCACTTGGATTACATGAGCTGAGGCAACATTTATGCATCTGCTTACCTTCTTTGGTGCCAATGCGAAATTTCCAAGCAAGTAATTATCCTTACTGCTAAAGCAGTTCACAGTGCTATTAGATCATAGTTGATGGTTGTGTTAATTAGAAAAGCATTGCAAGCTGAGCAGAACATTTTATCACCTGAATGCACCCATTGATCAGCCTGGCACTTCTTGGCTTTCAATATGTAACGTTGATGAATTCACAAAAATCTGCTTTCATGTTGTTCCCCTTGTCATGTATGTAACCATCATTTAACTGTAACCTTCATAACAACACTGCATACTGTATACACCTAAGAAATGCACATCTTGACCCCAGTGGGTGAACTTGTGGGAGACACTCCTCACCTGGTCATCCAGGTATATAAAGGGAGGTCCCACGCAGGGTTAGAACTTTTTGGTCCTGTGAATAAAGGGTCAGGTCACAGAGTGACCTTGTCTGCAGAATGTGCCTCGTGTGAATTTATAGTAGTGTGTAAGGACATTACAATTGGCGACGAGAAATGGGAATCAACGACTCACGAGAATGGCCACCGGTAGCACAGAGGAACGGTACTGTGTTGGTGAGGACTGGGACGATTTCATTGAGAGGTTCCAGCAGAGCTTTGTCACGAAGGACTCGCTGGGAGATGAAGCGGCAGACAAGCGAAGGACGCATCTACTGACCAGCTGTGGACCTAAGACGTACGCGCTGATGAAAGACCTGCTTGCACCCGAGAAGCCAGCGGACAAAACCTTTGAAGAGCTCAACAAACTGATCGGTGAGCACCTCAAATCAGCGAGCAGTATATACATGGCCTGACATCGATTCTATACACACTGACGTCGGGAAAGACAGAGCATACCGGACTTCGTTGCAGACCTTCGGCGCTTGGCCAGCCTCTGTAAGTTCACAGACGCCTACAGGGGGTAGATGTGAAGGGATTTCTTTATTGAGGGCATTGGTCATGCCGGGATTTTCAGAAAGCTAATTGAGACCAAGGACTTGACCTTGAAAGCGGCGGCGTTGATGGCTAAGATCTTCATGGTGGGGGAGGAGGAAACCAAGATAATATACGTAGGCAACTCTGCTTCCAACATGGCAATGGATCAGGGAGTTAACATTGTAAACGCAACTCAGAACCCCACAGGCAGGCAAGGGCAATTCGACACCACCCAGGCAGCAACAGACTCTAGAGTGGGTCCTCAACAGAGACAATGGCAGGTTGAATGGATATTTACGCCATCACGATGGATAATGCGTCCTGGGATGGGGCCATTGACACTCATTAACAGAGTGCTCAAGAGTAATCAAAGAAACAACCAGAGAGGAATGCCTGGTAGCAGTCCTTTTGTTCACAACGATCTCAGCTCATGCTGGAGGTGAGGGGGCAGACATGCTGCAAAAACCTGTAGGTTTCAACAATTTATCTGTAGAAATTGTAACTTCAGAGGACATTTAGCTAGAATGTGCAGGAAGCCCGCAGCGAGGCTAATTTACGAGGCAGATGAACCAGAAGAGGGGTCTGCAAGGCAGGTTGATGCTTGGGACAAAGCAATGGACGTTGAAGTTCAGCAGGTTCATGTGGCAAACATCCACAGCTCATATACCAAAACGCCACCTATGATGATGAAAGTCCTATTAAACGGCATCCCGGTACGCATGGAGCTGGACACAGGGGCCAGCCAGTCTTGTATGAGTGACCAACAATTCGAGAAACTATGGCCACTCAGAGCTAGCAGACCCAAACTAGAACGCATTGACACGCAACTACGGATGTACACCAAAGTGCTTGGCAGTGCACTATTGGTGGTCACACATAATGGATCAGAGAACCGGCTGTCCCTCTGGATTGTCCAGGGAAATGGTCCCGCGCTTTTGGGGAGGAGCTGGCTAGCCAAGATGAACTGGAAATGGGGGGATGTGCACGCAATTTCATCTGTGGAGCGAAGTTCATGCTCACATATCCTACAGAAATTTGAGTCACTATTTCAACCTGGTGTCGGGACTTTCAAAGGTACCAAAGTAGTGATACGTATCACCCCAGACGCCAGACCACAAAGCCAGAGCTGTGCCGTATGTGATGCGGGAGAAAATTGAGAGTGAGTTGGAATGGTTGCTAAGAGAGGGCATAATTTCATCCGTTAAATTCAGCGACTGGGCAAGCCCCATCGTCCCTGTCCTAAAAACGGATGGCTCGGTCAGGATCTGTGGCGACCACAAGGATACTATCAACCGAGTGTCACGACAAGACCAATACCCGCTTCTGAGAGCGGAGGGTCTTTTTGCCACGCTGGTAGGCGGCAAGCTGTTCAGCAAGTTGGACCTCACTTCGGCCTACATGACCCAGGAACTGGCCAAAGAATCCAAGCTACTGACCTCCATCACCACGCACAAGGGGCTGTTTGTCTACAACGGGTGTCCATTTGGCATTCGATCAGCGGCCGCTATCTTTCAAAGGAACATGGAAAGCCTGCTCAAATCCATCCCTGGAACAATCGTATTTCAGAACGACATCCTTATCACAGGTCAAGACACCGAGGAACACCTCCACAACCTGGAGGAGGTGCTACGTCGACTGGACCGGGTAGGCCTGCGACTAAAGAAGTCCAAGTGTGTGTTTTTGGCCCCAGAGGTTCAGTTTTGGGCAGGAGGGTTGCCACAGACGGGATCCGGCCTACCGAATCCAAAACGGAGGCGATTCGTCATGCGCCCAGGCCCGGCAACACATCGGAGTTGCGTTCATTTCTGGGACTCTTGAACTATTTCGGTAACTTTCTGCCAAACTTAAGCACATTGTTGGAGCCGCTACACGTGCTCCTGCGTAAGGGTTGCGATTGGTTTTGGGGAGACTGTCAAGAACGGGCTTTAAATCTGGCGCGGAACCTGCTTTGTTCTAATAAGTGTTGACTCTGTACAACCCCTGTAAGAAATTGGTTTTGACATGTGATGCATCATCCTATGGGGTTGGGTGCGTGTTGCAGCAGAGTAATGATAAGGGCCAACTCCAACCTGTGGCTTATGCCTCCAGGTCGCTCTCCCAAGCAGAACGGGTATATGGGATGGTTGAAAAGGAAGCACTCGCATGTGTCTACGGGGTGAAAAAGATGCATCAGTACCTTTTTGGCAGAAGGTTCGAGTTAGAAACGGACCACAAGCCATTAACATCCCTGTTGTCAGACAGCAAAGCTGTCAATTTCAATGCGTCAGCTCGCATACAGCGATGGGCTCTCACGCTGGCTGCGTATGACTACTTCATACGGCACCGGCCAGGCACCAAAA
Organism: Pristiophorus japonicus; assembly: GCF_044704955.1. Taxonomy (NCBI): domain Eukaryota; kingdom Metazoa; phylum Chordata; class Chondrichthyes; family Pristiophoridae; genus Pristiophorus; species Pristiophorus japonicus. Next base: position 78,319,105 of record NC_091986.1, on the reverse strand, counting down.
ATTGCTCTGACATGCTCAGCAGGCTCCCACTGGCCACCACCGAGGGGGCAGCGGAGCAAAGCGCTGAGATGGTCATGGCTGTCGATGCCTTTGACAGCACAGGCTCCCCCATCACAGCCCGTCAGATCAAAATCTGGACCAACAGAGATCCCCTCCTATCTTTGATTAAGAAATGTGTCCTGATTGGGGATTGGGCGTCCGCACACGTGGCATGCCCTGAGGAGGTCAGACTGTTCCACAGACGGATGGATGAGCTCTCCATCCAAGCCGACTGCTTACTATGGGGCAGCCGGGTAGCCATGCCCCAGAAGGGAAGGGAAGCATTCATCAGGGAACTCCACAGTGAACACTCAGGCATCGTGCTAATGAAGGCCATTGCCAAGTCACATGTATGGTGGCTGGGAATTGACTCAGACCTGGGACACTGTGTTCGCAGGTGCACGATGTGTGCCCAGCTGGGCAATGCCCCCAGGGAGGCCCCACTCAGCCCGTGGCCCTGGCCCACCAGGCCACGGTCACGTATTCATGTAGACTACGCGGGCCCGTTCATGGGAAAAATGTTCCTCATTGTTGTTGATGCGTACTCGAAATGGATCGAGTGCATCATTTTGAATTCGTGCACGACATCCACCACTGTGGAGAGTCTGCGTGCAGTCTTTGTGACCCACGGCTTGCCGGACATCCTTGTTGGCGACAACGGCCCGTGTTTCACTAGGTATGAATTCCGGGAGTTCATGTCGGGTAATGGCATCAAACATGTCAGGATGGCACCGTTCAAGCCGGCTTTCAATGGCCAGGTGGAACGTGCGGTCCAAATCATAAAACAGGGTATGCTCCGGATTCAAGGACCCTCCCTTCAATGCCGCCTATCGTGCCTTCTGCTGGCCTATAGGTCCCGACCGCATTCGCTCACGGGAGTCCCGCCCGCGGAACTACTCATGAACCGTACACTTAAAACTTGGCTGTCCCTCATTCATCCTGTCCTGTCAGACATTGTTGAGGGCAAGCGCCAGTCCCAAAATGAGTGCCATGACCGTAACTCAAAGGGGAGATGTATAGAAATCGATGACCCTGTATTTGTTCTTAATCATGCTTTGGGGCCCAAGTGGCTTGAGGGTACTGTAATTGGCAAAGAGGGGAATAGGGTCATAGAGGCCAGACCTAACAATGGACAGATATGCCGCAAGCATCTGGACCAAGTAAAAAAAAGTTTCCGCATGGACACTGAGGAACCTGAGGAAGATCATGAGATGTTGCTCACACCACCGCCATTGAATGAGCAACAAGAACATTCAGCAGTATGCACAGTCCCTGCGGCCAGCCCAGACAAGCCGGAATCACCACAGATGACAGAGACGCATGCCAAGGCTCAACAACCAGAGCCCCAACTGCGGCGCTCCATGAGAGAGCATCGACCGCCTGAAAGACTTAATCTTTGACCCCATAAGATGTTGGGAGGGGGGGGGGGGGGAGGTGATGTCATGTATGTAACCTTCATGTAACTGTAACCTTCATAACAACACTGCATACTGTATACACCTAAGAAATGCACACCTTGACCACAGGGGATGAACTTGTGGGAGACACTCCTCACCTGTTCATCGAGGTATATAAAGGGAGGTCCCACGTAGGGTCAGCACTTCTTGGTCCTGTGAATAAAGATCCAGGTCACAGAGTGACCTTGTCTGCAGAATGTGCCTCGTGTGAATTTATAGTAGTGTGTAAGGACATTACACCCCTAACCTGCTAGACTTTAATTGACAAGTTTCTTGTGTAGTTTTTCATTACAAGTTTTTAAGCATGGAGCTTGTTTCTTGGTTCAGGCTCACAACCTTTATAAGGTGGAACCTACAAAGCAAACAAACTAATTGATTGAAGAACCCTCTTCAGTTTTCTACTTACTATTGCTAGATGTCGAATACAGATTGTTGGGATGTGCTAGACAGCTGATTCAGGGATTAATATTTTGCCCAATTGACTGTCTCTTCTGCACACAAAAATGCAAAACCTACAAGGAACTTCAGAAACATCTTTCACTTTGGTTATTATTTTGTGCAATATATTAGATATGTTTTTCTTTGCAAAGCTGTGTATATCCTGATGATGATACCTTTTCTTGATTTCTGCATGCTCTCGGTGATGAGACGTGAGGTGCTCAGCGCCCTCCCGGATGCACTTCCTCCACTTAGGGCAGTCTTTGGCCACGAACTCCCAGGTGTCGGTGGGGATGTTGCACTTTATAAGGGAGGCTTTGAGGATGTCCTTGAAACGTTTCCTCTGCCCACCTTTGGCTCGTTTTCCGTGAAGGAGTTCCGAATAGAGCGCTTGCTTTGGGAGTCTCGTGTCAGGCATGCGAACAATGTGGCCTGCCCAGTGGAGCTGATCATGTGTGGTCAATGCTTCAGTGCTGGGGATGTTGGCCTGGTCGAGGATGCTAATGTTGGTGCATCTGTCCTCCCAGGGGATTTGCAGGATCTTGCAGAGATATCATTGGTGGTATTTCTCCAGCGGCTTGAGGTGTCTACCGTACATGGTCCATGTCTCTGAGCCATACAGGAGGGAGGATATCAAGCGCAGGCAGCGGAAAGAGCATGCGGCAAACCAGTCCCAGCCACCCTTTCCCTCAATGACTGTCTGTCCCACTTGTGACAGGGACTGTGTTTCTTATATTGGACTGTTCAGTCACCTAAGAACTCATTTTTAGAGTGGAAGCAATCTTCCTCAATTCCGAGGGACTGCCTATGACGATGGTGATTGAAGTAGGAATTGGGCCTGCTTTAGCCAACAGCCTGCATTAGTAGTTTTAAAATTAGCCATGGCAACACACGACACTAGGTCTATGTTAAAACTTAGGTTAGGTGAGGTGTTGAATAACAGGAAGGCCAGGCTGAATAACAGGAAGCCTGGGCTGTTGCTTCTTAACAGAAAGTGTAAAGTCCCTAATTTATCCAAACTGTATGATTTGACCAATGACTGTATCTTTGACCGAAAAATGTCATGGAGATGGACAATGAATGTACACACCTACTTGATTTCTGTCTAACTCACCTCAATGAATTTTTTTAGGTCGGATTTTAGAGCTCAGTGAATTGCTGATAAGAGATATCCATATCTTCCTTGCAAGTAAATAAATGACTCTGACTTTTCACAGACTTCTCGTGGTGTATTTATTATTATACCACATCAACGATGATGATGATGAAACCTGAACTGATTTAGTTTTCACTGGAAAGAAATATTGAGGAATAGGTTTCTGAGACATTGATAACAATTCTGGAAAAAGACCTCCCTCTCCCGCCCCAGGCTTCCCCTTCCACTATCTCTCTCTCCCTCCCCCTTTCCTTCCCCCTCCTTCTCCTCTCTCTCTGCTGCCCTGGGCTTCCCCCTCTCTCTCTCCCTCCCTCTCCTCCTCCCCCTCCCGCACCTCCTTCCCCTCCCCCTCTCCTGCCCCATGTTCCCCCTCCCCCCCCACCCGCTCTCAAACCACTCCGCCTGACTGCCAGAGACTGTTCCAATGATCTTTAGAACCTCTCAATGTACAACCTAGTAGACTAAAAATACTCAGCTGAACCTAATGGACTAAAAGTATGGCAAGGGAGAACTTAAACATTGATTGACGTGGCTGCAGTAACCTTTCTCCTGCCTAACAGTTTTTCTGCTGTGCATATTGTGTAACCTGTACCATATATCAACATGCTCAACCATTCCAGGAATCCAGATTATTGATTTTTCTACAGGCAACTGTGCAGAAAACCTGCTGCAAACAATTTCCATCACTTAATCATAGAGGAAGAAAAAAACACTGAACCAATCCATTGTATCATTTAAATTAAAAAAACATGTTCAATTCGTCACTTTCTACCTAGAACACTGAGTTTTGTTTCTTTTGCATCTGCTGTATTGCTAAGTCTGACACAACATCACCTGATTTTTGTACCAAACCTGTTCTGTGATAATAAATCAAGAATTATCGAAGTCAGTGCAAAAGTTGCATGCAAATTTCCAAATAGTTTGGACTGTACTGCTCCATGTAGTCAAAATTCATCTTTTGACCTGAGCACAGGGTTCAATGAGTGCCAGTAATTTTTTTAACAAGATATTTCACCAACCTTATTTAGGCTTGCTTGCCCATCAGTGCCTTTGATTTATCTACATTACAATAGTGACTTCACTTCAAAAGTGTTTAATTGCCTGTAAAGCACTTTGGGACATCCTGGAGTTGTGAAATACGCTATATCAATAGAAGTTCTTTCTTTTTTAGTTTTTTGACTGATATTCAATGACTTCAGTACCTTTATACCCAATACAATTGTTTTTCTAATTATTTAAATATATGTAACTATATGCTACTGTCCATCAAAAATGGCTGGTGAGCTGAACGATGTAATTGTGTCAATGTATCATCCTAAAATACAAGGATATTAATGGGTCTCTGATATAAATTTAGTGTCTGCCTCAGTATTATCTTGGGTACAGGGCTGCTGACCACTCCTGTAAGCATGACCTTGATATTTACTGAGACATGATTTCAGAGTGGAAGGAAGAACAGTTTTCCTTAACACCCAGGGCACGTTTCAATTTGTTTCTCTAGGTTTCCAGCACAACATGCTTGGCGGAGAGATCGTGGGAGAGAGCATACAGATTGTGGGGCTGAGATGGAGAAATTGTGAGGAGAGATGGAAACATTGTGAGGGGAAGCAGAGTGATCATGGGGCCGAGTGGCGTGATCATGGGGGCGGGGAGCGATTGTGGGGGGAGCGGAGAGATCGTGGAGGGATGGAGAGATTGTGGGGAGAGTGGAGAGATTGTGCTGGAGGGCAGAAAGATCATGGAGGGAGATCGCTGACGGCGGTTTGGGCGGAGATCGGGGTCGGACAGATTGCGGGTGGGTGGGAGGGATTTACAGGGTAGCAGGCAAGAAATATCCCTAGTCCACAAGTAGTGCTGCATAGGTTGTTACCTGCTGGATTCAGCCATTCTCGCCTTATTTTACATGCAGGTTTCCTGAGGCACAGGAACACTGGCCGACAGTACCCTCGTCCCGCCTGCAGTAAAATTGTATGTGGGCCAGTTCAAAGCAGGTTGGATTCAGATTTAAAATTTTAATATTTTATCTTCCCACCTGATCCAAACTCACCAGTTTAGGGGTTAAAATTCCACCCCCTCCCATATCTAAACGTCTTAAGTTTAGAGTTGTCCCATACTACCCAATAACAAGCCGTACAATAGCATAACAATAACATAACAATAGTAACTCCTTTGTGATCAGAACTGGATATTATGGACAATATCTTTTGGTTCTATATTTGTCTCATTATTTATTACCTTTTGCCTTGCACCTTCATCACTTTTGTAATTTAATCACTCCTACCCTCTATCCTATCACAGACTAACCCTTTCGTTATTTTACTAACCACCCACCAACCAACTTTTCCCTGGCTCCGTGCTTGCTACTGTCCATAGAAACATAGAAACATAGTAAATAGGTGCAGGAGTAAGCCATTCGGCCCTTCGAGCCTGCACCACCATTCAATAAGATCATGGTTGATCATTCACCTCAGTATTCCTTTCCTGCTTTCTCTCCATACCCCTCGATCCCTTTAGCCACAAGGGCCATATCTAACTCCATCTCTAACATCTTCCAGTTCTGATGAAAGATCATTGACCTGAAATGTCAATGTTACAATTTTTGAGAAGCAGAAAGCCTGGAAGAGCACAGCAGCCTATTCATTGTTGTTGTTCACAGTATGTATGATTAAATACCATTTTATGGCACTATAATAAGGAATACGAATGTTACACATATTTATAAACATATGTTGGGATCTATGGGCATAAATAAAGGCATCCCCCTTTAAATAGTCAATCAAATTTAAATGCAACATGCAATCACAATATAAACATACTTTGCCCGATCATATGCAAATCGTTATCAAGTGCCAATATTATATTTTAATCAATCACATCTACTATAGTGCATGCAAGTCAGACCAATTGCACTGTATGAGCACTGTAAGATGACAAAAATAAAACAAATAAAATGTGTCTCTTTTACAATGAAAAGTGGATGCAATATACAGCTTAAATGTCATTTATTTTTTAGAACTGTTATCAAGAACTATACAGTGTCAGTAGTGGCTCAGTTGGTAGCACCCTCGCCTCTGAGTCAGAAGGCTGTGGGTTCATTGTCCCACTCCAGAGTCTTGAGCACAAAAATCTAGGCTGACACTCCAGTGCAGTACTGAGGGAGTGCTGCACTGTTGGAGGTGCCATCTTTCAGAAGAGACATTAAATTGAGGTCCCGTCTGCTTTCTCAGATATACATAAAAAATCGCATAGCACTATTTTGAAGAACAGCAGGGCCCTGGCCAATATTTATCCCTCAATCAACATCAGTAAAACAGATTATCTGGTCACTATCACATTGCTCTTTGTGGGAGTTTGCTGTACGCAAATTGGCATCGCATTTCCTACATTACAACAGTGACTACACTTCAAAAAGTACTTCATTGGCTGTAAAGCACTTTGGGATGTCCGGTGGTTGTGAAAAGGGCTATTTAAATGCAAGTTTTTCTTTCTTTTAGATGGCGTTTTTAAACATTGATCATAACTCTCATATTAAATTCTTGTGGATGGTAGCACTGTTTTAAGTTCAAAACAAGCTCAACCCTGTGTATTTAATCTAAATGCAGGAGAACAACCAAGTAATATGGATTTCCAATTCACTTGCTGTTAGCTTCCTTTGAGATGCTTTAGAGAACGTCATTAACATACATATTCACTGAAGACAAATTCAGGAAATGAAACCAGAACCCATGTGCTGATTGATGAATATTTAAATTGATTAATTCATTGATTAAGGTGTTCACTGCATTTTTCACTCCACAACATCTAAGACAAAGGGCCACAATTTTTACGGGGGGGTGTAAAGAGTGCTGGGGAGCGGGATAGAGGGCAAAGAACCCGGCAAGTTTGGGACGTGGAGGCCATGACAATCTTAATGGCAGGGCATCACCTGAATAAATATGTTCAGATTCGATAAAAAGATTGACAACCTGGCTGGTGGGCGAGAGTGAGAATCTGGCGGTAGGAAGCGGCAGCTGGGGGCCCGTGGGATTGGTCTCTGGCAGTCAGTGAATGAAAGAGATTTCCTGGCTTCCCAGTGGGATGGTCAGGCTGGGGTTTCCTCTTATTAACGATTTAGACTTTGCTGAGAGATCAGAGGACTGCCTTGCCAGCACATCCACATCCCAGGAACGAATATTAAAAATATATATATATCTATATGCCCAATTCTGTCAGTGGTTGTTTTTGAAAGAGCTATCCAATCAGTCCCACTCTCTTGCTCAGATGGCGGGGAGGAGGGTCCGGAGATCGCAGTGGTGGGAGAGATTGCTGGTGGTGGGGGAGAGGGTAGATGGGGAGGGGGGTGGGAAGATCATGGGGGAAAGATGGCAGGAAGGAGATCCAGAGATTGCAGGGGTGGACAAGATCCCTGGGAAGTCCAGTGATTGCGAGAGGGAGGCGGGTTGGAAAGATCACGCAGGTGAGAGATGGCGAGGAGGGGACTCCAGAGATTAGGTTGGAGGAAAAGATGGTAGGGGAAAGAGATCGCGGGTGGAGAGATCGCGGGGGTGGGGGGGTGGTGAGATCGCAGAGGGGAGTGTTCACGGGGGGCGGGGGGGTGAGACCGTGGGGGGAAAGATCGCCAAGTGAGAGATTTATCTACAATAATTTATCCAGGTTTTCAAAAGGCCTTTGATAAGGTACCCGATAATAGGTCAGGGGGCAAGTAGCAGAATGGATAGCTAGCTGACTTCAAGACAGAAAGCAGAGAGTAAGGGTATTCACCGTGGCAAAAGGTGGGTAGTGGTGTTCCGCAAGGATCAGTGCTGGGACCACAGTTGTTTACAATATATATTAACGATTTAGACTTTGGAATCAAAACACAATTTCTAAATTTGCGGATGACACCAAATTGGGGGGATAGTCAATACTGAGGAGGACTGTAACAAATTACAGGAGGACTTTAATAAACTCGCAGTATGGGCATATAATTGGCAAATAATAACAAAGGAACTTAAGATATAGGAGCAGGAGTAGGCCATTTGGCCCCTGTCGTCGAGCTATATTACGCGGACGTCGCCTGCGTCTGCGCATATACAGAGGCTGAAATCCAGGACATAGTTGACGTATTTATTGAGGTGCACAAAAGCATGGGCCTTACGCTAAACATCTGTAAGACAAAGGTCCTCCACCAGCCTGTCCTCGCCGCACAGCACTGCCCCCCAGTCACCAAGATCCATGGCGCGGCCCTGGACAACGTGGACCATTTCCCATATGTCGGGAGCCTCCTATCAACAAGAGCAGGCATTGACGACAAGATCCAACACCACCTCCAGTGTGCCAGTGCAGCCTTCGGCTGCCTGAGGCAAAGAGTGTTTGAAGGCCATGCCCTCAGAACTGCCACCAAGCTCGTAGTCTACAGGGCTGTAGCATTACCCGCCCTCCTGTATGGCTCAGAGACATGGACCATATACAATAGACATCTCAAGTCGCTGGAGAAATACCACAAACGATGTCTCCGCAAAATCCTACAAATCCCTTGGGAGGACTGATGCACCAACATTAGCGTCCTCGACCAGGCCAACATTCCCAGCATTGAAGCAATGACCACACTCGATCAGCTCCGCTGGGCAGGCCACATAGTTCGCATGACAGACACGAGACTCCCAAAGCAAGCGCTCTACTCGGAACTCCTTCACGGCAAATGAACCAAAGGTGGGCAGCAGAAGCATTAAAAGGATACCCTCAAAGCCTCCCTGATAAAGTGTGACATCCCCACAGACACCTGGGAGTCCCTGGCCAAAGACCGCCCTAAGTGGAGGAATTGCATCCAGAAGGGCTCTGAGCAACTCGAGTCTCATCGCCGAGACCATGCAGAAATCAAGCGCAGGCAGCGGAAAGAGCGTGCGGCAAACCTGTCTCACCTACCCCTTCCCTCAACGATTATCTGTCTCACCTGTTGCACAGACTGCTCTCGTATTGGACTGTTCAGCCACCTAAGAATTCATTTTAAGAGTGGAAGCAAGTCTTCCTCGATTCCGAGGGACTGCCTATGATGAGGAAGAGCCTGCTCCACCATTCAATGAGATCATGGCTGATCTTCTATCTTGTTACGTATTAATGCTTGGGGGTCACCAGATACCAGAGGGTGCCGCGGTCGGTGGTCATTGGGCTGTACGCATGTGGCATGTGTGCTTGGTCACCTGTATATAAGTAGGGTGTCTTTGTCACGCAGGCACTCTCGGGCTGGAATAAAGAAGGATCTGGTTGAACCTGAGTGAGTTTACAGTAACCAGACTCTTGAGTCATTCCAATTGGCGACGAGGTAATTTAAGAACCTTCGCATGCACAATGGGCACGGTTGGAATCCTGGAGAGATTCCTGGAGGGTGAGGATTGGGTGGATTTTGTCGACTGCCTGGATCAGTATTTTGTGGCCAACAGCATGGAGGCAGAGTTCTTTGCAGTTAAGCGCAGGGCAGTTCTCATCACGGTTTGTGGTCTGAAAATTTACGGCATCATGAAGAATCTTCTCTCGCCTGTACGTCCAGCGGAAAAAGGATAGAGGAATTGTGTACGTTGCTGGGTAACCATCTGAAGCCACAAGAGGGGATCATTATATCACGCTACCATTTCTACACGCATGTTCGTGCTGAGGGCCAGGTCGTGTCGGGATTTGTCGCCGACCTGTGACGTCTTGCTGAGCCGTGTAAGTTCGGGAACATGCTGGAAGACATGCTGCGTGATGACTTCATGATAGGCATTAGCCATGATGCGATCCTCAGGACGCTGTTGGCTGCAGAGACGTTGGATTTGAAAAAGGCCATCGCGACTGTCCTCGCATGCATGACGATGGATGAAAATTTGAGGCAGATATCATCGATGTGTCGTAATTCCACGGCAAGTACTGTAAGCAAGATGTCGTCGTTTTTGGGCAGAGCTGCTTACGCGAAACCTGCCGCTGTTCAGAGTCCGCCAATTGGTTCAAACCAGATTTCATCCCGTTGGCGTTGTGGGGGCAATCATTGGCCTCATCAGTGTCGGTTTATACAATACTCATGCAATGGATGTTCGAAAGTTGGGCATCTTCACAGGATGTGTCCATAATGGAACAAGCATGGTGCAGCTCATCACGTGGTTGATGAGGACCAATTCAGTGATGGCCCGGATACGCAACCCGAGGAGGAAGTGAATGGACTGTATTCGTTCCTGAGCAAGAGCCAGCTTATAGTCGTTATTGTGAAGCTGAATGGCATGCCTGTATCAATGGAGCTGGACATGGGTGCGAGCCAGTCGATAATGAACCAAAGGACATTCGACAAGCTGTGGGACACTAAGGCTATGAAACTGAAGCTGAGTCCAGTCAATGCCAGGTTGCATACTTATACTAAGGAACTCATACCAGTGCTCGGCAGTGCAGCAATCGAGGTGTCATGTGACGGTGTGATTCACTAGCTACCATTATGGATCATTCCAGGTAATGGTCTAACGCTGTACGGCAGGAATTGGCTCAAGAAAATCAAGCTGAACTGGAATGATGTCAAGCTGAACTGGAATGAGGACCTCGGTGGATGATACTTCATGTGCTCAAGTATTGAAAAAGTTTCCTTCTTTATTTGAACCAGGCATTGGTAATTTTACAAGAGCCAAGGTGCAGATTCACCTGGACTCCAGTGCAAGACCTGTCTATCATAAAGCTCGGTCTGTTCTGTACATGATGAGGGAGAAGATTGAAATTGAGCTTGACAGACTCCAGCATGAAGGGATCATATCACCTGTCGAGTTTAACGAGTGGGCTAGTCCCATTGTTCCTGTGTTGAAGAGTTATGGCACTGTCAGGATTTGTGGAGACTACAAGGTTACGAGTAACCAATTTTCGAAACAGGATCAGTATCCGTTACTGAGAACTGATGACTGTTCACCATGCTAGCTGGTGGAAAGTCATTCACAAAACTGGATCTGACATCGGCCTATATGACCAAGGTGCTTGTCAACACTTCGAAGAAACTCACCTGCATCAACACCCATAAAGGACTGTTCATCTACAACAGGTGTCCTTTTGGGATTCGTTCAGCTGCAGCCATATTTCAAAGGAATATGGAGAGTTTACTGAAGTCCATTCCTAGAACTGTTGTGTTTCAAGATGACATTCTGATCACAGGTCGCGACACTGCTGAACATCTGAACAATCTCGAAGAAGTCCTACAGTGCTTGGGACTCAGCGTGGGACTCAGGCTAAAACGCTCGAAGTGTGTATTCATGACACCTGAAGTCAAATTCCTCAGGAGGAAGATTGCTGCTGATGGCATCAGGCCCAATGATTCGAAAACCGAGGCCATCAAAAATGCACTCAGGCCTCAGAATGTGATGGAGCTGCGTTCGCTCCTTGGGCTATTCAACTAATTTAGTAATTTCTTACCCAGATTGAGCACTTTATTCGAGCCACTGCGTGTGTTACTAAGAACAGGCGACAACTTGGTCTGGGGTGCGTCTCAAGATAGGGCCTTTGAGAAAGCCAAGATTCTGCTATGTTCAAAAAAGTTGCTTGTTCATTATGATCTCCCGTAAGCGTCTTGTACTGGCCTGTGATGCTTCATCATATGGGGTTGGCTGCGTACTCCAAGAAAATGAATTGGGCAAGCTACAACCTGTTGCATATGCTTCGAGAAGTCTGTCTAAAGCGGAAAGAGCTTACAGTATGGTAGAGAAAGAAGCTTTGGCCTGTGTGTATGGGATTAAAAAATGCACCAGTACCTGTTTGGTCTTTGTTTTGAACTAGAAATGGATCACAAGCCACTCATTTCATTTGTTTGCGGAAAACAAAGGTATTAACACCAATGTATCATCCTGCATTCAAAGGTGAGCACTGACATTGTCTGCCTATGATTACGTCATCCGTCATAGACCTGGTACTGAGAATTGTGTCGCTACACTGAGTTGTCTGCCCTTACCCACAACTGAGATGGAGACGCCTCAAACTGCAGATCTACTGTTAGTAATGGATGCTTTTGAGGGTGAAGGAACGCCTGTCACTGCTCAACAAGTTAGGATCTGGACTAGCCATGACCCTATCTTATTGGTTGTGAAACAGTGTGTACTCAGTGCTGATTGGTCTGCCATACCTATGGAGATGTGTGAGGAGACCAAACCTTACAACCGTTGCAAGATTGAGCTGTCCATTCAGTCAGACTGTTTACTGTGGGGTAATCGTGTAATCATGCCCAAGAAAGGTCGAGAAAAATTTATATGTGAACTTCATAGCACTCACCTTGGTATTGTCATGATGAAGTCCATTGCTAGGTCTCATGTATGGTGGCCTGGAATTGACTCTGATCTGGAATGATGCGTGCATCAGTGCAATATTGCATGCAGCTAAGTAAAGCACCAGCGGACTCTCCGCTGAGTCTTTGGTCGTGGCCATCCAAACCATGGTCGAAGATCCACATTGATTTTTTGGGCCCGTTCCTAGGTAAGATGTTTTTTGTTGTAGTAGATGCATATTCTAAGTGGATAGAGTGTGTCATCCAGCACACCTACAGCTACCAGTGAGAGCCTTCATATCATGTTTGCTACTCATGGTTTGCCTGACATTGTTGTGAGTGACAACGGATCTTGCTTCACAAGTCATGAGTTCCAGGAGTCCATGAAACTCAATGGCATCAGACATATGTGATCAGCTCCATTCAAGCCTGCTTCTAATGGTCAAGCAGAGCGTGCCGTTCAAACGATCAAGCAAAGTATGAAACGTGTAACTAAGGACTCACAGCAGAGACGGTTGCTCAGTTACAGGTCAAGAGCTCATATGCTTATTGGGGTTCCTCCTGATGATGAGAAATCTCAAGACCAGGTTTCTCTTGTTCATCCTGATTTGAATGATCGTGTTGAAAACAGACATCAAAATCAGCAATGGTGTCATGATCGTGTTGCCGTCTCACATGTCATTTCGGTCAACAATCCGATTTATGTACTGAACTATGGTCAAGGTCCAAAGTGAATCACCGGCACTGTTACTGCCAAGGAGGGTAACAGTCAGCTCCACTTGCCTGCACTGTCCCCATATTCCTTGATTCCTTTGATATCCACAAATATATCAATCTTTGTCTTGAGTATATTCTACGACTGATCTTCCACAGCCCTCTGGGGTGGAAAATTCCAAAGATTCACAATCCTTTGAGTGAAGAAATTTCTCCTCATCTCAGTCCTAAATGGCTGATCCCTTATTCTGAGATTGTGACCTCTGGTCCATTTAAGAGTGATCGGCAGCAGCGGAGCGGTGGGGGGGCGGGGGGTGGGGGGGGATTGGGAAACCTTAGGAGGGCAATTGGACTAGCAGTGGCCATTCCACGAAAGTCGGCGGCCACTCCACTCCACAGTGTGGCCACCGATTTGCGGTAGTAACAGGCCTTAAGAGGAGAGGTGTTATGACGCGTCAGTGCAATGACATTATCAGCGCGTGCTAATGACTGACAGCTGCGGACACTCCATCCCGCCCACACTTCTACCCTCCTAGTAATGGCCACTGCGCTCCACTCCCACTTCCTCCCCCATGATGATCCACTTCTGCCCCGCTGGAAAAAAACCCCAAGGAGCTGAATTTCACCAGTTAGTCCGCCGCATCCATTGTGGCCGCCAGAACACTTCAAAAAGCGTTTCCAGCGGAGGGTAATTTCTACCCCTTTACTCTTATACTCAAATCCTCTTGTAATAAAGATCAACATGCCATTTGCTTTCTTAATTGCTTTCTGTACCTGCAAGTTAACTTTCAGTGATTTGTATACAAGTACACCCAGGTCCCTCTGAACACTAACACTTCCCAATCTCTCACCATTTACAAATACTCTGCTTTTCTCGTTTTCCTACCAAAGTGGATAACTTCACATTTCTCCACAATATATTTTCCATTTGCCATGTTTTTGCCCACTCACTTACCCTGTCTATATCCCCTTGAAGCTCTTTGCATCCTCCTCACAACTTACATTCCTACCTAGCTTTGTAGCATCAGCAAACTTGGATATATTCCATTTGATCCCCTCATCTAAATGATTGATTTATAGTGTGAATAGCTGAGGCCCAAGTATCGATCCTTGTGGCACCCCACTAGTTACAGTCTGCCAATCCAAAAATGACCCGTTTATCCCTACTCTCTGTTTTCTGTCAATTAACCGATCCTCAATCCATGCTAGTACATTAGCATGAACCCTAATTTTGTTTAAGAACCTCTTGTGTGGCACCTTATCGAATGCCTTCTGAAAGTCCAAATACACTACATCCACTGGTTCCCCTTATCTATTCAGCTAGTTACAATCTCAAAAATCTCTAACAGATTTCCTATTCATAAATCCATGTTGACTCTGCCCAATCTTATTCTTTTCTAAGTACCCTGTTAACACATTCTTAATAATTGATTCTAGCATTTTCCCTATTACTGATGCCAGGCTAACTGGTCTGTAGTTCGCAGTTTTCTCTCTCCCTCCTTTCTTAATTAGTTGGATTCAACACAGATGGATGTGAGGTATTACATTTTGGTAGGAAGAATAGGGTGTTCACTTATTACCTGGAGGGAGAGAGTCTAAGTGGGGTAGAGAAACATAGGGATCTCGGAGTACAAATACACAAATCGCTAAAAGTTGTGATACAGGTTAGCAAGGCCATAAAAAGAGCAAACCTAACACTAGGTTTTATTTCTAGAGGTATAGAATTGAAAAGTAGGGATAATATGCCAAACCTGTATCGAACCTTCATTAGACCACAATTAGAATACTGCGTACAGTTCGGGTCATCATTTTATAAAAATAATATAGAGGCAGTGGAGAGGGCGCAGAGAAGATTCACAAGGATGTTACCAGAAATGCAGGGGTATATATAGCAAGAAAGGATGAGCAGGCTCGGTCTCTTTTCTCTCAAAAAAAGAAGGGTGACCTGATAGAGGTCTTTAAAATTATGAAAGGTTTTGATAGATTGGATACAGAGAGAATGGTTCCACTCATGAGGAAGAACATAATTAGAGGCCATCAATATATGATAGTCACCAAGAAATCCAATAGGGAATTCAGAAGATAATTCTTTACCCAACGAATGGTGAGAATGTGGAACTCGCTACCATAGTCAGTCGTTGAGCCAAATAGTACAAATGCATTTAAGGAGTGTAGTAGGGATGGTTTTCTCGACCAATATGTCGAGGAGCCAACTAGAGAGCTGGCCATCCTAGATTGGGTGATGTGTAATGAGAAGGGACTAATTAGCAATCTTGTTGTGCGAGGCCCCTTGGGGAAGAGTGATCATAATATGGTAGAATTCTTTATTAAGATGGAGAGTGACACAGTTAATTCAGAAACTAGGGTCCTGAACTTAAGGAAAGGTAACTTCGATGATATGAGGCGTCAATTGGCTAGAATAGACTGGCAAAGGATAATTAAAGGGTTGACGGTGGATAAGCAATTGCAAACATTTAAAGAACACATGGATGAACTTCAGCAATTGTGCATCCCTGTCTGGAGTAAAAATAAAACGGGGAAGGTGGCTCAACCGTGGCTAACAAGGGAAATTAAGGATAGTGTTAAAACCAAGGAAGAGGCATATAAATTGGCAAGAAAAAGCAACAAACCTGAGGACTGGGAGAAGTTTAGAATTCAACAGAGGAGGACAAAGGGTTTAATTAAGAGGGGGAAAATAGAGTACGAGAGGAAGCTTGCAGGGAACATAAAAACTGACTGCAAAAGCTTCTATAAATATGTGAAGAGAAAAAGATTAGTGAAGACAAACGTAGGTCCCTTGCAGTCGGATTCAGGTGAATTTATAATGGGGAACAAAGAAGTGGCAAACCAATTGAACAAATACTTCGATTCTGTCTTCAAGAAGGGAGATACAAATAACCTCCAGAATGTACTCGGGGACAGTGGGTCTAGTGAGAAGGAGGAACTGAAGGAATTCCTTATTAGGTGGGAAATTGTGTTAGGGAAATTGATGGGACTGAAGGCTGATAAATCCCCAGGGCCTGATAGTCTGCATCCCAGAATACTTAAGGAAGTGGCGCTAGAAATAGTGGATGCATTGGTGATCATTTTCCAACAGTCTATCAACTCTGGATCAGTTCATATGGACTGGAGAGTAGCTAATGTAACACCACTTCTTAAAAAGGGAGGGAGAGAGAAAATGGGTAATTGTAGACCGGTTAGCCTGACATCAGTAGTGGGGAAAATTTTGGAATCAATCATTAAGGATGAAATAGCAGCGCATTTGGAAAGCAGAGACAGGATCGGTCCAAGTCAGCATGGATTTATGAAAGGGAAATCATACTTGACGAATCTTCTGGAATTTTTTGAGGATGTAACTAGCAGAGTGGACAAGGGCGAACCTGTGGATGTGGTGTATTTGGACTTTCAAAAGGCTTTTGACAAGGTCCCGCACAAGAGATTAATGTGCAAAATCAAAGCGCATGGTATTGGGGGTAATGTTCTGACGTGGATAGAGAACTGGTTGGCAGACAGGAAGCAGAGAGTCGAGATAAACAGGTCCTTTTCAGAATGGCAGGCAATGACTAGTGGAGTGCCGCAGGGCTCAGTGCTGGGACCCCAGCTCTTTACAATATACATTAATGATTTAGATGAAGGAATTGAGTGTAATATCTCCAAGTTTGCAGATGTCACTAAACTGGGAGGCGGTGTGAGCTGTGAGGAGGATGCTAAGAGGCTGCAGGGTGACTTGGACAGGTTAGGTGAGTGGGCAAATACATGGCAGATGCAGTATCATTTGGATAAATGTGAGGTTATCCACTTTGGGGGAAAAACACGAACGCAAAATATTATCTGAATGGCAGCAGATTAACAAAAGGGGAGGTGCAACGACACCTGGGTGTCATGGTTCATCAGTCATTGAAAGTTGGCATGCAGGTACAGCAGGTGGTGAAGAAGGCAAATGGTATGTTGGCCTTCATAGCTAGGGGATTTGAGTATAGGAGCAGGGAGGTCTTACTGCAATTGAACAGGGCCTTAGTGAGGCCTCACCTGGAATATTGTGTTCAGTTTTGGTCTCCTAATCTGAGGAAGGACGTTCTTGCTATTGAGGGAGTGCAGCGAAGGTTCACCAGACTGATACCAGGGATGGCTGGACTGACATATCAGGAGAGGCTGGATTAACTGGGCCTTTATTCACTGGAGTTTAGAAAGATGAGAGGGGATCTCATAGAAACGTATAAGATTCTGACGGGACTGGACAGGTTAGATGCGGGAAGAATGTTCCCGATGTTGGGGAAGTACAGAACCAGGGGACATAGTCTAAGGATAAGGGCTAGGCCATTTAGGACCGAGATGAGGAGAAACTTCTTCACTCAGAGAGTTGTTAACCTGTGGAATTCCCTGCCGTAGAGAGTTGTTGATGCCAGTTCATTGGATATATTCAAGAGGGAATTAGATATGGCCCTTATGGCTCAGGGGATCAAGGGGTATGGAGAGAAAACAGGAAAGCATTACTGAGGAAATGATCAGCCATGAACTTATTGAATGGTGGTGCAGGCTCGAAGGGCCGAATGGCCTACTCCTGCACCTATTTTCTATGTTTCTATGTCAAGGGAAGGCTAGATAAGGCTATAAGGGTGAAGGGAATATAGGGTTATGCTGATAGAGTTAGAAGAGGAACGACTGAGGGGTCTTGAGTGGAGCATAAATGCCAGCATGGAATGGTAGGGCCGAATCACCTGTTTCTGTGCCGTACATCCTATGCAATGCTATGTAATCATGGGGGGGAGAATCCATGGGGGGGTGGAGAGGCGGGGAAGAAATCTTGTGTGGGAAGTGGTGCGGTGAGATCGCGGAGGGCAGAGTTAATTTGAGGGAGTGAGAGTTCACTGTGTCTGGCAGCTTACACTTCCCTTCAGCTATCGGGTTTGCCTAGCCTTGAGACACCTGTGCTGGAGGTGTTAAATTCAAATTGCTGACAAATTCAGAAGCAAAGAGCCTCATTAAAATATTATAATTACTGACCCGCCTCTCAAGAATTGGTTACTCGGCCAACCCCATACCTGCCCCGGTTGAAGTAGAAGTAGGTGCATTCAAGGATCTTTGGTGTCAAGTTTCCCATTCTTACCTATTAAACCTCCCCCCGCCCCCCCGCCTCCCTAACTCTGTCCCACCATTATTAAAGTTATTGGTCGGACAGCGACCACACATGCGCAGTTAAATGCGGAAATTAGCAAGTTACTGTCCTAGTTGCCCAGCTCCTCCAGAGGCTTCACTACACCGGTATCATGCCAGATACTCAGCATTGAAACATGTGGAATGTTGTGAAGTTGCTTTACTTATGTGACAGATACAGATTAAAAGTTAGGGGTTGTCTATTCCAATGTAAGTATTTTTTTTATATACTGCATGATAAATCTTAATTACTGCTAAACAACCTTGCTGACACTGAAACTTAACTTTTACAAGTGTGCAGCCTCATTCCTTCAGATTTTAATTATTGTTAGACATTTAAAAAATAAAGGCCTAGAAATTCATCTCATTTGCGACTGCTGTTCGTGCCTCTGGGGGGGCGATAATGGCGCTACCAGCTTTGTGAAATTGCCGCCGAAGTTTGCGGTGGCGGTAACCCTTCGTGCCATGATCTCCTGCGCCCGGAGATCGTGATGCAATTGTGCTGCCCATCACCCCAGTAGCACCCTGGACTCGAACTTCGGTTCTGTTCCCTACAGCATCGCTGGGCGACAACATCGACAGTTGCAGGAGGCATTGTTAGGGAGGCCAGCCACTTTGGGAGCGGTATTTAAAGGTGATGATGATTGTGTCCATAAAAACATTTTCTTAATTCCTTACATGCATTCCTCGGCACTTTCTTCAGCCATGGTCGAGTAGCCCTGCACTCTGCTAGAGTGCTTGGGGCTGATCATCGGACATCACAGTTTCTGTCAGCTATGAGGGACCTTGTTTCAATGCACAGCCTGCTGCAGCAATGGTCCTTCTCTTTAAGGGAGGGAAGTCGCCTCTATTCCTGGTGTCGCTGCCCTTAACATTGGGCAGCACTGCACCGCTTGCTGGCTTTAGCACGCCAAAGGAAGTGGTAATGCTTGACCATCTACAAGATACACTGCAGCATCTTACCAAGTCTTCTTTGGCAGCATCTCCCAAACCCCCGACCTCTACCACCTAGAAGGACAAAGGTAGCAGGCGCATGGGAACACCACCACCTCCATGTTCCCCTCCAAGTCACACAGCATCCTGGGTCAAAGTCCTGGAACTCCCTCCCTAACAGCACTGTGGGAGTACCTTCACCACACGGATTACAGCGGTTCAAGAAGACGACTCACCACTATCTTTTCAAGGGAAATTAGGGATGGAGAATAAATGCTGACATTGCCAGTGATACCCACATCCCCTGAACGAATATAAAAAAAAATTATCACTCTACTTCCTTCCTGGAGTGCTAAACCAGAAGTTTGCGTTGGAATCTCTTGCGTAGCGCTTGCCCAATACTTTTGCGCTATCGCAAAAGTCATCACCCCAAATGGGACACTACACAATTTCTCCCCCCAAAAATGTAAGTAATTTTTTTTAACTTTTACTATCTGTCTCTTTTATCTCTCTCTCTTAATCATTTCTTTCTTACCTTCTCTTTATTTCACTTTATGTGCATAATTTGGCATTGAATTAATAATTCTAACTTACACTTCCTGGTTCAGAATCTGCATTGCTCATTAACGTTTCTTCAATTTGATTGGTTAAGGAGATGCCCTGTTCACACTGGTCCCAGCCCCTGTAGAGGGCGCAGTGCTGTTTTGGCTTTCTAATAGCCGCAAGTACCAGTGCAAAAGCCCATAGAATGTCTGTGGGCAAGTGTAAGTGTAATGAACGGCTGGCACCATTTTGTTCACCGCTGACCGAAAATTGGATAGGTGGATGAATTTCAGGTCTGGATCTGCCTTGTAAGTGTATATTGGAAGCAGGCACCTTTTAGATGTTTTTCACCCACCTGAAACAGGCATTGGGCACCTTGCATACATGAATCATTTGTCAAGCCTTTTGAAGGACCCTGATGTAAAATTCAGGTTCGGATGGGTGGAGTTTGCACAGTGAGAGCTGCGTCTAGTTATATTTGGTCTTGAGTGGCCTAACCAGGAGTCCTTAAACATTACAATTTTGTGGAGCCAGCAGGTGCCCTACTGCTCCTCCTGGCTCCACAAAAATACTGCTCACCACTGCTCACTCCCCCCTTCAACCCAACATCACCTCTTAACCCACCCTCCCTCACCAAGGACCAACCTGTGGGATGGCTCAGTGTTAAGCCAGCCATGATCCGTCAAGCCCTGACTGGCTAGCTGAACCAGGATGCCTGATTGGCACCTGCTTGTTATCAGTTTCATTCAAATGATGCAGAATTTGGCTTGGGCCTCCTGCCGACATCATTGGATGTCCATTTTACACCAGTTTTTAGTTCCAGTTAAATTTTTCCCACTAATTGTCATCACTATAAGTAAGGCAATTCAGTTTTCCTTTGTCAGTTATCAGATGCTGCATGATCTACTGTATGTTTCCAGCATTATTCCAGACTTCCAGTATCCACAGTATTTTGCTTCTGCTTCAATTGTTTCTGTGTTTAGTATAGTGATATTAAGTGGTTTTACCAGAGTTTAAAAAAATATCGTGTGTACGTGCACCTGATTTTTTTTTTATTTCAAGAGGAAGTATAAATTGGAACAATTTGCTCTAATCGGATACTAAATATAAGCAAGCACATCCTGCCTTTGGCCATGATCTGCACTGTGATGTGGCAGATTCCCATTAGGCCACCGACAAACAGAATAGTTACTATTCATTTGTGTGAATGCACATATGGAATTTCATGCTTTGTGAAACAGACATTGCACATTTTTCCCACAGAGATGATAATTTAGAAGACTGATTCAGTGAAGAACACGGCTTAACAGAGAGATTTGTATACTTAAATGTATGTCACTCATGCATAAACAGTAATAGGTTGATTTAGGGAGACATATATTCTATATTTTCCCCCATGTTATAATCTATTATCATTGCCCCCTTTCCCTTGTGATATGTGCTGTTTTCCAACCCAGAGGGTGGATAGCTGAGCTGTTCCAAAGCCTGTGTTTAAGTCACTCAGTTACAAGTTGCAGTGAGGGAGATCTTTGGGTTGACATATCCTGCAATATTCTCTTTGGTCACTCAACCAATCTGTAGTTAGTGACACAAACTTTCTAAACCTCCCAATACAGGGAAAAGGATTGTTCTGCGTAGGAATACTGCAAATGTATTCAGAAAGAATATGCTTAAGATTTCATTACAGTGACCAGAGCAATCCTTATCCTCATGATATTTTATTACCTTCTGGAGAAGGCAATGCCAGAAATGGAATCCAATGGATAATTTTCTCCAACAGCAAGGATGACCCATTCAAGATTTTCATAGGTTCCAGGATATACTGGATATGACAGTTTACAGACAATGGTTCAATGTTATTCTGCAGGTGTTACAGAATTAAAAAAAAACTTTTTGTGCTTGACGTCTGAATCACACAGTCTCACATCAGGCACAAAATAAGTTTACTACAATCTTAAGACAGCAGGCTTCTACTGATAGAGTTTCATTTATATTTTTGAAAGCACACTATTTCGATACTGGAGTGATAGAAACATAGAAAATAGGTGCAGGAATAGGCCATTCGGCACTTCGAGCCTGCACCACTATTCAATAAGATCATGGCTGATCATTCACCTCAGTACCTCTTTCCTGCTTTCTCTCCATACCCCTTGATCCCTTTAGCCGTAAGGGCCATATCTAACTCCCTCTTGAATATAGCCAATGAACTGGCATCAACAACTATCTGTGGTCAGGAATTCCACAGGTTAACAACTCTCTGAGTGAAGAGGTTTCTCCTCATCTCAGTCCTAAATGGCTTAACCCTTATCCTTCGACTATGTCCCCTGGTTCTGGACTTCCCCAATATCGGGAACATTCTTCCTGCATCTAATCTGTCCAGTCCCATCAGAATTTTATATGTTTCTATGAAATCTCCTCTCATCCTTCTAAACTCCAGTGAATACAGGCCCAGTTGATCCAGTCTCTCCTCATATATCAGTCCTGCCATCCCGGGAATCAGTCTGGTGAACGTTCGCTGCACTCCCTCAATAGCAAGAACGTCCTTCCTCAGATTAGGAGACCAAAACTGAACACAATATTCCAGGTGTGGCCTCACCAAGGCCTTGTACAACTGCAGTAAGATCTCCCTGCTCCAACACTCAAAACCCCTTGCTATGAAGGCCAACATACCATTTGCCTTCTTCACCACCTGCTGTACCTGCATGCCAAATTTCAATGACTGATGTACCATGACACCCAGGTCTCGTTGCACCTCCCCTTTTCCTCATCTGCCGCCATTCAGATAATATTCTGCCTTCATGTTATTGCCTCCAAAGTGGATAACCTCACATTTATCCACATTTTACTGCATCTGCCATGCGTTTGCCCACTCACCTAACCTGTCCAAATCAGCCTGCAGCCTTTTAATGTCCTCCTCACAGCTCACACCGCCTCCCAGCTTAGTGTCATCTGCAAACTTGGAGATATTACACTCAATTCCCGCATCCAAATCATTAATGTACATTGTAAATAGCTGGGGTCCCAGCACTGAGCCCTGTGGCATGCCAAAAGTCACTGCCTGCCATTCTGAAAAGGATCCATTTATCCCGACTCTCTGTTTCCTGTCTGCCAACCAGTTCTCTATCCAAGTCAGTATATTACCCCCAATACCATGTGCCTTAATTTTGCGCACCAATCTCTTGTGTGGGACCTTGTCAAATGCCTTTTGAAAGTCCGAATACACCACATCCACTGGTTCTCCCTCGTTCACTATACCAGTTACATCCTCAAAAAATTCTAGAAGATTTCTCAAGCAGGATCTCCTTTTCATAAATCCATGCTGACTTGGAATGATCCCGTCACTGCTTTCCAAATGTGCTGCTATTTCATCTTTAATAATTGATTCCAACATTAAGATGGAGAGTGACACAGTTAATTCAGAGACTAGGGTCCTAAACTTAAGGAAAGGTAATTTTGATGGTATGAGATGTGAATTGGCTAGTGATACTTAAAGGATTGATGGTGGATAGGCAATGACAAACATTTAAAGATTACATGGATGAACTTCAACAATTGTAGGTCCTTGTCTGGAGTAAAAATAAAACGGGGAAGGTGGCTCAACTGTGGCTAACAAGGGAAATTAACAATAGTGTTAAATCCAAGGAAGAGGCATATAAATTGGCCAGAAAAAGCAGAAAGCCTGAGGACTGGGTGAATTTTGTATTACAGCAGAGGAGGACAAAGGTTTTAATTAGGAGGGGGAAAATAGGATATGAGAGGAAGCTTGCTGGCAACATAAAAACTGACTACAAAAGCTTCTATAGATATTTGAAGAGAAAAAGATTAGTGAAAACAAATGTAGGTCCCTTGCAGTCAGATTCAGGTGAATTTATAACGGGGAACACAGAAATGGCGGACCAGTTAAACAAATACTTTGGTTCTGTCTTCACGAAGGAAGACGCAAATAACCTTCCGGAAATACTAGGGGACCGAGAGTCTAGTGAGAAGGACGAATTGAAGGAAATCCTTATTAGGCGGGAAATTGTGTTCGGGAAATTGATGGGATTGAAGGCCGATAAATCCCCGGGGAGTGATAGTCTGCATTCCAAAGTACTTAAGGAAGTAGCCCTAGAAATAGTGGATGCATTGGCAATCATTTTCCAACAGTCCATCGACTCTGTATCGGTTCCTATGGACTGGAGGGTAGCTAATGTAACACCACTTTTTAAGAAAGGAGGGAGAGAGAAAATGGGTAATTATAGACTGGTTAGCCTGACATCAAAGTAGATGAGGAACTAGGCTCATCAGTGAATGAATGTTATTGGGCTTTTTCAGCAAATTGTGAACATATATTCCACAGATTATCGGCAGGTGAACCATTGGAAATTACATTGAATCTGTTATATATGTAAACCTGTAAATAACTTGTTTAACCACCAGAGGGCCCATCCCGTGGAGTCCCAAGGGATCCCACAATCCCTTGGGAGCACCTGTACACAAGGAGGTCTCACAGTCTGGAGAGGCACTTTGGAGACCTATAATAAAGGACTACCGGCACACATTAATTTAAGCTTACAGTATCTGGTCAGATTCTTTATTCAAGATGTAACAACTGGTGACGAGATACAGATGATGAACCCCACCATAATAATGCAGAGAACCATGGGCATCCTGGAGAAATTTTCAGAGGGAGATGATTGGGAAACCTTCGTGGAGCGACTTGACCAATACTTTGTAGCCAACGAACTCGAAGGAGAAGCGAACGCTGCCAAACGGAGGATGATCCTCCTCACCGTTTGCGGGGCACCAACATATGGCCTCATGAAAAATCTGCTCGCTCCAGCGAAACCCACAGAGAAGTCGTACGATGATTTGTGCACACTGGTCTGGGAGCATCTAAACCCGAAGAAAAGCGTTCTGATGGCGAGGTACCAGTTCTACACGTACAAGAGGTCTGAAGGCCAGGAAGCGGTGAGCTATGTCGCCGAGCTAAGACGCCTTGCAGGACATTGCGAATTTGAAGGCCACTTGGAGCACATGCTCATGGACTTCTTTGTACTTGGCATTGGCCATGAAGTAATACTTCGCAAACTTTTGACTGCAGAGACCCCAACCTTGAGTAAAGCCATAAAGATAGCCTAGGCATTCATCACCACCAGTGACAATACCAAACAAATCTCTCAGCACACAAGTGCTGCTGCAAGTACTGTGAATAGAGTAATGTTGTTTTCGAATTGTAACGTACAGGGCAGGATTCACATGCTTGCAGCTGCACGTCCGCAGATGTCTCAGAGTCCACCATCAAGGGTAATGAATGCAAGACCATTAACACCTTGTTGGCGCTGCGGAGGTGATCATTGTTTTCATTCATGCCACTTCAAAGGATACGTTTGCAAGGGCTATGGAACAATGGGACACCTCCAACGTATGTGCAGGCGAGCTGCAAACCCTGCTAATCCTGTAAACCACAATGTTGCAGAGGAGGACAGATCCACGGTGGATCATGACAAACCAGAGCCTCAGACTGAGGAAGCAGAGATATATGGGGTGCCCACATTTACCACAAGGTGTCCCCCGATAATGCTGAAGGTTGAATTATATGGACTCCCCGTGTCAATGGAGCTGGACACGGGCACAAGCCAGTCCATAATGAGCAAAAAGACCTTCGATAAATTGGGGTGCAGCAAGGCCTCAAGGCCAGTCCTGACTCCCATTCGTACTAAACTGATAACTTACACAAAGGAACTGATTCCCGTAATCGGCAGTGCTACCGTAATGGTCTCCTACGATGGAGCGGTGCACAATTTACCACTCTGGGTGGTACTCGGGCAATGGCCCCACGCTGTTCGGCAGGAGCTGGCTGGGAAAGATACGCTGGAACTGGGATGACGTCCGAGCACTCTCATCTGTCGATGACACTTCATGTGCCCAGGGCCTAAGCAAGTTCTCCTCACTGTTCGAACCGGGCATCGGGAAGTTCCAAGGAGCAAAAGTACAGATCCACTTGATTCCGGGGGCATGACTCATCCATCACAAGGTGAGAGCAGTACAGTACATGATGAGAGAGAGGGTGGATATTGAGCTGGACCAGCTGCATCGAGAAGGCATCATTTCGCCGATCGAATTCAACGAGTGGGCCAGCCCGATTGTTCCAGTGCTCAAAGAAGACGGCACTATCAGAATCTGTGGTGATTACAAAGTAACTATCAATCGTTTCGCACTGCAGCATCAATACCCGCTACCAAAGGCAGACAAACTATTTGCGACGCTGGCGGGAGGAAAAACGTTCACAAAGCTGGACTTGACCTCGGCCTTCATGACGCAGGAGCTGGAGGAATCATCGAAAGGTCTGACCTGCATCAACACGCACAAAGGTCTTTTCCTTTAGAACAGATGCCCGTTTGGGATTCAATCAGCCGCGGCGATATTCCAGAGGAACATGGAAAGCTTCCTGAAGTCGGTCCCGTGCACCGTGGTCTTCCAGGACATCTTGGTTACAGATCGGGACACCGTCGAGCACCTGCAGAACATGGAGGAAGTTCTTAGTCGGCTTAACCTTATGGGGCTCAGGTTAAAATGCTCGAAGCGCATTTTCCTGGTGCCTGAAGTGGAGTTTCTGGGGAGAAGAATCGCGGCAAACGGCATCAGGCCCACCGATTCGAAGAGAGAGGCAATCAAGAACGCACCGAGACCACAGAACGTGACAGAGCTGCAGTAATTTCTCGGACTCCTGAACTACTTTGGTAACTTCTTACCGGGTCTTAGCACACTGCTGGAACCACTGCAATCTTTACTGCATAAAGGAGATGAATAGGTATGGGGTAAAAGTCAAGAAAATGCCTTTGAGAAAGCTAGAAAATTGTTATGCTCAAACAAATTGCTTGCGTTGTATGATCCATGTAAGCATTTGATACTAGCATGTGATGCGTCATCACACGCCGTCGGGTGTGTATTGCAACAAGCTAATGAATCTGGGAAATTGCAACCAGTTGCTTATGCATCCAGAAGTCTGTCCAAGGCTGAGAGGGCCTACAGCATGATCGAAAAAGAAGCATTAGTGTGTTTGTGGGGTAAAGAAAATGCATCAATATCTGTTTGGGCTCAAATTTGAATTGGAAACTGACCATAAGCTACTTATAACCTCTTTTCTGAAAGTAAGGGGATAAATACGAATGCATCGGCCCGCATTCAGAAATGGACACTCATGTTGTCCGCATACAACTACGCCATGCACCACAGGCCAGGCTCAGATGCTCTCCACAGGGGTGGAGATGGCACAGCCTGCAGATTTAGTTACGATAATGGATGTATTCGAGAGTGAGCAATCACCTGTTACCGCCCGACAGATTAGAACCTGGATAAGCCAGGACCCCTTACTCTCCTTAGTAAAAAACTGTGTGCTCCATGGGAGTTGGTCTAATGTCCCATTAGAGATGCAGGAAGAAATAATACCATATCAGCGGCGCAGAGATGAAATGCCCATACAGGCAGACTGCCTCCTATGGGGTAATCGAGCAGTGGTGCCAAAAAAGGGCAGGGACACTTTCATTAGTGACCTCCACAATACCCACCTAGGCATTATAATGATGAAAGTGATAGCCAGATCCCACATATGGTGACCCGGTATTGATGCATACTTAGAGTCCTGCGTGCACAAATGGAACACATGTTTACAGTTAAACAATGCATCCAGCGAGGTGCCACTATGTTTATGGTCCTGGCCCGCCAAACCGTGGTCCAGTGTCCATGTCAACTATGCAGGCCCATTCTTAAGAAAAATGTCCTTATGGTTGTAGATGCGTACTCCAAATGGATTGAATGTGAGATAATGTTGGCAAGCATATCTGATGTCACCATTGCAAGCCTGCGGGCCATGTTTGCCATGCACGGCTTGCCTTATGTGCTTGTGACTGACAATGGGCCATGCTTCACCAGTGCCGAGTTCAGAGTTTATGACCCGCAATGGGATCAAACATGTCACATCTGCCCCGTTTAAACCAGCGTCCAATGGTCAGGCAGAGTGAGCAGTGGAAACAATCAAGCAGAGCTTGAAGAGGATAACTGAAGGCTCACTGCAGACTCGCCTATCCCGAGTCCTGCTTAGTTACCGCACAAGACCCCACTCACTCACTGGGGTTCACCCCACTGAACTGCTCATGAAAAGGGCACTTAAGATAATGCTCTCGTTAGTCCATCCTAATCTACATGAATAGGTAGAGAGCAGGCAGCTTCAACAGAATACATATTATGATCGCACAAATGTGTCACGCGAAATCAAGATTAATGATCCTGTAGTTGTGTTGAACTATGGACAAGGTCCCAAGTGGCTTCCCAGCACTGTCATGGCCAAAGAGGGGAATAGGGTGTTTCTGGTCAAACTTTCAAATGGGCTCACCTGCAGAAAACACTTAGACCAAACCAAACTCAGATTCATGGACTATCCAGAACAACCCACAATACACTCTACCTTTTTCGACCCTCCAACATACACACAAGTGGCAACCGACCCAACGGTTGACCACGAAGCAGAACCCATCACCAGCAGGACTCACCACACTCAGCAGCCCTGCAAGGCCAGCTGCTCAGCAGCCCAGCGAGGGCCCAACAAACGACTCACGAAAACCAGCATTTGTACCAAGACGATCAACCGGGGAAAGGAAGTCCCTAGATCGACTCACATTGTAAATAGTTACACTATTGACTTTGCGGGGGGAGTGTTGTTAGATATGTAAACCTGTAAATACCTTATTTAGCCACCAGAGGGCTCATCCCCTGGAATCCCAAGGGATCCCACAATCCCTTGGGAGCACCTGTACATAAGGAGGCCTCACAGGCTGGAGAGGCACTCTGGAGACCTGTAATAAATGATTACGGTCACACATTACTTTAAGCTTATAGTATCTGGTCGGATTCTTTTTTCAAGACGTAACAGAATCCAAAGGTAAATTACTTTGGTCAATTGAATATAGTCAATTGAATATAGTTAGCAATTGGGCTTGTGATACCTTCAACCTTAGATCTTCAATGAGCCATCCACTCCAATGAAGCTGCTGAACAGATCAAACATGGACAACGATTTTCCAACTTTGTGGAATTCCGGAGCATCTTCAGTGGGAAGGGACATCTGTTGCCTCAAGGGTTTAGCCCAGACCCAGACCAATTGTCCAGCTCAGGGTTATTTCCATTTTCAGGATGCCAAGGCGTACTGCCTGAAAGGGGTGGAGTGTGGTAGAGATTGGCTGCCCCAGGCCATATCCCCTTAATTGTTAGTGGGAAATTGCAGAAGTGGTGGAGGCATGTAGGAAGCTAATGGAGTGGGTAGGACTATGTGAAACTTTCGGGGTTGGGGGAGAGGGAGGTAAAGGAGGCATAATACCAAGTGGGAAATCTCACATGGTAATCTGCCACAGTTTGGAATTAGTGGAGGTCAATATTTTAATAAGTACAAGATGCTCAAAAAGTGACTTCCTATAAGGGAAGAAAGAACTGCAATATATGATGAAGTCACTCAAAATGATCACTTTTAATTGAGAGTTTAATAAGTAAAATGAGAATTAAAGAGGACTGTAATATTTAGGACTTTTACCTATATGGCCTACAAGAGATGTTGGTTTAATTTGTATTATGTTACTGATAAAAGATCAGATTCAGTTTACAAACAGTTAATTTCTAGAGATACACAAGCCATCTAGAAGGTTTAATAGGATGATGAAGTGCAATATAGCCATCCAAATTTGTACTCTTGCAAGCCATGTTCATTTCTAAACAATGGGAAGACACTTTACACATCTCTGATGTTAGAATGGGCAAATATGCCTGGCAGGAGGGCTTAGCTTGACAGATAATGTAGGCTTTGGGAGCTCCCGCACCAAAGAGTGAGGGGGTTTCATTCAAGGTCGCATCGTTGATTGGCAGCATAGCACACCAATCATTTCCACACAGAGGTGATGTAAGGCAGTCTTGGTAATTCAGCCAGAGACACAGAGACATCTCACTCTCTACTCAGCCATAGAGAAACTGAGACACTTCAGGCTGAGTTCTAAACATGTATAGCCTTTAAGGCAAGAGGTTATGGCTAATTCATTCAGTGGCTACTAACTTATAAGTCAGGTTAGCCCATAAATAGGCAAAGATGCATGGTTTATTATTTTTCATCATATAAGGAGTGATAGGAAATCAATGTATCTAAGTGGATAACTGAATATTATTCACTCATATATTACCTGTAAAATAAAACAGTTTCTTGGTTTAAAATGCACTTGACAGTAAATGTGAGATCTCACTAAACTATAACTAGATTTTGGGCATTAAAGGTATACTCCTAATCATAAGAGGAACAAAGTCCATTTATAGCAGTGAATGTTGAGGTAAATTATAATCATATCTTACTTAGACCTGTGAATCAGTAACAAGAGTTCAATAATTAAATAATAATGGTCACACAATATGGTGATGCAGGGACTATTTGATGTGAAATACAGATAATGAAGTGAACAATATTCAAAAATAACAAACTGAAATAATCACATTGTCTTGCTTATTGGAAACCATGTTACCATAGCATCTAGGATTATATCCTAATTTTAAAGTTGTCTATTCATTCTGAATCTATGAGGATTAATGTAGAATACAAGAAAACAATGGTTAATGATTTTATTTCACAAACAAAAATGTCCTTAAAGCTAACTCTACAGCTGTGAAGGTTCACACAGTGAACAACTATAAAATCTATTTATAAAATAGGACTATTTGTTTTATGCAATTTCCTTTTAACGATTTCATAGTTTTAGTTGAGATTCTATGTTTGAATCCTTTCAATCCGGTTTCCGTGCCTACCACAGTACCGAAACAGCATTCATCAAAGTCACAACTAATATCCTTTGTAACTGTGACAAAGGCAAACTAACTCTCCTCGTCCTTCTTGACTTGTCTGCAACCTTTGACACGGTTGACCATTCTATCCTTCTCCAACGCCTTTCCACCGTTGTTCAGCTGGGTGGGGCTGCACTTGCCTGGTTCCAGTCTTATCTTTCTAATCGTAGCCAGAGAATCACCTGCAACGGCTTCTCTTCCCTCCCCCGCATCATTACCTCTGGTGTCCCCCAAGGATCCATCCTTGGCCCACTCCTATTTCTCACCTACATGTTGCCTTTGGCGACATCATTCGAGAACACAGCTTAAGTTTCCACATGTACGCTGATGACACCCAGCTTTACCTCACTACCACTTCTCTCGACCCCTGCTCCATCTCTAAATGGTCTGACTGCTTGTCCGACATCCAGTTCTGGATGAGCAGAAATTTTCTCCAATTAAATAGTGGGAAGACTGAAGCCATTGTTTTCGGTCCCCACCACAAACTCCGTTCCCCAGTCATTGGCACTATGCCTTTCCCCAACTTCTGTTTGAGGCTGAACTAGACTGTTCTCAACTTTTTGCCCTCATATTGCAGCATAAATAAGACCACCTATTTTCACCTCCATAACATCGCCCGTATCCACCCTTGCCTCAGCTCATCCACTGCTGAAGCCCTCATCCATGCCTTTGTTATCTCTAGACTTGATACTATTCCAATGCACTCCTGGCTGGCCTCCCACATTCTACCCTATGTAAACTCGAGTTGATCGAAAACTCGGCTGCCCGTGTCCTAACTCGCACCAAGTCCGCTCAACCATCATCCCTATGCTCGCTCATCTACATTGGCTACTGGTTAGGCAACACCTCAATTTCAAAATTCTCATCCTTGTTTTCAAATCCCTCCATGGCCTTGCCCCTCTCTATCTCTGTAATCTCCTTCAGCCCCACAACCCCCCGAGATGTCCGCGCTCCTCTAATTCTGCCCTCTTGAGCATCCCTGATTATAATCGCTCAACCATTGGTGGCTGTGCCTTCTGTTGCCTAGGCCCTAAGCTCTGGAATTCCCTGCCTAAACCTCTCTGCCTCTCTACCTCCTTCAAGACGCTCCTTAAAACCTACCTCTTTGACCAAGCTTTTGGTCACCTGCCCTAATAGCCCCTTATGTGGGTTGGTGTCAAATTTATTGTCTCATAATAGCCCTGTGAAGCGCTTTGGGGCATTTCAATACATTAAAGGCGTTATATAAATACAAGTTGTTGTTGTTGAGATTATCACAGTGTTGTGCAATATGTTACCCACATGTGGCTAATTGGAAACCCAGAATTCGCTAATTGCATCTCTAAATAGTAAATATTTATCATTGGGCATGTGATTTCAACATTCATATTCACAGGACGTTTGCATGTGTACTTTAACCTTTCTGTGCATTTGTTGGAAAAATGTACGGTTATCATGGTATGTTTGATTGCGAAGTTCCTTATTTGGTTACTGAATGGTGGTAGATATTTAGTTAAATAAATATACTCATGTGAAGTACATTCACCTTTATTTAGTGTCTGTAAGTGATATTTTACTAAAATTAGTGTACGTGATTAAAACGGTGTCGCCGTAGCCACGACTGTGGCTAGTGAGCTATTTCTTTTGGACAATGCTGGGTTATTATAAGGATGAAGGGTGGAGCTCTTACCATGCTGTCTATCTTAAAAATCCCTTAAGCAGACTTTGCATATTAAATAGCTTTGTCAATAAGTTCTGGAGTTGGAATGAATATTTAGTTCTCAGGTTCTGTATAAATACATTTCAAGTGATGTGACAAATTCACAGCAGTATAACTTTAACATGTCTGATTCTTGCAGAGCCGAAACAAACTCATTAGATCATCGGATATTTCTCTGCTAAGAGGTGGAGAAGTCATTGTAAACATTTGCACTGCTCAAGGCATTACTATTAGGCACCCTAACCAATTCCTCTTGGTGTTACAACACAGATATTTTTGTAGCAAAAGCAGCCATAGAAAATGCCCAAAGCTTAATGACTTCTGAAGCTGTAAGAGGCCAACATTTATACTAGTCAGTGAGTCAGCCTCAGTAGTAAAGTCCCTGAAGAACACTTCAAGGATCTGCTCTGCTTGCTCACTTGTTAGCAATTGTTTGAGTAGATGTATAGATTCAGCAATTCAATTGGGGTTAATTCTAAAGCAGCAAGGAAACACCTCTTTGTAGTTCTGAAACAGAAAGGGGAAATATGCTAGATGATTTATGAAAGATCTTTGAGTGAGCATTGTTGAAGGACAGCAGAAGAGCATATGTGCTGGGAAAATGCATCAAAGTTGGGAGGAAGTGGAAACAAAAGCAATGCTTACATATTCTAATAATAGTGTAATATCTCATCAAATGATCTCCCAGAACAATGGGGCCTGTTTTGCGAAAGATTCATCACATAAAAAACATCCGTAAAACAAAGTAAAATGAAATGTATGCATGTAAAAGGCGAGCTACAATGAAGGAGTCCTTCTAAGAGTTTGATAAGGCATCGTTGTTGGGTCAAAATCCTGAACTCCCTATACAAATTGCAGTGGTTTAAGAGGAAAGCCTACCATAATTTACACAGAGCAACTAGATATGGGCAATAAATGTCAGTCTTACCAATGCTACCCACAACACAAGAATGAATAAAAAAATGAAGAATCCTTTTATGCAATGTCTCCTGTAAGGTTTCTGGAATAGGCTGGAATTTTCCCCGAAAATAATGAGTATGTTTGGAGCATGGGGGCAATTAAAGTGATAAAAATGGGATTCCCAAACTGATCCCGCCTCCAACCCGCCCACTTCTGGTTTAGCCAGAAGTAGGACAGGGGGCAGCAATCAACCCGCTCCCAGGGGGTGTTAACTCAACTTAAATATTGTAATGAGGCTGGAAACCTCTCGTGATATCTTCTCTACGAAATCACAAACACAAAGACTACAAGATAGCGTGACAGGAACTTGTCATCATGTGATTTGTCATATGACCCTTTTTTTGTTATGTACATCAGCAGTTGCGTTACCACAGTAGTCTAGAAGGTGGAGCAGTAGTCCACTAGGTGGAGCTATATTAAAATTCTCCCTCCTTAATGAAGAAGTAATTATAACAAAAATAATCACCATACATAACTTGCATGGTTATACACAACAAAAGATATGAACTTATTTTGCCATATTTACAAATCAAACATAACCACTTGTTTGCTGTTTCAAAGAGGATACCTTTGCTCTTGAACAGAACCTTCCAAACATGGTGCCAACTTCGACTCATTCTAGGTTGAGCCTGAGGAGAGATTTTCTCCAAGGGCAACACTTGATCTACATTTTGACTCTCTACAACTTCAGACTGTTTGTCTGCCTGACTCGGACTCAGACTTAAATTCTGACTTTCTCTTGGATGTCTTTCTAGTACATCTGATGTAGGATTTGCAACTGGTACTCTACTTCTAACAAGACTATCTGTCTTATCAGACTAAATCGAATCATTCCAACTTTCAACTCCTTCCACATCTGTAAGTACAATACGATCAATGTGAACAAACCTAACCTGTCCATGATCAAACATCTTGACCAAATAAATGCGAGGACCACATAACTTCACTATTCTTCCTGGTAACCACTTTAACTATTTATGGTGATGGTTCTTCACTCTCACCTTCTGATTCAATTTCACACTTCTCTCTCTTACTCTACCTCTATCATGATTCCATTTCAGTCTTAATTGTGTCTCTTCTACGGACTATGCCAAATTTGGCTTTAACAATGAGAATCTGGTTCGTGGCTGTCATTTGAGAAACAACTCTACTGGTGTTCTACCAGTTGTTGTATGAGGAGTATTATGATAAGTAATTAGAAAATTTGTCAATTGGTCGTCCGACAACTGCCACTTTCTTGGATTTGGATGCAAAATTTTCTTGAGGAGGACGTTTTACAATTTGTACTGTGCGCTCTGCTGCTCCATTTGAAGCAGGGTGGTATGGTAGAACATTGGTATGTTCATATCATTTCTGCTCATTAACTGTGAAAATTCTTCTGAACAAAATTGCAGCCCATTATCAGACACAATTTCTTCTGGGAGGCCATATGAAGAAAACAATCTTCGCAAATTGTCTAGTATTTTACTTGTTATTTTCTGCATCGGAAACACCTCTTCTCATTTCGAATGGCTATCAATCACAATGTACAATTGCTGTCCTTCTAGCTCAGCAAAGTCTACTTGTAACCTTTGCCACACCCTGGGAGGCCATTTCCATGGCTGTAATGGTGCTGATGAACACAAGAGCACAAAAAATATGAGCAGGAGTAAGCCATTTGACACCATGAGCCTGCTCCGCCATTTAATAACATCATGGCTGATCTGATCATGGACTCAGTTCCACTTCCCTGCCCACTCCCCACAGCCCTTTATTTCCTTATTGCTCAAAAATCTGTCTATCTCCGCCTTAAATATGTTCAAAGACCCAGCCTTCACAGCTCTCTGGGGCAGTAAATTCCACAGATTTACAAACCTCAGAGAAAAAATTCCTCCTCATCTCAGTTTTAAATGGGCGGACCCTTATTCCGAGACTAATTCCCCTAGTTTTAATTTCCCCCATGAGTGGAAATATGCTCTCTGCATCCATCTTGTCCAGCCCTCTCATTATCTTATATGTTTCGATAAGACTACCTCTGATTCTTCTGAACTCCAATGAATATAGACCCAACCTACTCAACCTATCTTCATAAGCCAACCCCCTCATCTCCAGAATCAACCTAGTGAACCTTCTCTGAACAGCCTCCAATGCAAGTATATCCTTTCATAAATATGGAGACCAAAACTGCACGCAGTACTCCAGGTGTGGTCTCATCAATACCCTGTACAGTTGTAGCAGGACTTCTCTACTTTTATACTCTATCCCCCTTGTAATAAAGGCCAGCATTCCATTTGCCTTCCTGATTACTTGCTATACCTGCATACTAACTTTTTGTGTTTCATGCACAAGGACCCTCAGGTCCCTCTGTACTGAAGCACTTTGCAATTTTTCTTAATTTAAATTATAATTTGCTTTTCTATTTTTTATGCCAAAGTGGATAACCTCACATTTTCCTACATCATGATGGTAGTTTCTTGCTTACCAATTGAAATGTTGTACACTGACTAACAATGTACTTTATAACTTTATCTAAACCTGGTCACCATAAATAACTGTGTGCAAAACTCTTGGTCAAGCACATTCCCAGGTGCTGGTCATGAAGATCTCCTAACAATTTCGACCTGAACTAATTTGGAATAACTACTCTTGCATCCCACATGATACAATCTTTATCCACTGATAATTAATTCCTATGAACGAAGTATGGATGATTATCTATCTCTGATACCTGGTGTGGCCAGCCGTTTGTTATGTAATCATACACCGTTGACATAAATGTACCACGCTTGGTTGCTCTACCAATCTCTTCAGCTGTGACTGGAAGCACATCAATGTATGAAAAATAAAACACTTCTTCTCTATTGGGTGTAACTTGAAATGGGGATGGCAACCTAGAAATAGCATCAGCATTACTGTGATCAGCTGATCATCTGTATTCAATGGCATACATATATGCTGACAAAATCAAAGCCCATATCTGCATTACGGGTTACAGCTAAGGTTGGAATTGGGGACTTTGAATGGAGTATTGCTGTCAGAGACTTATGGTCAGTAACCATAACTTACGACCATACAAGTATTTGTGGAACGTCTTGACTCCAAAAATCAATGCCAAAGCTTCTCTTTCGATCTGCACATAATTACACTCACTGGCACTGAGAGTGCATGAATCAAAAGCAATGTGTCTCTCCTCCCACTACATAGGAGATGAGAGATCACGGCCCCAACTCCATTCGGAGAGGCATCACATGCTAGCTTGATCTCCTTAGACTATCATGGTACTCTCTACCAACTGGCCTTTACACTCCTTGAATGCTCATCGCATTCTTCTGACCACTTCCAATGGACCTGTTTTTTCAACAGCTCATTCTGTGGATGTAGCACTGTTGCCAAATTTGGAAGGAACTTCCCATAATAGTTCAAAAGACCCAAAAATGTTCGAAGTTCAGTGACATTCTTGGGAGTGAGTGCATTTCTAATTGTCCAGCTTTCCCTTGGTTGGATGTAAACCACCTTTGTCTACTCTGTGCCCTAAGTACTCCACTGAGTTTTGAAATAACTCACACTTGCAAGCAATCTGTGCTTCTCTAGCCATTTGCGCATTTCATACAATACGTTTATTATGGATTTGCCTGTTTGGTGCTGAAATGAGTATGTCATCTAAATAACATACTACCCCTTCAATGCCTTGTAAAATCTGGTTCATCACCCCTTGGAATATGGCAGGGGCAGAAGACAGTCCAAATGTTAGGC
The DNA here is from genome assembly GCF_044704955.1 of Pristiophorus japonicus. Classification (NCBI taxonomy): domain Eukaryota; kingdom Metazoa; phylum Chordata; class Chondrichthyes; family Pristiophoridae; genus Pristiophorus; species Pristiophorus japonicus. The sequence goes on along the minus strand of NC_091986.1, from coordinate 78,282,194 downwards.
TATTAAATTGATATAGGTCCAGATGAGAATTTATAGTCAAGCATGACTTGGACTCCTCATCTAGTTCAAGTTGTAAGTTGGCATTTGTAAGATCTAACTTTGAGAAGATTTGGCCACTTGTCGGCATTGTGAACAAATCTTCTACATTTGGCAATGTATTGGCAGATTATGCTCTATAAAGTAACCATAAACCAAGTTCTAATCACCACAACCTTACCTTGCCATCTGACTTAGGTACAACAACAATGGGTTTAGCCCAATTCCTTACATCTACCTTAGAGATAATGTTCTCAGTCTCTAGTCTTTTGAGTTCTTGCTCAACTTTCTCATTGAGTGCATATGATACAGGACGTGGCTTACAGTAAACTGGTCTAGCGTCCTTCTGCACTCTGACACTCGCCTTGAAGCCTTGGATCGGACTTCCTGTTTCACGGAACACCTTTGGATACTGCTTGATTACATCATCCTTCGATGCAAATCTTGTTTCAACATGAAAATTCTCATTCTAATCCAGCTTCAGTGACCCCAACCAATTTCTACCTATCAAGGCAGGCTTGTCTCCTGACACTACTAAAAGGGGCAAGCTCTGAAACTGATCCTTATATTTCACTGGTATGGTGAATCTTCATACAACAGGGATTTGTTCTCCTGAGTAGCCTCACAGCTCTATCTTCGACTTCTCCAGTGGAAAATCATTCAATTTGTTGAGATATAGCGATTCCTGTACTATGCTCACGGATTCACCAGTGTCAATTTCCATCGGTATCCTGGTTCCTGCAGTGTCTACTTGGATGACGATATTTCGCAAATCGCTGTTAGATATCCTCGATGATGTGTATCTCCAGAACCTCCTCATCCTGTTGCTTTTCTTCAATGCTATGTAGTCTCTGGCAATTGCTAGCAGGAGGGTGACGGCAGCGAAGAGGGACGTCATCAAGGTCCAGGTCGGTGATTGGAGCGTGGGCAGATACAGCAGGAGTGGCGACAGACTGTGGAGGGATGTGATCGGGGCCCAGGAGAGGCATGAGTTCGGGGCCAGGGGCAGCACGGGCCAGTCCACTCTTCGATATTTGTGCGCACTAGGTCCATGCTGGTAATTGTCATTAGACTAGATGATCTTTTGTTGGTCGGTGCAGATATAATGGTAAGTACTGCAAGGAATAGACTACAGCCAGGGTGATCTCCTGGACTAGTTTCGATCGCCTGGATCGGTCGGAGAGGAATTTTCCCAGATTTTTTTCTCCCTAAATTGGCCTAAGTTTTTATCTGGTTTTTGCCTCTCCCAGGATATCACATGGCTCCAGTTGGGGTGGAGTGTAGATGTTTTTAGTATAAGGGGTGTTGCAGTGGTGTGGGGCGGACTGGTTGGGTTGGGTGCTCTTTGCCTTTCCGTTATTGTTCATGGGTTTGTATATAACGATTAAGGCTGCTGATGAAGGGCCGTGTGGCTCTTTATCGGCCGGCGCAGACACGATGGGCCGAAATGGCCTCTTTCTGCACTGTAAATTTCTATGTTTCTCTGTTTCTATGCAGCAGAGCAGGTCTCCAGTCATCTTGAATAACCCTTGCCACTGGACCAAGACCTAGCTCTGTCAAGCCCGTGTGGTGGCTGGTGTGCAATGACCACCACATGTTAAAAAAATCCACGCACAGGCATCTTCCACCCTTCAGGATGTAGTTCAGGACCTGGAATATTAGATCCTTCATTGAAACACCTGTAAACACATCCTTTTTTGGCATGGAAGCAAGTCATCCTCATTTTGAGGGAATGCCGATGATGATGATGAACATTGATTTACTCTTCAGTCGGCATGCCTTCGCAAGATGACCAGTTTTTTTGCAGAAGAAACACTCTGCCGTTACACATGGACAACTTTGAGGAAGGTGTTGTCCCAGACACGGATAGCATGACTTCAATATACTGTTACCTTGGCCCGTTGCTGAGGCCTTGGGGTCCAACTGCCTTTTACTTTTAACCTGCAGGCGATTCACCTCGGTTGGCTGATGACTGAAAATGGCTCAAATTTCTCAGGATATTCGTCGGCCATATTCATCGACATATCAGTCAACAGCTTTCTTCTGATTGCTTCATTTTTCATCCCACAAACAAAGCGGTCATGCAATGCTTGGTCCTGAAAGTTTCCGAAATGACAGTGATTGGATTGCTTTTTTAATGCTACAATATGCTCACTGATACTCTCGTCATTTAACTGATATTGTTTTCCAAAACAATTAACTTTCAGCAATTTCTAGGGGCTCAGGACTATCGCGCTGTTCTAACTTGGTTACAATCTCCTTCAGTGGCTTGTCCTTTGGCTTGACGTGAGTAAACACATTTTTCAGGGTTTCATACACCTTGTGGGCCTGCTTCAGTCACGAAAATAGCCCACTTTATTTCTAACAGCACCCGGTTCCGGTTTTCATCATCGGGGATTTTGACGATGCTATTTGCTGTGAAAAACATTTCTAGCCACTCCACATATGCTCCGAAAGTCTCTTGGTTGCGATGGAACACACCCAATTGCCCTATTTTTCCCTTAGGTGAAAATTATGTTCCGCCAAGTGTGCTTGAAATTTACCTTGGATTTTTAGCTGTGCTGCAAAAAGAGGAACCTCTCAAAGTACATCTGTTGGCCAGCTGGAACATCCACCATCATAAATTTCAGCTAGGGAATCCAGAAATACGATCCGACACCACCAATGTGATATCTTCTCCATGACATCACAAACACACATACTACAAGATAGCTCTACAGGAAATTGTCATCATATGATTCGTCACATGACCCTTTTAGTGTATGTACATCAGCAGCTGCATTACCACATTAGTTCACTAGGTGGAGCAGTAGCCCACTAGGTGGAGCTATGCTACACCTCTTTTTCCCCATCCATTTTGTGTTTAACATTCTGTGGATGTGTTTCACACAATTCGTAAAACCTGGCAATTAAACAAAGGCGAGGCCTGCTGCATCCAGGAGGTAAGTGACTTTATACCTGCCTCCTGGATCCAGGGTCTCTATCTAACCCACCCTCGACGATTGGCGACCCCTCATGAGGCCTCCAATCACCCCCCACAGGTCTCCCCCCCTCACCCCACACACCCAAATTGATGATGATGAAGGTGGCCGGCCCTGATCCTCTCTGCACTCCTGAGTGATCCCTGGCCGACCCCCTCCCCTGCGATCCCTGGCCGACCACTCCCCGTCCACCCGATCCCTGACCAATTGCCAACCCCCCCATTCCCCTCGATCCCAGCCGATCCTCTCCCCCTCACAATCCCCGCCCAATCGCCGACACCTGCCCTTCAATCCCTCACCCGGACCGGCCCCTCACTTCTGAGGCTTACTCATCCGCAGCCAGCCAGCCTCTTAATCTGGGAGGACCCCTCCCCCAACCAGCCTTGCTTGAGAAAATTCCGGCTGTATCTCTTTTGTACTGGCAAGTGCAAACTGAGGCATTCTGAATTTTTATATGGAATCCTGTTGCAGTTAATATTTGACAATGACCATATTAGAATGATCATTTGACACTGCTAAGAATTAACATTAACATTGCTAGAATAAAATAATTTGTTGCAAGATAATAATGGAAACAAAATGACATTAAAATAATCTATATTACACTCCAGTATTTCTGGTTAGTTATAATGAAAATGTTCCTTTGTACGTCCAGTGAATTAATAGTTTCAAGACAATTTGAATCTGATTTAATGCTTTCCTGGTAGACCATTAAACTCAGACACAAATGTATATCCCGTCCCAACAGAACATCTGTCTGTATTGAAATTGTGCATCACAGACAGTTAAGTCAGTGACAATTGACACCCAACTGAATGTGAATCAAATGTCAGCACTGCAATAATAATGAATCTTCATTCTCACAGTCATGAAAGTCCTTCCTCACATATTTAACCATTCAACCTCTTTCCCTGACCAAGTCTCCTGTCCCTTTTTTCCCAGTATTAAATTGTCTGCTCAAATGCAGGAAATATGTCTCAGTAGTTGATGGTACTCAGCCTGAGTGACCCTGCAAGCTCACATTTCAGTCTGCTTGAAACAGCAGAACAGTTTGAATGCCAACAGGTCAGCTGCATCCTCCATTTGAATTAAAAAACATGGGAAAATCAATAACATTATAGAAAGAAAAAAATGATGTTAAAAAGCCAATCATAACAATAATGTAAGAATATTGATGGTAACATTTGGTCTTTGTGGAAAATATATATCAGGTGATGGAAACATTAAAAAAGAGTTGTACCATCACTGATATGAAAAAAATTGAACAACGGAGGTAGAAAGAAAGAAGATAAATTTGCCTTTTTATATAGCACTCGATGCTATATAAAAATCACAGCCAGTGTATTACAACAATAACAACGTACTTATACAGCCTCTTTAACATAGAAAAGTGTCCCTTCACAGAGGCATAATCAAATAAAAATTGACGCTGATCCAAAGGAGGGATGACCAAAAGCTTGGTCAAAGAGGTGGGTTTAATTTATTGTCTACTTTTTTGTATGCAAACACAGCCACCAATCCGCATACATCAAGATCCTAAAAAATTATTTTGGCTAGTTAATCTATTTTCCTGGTGTAGATTGAGGAACAACCGTTCGCAAGGAGAACTCCTGTCTCTTCTTAATACTTCCTCTCTCACTATGTTTATTTCTAATATTTCACACTCCTCCTCCCTGATTGCAATGTCTGCATCGCCCCTCATTGGATCTTTTATATCCCGTTGAACAGGTAGACAGGGCCTTAGATGTCCCATAAAATAACAACTCCAACAATGCAACATTCTCTCATTACTGCACTGAACTATTAACTTACCTCACAGACCTAGAAACTGTTTTACAGGTGTATTTCAGGTGCCTAAGGGTCAAATGCGTTGGGCAATGATGGACGTGTGCTGCCTGCATATTGATTATGCATCCAGGGTGCACCCCTGAAACTTACATTAAGCCCATTGCAAATGCAAATTGAGGGCCCAGTGCCAGTTTCAGCCCCTTTCAGAAATTGCACTATGAGTGAACACAGCGTGCCCCATCCATGTTGCTTCAGGTGCTCAGCAGTCAAAGCAGAGGGACTGTAACCTAATGCCTCCCCGCCCTCATTCAATGAGGAGATCCTGAGGGTTCAGAAAAAGTATGTTCCCTTAAAGAAAAAGGGTATGACTAAAAAATCTAGAGCCCCCTGGATGTGAAGCAACATACAGTGAAAGATAAAGAAAAAAAGGGAGGCTTATGACAGATACCAAGGGCTCAATACTGCAAAAACACTGGAGGAGTTTAGAAAGTACAAGGGTACTATTAAAAAGGGAATTAGGAATGCAAACAGAGAGCATGAAAACATTTTGGCAAGTAAAATCAATGAAAACACAAAGATATTTTATAAATATTTTAAGAGCAAAGGATAACTAAAGAAAGATAAGGGCATATGAGAGACCATAAAGGTAGACTGTGTGAGGAGGTGGACAGCATGGGTATGGTTCTTAAAGAACACGTTGTATCTGTTTTCACAAAGGAGAGGGGTGATGCTGACATTGCAATCAGGGAGGAGGAGTATGAAATATTAGATGAAATAAACATAGTGAGGGGGGAAGTATTAAGGGGTTTAGCAGCCTTCAAAGTGGATAGATCCCCAGGTCTGAATGAAATGTATCCCAGGCTGTTAAGAGAAGCAAAAGAGGAAATAGCATAGGCTCTGACTATCATTTTCCAACCCTCTCTGGTTACAAATGTGGTGCCGGAGAACTGAAGGACTGCTAACGTGGTATCTTTGTTTAAAAAGGGAGAAAGGGATGGATCGAGTAATTACATGCTTGTCAGCCTAACCTCGGTGGTGGGAAAATTATTGGAAAAAATTCTGAGGGACAGGATAAATCTTCATTTAGAAAGACACGGATTAATCAAGGACAGTCAGCATGGATTTGTTAAGGGAAGGTCATGTCTGACTAACTTGATTGAATTTTTTGAGGAGGTAACAAGGAGGGTCAATGAGGGTAGTGCATTTGATGTAATGCATATTGATTTTAGCAAGGCTTTTGATAAGATCCCACATGGCAGACTGGTCATGAAAGTAATAGCCCATGGGATCCAGGGCAAAGTGGCAAGTTGGATCCAAAATTGGCTCAGCGGCAGAAAGGAACGAGTAATGGGTGTTTTTATGAGTGGGAGGCTATTTCCAGTAAGATTCTGCAGGACTCAGTACTAGGTCCCTTGGTTTTTTTGGTATATATCAATGATTTAGACTTGAATGTAGGGAGTATGATTAAGAAGTTTGCAGATGATACTAAAATCAGCTGTGTGGTTGATAATGAAGAAGAAAGCTGTAAACTGCAGGACGATATCAATGATCTGGTCAGGTGGGCAGAACAGTGGCAAATGGAATTAAATCCGGAGAAGTATGAGATAATGCATTTGGGGAGGGCTAACAATGCAAGGGAATACACATTAAATGGTAGTACACTGAGAAGTGTAGAGGAACAAAGGGACCTTGGAGTGCATGTCCACAGATCCCTGAAGGTAGCAGGCCAGGTAGATAAGGTGGATAAGAAGGCATATGGACTATTTAACTTTATTAGCCGAGGCATAGAATACAAGAGCAGGGAGGTTATGCTTGAACTGTATAAAACACTAGTCAGGCCACAGCTAGTTCTGCTCACCACATTACAGGAAAGATGTGATTGCACTAGAGAGGGTACATAGGATGTTTACGAGGATGTTGCCTGGACTGGAAAATTTTAGCAATGAGGAAAGATTGGATAAGCTGGGTTTGTTTTCTTAGGAACTTTGAAATAAGGTCTCTCCTCAATTTCATACACTTATTGAGGTGTATAAAATTATGAGGGGCCTAGATAGAATGGATAGGAAGGACCTATTTCCCTTATCAGGGGTTCAACAACCAGGGGGCATAGATTTAACATAAGAACATACGAAAATAAGGGGGCCGAAATTCACCCCCACCGGAAACGGGTCACACCTACCGTTTTTCTTGTGCCATCTTGCGCAATTCAGCTCTTTGTCAGTTTTTCTTGAGCGGGGCGGAAATCGGTCATAATGGGGGCAGAAGTGGGGGCGGGATGGACTGCCCATCATAAAAGGGGCAGACGTCTGCCGCTGTCAGTCATCAGCGCCAGGCTGGTGACGTCATTGCGCTGGCGGGTCAACACGTCTCTTCCCTTCAGTTACAGGGGAGAGCAGCTGTGAGCTCTGCAGCTTTTTAAGTCGGTCCACTGAGACACCAGGGAGGTTTTCAGCCAGGCCAGTGGCCTGGTATTCAAGAGGGGGTGCTAGGCTGCCTCTTGGTGGCCCGGCCGAACCTGGGGCCATAACTGTCGGGACGACCTAGCAGTCGTCCGGCAAAAAAGATAAGATGGTGGCCGCGGCAGTGCGCCCTACCCTTTAATGGAGGCCACACCGCCATTTTATACACACTGCAAACACAGTGCACCAAAAAAAAACTGTCGGCTGCACCGAGCGGTGGCCGGAAGATTTTCTATGGTGTATTTTGCTTGCGGGCAGGACATCAGTGGTATGCGCTTTGCTGACGCAGTTAAGAAGGTTCGTCAGCAGCGGGGCGGAAATGGGGACTGTCGGAAATAACACCGGGGAGAATTTCGAGAGCGGCGGCTATTCGACTACAAATCGGTGGCCATTACCGCAGGGCAGCCGCTTACGGCGGTAACAGGCCTTATCGGGAGGCTCAATTTCGGCTCCAAGAAATAGGAGCAGGTGTAGGCCATTTGGCCCCTCGAACCTGCTCCGCCATTCAATAAGATCATGGCTGATCTGATTTTGGCCTCAACTCCACTTCCCTGCCTGCTCGCTGTAACCCTTTACTCCCTTATCATTCAAAAATCTGTCTATCTCCACCTTAAATATATTCAATGACCCAGGCTCCACAGCTCTCTGGGGTAGAGAATTCCAAATATTCACGACCCTCTGAGAGAAGAAATTCCTCCTCATCTCCGTTTTAAATGGGTGACCCTTATTCTGAAATTATGCCCCCTCGTTCTAGATTACCCCATGAGGGGAAACATCATGCATCTGCCCTGTCAAGCCCACTCAGAATCTTATATGTTTCAATAAGATCCTCTCATTCTTCTAAATTCCAATGAGTATAAGCCCAACCTGCTCAACCTTTCTTCATAAGACAACCCCTTCATCTCAGGATGAACCTCATGAATCTTCTCTGAACTGCCTCCAATGCAAATATATCTTTCACTAAGTAAGGAGACCAAAACTTTACACAGTACTCCAGGTGTGGTCTAACCAATACCCTGTACAGTTGTAGCAGAACTTCTCTACTTTTATACTTTGTCCCCTTTGCAATAAAGACCAATATTCCATTTGCCTTCTTAATTACTTGCAGTACGTGCATGCTAACTTTTTGTGTTTCATGTACAATGATCCCCCAGATCCCTCTGTACTGCAGCATTTTGTAATCTCGCCCCATTTAAATAATAATTTGTTTTTTATTTTTCCTGCTAAAGTGGATAACCTCATGTTTTCCCACATTATACTCCATCTGGCAAACTTTTGCCCACTAACTTAGCCTATCTATATACCTTTGCAGATTATTTGCGACTTCCTCATAACCAGCTATCTTTGTATCATCAGCAAATTTGGCTACATTACACTCGGTCCCTTCATCCAAGTCATTAATATAGATTGTAAATATTTGAGGCCCCAGCACTGATCCCTGTGGCACCCCACTCGTTACAGTTTACCAACATGAAAATTACCCATTTATCCTGACTCTCTGTTTTCTGTTAACTGGCCAATCCTCTATCCATGCTAATATATTACTCACAATATGAGTGCTTATCTTGTGCAATAACCTCTTATGTGGCAACTTATCGCATGCCTTTTGTAAATCCAAATACATGACATCTACTGGTTCACCTTTATCCACTCTACTTGTTGCATCCTCAAAGAACTCTAGCAAATTTTTCAAACATAATTTCTCTTTCATAAAATCATGCATTCTCTGCTTGACTGAATTATGATTTTCTAAATGTCATGCTATTACTTCCTAATAATGGACACCAGCATTTTCCCAATTACAGATGTTAGGCTAACTGATCTATAGTTTCCTACTTTTGTCTCCCTCCTTTTTTAAATAGGGGCATTACATTTGCGGTTTTCCAATCCACTGGGACCCCTTCAGAATCCAAGTAATTTTGGTAGCTTACAACCAATTCATCCACTATCTCTGCAGCCATTTCTTTTAAGGCCTTAGGATGCAGACTATCAGGTCCAGGGAACTTGTCCACCTTTAGTCCCATTAGTTTGTCTAGTACTTTTGCTCTAGTGACAGTGATTGTTTTAAGCTTTTAGTGTCTTCCACTGTGAAGACCGATACAAAATATTTGTTCAAAGTCTCTGCCATTTCCCTGTTTCCCATTGTTAATTCCTGAGTCTCATCCGCTAAGGGACCAACACGTACTTTCGCTACTCTCTTCCTTTTTATATATCTGTAGAAAAGCTCCTTCTGTCTGTTTTTATAATTCTTGCTAGTTTACTCTCATAATCTATCTTCTCTCTCATTATTATTTTTTTAGTTGTCCTTTGCTGGTTTCTAAAATTGTCCCTATCCTCTGGCCTTCAATTAATCTTTGCAACATTGTATACCTTTGTTTTCAATTTGATACCATCCTTGACTTCCTTAGTTAGTCACGGATGGTTCATCCTTCGCTTCACTGGAATATATATTTGCTGAGAGTTATGAAATATCTCCTTAAATGTTTGCCACTGCTTATCTAATCTCTTAATATTTAATCTATTTTCCCAGTCCACATTAGCCAACTCTGCCTTCATGCCTTTGTAGTTCCCTTTATTTAAGTTCAGGACACTAGTTTTAGACCTGTCTCACCCTCAATCTGAATTTGAATTTATAACATGCTATTATCACTCTTCCCAAGAGGATCCTTTTCAATGAGATCATTAATTAATCCAGCCTCATTTACACATTATCACACCTAAAATAGTCTGCTCCCTGATTGGTTCCATAATGTAGTGTTCGATGAATCCATCCCGAATGAACTCTTCCTCAAGGCTACCTTTGCCAATTTGATTTGTCTAATCAAAATGAAGATTAAAACCGCTTATGATTATTGCCGTATCTTTCTTACAAGCCTCCATTATTTCTTGATTTACATTGTCTTACAGTGTAGCTATTGTTAGGGGACCTATAGACTACTTCCACCAGTGAATTATTTCCCTTATTATTTCTTAACTGCACCCAAACTGATTCTACATATTGATCTTCAGAGCCAATATCATTTTTCACTACTGCACTGATGTCATCCTTTATTAACAGAGCTACCCCACCTCCTTTTCCTTTGTGCCTATCCTTCCGAAATGTCAAATACCCCTGAGTATTCAGTTCCCAGCCTTGGTCACCTTGCAACCACATCTCTGGAATGGCTATCAGATCATACCCATTTATTTCTATTTGTGCATCAACTCATCTAGCTTGTTACGAATGCTGCGCACATTCAGATAAAGAGCTTTTAATTTTGTCTTTTTTACCATTTTTTCCTAATCTAACCCAACTTTCTGATGCACTCTTATGTTTATACGCTCTGTCACTTCCTGTCACACTCTGGTTATCGTTACCCCTATTGCTACCCTGCACTTCTGCTTGCTCCTTTCTCTGAGACTTTTAAAATTTCCGCTCACCTGATCCTTCCCCCCCACTATTTAGTTTAAAGCCCGATCTACAGCCCTCGCTATTCGTTTCACCAGGATACTGTTCCACGCCTGGTTCAAGTGAAGTCCATCTCAACAGAACAGCTTCCTCTTATCCCATTACTGGTGCCAGTGTCCCATGAATCGAAACCCATTTCTCCCACATCAATCTTTGAGCCACGCATTCATTTATCTGATCTTATTTACCTATGCAAATTTTCTCATGGCTCAGGTAGTAACCCAGAGATTTTGTGGTTCTGCTTTTTAATTTAGCCCCCAGCTGCTCATACTCCCTCGCAGAACCTCTTTCTTTGTCCCACCTATGTCATTGGACCACGATAACTGGATCTTTCCCCTCCCACTCCAAGTTCCTCTCCAGCCCAGAGGAGATGTCCTTAACCCTGGCACTGGGCATGTAACACAGCCTTCGGGACTCATGCTCTCTGCTGCAGAGAACAGTATCTGTCCCCTTAACTATACTGTCCCCGACCACCACCACATTTCTTTTATTCATTAACTAAAATATAGAACCAGTGGGAACCTATTCAACCTTCGTCGCCTCCAAGCTAGATCCAAGCCCGCCCCATCCTTTGTCATTGAGCTACAGTACGCGGACGATGCTTGCGTCTGCGCCCATTCAGTGGCTGAACTCCAAATCATCGTCAACATCTTCACCGAGGCATACGAAAGCATGGGCCTTACGCTAAACATCCATAAGCCAAAGGTCCTCCACAAACCTGACTCCGGCACACAGCACTGCCCCCCCCCCCCCAGTCATCAAGATCCACGGCACGGCCTTGGACAACGTAGACCACTTTCCGTACCTCAGGAGCATATTATCAGCAAGGGCAGACATCGATGACGAGGTTCAGCAATGCCTCAAGTGCACCAGTGCAGCTTCGGCCGCCTGAGGAAGAGAGTGTTCTAAGATCAGGCCCTCAAATCTGGCATTAAGCTCATGGTCTATAGGGCTGTAGTAATACCCACCTTCCTGTATGGCTCAGAGACGTGGACCTTATACAGTAGACACCTCAAATCGCTGGAGAAATACCACCGATATCTCTGCAAGATCCTGCAAATCCCCTGGGAGGACAGATGCACCAACGTTAGTGTCCTCGATCAGGCCAACATCCCTAGCATCAAAGCACTGACCAGCTCCATTGGGCGGGCCACATTGTTTGCATGCCCGAAACAAGATTTCCAAAGCAAGTGCTCTACTCAGAACTCCTACATGGCAAGCGAGCCCCAGATGGGCAGAGCAAATGTTTCAAGGACACCCTCAAAGCCTCCTTGATAAAGTGCAACATCCCCACCGACACCTGGGAGTCCCTGACCAAAGACTGCCCTAAGTGGAGGAAGAGCAGCCGGGAGGGCACTGAGCACCTCGAGTATCGTCGCTGAAAGCATGTAGAAAACAAATGCAGGCAGCGGAAGGAGCATGCGGCAAACCAGACTCCCCACCCACCCTTTCCTCCAACGCCTGTCTGTCCCACCTGTGACAGATACTGTAATTCCCATATTGGACTGTTCAGTCACCTGAGAACTCATTTTTAGAGTGGAAGCAAGTCTTCCTCTATTTCGAAGGACTGCCTATGATGATTTCTTTTTACTCCCCCAACTTGAATGGCCCCCTGTAACATGGTGCTGTGGTCAGTTTGCTCACCCTCCCTGCTTTCCCTGTTCTTGTCCACACAGAGAGCAAGTGCCTCATACCTGTTGGGCAATTGCAAGGGCTGAGGCTCCTCCATCACTACATCCTGGGTCCCTATACCTGCCTCACTCGTCATCACACTCTGCTGTCCCTGACCATGGATCAAATTTGAATTATTTAACCTACAGGGTGTGACTGTCTCCTGGAATGCAGCGTCCAGGTAACTCTCCCACTCCCTGATATATCGCAGTGTCTGAAGCTTGGACTCCAGCTCATTAATGCTGAGCCGAGGTTCTTCGAGTAGCCAATACTTATTGCAGATGTGGTCGCCATGGATCACACTGGTGTCCACCAGCTTCCACATGCTGCACCTGCAACACATCGTCTGCCCTGCCATCTCTAATGTATTTTATTTAATTAATTCGGTTGTTAAGTTTTGAAATATCAAAATATGTACATATAGGTTTTAATCTGTACAACGGTTCTTAAATTAAACCAATGCCCAAGTTTAGACAAAAGAGAGAAATAGAGAAATACTCACCAACCAATCACTTACCTTTAAATTAATTGGTAGGAGATTTAGAGGGGATTTGAGGGGGAATTTCTTCACCCAGAGGGTGGTGGGGGTCTGGAACTCACTGCCTGAAAGGGTGGTAGAGGCAGAAACCCTCACCACATTTAAAAAGTACTTGGATGTGCACTTGAAGTGCCGTAACCTATAGGGCTACGGACCATGAGCTGGAAAGTGGGATTAGGCTGGATTGCTCTTTGTCGGCTGGCGCAGACACGATGGGCTGAAATGGCCTCCTTCTGTGCTGTAAATTTCTATGATTCTATGATCTTCCAGCTGATCTTCAAATCAATGGAAAGGAAAATCGAGCATGCTGTACAACGGGCGGCAGACCCGATATTGCTCGTTTTACACAACCACCAACATTTAAAATCACCAACTAATTGTGAACATCTCAGAAACATTTAGACTTCCCAATGTGTTTTGCAAATGAAAAAACACTAGTAGGTACAGGCATGTGCCCAGTCCATATAACTCTGAGAGTATTGCCACAGGAGATCTTCTTGGATACTTGTAAAAAGCATCTGATTGCAAAGGAAATGTGCAGAGTGACTGAGAAAACAGAATAGACAGAGAAATTTGGGGAGGAAAATTGCGGTCGGAGGCTTCCTTTGTACGAACGCCTCTGACCCGAAAGAAATCTACGAATGTACCTGGTGGTCCGGAGGAATGTAGGATCCTGGTCGGAGGCCTAGATTCGCTGCGCAGTGCATGGGAAGATACCTTTCAGGTACGTACAAGCTGGAGTCACATGGGCCTGACAATCAATCACTATGCAGTATTCTTATTGATAAAAATGGGAGCTGTTTGTATGGACTCCCAGTACTATCAATGAGAAAACCCCCTAAAACACTGAAGCACATTATAATAAATAAAACACCTCACATATTTAAAATTAATTGAAATTAAATGTAATTAAATGTTTTCGAAAAAAATATTTTTTGAGTTTTTTTTCATATGTTTTAATAGTGTTAAAAATAAACTTACCTTAATGGACAGTGTTTTTAATATAAAAATTAGTGTTTAAATATAATTTTTATATGTTTTAACAATCTTACACTGGTAAAAGTAAGCTATGTGCCTGCTTTTACCAGGCATAAACATTTGAAGGCCATTTGCTGGGCATGAGTTGGGCATATAGGCCAATCGCTCCCATGCAAATGTCCTTCTCCCAGGGATGCGAAGGATCTGTCAAGAGAAATCTTGACAAATCGGAAAAGCCGGTTTTCGGCGCATGCGCATTGCGAGGCCTTGCTGGGTCCGTGCGCATTTTGTATGGACCCGGCAAAGCTGGAATCTTTGGCCCACTATAAGAGGTCCACAGACCATGTGCAGAAAGCAGGAAAAATGTACATATTGAATAAAGAAAGCAAAGTACTATAATTCATACATCAATTAACTTTTAAAAGTAATTAGTATGACAAATATAATTAGCCCAGTAGTATAATTATGTCGACTGCATATAACTTGAAGCTCATTTACTAATAATAGAGACATTTTTTTCAATTATAAATAAATCAAAATCTTATTTAATTTATTAACCATTTTCTCAATATATATCCCAAATTGCCTTTGCTGGGCACATTCCAATCCTGTTGTGTCCAAGTAGGAGGTCTAAGTTTAATGAAAAATTGGACAGCTTGCATTTCTGTTGAAATCAATGAAGTCAAAGAACATTTCTGAAAGATGCATTCATGAGCTGCAATTTGTAGTCTTGAGGTAGATGTATTCCAGTGCCTTACTCAAACATATTGCAGGCCATGTAGATCAAGCTTGCCGTAACAGAAATGTTTCACCTAGTTTAACTACAGAACATCCAGGTCTCTTGGCAGGTTGCAATTATTTTGTTAGTGTATAGTTTTAATTCAAAACCTTTCAACACTTGCCTCATTGTCCTGCCTTTTCTTAAGGCAGGCCTCCACTGTTCAGAAATCCATAGTTATTTTTTCTTCTCTTGCATTTATTTCATACTCTCCATTGCTTGATTGAGCTAATCTGTTATATTCGTCAACAATCATTGAGCTGATCCGTCCTCTCTGTGTTTGCTCATACATTTATTTATTTTCCCTCCTCATCTGTTATGATTCTATTAAAATGCTTTTTCGTCATGCATTTTTCAGTTCAGATGAAGGATTGCAACCTCAATCATGAACTTATATCTGTTCTCTCCACAGATGCTAACCAACCTGCTGTGTTTCCAGATTTTTACATTTTTGTTTCATGTGTCTTGGAAGACATATGTTGCATCTAGTGTTGCAGATTCACTGAGTACATTATTCTGGGAGCTTTACACTTGATTACCATTTTATACAACTGCAAAATTAATACATGGTCTGGTTCAGGAGCCAAGATGATACCGAGCTTCAGAGCCTTGGCTCAATATTAGGCCTCTCACTACTGCGTCAGACGATTGGAATTGTGCAAGCATACAGCACAAATTGAGATCAATTGGACCATCGAGACTGTGCTGGCTCTTTGAAAGAGCTATCCAATTAGTTCCACTCTCCTGCTCTCTCCCCAACGTCGTGATAATGTTGCCTTTTTAAGTATATATCCAATTCCCTTTGGAAAGTTACGATTGAATCTGCATCCACCAACCTTTCAGACAGTGCAGTCCAGATCATAACAACTTGTTGTGTAAAAATATTTCTTCTCATCCCACCTCTGGTTCATTTGCCAATTACTTTAAATCTGCATCCTCTCATTCTCTGCCAGTAGAAACAGTAACTCCTTATTTAATCTATCAAAACCCTTCATAATTTTGAACAACTTCATTAAATATCCCCGTAATCTTCTCTGCTTTAAGGAGAACACAATCCCGGCTTCTCTAGACTCTCCACATAACTGAAGTCCCTCATCCCTGATTGTGACTTCAACTCCCACTCTAGAGAGTTGAGCACATAATCTAGGCAGATACTTCAGTGCAGTATTTCAGTGCTGCACTGTCAGAGGTGCCGTCTTTCAGATGAGACGTTAAACCTCATATGTCCTCTCAAACAGTCGTAAAAGATCCCACGGCACTATTCAAAGTAGAATTGGGGAGCTTTCCCTAGCCTCCTGGCCAATACTTACCCCTCAACCAACATGCAACGTCACTAAAACAGATTATCTGGTTATTATCTCACTGATGTTTGTGAGACCATACTGTGCACAAATTGCCTGCTGTGTTTCCGACAGTGACTACACTTCAAAAGTACTTCATTGGCTGTATAGCATTGTGATGTCCTGAGGTGGTGGAAGGTGCGACATAAATGCAAGTTCTTTCTATTTTTCTGAACGTCTTGCTCCCAGAATGAAGAAAACAGATACATTGGCTGGGATTTTACTTGGCAAGTCCGCTGCGAGCGATGTTGGTGGCAGATTGTGGCCCCGCTGCTGGCTCTATCCCGCTGTCTAAAATTAATTTACATTGATCGGGCTTGTTAAGCCCGCCCAGCATGTTTCCTGGGCAAATTAGAGGAAACGGACCTGGTGACGTCATTCATGATGCCACATCAGATGCTTTCCTGAAAGGAACCATGGCCAACTTTCTTTAGACATTTCTGTTGTTAGTAATTTATAGCATTGAAGTGCTGCAAACACTGACAGTGACTGCACAGAAGTTTCCCCATGACAGCAAGCAGGATGGCCGTCTTCCCTTCAAATGGAAGGAAGAGACCTTCCCAGAGAATAAAACAGCCTGGTTGCACATTGCAGAAGTGGGGTACAAGCAGGGATAAGGTCAGGACGACCTAGGTGCAGTGGCATAAACGTTTGAATGATCTCACGAGATCACGAAATGTTAGTACAAAGCCACACTCAACCTCAATCTGCTGTGCTTCTCATCACATCCCCATCGCTCTTCCTTCCCTACCCTACTCCTGCACATCCTTACTCACACCAATTTATATTGCACCCTACCCATCCCTCTCTATCTACATTATCACATCCCTATCTCACTAGCCACCCCTCACACTCACCCTCATCCGAGTGCAATCTTCATCATCATCATCATAGGCAGTCCCTTCGGGTCGAGGGTGACTTGCTTCCACACTAAATATGAGTACTCAAGTGACTGATGAACTCATTTTAAATGGTGGAAGATTCCTGTGTGTGAATTCTTTTAATGTGGGGTGACTGTTGCACACCAGCCACCACACGGGCTTGACGGAGCAAGGTCTTGGTCCAGTGGCAAGGGGATCCAAGATGACTGGAGATCAAGCTCTGCTGCATGTGCCACTCCATACACACAAACTCAAACCTACTCCTATTGTCCTCCTTCAATCATACCAACTAACAGCACACAAAGGTAGCCACTTGGATGTTTTATCCAATGTTTATGTAAAGTTTCTATTAATGTGCTGTCAAACATTGAAATCTTTATTTTCAACCCTTGTCTTGGACATATTTGTATGTACCTTAGTGAGTCGCAGTGAATGATGAGACATACCGATGTATTCTGCAATGGTGATGAGTGTGAAAGGAATGGCTTGGTCATTGTGTGGATGCTTTATGGTGTTGGTTTGGGGTGGTGCCAACTGGGCACATCATGTGGCAGCTATATGGGTATACAGCATAAAGTTAACTAAATCTGGCGATGATGAGACCATCCCTGGCCTCCAGGCAGCAATTCGGGTGCTGATACCCTCTGTCCTGTGCAGCATCAGGTAATTGCAGAGAAGGTTGGTGTTGTTGTTAGTGTTGCTGGTGTGCCTCATGCTGCTGGTGTCCGATTCTGAGGACCAAGGTGAGACAGTATAAACAGCACCTATATTGATGGACTAGATGGCAGGGGAATTACAGATGATAGAAGCGATCTGTCAATGGTGAGATAAGATAATGAGCTGAGACTTGATGGAGACGTGGAAAGACTTGCAGCATGCAAAATCTGTTGTGGAAGTACAGTGAGGAACAGCTTGTGGCTGAGGAAAGTGATCTGTCAGGTGAGAGCTTTTACTGTACTTTTGAAGCTGTCAAGTAATAAACTGGAGCAATGGTCACAGAACTCCCGCCTCAGGTTGACAGACATGGTCACTAAATAGCCTGGTTCCTGTGGTCATGAAGTTAAATTAAGAAGTAAGGTAAAAAAGCCTGTTAAAGTTCTGGTAAGTACATTATAATTAGTTTAATTGTGTCACCCTCCACTTCCTGTTGGGACTGATCAGCGCTGACCGACCCAACATTGGGAAAGGCGCATTGCGGCAGGTTGACAGCGGGTTCCCAACTCACCACTGATCCCGCCCGCTGTCACCCTGGAAAATTCCAGCCATTGAAACTGTTGGCTATTGCCTTCACATCAGCTAGATTTAGAATTGTATGATTGGATACTGCACTATTGGCGACTCAAAATAATATGCAAAGAATAGCTGGCAGTAGTAATGAGGTCTAATGAAGATATACACAAGTCATTCCTGCTTGAGATAATACCAACTATAAATGTTTATATTACAATATATCGATGTTCTCATGATATTCTGGTAATGTGCACAAGTGCGGACAATCCAATGGAGTTTGCAATTCATTGTCAATAAAATGCCAGCACCTTATTCAAGCTCAGATGGGTGGTCCAGGTTAAACTAGCTGGATGGAGATTCCCCACTCCAGAATCAAATATAAACAAGACATTATAGTGTACTAGCTTTTAGCTTTCATGGAAATAGAGGGGTAAATTTCCATCTATATTTTGTAATCCAAAGGAATGGATCGCTTGTCTGTTGTAGAATCTGTCCAATTTACATTCCATTGATTTCAACAAAATGAAAATCAGTGGTTCTATAAAAGGCAAGGAATCCATTCACCCAGATTATCATCCACATGGTGAAGACAAAAACTTACCCCATAAAATCTTACAGCACAGGAGGCATCCATTCTGTCCACTGTGCCTACGATGGCTCTCGAAACGAGCTGTACATTTAATCACAATTACCTGCCCTTTCCCTTTATCCTTTAAAATTTAAATATGTATCCACTATATAACTGCAAGTTCTTTCTTTCTTCACCCTGAGAATGAATAAAAAATGCTTTTGATAACTATAGAATTAGAATTACAGAACGACATTTCAGAGCAACTAAAATTTATTTGAATTATGCAAAACTACAAATAAGTGCTTTAAAACAATTATTTTTTCAAATTCTACTACAAACTACATCACACAATAATTATATCTACAACCTGGACAATTACCGGTCAGCCTCATATGTGGAAATATATATTACACAGCTTACACATTCTCCTGTTACATGTTTTAATTGACCCAAATTATTATTGGTTATTACAACAACATCTTTAATATAAAAAAATCCCAACAATCAGGAAAAAATGGACATTGAGCCAAAGGAGGAGATAATAAGAGGGGTCACCAAAGCAGTGGGTTTGAGGGAGAGTCTTGAACAATGGTGAAAGGGGAGCATGAGGGAGACAGGGAGAAATAAAACAATAGGTCGGACAATAGCTTGTGTGGCAAGAAACCAGTGATATCTTGGGCAACAGTTGGTGGGATGAAACAATGGACAAGGTTAAACAAGATAAAGTGAAATATGATTAAGCTAAATGAGCTGACCTCAATTGCCAGTAGCAAATAGATGCAGCAGCACATGTGCCATAGATCAGGCTAACTGCTGACCACAAATGTCAATAGAGCGACCGTTTAACTGTTATCTAATGCTGATCTCAACTGCCTACTTTCTAACTGTTATCTAAACTAAGGTGGACACCTGGTAGTAACGGGAATTTAGATGAATGATGTAACATGGAATGTTCTAGAAGGTAGGCGGGGACATTATACAATGCATCATTTGAATGTATAAAAATCATGTATATGCTGTATCAATTTGGAGAAGCTTGGCTAAAGACAGAAAGCAGGTTGTCTCCCCATGTGTGCAAATAAAGACTGTTTGTACCCTGGATGCCAGACTTGTGTTGAATATTGTAAAATATTCCACAGCAATGGGGAGAAAGGCTGAGAGGTTTAAAAACAAAAGAAAGACTAGCATTTATAAAGCATCTTTCATGACCTCAGGATTACCCAAGTGCTTTACAACCAATGAAGCACATTTGAAGTATAGTCACTGTTGTAATGTAGGGAACACAGCAGAAAGTTTGTACACAGCAAGGTCCCACAAACAGCAATGTGATAATGACCACATTATCTGTTTTAGTGATGTTGGTTGAGGAATAAATATTGGCAAGGACACCGTGAGAAACTCCCCTGCTCTTCTTCAGAACAGTGCAATAGGATATTTTACATCCAACTGACAGGATAGATGGGGCCTCTGTTTCACATCTCATCTCAAAGAGGGCACCTCCAAGAGTGCAACACTCCCTCAGTACTGCACTGGAATACCAGCCTAGATTTTGTGCTCAAGTCTTCAATCCAGAACCTTGTGATTCAAAGGTCAGATTGTTACCACTGAGGCACAGCTGACAACAAGAAAAATAATTCTAAAACATGGGCATATGTGGCTAAAGTCATGATCACCAATAGTTGGGAGAACGGGTGAATGCATAAGATCCCAGATTTGGAGGAACAGAGTGGGTGAAATTGGGCTCAATAGCACCCATGGTTTGGATGCATCAAGGTCTCTTAAGGTTCTAAAATGGCTTCCGCAGCACGCGCGCATACTTCCAACATGAACTGTGCAGACGCCATATTGGTAAAGAAATTAGCACGCACGCTGGAAGTATGCAGAACAGATAGATCATGGCATCATTCGGCGTACAACACTGATTTGATGCTAGTGATGCCATTTTAGACCTCAATGCTCCAGCCTATGCTCTCTAACCCTCCGGCAAAAGAACATTCATTCAATGGCATGAAGGACCCCTCACCAGTGCTATTTAAAGGAATCATCAACTACTTACAGGTTAGTTGCTGGATTAGTTCTTGCTGTTGCTGCAATTCTATGCATTTTGGATGCTTTTCCGTGCTTGTTAAAAGTTTCAATAGTCGACAGGGAGTGGTTTGGCTGGTGCTGAAATATTTTTTGCTAACTTAAAGGCTTGCGCACAAACCAGTTGCTTCCAGACGTGGTGGCCTAGTAGGCCTTCTTCTTGGTTTTGAGCATGACTTTAAGAATGAGCAGAGACCACGCAGAGCAGAATCAACTGGTAGAAGATGGAGGCAGAGATGGGGGAGAAGTGCACTCAGCAGGAGGCCATATACACTAAGGGTGTTTAGGGAGCAGTTCTCATACCTGAACCTCAGTGACGACCGATGTTTGAGACATGTGGGCTTTATTAAGGAAGTCATCACTGAAATCTGCCAACTGCTACAGCTGCATCACCAACTCAGAGCAGGGCAAGGATCTCATTGATAGTGGATGTGAAGATAACTGTGGCTATGAACTTTTATTCTTCTGGCTTCTTGCAGGCTGTTGTTGAAAATATAAGCAACATTTCGCAGTCTGCAGTGCATAAGGGAGGTCACTGAGGCTCTCTATACAAAGAGAGATAAGTTCATTTCATTCTCCTTTGCCAGAGAGAAGCAGACAAAGTGATCACAAGGGTTTGCAAGGATTGCAGGCTTTCCCATGGTGAAGGATGCCATTGACTGCACGCACATTGCTTTGCATGTGCCTCATTTCAACTCTGCCATGTACATGAACTGAAAGGGATTTCACTCGCTCAATGTTTAGCTGGCATGTGACCAAAGGCAGCGCATCATGCAGGCCAATGCCCGGTATCTTGGCAGCAGTCACGATGCATTCATTGTGGGGCAGTCCTCTGTACCAGCTGTATTTCAACCACCATGGCAAACCAAAGGGTGGCTATTCCCTGATGACATGGCTCATGCTTCCGGTCTACAAACCATGCGAGCGTGCACATACAACAAGAGCCATGCTGCCACAAGAAATCTGGCTGGGCAGACCATTGGAGTTCTGAAAGAATGATTCCACTGCTGGGGCCGCTCTGGACGAGCCCTACAATACTCAATTGAATGGGTCTCAAGATTTGTCATGGTATGCTGTATGCTGCACAACCTTGCCTTCATCAAGGAACAGCCCCTCTAACCAACTATTAGGTGAGAATCTGAGAAGCAGGAAGAGTAGGAGGCACAAGAGGAGGAAGAGGAAGAGAGGCTGAAACGTTTCTGCCTGGGCTGTACGTGACCAACTAATTCAACAGTGATACCAATGACCTCAACCTCAATTCCCCATTCACCAAAAGTTCCACACTCCTTACTTTTTCTCTGTCACTGACCATCACATCGTCCTCTTGGCCACAATGTAAAAATAAAAGCCAACAAAAAATGCACATTCCAAACCAAAGTTATAAATTAAATCATGCCATATTGCATACAAAAATAAACTAATCACTTTTGTGCATTCCCTTAGTGTGTGTCTTCTGTGCGCCTTTGCCTGTCCTCGTGCTCCTGCGAGGTGGTTCCCCAATGGATGCAGCATGGTTGGTGGAAGGCTGCTGACATTCAGATGAGGAGACTGTAGATGACCTTGGAGGATGACCTTGAGAATCTCAAGGCTGAGAAGGCCCGGCTTCTGACTGCACCATTTCGGCATGGGTGGCAGCAGTCTGGGCTGGCCGGCTGACAGGCAAAAGGCTCGAGGATCATGTCAGATAAGTAGGTCAGGTTTTCAACAACTCTTCATTGATTTGAATAGGTAACAGCTGCAAAAGTGGTATAAAAACTACCATTTCTTGGTACACATTTTTGATTTTTAGGAAGGTTGGAAGTATTTGGAGTAAACTATCTATTCACTGTCACCTCCTTGGAGCAACCTCTCTGACCATTGACTGATTGCTTCTGTCATCTCAACTTCAGCTGCCATCTATTCCAGCAGCATTGGTGCCCCTGAAAAAAACTCATCTTGGTCTTTCCAACACGATCAGCTCCACCACCATCATCACCAGACATACCAGCAACACAAACAACAACACCAACCTTCTCCACAACAACTGATGCTGCAAAGGACACAAGACAACATTGCTGCCCAGGTGGCCAAAGATGGCCAAATTTATTTCAGTTGATGCTGTACACTCAGGCTGCCATATGATGCGTCAGCTTGGCACCAGCCCACACCAACACCATAAAGCATCCCTGCAATGCCCAACCCATTCCATTCACATTAATCACCATTGTGGGCGGTACTGGTATGTCTCACCATTCACTGCAACTCACTAAGCCACTTCCAAAAGTGCACAAAAATCTGTCCAAGATGGCAAAGTGTTCAAAATAAAGATTTCAATGTTTGACAACACATTAGCAGGAATTCTACATGAATATTGGCTAAAAGACCCAAATGCCTATCCTTATGTGTTGTTAGTTGGTATGATTGGACAAGGATGAGGCTGAGTGTGAATGGTGGCTAGTGAGATAAGGATGTGATAATATAGATAGAGAGGGATGGGTGGAGGTACAAGGTAAGTTTGTGTGAGTAAGGGTGTACAGGAGTAGGGTAGGGAAGGCAGAGTGATGGGGATGTGATGAGTGACACAGCAGGATGAGAATGTGGCTTTGCGGTAACATTTCCTGATCTACTAAGATTATTGAAAGGTTTGTGTCACTGCAGCCTGGTCCTCCTGACCACATCCCTGCTTGTGCCTTCCTGTGCAATATGCAAACAGGCTGTGTTGGTCTCCTGGGAAGGTCTCTTCTGCCCATGCGAAGGAAAGAGAACGTCCCTGCATGCTATGACTCCCTACATAAGCGTACGAGTCATGGGAGAGCCTGGGTGCAGCTGTGCACCTTTGTGCAGTGATTGTTAGTTTTTGCAGCACCTCAATGCTGTAGAACACTGATGCACAACTTTCAAAATGAATGTGTCATGGTCCCTTTAAGGAAACCGGCCGATGACGCATCATCAAATGATGTTATCAGACCCGCTTCCTTTTAATTGGCCGGGTAATTTGCAGGGCCGGCTTAACAAGCCGAATCAGGACAAAATCACTTCAACAACCGGGAGCAGGGTCGCAGTCCGCTACCTAGCTCAGCCGCATTTAGATCACCTGGTTAGGCAAAATCGCAGCCAAAAGATGATGGAAATTTGGAACTCTCTTCCGCAAAGAGCAATTGATACTAGGTCAACTGTTAGTTCTAAATCGGAGATTGATAAATTTTTGTAACCAACGGTAAGGGGAAAAATCGGTATATGGAGTTTGATCACAGATCACCAATGATCTCATTGAATGGTGGCACAGGCTTAAGGGGCTAAATGGCCTACTCCAGTTCCTTTGTTTATATGTTCCTACTCCTGGCATTAATCTCTGTGGCTATCTGTTTCCACTGCTTTCTCATTGTGTATCAAGAGGGCCATCTTTCTTGTATCCTGAGGATACAAGATATCTCTCCTCTTTTCCACCTCATCCACCAATTCATAGCACAGAGAGTAAAGGTAGCGGGGGATTATAGGCGTGAAGGAGGTTACATAGGTGGAAGACCATGACAGATTTAAACACAATGGGGAAGAAATTTGCACCGTTGCGCCTGCCATTAGCACCCCCAGGGGGGCAAACTATTTCTCACCTGGGGGCGGTGGGGGCACTACTGCCTCCGGCAAAATTGCTCAGGAAGTAGTGGATGTGCAAACTGGCAGTGCCCCGCCGGTAACGCTACGGGCCGCTGCGCCAGCGTCAATGATGTCATCACCGTGCGCAGTGACCCATTTTGCCTCGCAGCGGAAATTGGGTCCCCCCCCCGACCCTTTCATGAGGCCATCGCGGGCGATGTCAGCGCCAGGCTTGCGGATTGCAAACCAGCCGCACTCCGCTCGCAAGGCAAAAAGTAAAGGGCAGCTGCACGGCGGCATTTTTTTTTCTCGGCCGACTCATTGGTCTGGCCTTCTGTTTTCTATTTCGCGGGGCCTGTGCCGCGATGGTGCAACCCGTCACTCTGCTTCTGTGCCAGGCTGCAGCCACGGCACCCTGCATTCCTGGTGGTGTATTGGAGGCCCCTCGCCCCAATGCAGAGCTCGCAGCATGCCCTCCCCTTTAATGGAAAGGGAGGGCCCTGTACTCGAGGTTGCGTAGTGCTGGAAAATTTGCGCCTTTACTGTCGCAGTCCAGCTCCCGAGAGGAAATGGAGTGCCAAACATTGTGTTCCAATTCCTCTCGGGGGCGGTAACCCCAATATATGTATACTCTGTACATACTATGCTGGTACCACTAGAGGGTGCAACTGTGGGAGGCCCAGGCAGAAGCTGTATAAATGGCTGGTCATCACATTGCTGCCTCACTCTGGGTTACAATAAAGAGACTAAGATCACAGCAGTTCAAGCACAGCACTAGGCCTCGTGGAGTTATTCTACAGATAAGTAGAGACACATTAACAGCCGATGAGAACAGATCACAGACTTACACGCAGAGATGGCTACCGTTGGTAGTTTAGAAAAGTTTACAGAGGGTGAAGCCTTTACTCGGGTTTCGCTGGCCAGGTATCACTTCTACACACACAGCCGCACCGAGGGCCAGGATTTAGTGGAATATGTCGCAGACCTACGAAGGCTCGCGTAACTGTGCGAATTTGCCGAACTCCTCGACAATGTGTTGCGGAACGTTTTCACGACAGGACGGGACGTGAAGCAGACCATCACCTTAAGCCAGGCGTTCACGACCTCAACATTGAGATTCTCCCAGAATCAAGACTCACTGGCAAGTACTGTGCAGAAAATAACTGTTGATCAAAGAATTAGTCCGACTCAGAGTCCACCAAGTGGTGTAAATGTGAATCGTTTAACATGTTGGTGTTGTGGGGATAACCATCGGGTCCATCTATGTCGATTCAGACACTATGTATGCAAAGGCTGCAGCCAATGTGCAGAAGAACTGCAACTCAAAACGTAGCAGGAGGTTTCCGATCCTTCAAGGATCATAAAGTACAAGCTGGAGAGGCGACTCAGCCCAAGGAAGCAGTGCACGGGGTGCACACCTTCACTACCAAAAGTCCCCCCATGATGATGAAAGTCAAGATAAATGGCATTCCTGTTTCCATGGTGTTGGACATGGGGTGAGTCAGTCACTTATGAGCCAGAAGGCATTTGAGAGGTTGTGGGGCAACAAAGAACAAAGATCCAAGCTGAGCCCGATTCAGACAAAGCTGCAACTTACACCAAGGAACTGATCCCAGTTATCGGCAGTGTGAATGGAAAGGTATCCCGTGATGGAGAGATACACGAATTGCCACTGTGGGTTGTACCAGGTGGTGGGCCAAAGCTGTTTGGCAGAAGCTGGATGGGGAAGATTCGGTGGAACTGGGAAGACATCAGAGCACTACCTTCAGTGGTCGATGCTTCATGTGCTCAAGTGCTGAGCAAGTTCCCATCCCTATTTGAACCAGGAATCGGTAAATTAACAGGCGCCAAGGTGCAGATCCATTTGGCCCCCGAGGCACGGCCTGTTCATCACATGGCTCAAGCGGTCCCTTACATGAGGAGGGAGAAAATGGAGATCGAATTGGACAGACTTCAACACGAGGGAATCATATCACCAGTCGAATTCAACGAGTGGGCCAGCCCGATTGTTCCGGTACTTAAGAGCGATAACATGGTCAGAATCTGCAGTGACTACAAGGTAACGATCAACCGAGTTTCATTACAGGAACAGTACCCGCTACCCAAAGCCAATGACCTCTTTGCGACATTAACGGGAGAAAGGCATTCACCAAGCTGGATCTAATCTCTGCTTACCTGACCCAAGAACTGGCTGAGTTGTCAAAAAAATTAACGTGCATTAACACACACAAGGGACTGTTTTTGTATCACAGGTGCCCAGTCGGGATCTGCTCGGGATCTTCCAAAGGAACATGGAGAGCCTGTTGAAATCGGTTCCACGCACCGTTGTATTTCAGGATGACATCCTAATCACTGGTCGCGACACCACCGAACACCTGCACAACCTGCAAGAGGTTTTAAGTCGAATAAACAGAGTGGGACTCCGGTTGAAATGATCCAAGTGTGTCTTCCTGGCACCAGAGGTAGAATTCCTGGGGAGGAAGATTGCGGCAGATGGCATCAGGCCAATGGACTCGAAGACAGAGGCCATCAAGAATGCACCCAGACCACAAAATGTAACGGAGCTGCACTCGTTCCTGGGACTCCTCAACTATTTTGGTAACTTTCTTCCAGGGTTGAGCACCTTGCTCGAACCGTTGCACAAGTTGCTACGCAAGTGAGATGACTGGGTTTGGGGTCAAAATCAAGAGGCTGCCTTCAAAAAGGTCAGAAACTTGCTGTGTTCGAACAAGTTGCTTGTATTGTATGACCCAAGCAAACATCTAGTTTTAGCATGTGACGCGTCGTCGTACGGTGTCGGGCGTGTTTTGCAGCAAGCAAATGTAGCGGGCAAACTCAAACCAGTTGCATATGCATCTAGAAGTCTATCCAAGGTCGAAAGAGCCTACAATATGGTCGAGAAGGAGGCACTGGCCTGTGTCTATGGGGTAAAAAAAATGTACCAGTATTTGTTCGGACTGAGGTTCGAGTAAGAAACCGACCACAAGCCCCTAAACTCACTTTTTTTGGAAAGCAAAGGCATAGACACCAATGTTTTGTCGCAAATCCAAAGATGGGCACTAACACTGTCGGCCTACGATTATACGAACCGCCACAGGCCAGGTACGTGGAACTGTGCTGGTGCCTTCAGCCGGCTACCGTTGCCCACCACCGGGGTGGAAATGGCACAGCCCGCAGACCTATGCCTGGTCATGGACGTCTTCGAAAGTGAAGGGTCACCCGTAACGGCCCGCCAGATCAGGACCTGGACCAAACAGGACCCCGTATTATCTCTTGTAAAAAGTTGCTTCCTCAATGGGGGCTGGTCAGTGGTGTAAGGGCTGGTCCAGGGGGTCAGGTTCACCTCTGACCTACTTGAGCAGTTCAAATCACTCCCACTTCCTTGGGTTCTAGACTCTGGATTTATTTGGCCGGGGGGGGGGGTGATAAAGTGCAAAGGACAACGGGTTTGATGGAAAAGAACTTCGACTTTATTACAGACAAGAAAATATAATGTCAAACTTATAATCACTCTAATAAAGAACAATACATTACACATTCAAAGGGGGTTACACCTCCCACCTCCCAATACCTAATCCTAGCTAGGTTAGATTCCAGGGCAGGCAGGGACTATGCTTACCAATCCTTTCTGGTCAATTTGCGGTATTTTGCGATTTCGGGGTTCACTAAATTCTGTAGGTTCTGCTTGCCATACCCCGAACGGTGGAGAAAACTTCTTACTGCGCAATCTTCAGTTGGGTTGAGTCCGCTGATGCGGTAAGGCGCGTTTTGGATCTATGGGGTAAGTACTCGGTTTCCTTCATTAGAAATAGGTTCAAAGTCTCTTTAGGTAATGTTTTCAGCTGTTGGTAGTCAGGACTTAGATTGCAGAGGGGAAATTTTCGATTCTTCGGTTTCTTTCTGTTGGAGTTTTGTTTCGAGTTTGGTCGATTGCGGTGGTTTTCGGTGGTACCACGTTGGCTGTGGTTAGTTGTTGCCGCGATGGTAATGTTCTTTCTTCCTTTTGGACTTCAGGACTTCGAGGCTGGAGAATTAGTCACATTGGTTTCTCTCCCTTCTTGATCACACAGTATGGCACACGCGTTCTATGGCACCTGACATAGTATGGCATACCCTCTGTTAAAACAAGGGGCGAGTTATACGGTTTAAGTTGTCCTAGTTTTCGCCCCAAATCAGTCAAGAATTCTTTGTTTAAATTTGGCGGGCTTGACATTTCTTTGTAATATTTTGGCAGGCTCGTTAAAAGTTAATATGTCTTGGGTGGGTTGATTTTCTAAATCTATTTCCTGATGGCAATATTAGCTTGGTAATCGCAATGTCCTTTTGTGCTTGCTTTTCGCCTACAGGCTGTAGTGGGCCCTTTTGTTCTTATTCATGTTGAAGATGGCTTTTCTCGGTTTAGTTAGATGACTGGCTACCTCTGAGTTATTGCTGTAATGTAAATGCCTCCTGTGGAGAAGGGTTTTCGAATATCCATTTCTCGAGACAATTTACCTTAGTCCCAACACCCAGACAGTTTCAGTAATCAAGCTAGCTCCTTTTAGTTCCTTAGGCCCGCCCACAGACTTGAATTTGTCTTGTAAACGTCCAAAATTCGATTAAAGTTCGTAGTTTCTTCCATAAGCACTTTAGGATTTCAAACTTTCCGGTAGATCGTCCCAAATTAAATTTCCGTTCCAGTGAACCCAAACACGGGGGTGTTCCCATGAATTTTGACCCTTCAGTCCCCGCTGTGCCACTCTACACTCTTGAGTGTCAAGCAAGGTTAGCAAAATTCCTGATCCCGAGAGTCAACCTTCCCCGCATTTATACTAGCTAAACATTAACGTGCATCCCCCTTTAAAATGCAATGCAATTCACAGGTGAATACAATCACTACATTTCGGTTACAGCATAGAGGGGGTACGATGCCCCTCCTTTACTCGGTTTTCACAGTAAAATAAAGTCAAACACATCTTTAAGTTCAGTAAAAATAAAGGTCCATAGTCAAACACATTTTGAGTAACACTCTTACAACACCCGCTTTTTTGCGGTTTACTGCAGGTAAAATCAAACACAAATTAAACATGGCAGTATGGTGTCACCCCTCTCTGCGCGATTCCCAAGTTCGGCCAAGGAGCGTACAGCAACCTTTGGTGCCTGATCTAATGGCCTCTGCATTTCATTCGGCAAGTGAGACACGATAAGTAAAGAATAATCGCGAGTTGAAAGATAACTAAAGCGTGGGAACCGATTTGGATCCAGACTTGGACTTCTATATTTCAGAAAAGATCCCACCAAGGCAGGATTGTGATCTCGAGAATCTTTCTCCCTATTTCAATTGTTTTCTGTTCTAGAGTGTAGAAGTGTTTTTGTGAGATAATTACAGCTTTTAACAGAGCGGTAAGATGTTCGGGTAGAGGAGGAATTGCATAGCCAAAATGTACAACATAATCCTGCAGGTTTGTAATGTTTTTCTTCACAGTGAGGTGGACAGTGGAGGGTTCAGGAATGGGGACAATCCATTCCTGGGCCACTTGAACTGATGCCTTAGGTTTGAAGCAAACATTGCTGTCACTCACCGGACACCAGAAGTGTCCATGTTGGTAGTGGGGCGCACTGGTGGTGACACAATATGTCCCACCCCCTATGTATGTTACCTGTGGAGGGACATGGTCTTGTGCCATTACCTCCATGGTGCAGTTAATAGGCTGTGCGCCAGCAGCTTTAAATCCACACTGTGACTTTAAATGGGCACTTAGGTACTGGGAACACAGTATTATGTGTACACCCCGGCTCCAGCACCCAGAGAGGTCAGTACCCGTTACAGCATGCTCCCACTTTATGACATAGGGTGGGACCGCTGCGAAACGAATGTGTGCACCTCCCTGAATAACTCCAATGTCCTCCACCCAGTATACCGGTGCGGGTCGGGTTGTCCCACCCATGACCGGCATCCTTAATACTACCCCATAATATTGTGGTTAGATTTCCCACCGTCTACTGGGTCAGGATAGGCTTCAGAGGCTAGGCGGAGCTGGCACGGTCTTAGTGAATTGCTGTACGGGTGGAGGGCTGCGAGGTGCTTGTTCCTGATCCAAGAGGGGACTACACCTTGTTTTAAATCTTCCAGGTTGTTGCGGCCCTCGCCCAACAACCATACCCCATACAATACACACACCTCGTTCTGTGCAGCTGGTCCGAAGCGTTTCTATCCTCCCGTATGAGTGCATTCACTGTCTGTGCATGTTTTTCCGTCTCTGCCACTATTTCTTTTAAATGGACAGTCATAGCCTGGTCCTCGTATAGTTATGAGCCTACTACTGTATTCTCTTATTTCAGGATTTTCCTCAATTGGTTCTTTAAACCGTTTATCTGTGTTTGCAGTGGTATATCATCTAAGCTATTTATTACAGAGGATCCTGTACTGTAGGCAGTAAAAACGTCGTTTATGATTCCCCTTCTAGGTCTCCCCGAGTCCATGGTGTCCCTGGCATTTCCAAAGTCTAACTCATAAAATTTCTTGAACATGTCTCTAAGTAGGGCCTGGTATAGCAGCTCTGTTTCCTTCGGGCACCATGCAGGTAGGTGTACCTCGGTAAGGTTTAAAATTACTGAAGCTACTGCATAATGTACCCCCTGATATAACACTTTTTTGGTCGGTACCAATAGTAATCCGTTCCCAGGTCCCTTGGTGGTGGTAGGACACCTTTCTATTACTGTGCGTATTGGCGGGGTTGTGGGCAGGGGTTTCTTAATGTGTGCTCTTAGTTCGGTGGCGTTAATTGGGAGTGGGGAGTGTGGGACCGCACACCCATGTAGGCTAGAATCCCACCCTGTCCCTTCTCCTTCATCTTGCCATTGCCTGGCGAAGGCGATCGATATGCCTGCGGGACAAATACTCTCTGATCCCCACATGCAAACATAAATCCCTTGTTCGGATTCCCACCATTTGTACCAAAACACTTTTACTCCTCCCCGTGTCCCCGTGATGGGGCGGTACGTATCATTGCCGAGTCTTTCTCAGTCAGATTCCTGGTCCCATGCGTCCTTGCTGAGTTTTCTGAGCCACCACCATCTTCCGAGGGGAATCTTTCCTTTGCAAGTCAAACATACACGTTTTCTCTCCATAACAGTGACTCATGCAGCGACGATTTGTATCCAGGGGCATGGAACTGAGGCCTCCCCATAGGTAAACCCTTCCTGGCTGGAGTAGCGGGTAGAATTAGATCCCAGCCACACTGGCCATCTTCCCTCGTGGGCGTAAACAGCGAGTTCTTCCACACCTGGGGTGCCACCCCCGGCAGTTACAATCGGTGCTCTTTCTCCTGAGCACCTGTAAATGAGGGATTCTTCCACGTCTCCTCGATCGCCGCTGCTCATCCCTATCAGGGCGAGCAGGAACAGGATACTTCTCATGTTGTCCTTTTCCCTGTAGGGGCACATAAAACAGATTGTCTAGCCCTGAGAAAGCTCTCTAGCTTGACAAAGATGACCGCGTTCCAATTTGGGCTCTCTTTCTTTCAACATAGTACAGTCTATAATCGACTGGCTGTCTTATTCAGTTCCTTGTGGACTGATGTCTGCTTCTAACTTTTATCTCACAGCCATATTGCTTGTTATCTCACCGGTGCTTCCCTTAATAGTTATACCGGTAGATGCTTCTTACTCCCGGGTGTTACCCAGCCTGTGCCTCTTTTAATAGCTGCACAGGTAGATTCTTTTCCTTACCCCAGTTAACTAATACATATATACTTATCATTACACAGATAATCTTGCACTATGAGGACCAGTGGTAGGACCTCTACCCACCCTTTGGGTGAGTCCTCTCTCTCTTTGCGCAGCCTTTCTTTGATGGTGCGGTTTAAGCGCTCCACAGACCCGGATGACTGCGGGCTGTGGGCGACATGCCATTTTCCTTTGATGCCGAGCACCTTCAGGTCTTCTGCATCACCTGCCCGATGAAGTGACTCCCTTGGTCAGACTCCACGCATTGTGGTAGTCCCCATCGGGAGAACACTTCTCTGACCAGGATCCTAGCTTTTCCCAGAGCAGTGGCTGTTCGGCATGGGAAGGCTTCCACCCATTTGGTGAAATTATCCACCAATACTAGGCAGTACTTGTAACCTCCCTGGGCAGTGGGTAGGGGCCCAATGTAATCGATTTGGATCAACTGCCAGGGTCCCTCTACCCTCCTGATATGTCCCATAGACACCTTTCTTTTCTGGGGGTCGGGGTTGTTGGCTGCGCACATCAGACAGCTAGCACAGAACTCGCGGACGTCTTCCCTGAGTCCTGGCCACCACCCTGCCTGTTCCACTCGTTGCCAAGTGGTCTCAGGTCCGGGGTGTCCTGCTCCTGGACCCGCGTGGGCCAGCTGGAGGAATTCTCTCTGGTGTTGTTGCGGTACTACCCATTGCTCTCCCCAGTACAGCATGCCTTCTTTAATGACAATTGCCGTGGTCCCGAACAGGCCGTTTACCCTTTACTCTTTAGTTATTGTGTTCAGAACAGTTTTGAGATCGGGGTCTTGGGTCTGAACCGTTTTTAGGACTGGGGACAATGCTACCCCTGTTCTACCTGTCGTCCCAATCCTGCCCCTAACCGCTGCAATGGGTCCTGGGTTGTACGGATCCCAGAGCTTGCCCTTGCAGGCCTTCTGCTTGGCCAACATATCAGCCTGCTGGGTTCCCCCGCTACGGGGTTCGGTGGTGGAATGTGCCTTCACCTTATGTATATAGATATTCCCTTCTTCCCCTACAGCTTTCATGATCTTTTCCAGTAAGGGCTTAATTGCCAGGGGTCGCCTGTCTGCAGCTGTGTATCCGCAGCTGGACCAAATAGCCAAGTACTCCGTACACCACCGCAGACAGTGCAATGTGCTGGGCGCTCATCGTACTGGGGAGTTTAATCGCCAGGGCAATGCAAACTCGGAGTCACAAACTCCGCAGCCTGTGAGTCATTCACCCACAGATACTGTGCTGGAATTGTCCATATAGTTCTCTCCACCTGTGGGATGTAACCCAGCCCGAAAGCCTATGTTAATTTCCCATACCCCTTCTACAGAACACCAGTGGGCTGTCCCTGGATAAATCATGTTGACTGTAAGTCTTGGCTCAGAGATCCTTTACCCTTAGGTCCATTTGAGAGAGGAGCAGGGTCCAGCGAGCAATGCGGGCACTGCTCACTATCCTGTCCTTGATTCTCCCATTCAGGAGCATTTGGCTGGGCGTATGGTGGGTAAGGAGTGTGATAGGGGACCCCCCTGTGAAGATCAGTGATCTTTTCACAGCCCAGTGGCTAGGAGGTGCCACTCACAGTTGGAGTATCCCTTCTCCACGTCCGTGAGTATCCTGGAGGAGTAGACCACTGGCCTCAGCCGGCCGTGCCACTCTTGGAGCAGTACTGTGCTCAGGCTGTCCCCACTGGCTGCTACCTCCAGGAAAAACTCTTTAACCGCATCTATGGCCCCTAGAGCTGACGTGGTCTGCAGGTCTTTCTTGAGTTGGATAAATGCTGCCTCGCAACCTTCGTCCCATTCCCACTCCACTCCCTTGTGTAGGAGTCGAAGCAGAGGGGCTGCGGTGGCTGCATAATCCTCAATGAAATCTCTGCAGTACCTGGTTAGCCCTAGAAAAGATCTTACTCCTGTTACTGTGTTGGGGGCGGGTAACTTCTGCACTGCTTCCCTTCTAGCTTTGTCAATGGCTCTTTCCCCAGCGCTCACAGCCAGTCCCAGGAATTTTACTTCCTTCAGCCGATCTGTGCCTTTTTGGGATTTACTTTAAATCCTTCTTCTTTCAACAGCTCCAGCAGTTCAGCCAGCAGTGGGCCATGCTCCTCCCCCTCATCGGTGAATAGGAGCAGGTCATCCACATATTGTACAAGTTGCTGGGGTCTGCTGAAGTTCTTTAAATAGTTGGCCTTACACTGATGGAAAATACTGGGGCTGTTGTGGAAGCCCTGAGGGAGACAGTTCCAAGTGTATTGCTGTCCCTTGAAGGTAAAAGCAAACTTGTACTGATCTTCCCATCTTAGAGTTATAGACCAGAACCCGTTGGAAATATCCAGCACCGTGAAGGTGGTCGCGGAGGCTGGGATACTTCTAATGAGATTGGCGACAGCAGCAACGGTGGGTGCACAGGCGGGGATGTTTGGTTGAGTACTCGATAGTCCACCGTGGCTCGCCAGGAGTTGTCCGGTTTCTTAACCGGCCAAAATGGAGAGTTCACATGGGTAGCTATTAGTCTCAATACCCACTGTTTAACCAGAGAACCCAAGGCTGTTTCCATGTCTGCCTTCGCCTCCCTGGGGAAGTTGCACTGTTTCTGTGGTCGGGTCATGGGATCCCCATCTATGTTAACCTCGACCCTGTTTATTCTCCCACAGTGGTGTTTGTGAGTGGCAAAAGCTGCAAGGTTTTTCCTCACATATTCTTTGCATTCAATCGGAGTGTTACTGACCAGTGATTCAAGGTCATAACCCTCCTTTGGCTTCATGGTGCACACCGTCCCTTTCCTTGTTTTCCCGGGATAACCATCACCTCACTCTCCTGTCCCGTACAGACTGACCCCCAAAGACAGTAGTTTCTTAAATCCACTAGGATCCTATGGCCTAGGATGAAGTCAGCCCCCAGGATCCCTCTTCCTTCCAGCTCCCATTTCATCAGGACACAAGTCCACTTAGTGTGGAGTGCACCTAAATGAATGGAGAGCGGAACGGAGAATGAGCCAGTCTGTTCAGTGCCTGTGAAACCCACCAAGCTGTAGGGGACCCCGTTAGACAGAGGTGAGGCGGCAGGGTTAGTGCATAGACAAGGGTGCTTGAGGCACCAGTGTCCAGCAGGTCCCTTTCACCTTTTCCACTTCCATCTGTACGGTCGGTCTCCCCCACGCATCATACTCGAGGGAACACAGGTGGACAGGCTGTGCCTGTCCTAGTCACGGTTTTGGTTGGGAGGGGGCAGATGGGATTTCGGTACTGGTGGTGGTGGCTACCTTCCCAAGGCCATCTAACATGGCTCGAGGTGCGGTTAGGAAGGTACAGAACGAGTGGGGAGGGACTGGATTATCAGTCTCCGCCCCTTTGGCCGGGGTTGGAGAATTCTTTCCTGCGCTATTCTTCCAATGATTTCGACAATCTTTTCTCCAGTGCCCACTTTTTACGCACCCGAAGCAGGTACATTTTGTATCGGAGCAGTTGCCCCCTTGTAGCGCCATTCCCTCTTATCCTGGCTAGGTTGGATTTCGTGGACCCTTCCCTTTTGTGGGTGCCCTTCCGTCCCTCTGCCGTTCCGGTAAGCTAGGGTCAGTTGCCTAAGCACTCCCTGTTCGGTGGCTTGGGGATCTCTTGGGTCGAACCAGGCCTCAGCCTTGGCTCTTATTCGGGGTAAACTTTTAGCTGCTAGGCTTCGGAGCCAGTGGGCTAACTCGTCCGTGCTTAAGTGATTTCGGTCGAGGTCCCCACCACAGGCGCATTGGTACACAGGCCACAGTTGGTCTGCGAAAGCCGGTGGGGTTTCCCCAGTGAGTTGCACTATTTTCTCTACTCTGGAGAAGGGATTCACATCATTGCAGCCCATGGCTTCTAAAATGTCTATCTGGATGGCGGCAAGTATTCTCCGTCCCCTTTTGCACTCAGTAGAGAGGGACTGGTACAGCTTGCTGTCCAGGGATAGGAGGAGTATCTTTGCCATTTCTGCATCATCGCACCCATTAATATCCCCTGCCTGTTCCAGCTCCATAAAGTGGACTGAGGGGTCTTCCTTTAAAGTTAGCTTTCCCAGGTGGCTTATCATAGCCCTAAGGTGTTGGGGAGTGTGGGGAACCACAAACTGGCTTTCCAGGGGCCCTGGACCCCCGGCACTGGGGGGCGGGCCAAACTTCTGTTGCCGGACCGGGCACATTGGCCCTGGTTCTGGCTCTCCCTGTTCTGGCTTGCCTACCCCTCTTCCCTGCTGCCAAGCCGAGCTGAAACTCGGTGCCACAGGGAGTGGTGGTTCGCTATCCCTGTCTGCCTCACAGCTCGTTCGCCCCTCTTGCTGCTGCACCGATGTAGTCACCGATGCCACAGGTTGTGGCTGAACAGTTTCTTCCTTCTCTTCCAGGTTTACCTGGGGCGTACCCGGGCTTATTAGGCATACTATGCCTTTTGCCTTTGACAGAGTAAGGTTTAAACTTTTGATTTATTGCTGGCAAGGACCGTGGTCTCCCGATTCAAACCCAATAGTGCTAGCTACTTTATACGCTGTCTGCACTTCTTCTAATTTTTCCTGGAGCTCTTTTACTTGCAGGGTGAGGCGAGTGCTTTCCTCCCGCAGTAACATTTCATTATTTTTGGCCTCGGTAACCTGACATTGAAAATAGTCCTGACCGTTTTTAAACCTTTCCATTATCTTGGTCCTTTCCTGTTTTAGCTTACGGAGTTCTCCCCATAATCTTTCTTCTGCCATAGCCCTTTCCTGATAGTTCTCTGTGCATTCCCTATAACTCTGCCTGTAGTGTCTCATTAGTTTTGTCTAGGAGTTGGACCTATCGCTGTACACAGACCAACCAAATTGCCTTCTCTACTGCTTCTTTGTAATCCTTGCTTGCTGTCCACTGGGCTGCAGCAACAGCTGGACGCTCAGCGCGCAATAGACTAAGCACCCATTCTTTGGTGACATTGACCTTCTTATACACATAGGAGGAAATCCTCTCTTCCATCTTGGTTCTTTCCCCCAAACCAGCACTCTCCGCATCTCACCTCTTATACCAGAGTCCTGCCACGGTCACTATTTTGTAAGGGGTGGTCCAGGGGGTCAGGTTCACCTCTGACCTACTTGAGCGGTTCAAATCGCTCCCACTCTTTTGGGTTCTAGACTCTGGATTTATTTGGGGCATGTGATAAAGTGCAAAGGACAACTGGTTTGATGCAAAAGAACTTTGACTTTATTACAGACAAGAAAATACAATGTCAATCACTCTAATAAAGAACAATACATTACACATTCAAAGGGAGTTACACCTCCCACCTCCCAATACCTAATCCTAGCTCGGGTAGACTCCAGGGCAGGCAAGGACTATGCTTACCAATCCTTTCTGGTCAGTTAGTGGTAGTTCGCTATTTCGGGATTCGTTGAATTCTGTAGGTTCTGCTTGCCGTACCTCGAATGTCGGAGAAGACTTCTTATTACGCAGTCTTCAGTTGGGTTGAGTCCGCTGATGCGGTAAGGTGCATTTTGGATTTATGGGGAAAGTACCCGGTTTCCTTCATTAGAAATAGGATCAAAGTCTCTTTAGGTAATGTTTCACCTGTTGGTAGTCAGGACTTAGATTGTAGAGTAGAAATTTTTGATTCTTCGGTTTCTTTCCGTTGGAGTTTTGTTTCAAGTTTGTTCCATCGTGGTGGTTTTCGGTGGTACTATGTTGGCTATGGTTGGTTGCTGCCGCGATGGTGATGTTCTTCCTTCCTTTTGGACTTCAGGACGTAGAGGCTGGAGAAGTTAGTTTACAACTGTCGCGTTGGTTTCTCTCCCTTCTTGATGACATAGGTACAGTATGGCACACACGTAGTATGGCACCTGGCGTAGTATGGCATACCCTCTGTTAATACAGGGGGCCAGTTATACAGTTTAAGTTGTCCTAATCTTCGTGCTAAATCAGTCAAGAATTCTTTGTTTAAATTTGGTGGGCTTGACATTTCTTTGTAACATATTGGCAGGCTCGTTAAAAGTTAATATGTCTTGGGTGGGTTGCTCTTCTAAATCTGTTTCCTGATGGAAATATTAGCTTGGTAATCGCAATGTCCTTTTGTGCTTGGTTTTCACCTACAGGCTGCAGTGGGCCCTTTTGTTCTTATTCATGTTGAAGATGGCTTTTCTCGGTTTAGTTTGATGGCTGCCCACCTCTGAGTTATTGTTGTAATGTAAATGCCTCTTGTGGAGAAGAGTTTTCGAATATCCATTTCTTGAGACAATTTACCTTAGTCCCAACACCCAGACAGTTCCAATAAACAAGCTGGCTCCTTTTAGTTCCTTAGTCCCACCCACAGACTTGAATTTGTCTTGTAAAAGTCCAAAATTCGATTAAAGTTTGTAGTTTCTTCCATAAGCACTTTAGGATTTCAAACTTTCCGGTAGATAGTCCCAAATTAAATTTCATTTCCAATGAGCCCAAACACTGGGGTGTTCCCATGAATTTTGACCCTTCAGTGGTCCTAAGAGAAATGCAAGATGAGATAAAGCTGTTTCACCATCGTAAAGAAGAAACGTCCATCCAATCAGATTGCCTCTTATGGGCAACTGCATCGTCCTGCCAAAAAAAGGCAGGGCAACCTTCATACGCGACCTACACAGTGCCCACCCAGGCATAGTCATGTTGAAGGCTATCGCCAGGTCCCACGTCTGGTGGCCCAGCATTGACTCGAACTTGGAGTTATGTGGTGCACCAGTGTAACACTTGCTCACAATTGAGCAATGCCCCCTGGGAGGCTCCACTTAGTCTGTGGTCCTGGCCCTCAAAACCACTGTCCAGGATCCATGTAGATTATGCGGGCCCCTTTCTACGAAAAATTTTCTTTGTTGTAGTGGACGCCTACTCTAAGTGGATCGAATGTGTAATAATGGCATCCAGCACATCCACTGCCAACATTGAAAGCCTCAGGGCCATGTTCGCCACCCATGGCTTGCTCGACATTCTGGTCAGCGACAATTGTCCGTGTTTCACCAGCTCAGAATTCAATGAATTAATGACCCACAATGGCATCAAAATGTCAGGTCTGCTCCGTTCAAGCCCTCATCCAACGGCCAAGCGGAGCGGACAGTCCAAACCATAAAGCAGAGCTTGAAACGCATCACGGAAGGCTCCTTACAAACCTGTCTATCCTAGGTGCTGATCAATTACAGGACACGACCCACTCGCTTACCAGGGTCTCCCCTGCGGAGTTACTGATGAAACGTACACTCAAAACCAGGGTCTCCTTAGTCCACCCTGACCTCAACGATCAGGTGGAAACCAGGCGTTATCAGCAAAACATGTGCCATGATCGCACGGCTGTATCACGCGACATCAATGTAAACACCCTGGTGTTTGTGCTGAATCTTGGTCATGGCCCCAAATGGGTCACTGGCACTATTTTAGCCAAGGAGGGGAATATAGTGTTTTTTGTCAAACTGCTTAACGGACAAACGTGCAGAAAGCATTTGGACCAGACCAAATTGCGATTTACAGGTAACCAGGAACCACCGGGAAAGGACCTTACCTTCAGCAATCCACTAACACACACCCAATCAGCAACAGACCTAGCTGCCAACCACGAGGATGATCCCACCATCTCCAACAGTCCAGTCAGACCAACAGCACTGCAAGACAGCAGTGGCCCGACCAACTCACCCATGCCAGAAGTGACACTCAGACGATCAACTTGGGAGCGCAGAAAACCGGATCGCCTCAACCTGTAACTAACTTGCATTAAAGACTTTGAGGGGGAATGTTGTCATAAATATATATATATATATATATATATATACTCAGTTACATACTATGCTGGTTCCACTAGAGGGTGCAACTGTGGGAGGCCCAGGCAGCAGCTGTATAAAAGGCTGGTCACCACATTGCTGCCTCACTCTGGGTTACAATAACGAGACTAAGGTCACAGCAGTTCAAGCACAGCACTCGGCCTCGTAGAGTTATTCTTCAGATAAGTAGAGACACAATACCACTCCCAAACAAGGCAATACTGAATTTCACCCCCAAAGATCATTAAATAAAAAGAATGAGCGATTTTTGTGATTCCATGTGATACTATTTTTTGAGTCGTGAAATATCTCTTACATTGCACTGCAAGGGGAATGACAGGAGTATGTCTGGTGCAAACACAATATAATACAAGGGTTGGAGTACAGTACTAATGATAAAGGAGGTTACAGTGAAATTAATGAATAGCTTAGCAGTATCAAAACCCCAAGGCATATTAGGTTCTTTAAAAAGACACTTGAGCCTTCTATATAATTCCGAATACAGCCTGTTCTATATGCTCCACAAACTAGGCAATCAAGACATTTTTGCAATCTTCACAAAACTCTGGCTAGATTATATATAAATTAAATCTGTGGTACAGCAATGCACAGGTTTCATTTCATAAGAACAAAAGAACATAAGAATTAGGAACAGGAGTAGGCCATCTAGCCCCTCGAGCCTGCTCCGTCATTCAATAAGATCATGGCTGATCTGGTCGTGGACTCAGCTCCACTCACCCGCCCTCTCCCCGTAACCCTTAATTCCATTATTGGTTAAAAATCTATCTATCTGTGACTTGAATACATTCAATGAGCTAGCCTCAACTGCTTCCTTGGGCAGAGAATTCCACAGATTCACAACCCTCTGGGAGAAGAAATTCTTTCTCAACTCTGTTTTAAATTGGCTCCTCCGTATTTTGAGGCTGTGCCCCCTAGTTCTAGTCTCCCCAATGGAAACAACCTCTCTGCCTCTATCTTGTCTATCCCTTTCATGATTTTAAATGTTTCTATAAGATCACCCCTCATCCTTCTGAACTCCAAGGAGTAAAGACCCAGTCTACTCAATCTATCATCATAAGGTAACCCCCTCATCTCTGGAATCAGCCTAGTGAATCGTCTCTGTACCCCTTCCAAAGCTAGTATATCCTTCCTTAAGTAAGGTGACCAAAACTGCACGCAGTACTCCAGGTGCGGCCTTACCAATATCTTATACGGATGCAGCAAGACCTCCCTGCTTTTGTACTCCATCCCTCTCGCAATGAAGGCCAACATTCCATTTGCCTTCCTGATTACCTGCTGCACCTGCAAACTAACCTTTTGGGATTCATGCACAAGGACCCCCAGGTCCCTCTGCACCGCAGCATGTTGTAATTTCTCCCCATTCAAATAATAATCCCTTTTACTGTTCTTTTTCCCAAGGTGGATGACCTCACACTTTCCAACATTGTATTCCATCTGCCAAACCTTAGCCTATTTGCTTAACCTATCCAAATCTCCTTGCAGCCTCTCTGAGTCCTCTACACAACCCGCTTTCCCACTAATTTTAGTGTCATCTGCAAATTTTGTTGCACTACACTCTGTCCCCTCTTCTAGGTCATCTATGTATATTGTAAACAGTTGTGGTCCCAGCACTGATCCCTGTGGCACACAACTAACCACTGATTTCCAACCGGAAAAGGACCCATTTATCCCTACTCTCTGCTTTCTGTTCACCAGCCAATTCTCTATCCATGCTAATACATTTCCTCTGACTCCGCGTACCTTTATCTTCTGCAGTAATCTTTTGTGTGGCACCTTATCGAATGCCTTTTGGAAATCTAAATACACCACATCCATCGGTACACCTCTATCCACCATGCTCGTTATATCCTCAAAGAATTCCAGTAAGTTAGTTAAACATGATTTCCCTTTCATGAATCCATGCTGCGTCTGCTTGATTGCACTATTCCTATCTAGATGTCCCGCTATTTCTTCCTGAATGATAGTTTCAAGCATTTTCCCCACTACAGATGTTAAACTAACCGGCCTATAGTTACCTGCCTTTTGCCTGCCCCCTTTTTTCAGTTGCTTTGTATTTCTTCATCAAGATAAATAACATTGACATACTAGGTCCTAGCTGCCTCGAATGTGGAATCACTTTAACTAAAATATCTCTGCAGCGATTCACTTTGTAACTTCATCACAAATGACAGAATCTAATTCAGCATAATTAATTCTACAATTCAGCATCTTTTTCTTGTGTAATTAAGTACTTTGCCGAAGAGCACAGTTACAGGTACCAGAATGTCTCCAAGAGACACTAATCTCTTTATGGTAAAACCAGAAGAGACTCTTCTTGCCAGTTACAGCAAAGTTCCCACACATCTCTCAGAAAGGAATGTGGATCAAGGGCAGGTAAATGGACCTGAGGTACAGATTAGTCATGATCTTAATGAATGGTGGAACTGACTCAAGGGGCTAGAAATTTTCCAGCCTTGCGCCCATTTTTTCGACGATATTTCATCTTCTTTGACAACTGAAAAGCAGACTGCCATCGTGCAACACCAAAAAAAGTGATATTGCATTAAATTGGCCATTCGGTGCACCCATATTCTGCGTGAAAATAAACACGTGAGAAAAGCCTGCGTTGCAGCCCCAGAAACAGTGGTAAGTGTGAAAACCTTCAAAAAAGATAAGTTAAATGTTTTATTTTATTATTCTTTTGCAGCGATTACTTAATTAAGGGTCTTGTAAATGTTTTGTGATTTTTTATTTTTTGTTTTTTGCAATTTTTTTTGTGTGTTTTCCCCACTCTCAGGGCCTATCTTTTTAGCGGTAATCGGCCTTGGACTAAAGCTGGCGAGGACCGTGGTTGCCACTGCAAATCCTTGTGAAACGCCGATTTTTACCGTCGGGCACATTTTGTTGCCAATTTTATGCCTTTAATAAATAGCAATATTTGTAACGGTATTTTTAGCGAAAAATGCTGAAAAATACCGCTATCGCCAAAAGAGCAGAAGTTGAATGGCCTACTCATGTTCCTTTTATACATAAATAGGATATTGACTGACTGGACTCAAGGGAAAATAATAAAGGATGCGCTTATTTACAACAGCGAAATGCTCTGATCATATCCCCTTGATCATATGACCTGAATGCTGATTGGTCCCCTTGGAGGATAAGACACGCCCAGCAGTTTCCCTGGAATGTGTAACGAGAACTGTTCTGCCTATGTAATCAGTGACTTTTCAAAGTGTAACTCGAGCTATTCTGACTGCCGACTCCAGAGTGAAGAGAGCTCAATTGAAACAGACAGGGCCTACTCTCACAGGTTGAGACCTTCTCCCACCCCCAAACAAGTTCCTGCTCCCACCCCCCCATCCAAGTGCCTGACCTTACCCGTCCCTCCCCCCAGTCCAAGTTTCTAGACATTCTACCCACCCAAGTTTCTGACCTCTCTCTCCTCCAGGTTTCTGATATTCACCCCCTGCCGCCCAAGTGCCTGATCTTCTCCTCCCACCCCCCCCACACTTCCTGACCTGCTCCAACTGCCAAAATTCCTCCCCCATGGATTGCTGACCTTCTCCCTCCAACAAGTTCCTCACCTTACCCTCTCCCCCGCCCCACGCCATAGATGGGGCATTGTATGTGGGTCACGGATTGTTAACAGGTTTATTGGGTAAGAAGTGAATAGTGACAGTGTCGTGACTTCTGGATTTTGTCCACTCTAATGATATCATGTGTCATACTCACACCAAGCTTTCGAGAAATCAACCAGGTGTAGGGGGAGGAGACAGAGAAAGTGGTGCATGTGTAAAACGGGAAGAACTTGATCAGTCTTCCCTGAATTCCTTCCCTCTCCCCCCAGTCTCTCTCTCTCTCTGCTCCAATTTCTCTCTCTCACTCTCTGCCCAAGTCTCTCTCTCTCCCCTGTGTCTCCCTCTCCCCCTCAGCCTCTCGCTCTCCCGCAATCATTTTCTCTCCACCCCGGTCTCTCTCTCTCTCTCTCTCTCTTTCTGACCCAGTCTCTTTTTCTCTGCCCCAGTCTCTCTCTCTCTCTGACCACATTCTGTCTCCCCCAGTTTCTCTCTCTCTGTCCGACTCTCTCTTTCTATCTGCCCCCAGTCTCTCTGCCCCAGTCTCTCTCTCTCTCTCACTCTATCTGCCCCACTCCCTCTTTCTCTCTGCCCCGGTCTCTCTTTGCCCCACTCTCTCTCTCTCCCTAAAAGTCTTTCTCTCTCTCTCTCCCCAATCTCTCTCTCTCTCTCCCCAATCTCTCTCTCATTCGATCTGCCTCACTCTCTCTTTCTCTCTGCCCCCAGTCTCTCTCTGTCCCACTCGCGCTCTCCCCCCGTCTTTCTCTCTCTCTCTTTCCCTCAGTCTCTCTCTCTCTCTCTCTCTCTCCCCAGTCTCTCTCTCTCTCTCTCTCCCCAGTCTCTCTCTCACTCTCCCCAATGTCTCTTTCTCTCTCACTCTATCTGACCACTCTCTCTTTCTCTCTGCCCCGGTCTCTCTCTCTGCCCCACTCTCCCGCACCCCCCCCACAAGTCTCTCTCTCTCTCCACAGTCTCTCTCTTTCTCCCACCTCTGATTTTTTCTCTCTTTCAGAAGGCTGCAAAAATGTTTGTGTAAATAATCGCAGCGATATTCTAGGCAAAAGTCCTGGAGGCAACCCAAAAGCCCAAGAAGCAGCTCTAGCTCCAGGCTCGAGCAGCAATGAGCTCAACACGATTCATGGTTTGGCCGCACTTCCGGCTTCCTCATATATCGCACTGCACATGCGTGACCGTATCGCATGCACATGGGCAAAAGTGGGGGGGGAGGGAGGAAAAGAATCCAGGAGTGCATACGCAGGACACAAAAAAGTTGTTGCAAATAATCACTTTGAATAATAAACTACCTTCCTTCTGCAAAACCTTAACAGCAACCATTCAAGATGAAACTGTAAATAAAATAACAGATGCAGTCAATTTCCTGAATACCATTATCAGCTTTGCCA
The DNA here is from genome assembly GCF_044704955.1 of Pristiophorus japonicus. NCBI lineage: Eukaryota > Metazoa > Chordata > Chondrichthyes > Pristiophoridae > Pristiophorus > Pristiophorus japonicus. The sequence continues at coordinate 78,237,384 of NC_091986.1, read as the reverse complement.
ACTGCAAAATAACCTCACTTTTATACTATAAACCAACAGATCATTTATATTTCCTATATCATTCAAAGTTTTGCCATAAGCACAATAGATGCAGCAAATAAACTCAATTGCAACCAAACATGCTAAGATATCCCTGAACAAAGCTAGCTATCAGTTCTCCAACTCTAGTAATTAGTTACAGTGCAGCACTCAAACCACTTGGCAAAATTGAAGGACTTTAGCCAATATTTGAAAAATAAAACAGAGTATAATCATCCCACAAAGAGCAGCAGTGTACCAAACAGCGAACCTAAAATATAAGTTACAGTCAAGCAATGAATACTTAATAGCTAAGCAACAATGCTGTGCAATAAACCCTTCTGCTAAAGTTGAATGCATGCACACGAAGGCCCTATTATAGAGCCCCAATTTTAACTTAGAGTGGTTTTTGGGTGAATGGGTGGTGAAGTGAGTTTAAAAACTCACACGCTGCTCGAGAAAGAAGGCCAGAGTTAGTTTAACTACTGGCCTTTATTTAAATCCCAGAGGAGGCATAGGCTTTCCTTATGGGGCCCAGAGAAGCATTCCTGCTCCTTCTTGCCCCACAAAGGAAAGACAAAAAATTATTTTCTAGCCTCTTCTGCGGCTGATCTGCTTCTGACCCGGTTCAACCTGGCAGGAAAGCCACAGCAACTTTCCCATTAAGGCCTGACTTAAAATTGCAGTCGCGACCAGATGTCATCATTGGAACATTACATACATATGTGAGGAAGGACCCCACTGGATTTGGGAAGGTGTCTTTGCTGCCTGCTCAGGAGAGCAGGTTAAAATTATGGTTAACAGGATCTTTTCCAGCTAGTAAGTAACTTGGATGATTTTAACTATTACCCTCCCAGTTTCTGCCGTGTAGGTATAGTTAAAATTGTCCCCACATCTCTATACTCTGCAGCACAACATTATGTGCATGTTCACATTCAAGTGCAGTGACATTTACCTCATCCATTACTAAATAAGAATAAGGTGGAAGATGCACAATGAAATACAATTTAAAAAAAAATCACAGATAATCTAATGGAAAACATATCGCTGGAAAAGTAGATCTGGTTGTCCTACTTTGAGGCCTATACAAAAAGATGCCCTCATCAGTTGCACAACACACCTGCAAAGGGAGAGGGATAAACTAATATGAGAGACAATGTGAAGAGTATAATACTCATCACTTCAAATATCGCTGGAATATTGAACCAATCTAACAATAACTCCAGGTAAGGTAGGATAGTCCCGTGCACTCCTGCCTCACCAACGCTTTGGCCATTGAATGACCAAGGCTTTTGAATTCTTTGAGCACTAGTATGCTATTAGCTGCCCATTAAAGTGAACAGCAAGCAAGTGAAGCTGTGGAAAAAGCCAGCCACTATGTTCACTTATGCTGACACACAAATTGTATTCGTATTTACTCCTGTGATTGCAACATAAACAAACTGTTACATAAATATGTCATCATAAACCAGTGCAAAATTCTGGAGATAAATCGCTCAGGGTGGACCCTCAGCATCAAGCCTTACAATCACTTTTTCAGCGCAACTTGGATACAACTTCAGAATCACATAGCTCCAAAATCAAATTTATGATTCTTTTTATGGCAATACCACAGGAACTGACAGCCAAACTAGCACTCAAGTGTAACAACAACTTCTTTAACCTTCACGACTGACCTGACATGCAGACCTATGCAGACTTGAAAGTTAGTGCATACTATTCAGAGAAATCTAGAATGCTAAAGAGAAAAGAAAAGGAAGCAATGCAGGAAAGTGAGTGTGGTAAGAATAACCAGATTATGTCAGGAATCAAACAAAAGAGTGCACTAACAAATAGGGTCCAGGTAAGAAAATATTGCGATAAGACAAATAGGGCTATTGTACAAAATAATGTTAAGATGTCTAATAATGTTAAAAAGACAAATCTAAAAGCTCTGAATCTGAACGCGTGAAGCATCCGTAATAAGGTAGATGAATTAACAGCGCAAATAGATGGAAACGGATACGATATTGTTGCAATTAGAGAGACGTGGTTGCAGGGTGACCAGGGTTGAGAACTGAATATCCAAGGATATTCGATATTTAGGAAGGACAGGCAAAAAGGAAGAGGGGGTGGTGTGGCGTTGTTAGCAAAGGATGAAATCAGAGCAATAGTGAGAAAGGATATTGGCTCAGAACATCAAGATGTAGAATCAGTCTGGGTGGAGCTAAGGAGCACCATGGGGCAGAAAACATTGGTGGGAGTTGTCTATAGGCCTCCAAACAGCAGTGGTAGTGCAGGGGACAGCATCAAACAGGAAATTAGAGATGCATGTAACACGGGTACTACAGTAATCGTAGGTTACTTGAATTTACATATAGACTGGCCAAATCAAATTAGTAATAATACCGTGGAAGATGAATTCCTGTAGTATGTTCGAGATGGTTTTTTAGACCAGTATGTTGAGGAGGTACAGAAGTTATCATGGGTGACTTTAATCTACGTATTGATTGGGCTAACCAAACTGGTAGCAATGCGGTGAAGGAGGATTTCCTGCAGTGTATTAAGGATGGTTTTCTGGACCAATATGTCAAGGAACCAACCAGGGAGCTGGCCATCCTATACTGGGTGATGTGCAATGGGAAAGGACTAATTAGCAATCTTGTTGTGCGAGACCCCTTGGGGAAGAGTGACCATAACATGGTAGAATTATTTAATAGGCTGGAGAGTGACACAGTTAATTCAGAAACTAGGGTCCTGAACTTAAGGAAAGGTAACTTCAATGGTTTGAGGCGTGAATTGGCTAGAGTAGTCTGGCAAATGATATTTAAAGGGTTGATGGTGGATAGGCAATGGCAAACATTTAAAGATCACATGGATGAACTTCAGCAATTGTACATCCCTGTCTGGAGAAAAATAAAATGGGAAAGGTGACTCAACCGTGGCTAACAAGGGAAATTAAGGATAGTGTTAAATCCAAGGAAGAGGCATATAAATTGGCCAGAAAAAACAGCAAACCTGAGGACTAGGAGAAATTTAGAATTCAGCAGAGGAGGACAAAGGGTTTAATTAAGAGGGGGAAAATAGAGTACGAGAAGATTGCTGGGAACATACAAACTGACTGCAAAAGCTTCTACAGATATGTGAAGAGAAAAAGATTAGTGAAGACAAACGCAGGTCCCTTGCAGTCGGATTCAGGTGAATTTATAATGAGGAACAAAGAAATGGCAGACCAATTGAACAAATACTTTGGTTCTGTTTTCAAGAAGGAAGACACAAATAACCTTCCGAAACTACAAGGGGACCGAGGGTCTAGTGAGAAGGAGGAACTGAAGGATATCCTGATTAGGCGGTAAATTGTGTTAGGGAAATTGATGGGATTGAAGGCCGATAAATCCCCGGGGCCTGATAGTCTGCATTCCAGAGGACTTGAGGAAGTGGCCCTAGAAATAGTGGAAGCATTGGTGATCATTTTCCAACAGGCTATCGACTTGGGATCAGTTCCGATGGACTGGAAGGTAGCTAATGCAACACCACTTTTTAAAAAGGGAGGGAGAGAGAAAGTAGGTAATTATAGACCGGTTAGCCTGACATCAGTGGTGGGGAAAATGTTGGAATCAATTATTAAGGATGAAACAGCAGAGCATTTGCAAAGCAGTGACAGGATTGGTCCAAGTCAGCATGGATTTATGAAGGGGAAATCATGCTTGTCAAATCTTCTGGAATTTTTTGATGATGTAACTAGTAGAATGGACAAGGGAGAACCAGTGGATGTGGTGTATTTGGACTTTCAAAAGGCTTTTGATAAGGTCCCACACAAGAGATTGGTGTGCAAAATCAAAGCACATGGTATTGGGGGTAATATACTGATGTGGATAGAGAATTGGTTGGCAGACAGGAAGCAGAGTGCCGGGATAAACGGGTCCTTTTCAGAATGGCAGGCAGTGACTAGTGGGGTGCCGCAGGGTCAGTGCTGGGACCCCAACTCTTTACAATATACATCAATGATTTGGATGAAGGAATTGAGTGTAATATCTCCAAATTTGCAGATGACACTAAACTGGGTGGTGGTGTGAGCTGTGCGGGGGACACTAAGAGGCTGCAGGGTGACTTAGACAGGTTATGTGAGTGGGCAAATGCATGGCAGACGCAGTATAATGTGGATAAATGTGAGATTATCCACTTTGGGGCAAAAACACGAAGACAGAATATTATCTGAATGGTAGCAGATTAGGAAAAGGGGAGGTGCAACAATACCTGGGTGTCATGGTTCATCAGTCATTGAAAGTTGGCATACAGGTGCAGCAGGCGGTAAAGAAGGCAAATGGTATGTTGGCTTTCATAGCTAGGGGATTTGAGTATAGGAGCAGGGAAGTCTTACTGCAGTTGTACAGGGTCTTGGTGAGGCCTCACCTGGAATATTGAGTTCAATTTTGGTCTCCTAATCTGAGGAAGGACATTTTTGCTATTGAGGGAGTGCAGCGAAGGTTCACCAGACTAATTCCCGGCAGTCCGAGAGGCGGGAGTTCGTGGCGTTGGTGAGACCTATAAAGGCCCAGCAGCAGCGAAAGGCGGCGGCAGTCCGAGAGGCGGGAGTTCATGGCGTTGGTGAGGCCTATAAAGGCCCAGCGGCAGCGAGAGGCGTCAGCAGTCCGAGAGGCGGGAGCTTGTGGCGTTGGTGAGGCCTAAAAGGCCCAGCGGCAGCGAGAGGCGGCGGCAGTCCGAGAGGCGGGAGTTCGTGGCATTTGTAAAGTCCTGTCCCCTCAGTACAGATTCACACGAGGCATATAGTGAAGTCAAGGTCACTCTGGACCTGCACCTTTATTTCACAGCTCTGGAATGCTGCACTTGCCCGAGACCTGTCCTTTTCTACGTGTCTCTTGCAAGTGCACCCCTGGTGGTAAGGTATGCAGGTGGTTACAGGTCATATCTTATTACAGTCATGTATAGCATGTTAGGATACAGTTATATATAATAATGTAAGATACATGACATCACCCTCCCCCAAGGTCTTATTGTCTTTATAGGTTCAGTCTCTCAGGTGGTCTACACTCTCGCATGGAGTGTCTGAGTTGTGGTTCAGTTGTTTGCCTTGGTGTCTGTTTTTCTTTGGGTGTGGTTGCTGGTATCTCGCCTGGGCTGTCTGTTTCGATTGGTGTGATTGTTGTTGACTCGCCTGGGCTGTCTGTTGGGATTGCCCTTTCCTCAGGTTGTTCCCTCTGTCTGTCCACCAGGTGTGGTGAGAGTTCCACATTGTAGTCTGCCTCTGGTTCCGCAGTGTTGTTGGTAAATCTGCTTTTGACTTGGTCGACATGCCTCCGGCAGGTTTTGCCATTGTCCATTTGTACTACCAGTAGCCTGTTTCCTTCCTTGCCCATTACTATCCCTGCAAGCCATTTGGGACCCCTGCCATAGTTTAGTACAAACACTTTGTCCCCTATCTCATTCCATCTCCCCCTCGAATTTCTGTCATGGCACTCAGTTAGCTTACGGCGCTTTGCCTCAACGATTTCGTGCATGTCTGGGAGGATTAATGAGAGCCTTGTTTTTAAAGTCCTTTTCATCAACAGTTGCGCGGGGGGATCCCAGTCAGTGAGTGCGGACGAGATCTGTATGCCAGCAGCAGTCACGACAGGCGACCCTGCAGCGTGGGACCTTGGATTTTAAACATGCCTTGTTTAATGATTTGTACTGCTCTCTCCGCCTGGCCGTTGGAGGCCGGCTTGAACAGTGCCGTCTTGACGTGATTTATGCCGTGGTCAATTAGAAAGTCTTGGAATTCTGCGCTGGTGAAGCACGGACCATTGTCATTGACCAATATGTCAGGGATTCCATGCGTTGCAAACATGGTTGCGAGGCTCTCCACAGTGGTGGAGGTTGTGCTCGAGTTTAAAATGGTGCATTCGATCCACTTTGAAAATGCATCTACAACTACGAGGAACATTTTGCCCATGAATGGGCCCGCATAGTCTACGTGCACCCATGACCACGGTTTGGTAGGCCAGGGCCAGAGGCTCAGTGGAGCCTCCCTGGGGGCATTACTGAGTTGGTGCACCTTCGGACACAGAGCTCCAAGTCCGCGTCAATACCAGGCCACCAGACGTGGGATCTGGCTATGGCCTTCATGAGAACGATCCCCGGGTGTTCGCGGTGGAGCTCCCAGACAAATGCCTCTCTGCCTCGCAGAGGCATGACTACTCGGCTGCCCCACATCAGGCAGTCTGCTTGTAGTGATAACTCATGCATGCGCCTGTGAAAGGGTTTTAATTCCTCGGGGCAGGCATCGCGAGCCTCTGCCCAGTCACCGGGTAGGACACATCTTTTTTCTGAGGATAACGTGGGGTCACTGGCCGTCCAGGCTCTGATTTGGCGAGCCGTCATGGGCGAACCTGTGGACTCAAAGGCATTGATTGCCATGACTATCTCACAGTCCTGGTCATTAGACCCTTCCGTGGTCACCAGGGGTAGCCTGCTGAGCACGTCGGCACAGTTGTCTGTGCCTGGTCTTTGCCTTATGGTATAGTCGTAGGACGCCAGCATGAGTGCCCACCGTTGAATTCGCGCCGAGGCATTGGTGTTTATTGCCTTGCTCTCAGATAGGAGGGACGTGAGGGGCTTGTGGTCGGTTTCTAACATGAACTTGGCCCCGAAAAGGTATTGGTGCATCTTTTTACACCATACACGCACTCGAGCGCCTCCTTCTCTACCATTCCGGACCTGTGCTCCGCCCGCGAAAGTGACCTGGAGGCATAAGCTGTGGGTTGTAATTTGCCCACACAATTGACATTTGCAAAACGCACCCGACCCCGTACGCTGACGAATTGCATGTGAGAACTAGCTTTTTACCTGGGTCAAAGAAAGTAAAAACACTGTTGGAACACAGAAGTTTGCGTGCCTTATTGAAGGCGCGTTCCTGGGCGTCCTCCCAAAACCAATCGCACCCCTTCCTGAGTAGCACATGGAGAGGCTCCAGCAGCGTGCTTAAGTTCTGCATAAAGTTCCCAAAGCAATTGAGTAGCCCGAGAAAGGCGTGCAGTTCTGAGACATTCTGGGGCCTGGATGCCAGGTGAATTGCTTCTGTTTTGGACTCTGTTGGGCGGATTCCATCAGCGGCAATCCTTCTGCCCAAAAATTCAACCTCGTGTGTGAGAAACAGGCACTTGGATTTCTTGACTCGTAGGTCTACCCGATCCAACCGCTTTAGTACTTCCTCCGAATTACGGAGATGGGAGTCGGTGTCCCTGCCCGTGATAAGTATGTCGTCTTGAAATACAATCGTCCCCAGGATGGACTTGAGCAGACTCTCCATGTTGCGCTGGAATATGGCAGCTGCAGACCTGATGCCGAATGGGCATCGATTGTGCATGAAAAGGCCTCGATGTGTGTTGATGGTGGTGAGTAGCTTGGATTCCTCGGTCAATTCTTGCGTCATATACGCAGATGTGAGGTCTAATTTTGAGAAAAGTTTACCTCCAGCCAATGTGGCAAATAATTCCTCTGCTCTGGGCAGCGGGTACTGGTCCTGTAGGGAGACTCTGTTTATGGTAGATTTGTAGTCCCCACAGATTCATACGGATCCATCAGGCTTCATGACTGGGATGATGGGACTTACCCAGTCGCTAAATTCCACAGGTGATATAATGCCTTTCCGCAGAAGCCTGTCTAGTTCGTGTTCAATCTTTTCCCTCATCACATAGGGTACAGCTCTGGCCTTGTGATGGATCGGTCTAGCATCCTGTGTGATGTAGATTTTGACTTTGGCCCCTTTGAAAGTGCCCACACCTGGCTGAAAGAGATGTTCAAATCGCTTTATAACTGTTGAGCAAGAGGTCCATTCCTTTAATGACATGGCATGCACATCATCCCATTTCCAGTTTAGTTTTGCCAGCCAGCTTCTCCCCAGCAATGCTGGGGGGTCTTCGGAGACAATCCACAAGGGAAGTCAGTTCACTGTCTCTTTGTGTGTGACAGAGAGCATGGCGCTGCCGAGGACTGGTACGATTTCTTTGGTATAGGTCCTTAGTTTGGTGTCGACCCTTGTGAGTTTTGGTCTGTCTCTTTTATGCGGCCACAGTTGTTCAAATTGTTGAGCGCCCATGAGAGATTGACTCGCTCCCGTATCCAACTCCATGTTGACAGATATCCCGTTGAGTAGGACCCTCATCATTATCGGAGGCATCCTGTTGTAAGAGCAGCGGCCATTGATCGTGTTGACCCGCTGTACATTGGTGTCCCGGGTACTGTCCCCACCATCTTCTGGCCTGCTTTCCGACCGATCAGATTCGTATACCAGCAGAGCTGCCGTTTTTTTGCACATGTGGGCCAAATGCTCTGTATATTCACAATTTCTGCAAACAGCCTGCTGAAATCAACATTCCCTTGACGAGTGCCCACCCCCACACGTCCAGCACAGACCTGTTCCATTGTTCAAAGTGTTCCCAAAGAATGAGCTGCGTCTGGCTGATCTCTCTTGAGCTTCTCTCAGTTTGTAGTTGATTGCTCGCATTGTGGGTTGATGAGGTGTGAACGGCCGTTCCTGTGGCTCTTGATGGCTTCTGCCTGCTGTCGAGAGCCTGTTCTCCCGGTTTTGTCTGTGTGTGGGGGTAGCAGCTTGTTTAGTGCTGTGAACTTCTTGTTCCGATATTTCATTAGTTGTCGTACCTGCATTGTAAATCAACCTTGTTTCTTCTTCCCCTACCAAGAATGTCTGTGCAACCAGTGCTGCTGCCTCTAAGGTCAGGTTCTTGGTCTCGATGAGCTTTCGGAATATGCCTGCGTGGTCTATTCCTTCAATGAAAAAGTCTCTCAGCATTTCTCTCCTCAGTTCATCGGAGAACTCACATAAACCAGCCAACCTCCGAAGTTCCGCCACAAAGTCGGGTATGCTCTGGCCCACACAGCATCTGTAGTTGTAGAACCTGTGTCTGGCCATGTGTCGGCTGCTCGCTGGCTTCAGGTGGCCTCTTACCAGTGTGCTCAGTTCTTCAAACAACTTGCTTGCTGGTTTCTCGGGTGCCAACAGATCCTTCATTAAAGCGTCTGTTTTTGAGCCAAGCTGGTCAAGTGATGGGCTTTTCTCTTATCTGCCTTATCATCGCCTAACCAGTCTTTGGTTACAAAGCTTTGCTGGAGCCTTTCTATAAAGTCCTCCCAATTGTCTCCCGCATTGTACTTTTCATCTGATCCGTTGTTCGCCATTCTGTGAATTCTGTAATCCTGTAACTCGTCGCCACTGTAAAGTCCTTTCCCCTCAGTACAGATTCACACGAGGCATGTAGTGAAGTCAAGGTCACTCTGGACCTGCACCTTTATTTCACAGCTCTGGAATGCTGCACTTGCCTAAGACCTGTCCTTATATACCTGTCTCTTGCAAGTGCATCCCTGGTGGGAAGGTATGCTGCTGGTTACAGGTCATATCTTATTACAGTCATGTATAGCATGTTAGGATACAGTTATATGTAATAATATAAGATACATGACAACGTTGGTGAGGCCTATAAAGGCCCAGCGGCAACGAGAGGCGTCGGCGTCCGAGAGGCGGGAGTTCATGGCGTTGGTGAGGCCTACAAAATGCCCAGCTTGTACAGCTCCAGCCGGGAGAAAAAACAAAAAAGAAGTAGAAAGAAATCAAAAGCTGACATCACAGACAAAGGGGTAAGTGATTGGCTGGTGATTGGTGGGTAGCTTTTCTTTTTCTTTTTTATATCAGTAAGTAACCTGTTAACATTGTTGTCGCCAAATTAAGTGTATCTAAAAGTTAAGTCATGGCAGGAGAGCTCGGACACATGATATGCTCCTTCTGTACCATGTGGGAACTCAGGGACACTTCTGGTGTCCCTGACAACTATGTGTGCGGGAAGTGCATCCGCCTCCAGCTCCTGACGGACCGCATTGCGGAATTGGAGCTGAGGCTGGATTCACTCTGGAGCATCCACGATGCTGAGAATGACGTGAGTAGCACGTGTAGCGAGTTGGTCTTACCGCAGGTGAAGGGTCCACAACCAGAGAGTTCATGAAAGACCAACAGGAAGAGCAGTGCAAGTAAGGTAGTGCAGGGGTCCCCTGCAATCATCCCCCTGCAAAACAGATACACCACTTTGAGTACTGTTGGAAGGGATGACCAGGGGAAGGCAGCAGCAGCCAAGTTCAAGGCACCATGGCTGGCTCTGCTGCACAGGAGGACAGGAAAAAGAGTGGGAGAGCGATAGTGACAGGGGATTCAATTGTAAGGGGAATAGATAGGCGTTTCTGCGACTGCAACAGAGACTCCAGGATGGTATGTTGCCTCCCTGGTGCAAGGGTCAAGGATGTCTCGGAGTGGGTGCAGGACATTCTGAAAAGGGAAGGTGAACAGCCAGTTGTCATGGTGCACATTGGTACCAACAATATAGGTAAAAAACGGGATGAGGTCCTACGAGACGGATTTAAGGAGCTAGGAGCTAAATTAAAAAGTAGGACCTCAAAAGTAGTAATCTCGGAATTGCTACCAGTGCCAGGTGCTAGTCAGAGTAGGAATCGCAGGATAGCTCAGATGAATACGTGGCTTGAGCAGTGGTGCAGCAGGGAGGGATTCAAATTCCTGGGGCATTGGAACCGGTTCTGGTGGAGGTGGGACCAGTACAAACCGGACGGTCTGCACCTAGGCAGGACCGGAACCAATGTCCTAAGGGGAGTGTTTGCTCGTGCTGTTGGGGAGGAGTTAAACTAATATGGCAGGGGGATGGGAACCAATGCAGGGAGACAGAGGGAAACAAAATGGAGACAGAAGCAAAAGACAGAGAGGAGATGAGTAAAAGTGGAGGGCAGAGAAACCCAAGGCAAAAAACAAAAAGGGCCACTTTACAGCAAAATTCTAAAGGGTCAAAGTGTAATAAAAAGGCAAGCCTGAAAGCTCTGTGCCTCAATGCGAGGAGTATTCGGAATAAGGTGGACGAATTAACTGCGCAGATAGCAGTTAACGGCTATGATGTGGTTGGCATCATGGAGACATGGCTCGAGGGTGACCAAGGCTCGGAACTCAACATCCAGGGGTATTCAACATTTTGGAATGATAGACAGAAAGGAAAAGGAGGCGGGGTGACATTGCTGGTAAAGAGAAAATTAATGCAATTGTAAAGAAGGACATTAGCTTGGATGATGTGGAATCGGTATGGGTGGAGCTACGGAATACCAAAGGGCAGAAAACGCTAGTGGGAGTTGTGTACAGACCTCCAAACAATAGTAGTGATGTTGGGGAGGGCATCAAACAGGAAATTAGGGGTGCATGCAATAAAGGTGCAGCAGTTATCATGGGTGATTTTAATATGCATATAGATTGGGCTAGCCAAACTGGAAACAAAAAGGTGGAGGAGGATTTCCTGGAGTGCATAAGGGATGGTTTTCTAGACCAATATGTCGAGGAACCAACTAGGGGGGAGGCCATCTTAGACTGGGTGTTGTGTAATGAGAGAGGATTAATTAACAATCTCGTTGTGCAAGGCCCCTTGGGGAAGAGTGACCATAATATGGTGGAATTCTATATTAGGATGGAGAAGGAAACAGTTAATTCAGAGACCATGGTCCAGAATTAAAGAAGGGTAACTTTGAAGGTATGAGGCATGAATTGGCTAGGATAGATTGGCGAATGATACTTAAGGGTTTGACCGTGGATGGGCAATGGCAGACATTCAGAGACCGCATGGATGAACGACAACAATTGTACATCCCGGTCTGGCGTAAAAATAAAAAAGGGAAGGTGGCTCAACAGTGGCTATCAAGGGAAATCTGGGATAATATTAAAGCCAAGGAAGTGACATACAAATTGGTCAGAAATAGCAGCGAACCAGGGGACTGGGAGAAATTTAGAACTCAGCAGAGGAGGACAAAGCATTTGATTAGGGCAGGGAAAATAGAGTACGAGAGGAAACTTGCAGGGAACATTAAAATGGACTGCAAAAGCTGCGATAGATATGTAAAGAGAAAAAAGTTAGTAAAGACAAACGTAGGTCCCCTGCAGTCAGAATCAGGGGACGTCATAACGGGGAACAAAAAAATGGTAGACCAATTGAACAAGTACTTTGGTTCGGTATTCACTAAGGAGGACACAAACAACTTTCCAGATATAAAAGGGGTCAGAGGGTCTAGTAAGGAGGAACTGAGGGAAATCCTTATTAGTTGGGAAATTGTGTTGGGGAAATTGATGGGATTGAAGGGCGATAAATCCCCAGGGTCTGATGGTCTGCATCCCAGAGTACTTAAGGAGGTGGCCTTGGAAATAGCGGATGCATTGACAGTCATTTTCCAACATTCCTTTGACTCTGGATCAGTTCCTATGGAGTGGAGGGTAGCCAATGTAACCCCATTTTTTAAAAAAGGAGGGAGAGAGAAAACAGGGAATTATAGACCGGTCAGCCTGACATCGGTAGTGGGTAAAATGATGGAATCAATTATTAAGGATGTCATAGCAGCGCATTTGGAAAGAGGTGATATGATAGGTCCAAGTCACCATGGATTTGTGAAAGGGAATTCATGCTTGATAAATCTTCTGGAATTTTTTGAGGATATTTCCAGTAGAGTGCACAAGGGAGAACCAGTTGATGTGGTGTATTTGGACTTTCAGAAGGCTTTCGACAAGGTCCCACACAAGAGATTAATGTGCAAAGTTAAAGCACATGGGATTGGGGGTAGTGTGCTGACGTGGATTGAGAACTTGTTGGCAGACAGGAAACAAAGAGTAGGAGTAAATAGGTACTTTTCAGAATGGCAGGCAGTGACTAGTGGGGTACCGCAAGGTTCTGTGCTGGGGCTCCAGCTGTTTACACTGTACATTAATGATTTAGATGAGGGGATTAAATGTAGTATCTCCAAATTTGCGGATGACACTGTGAGCCTACGAGGAGGATGCTATGAGGCTGCAGAGTGACTTGGATAGGTTAGGTGAGTGGGCAAATGCATGGCAGATGAAGTATAATGTGGATAAATATGAGGTTATCCACTTTGGTTGTAAAAACAGAGAGACAGACTATTATCTGAATGGTGACAGATTCGGAAAAGGGGAGGTGCAACGAGACTTGGGTGTCATGGTACATCATTCATTGAAGGTTGTCATGCAGGTACAGCAGGCGGTTAAGAAGGCAAATGGCATGAGGGGATTTGAGTACAGGGGCAGGGAGGTATTATACAGTTGTACAGGGCCTTGGTGAGGCCACACCTGGAGTACTGTGTACAGTTTTGGTCTCCTAACTTGAGGAAGGACGTTCTTGCTATTGAGGGAGTGCAGCGAAGGTTCACCAGACTGATTCCCGGGATGGCGGGACTGACATATCAAGAAAGACTGGATCATCTGGACTTGTATTCACTAGAGTTCAGAAGAATGAGAGGGGATCTCATAGAAACCTTTAAAATTCTGACGGGTTTAGACAGGTTAGATGCAGGAACATTGTTCCCAATGTTGGGAAGTCCAGAACCAGGGGTCACAGTCCAAGGATAAAGGGTAAGCCATTTAGATCCGAGATGAGGAGAAACCTCTTCACCCAGAGAGTGGTGAACCTGTGGAATTCTCTACCACAGAAAGTTGTGGAGGCCAATTCACTAAATATATTCAAAAAGGAGATAGATGTAGTCCTTACTACTAGGGGGGTCAACGGGTATGGCGAGAAAGTTGGAATGGGGTACTGAAGTTGCATGTTCAGCCATGAATTCATTGAATGGCGGTGCAGGCTCGAAGGGCCGAATGGCCTACTCCTGCACCTATTTTCTATGTTTCTATGTTTCTATGGCCGGACTGACATATGAGGAGAGACTGGATGGACTGGGCCTTTATACACTGGAGTTTAGAAGGATGAGAGAGGATCTCATAGAAACATGCAAGATTCTGTTGGGACAGGACAGGTTTGATGCGGTAGATTGTTCCCGATTTTGGGGAAGTCCAGGACCAGTGGACACAGTCTTAGGATAAGGGGTAGGCCATTTAGGACTGAGATGAGGAGGAACTTCTTCACTCAGAGAGTTGTTAACCTGTGGAATTCCCTGCCGCAGAGAGTTGTTGATGCCAGTTCATTGGATATATTCAAGAGGGAATTAGATATGGCCCTTATGGCTAAAGGGATCAAGGGGTATGAGAGAAAGCAGGAAAGGGGTACTGAGGGAATGATCAGCCATGATCTTATCGAATGGTGGTGCAGGCTTGAAGGGCCGAATGTCCTACTCCTGCACCTACTTTCTATGTTTCTATGAGCCTACGAGGGAACATGCTATCCTAAATTGGATATTGTGCAATGAGAAGGGGTTAATTAACAGTCTTGTTGTGCGGGGTCCTTTAGGAAAGAGTGACCATAACATGATTGAATTCTTTATTAAGATGGAAAGTGAAGTAGTCCAATCCGAAACTAGGGTCCTAAGACTAAACAAAGAAAACTACGAAGTTATGAGGAATGAATTGGCTATGATAGATTGGGAAGATTCATTAAAAAGGCATGATGGTGGATAGGCAATTGCCAACATTTAAGGAATGAATGCATGAATTGCAACAGTTATACATTATTTTCTGGTGCAAAAACACAAAAGGAAAAGTGGCCCAACCGTGGATAACAAAAGAAATTCGGATAGTATTAGATCCAAAGAGGAGTCATACAAAGTTGCCTGAAAAAGTAGTTGCCTGAAAAAAGCAATTTAGAATTCAGCAAAAAAGGACCAAGAGATTGGTTAAGAAGGGAAAAATAGAATATGAGAGTAAACTTGCAAGGAACATAAAAACCGACTGCAAGAGTTTCTACAAGTACGTAAAAAGAAAAAGATTAGTGAAGACAAATGTAGGTCCTTTACAGCCAGAAATGGGAGAATTTATAATGGGGAACAAGGAAATGGCAGAACAATTAAATAAATACTTTAGTTCTGTCTTCACGGAAGAAGACACAAATAACGTCCCAGAAATGCTCGGTAACCAAGGGTCTAATGAGCAACAGGAATTAAAGGAAATGATTATTAGTGAGAAAATAGTGCTGGAGAAACTAATGGGACTGAATGCCAATAACTCCCCAGAGCCTAATAATCTGCATCCCAGAGCACTAAAAGAGATAGCCGTGAAAATAGTGGATGCATTGGTTGTCATCTTCCAAAATTCTATAGATTATGGAACAGTTCCTGCAGATTGGAGGGTGGCAAATGTAACCCCACTATTTAAAAAAGCAGGGAGAGAGAAAACAGGGAACAACAGACTGGTTAGCCTAACATCAGTAGAAGGGAAAATGCTAGAGTCTATTATAAAGGATGTGATGACGGCACACTTAGATAATATCAATGGCATTAGACAAAGTCAACATGGATTTGTGAAAGTAAAATCATGTTTGACAAACCTAGTGGAGTTTTTTTGAGGATGTAACTGATAGAATAGATAAGGGAGAACCAGTGGATGTAGTATATTTGGATTTTCAGAAGGCCTCTGATAAAGTCCCACAGAAGAGGTTAGTGTGCAAAATTAAAGCACATAGGATTGGGGCTAATATACTGGCATGGATTGAAAATTGGTTAACTGATAGGAAACAGAGAGTAGGAATAAACAGATCTTTTTCGGGGTGGCGGGCAGTTACTCGTGGGGTACTACAGGGGTCAGTACTTGGGCCCCAGCTATTCATAATATATTTAAATGATTTGGATGAGGGAGCCAAATGTAATATTTCCAAGTTTGCTGATGACACAAAACTAAATGGGATTGTGAGTTGTGAGGAGGATGCAAAGACACTGCAAGGCAATTTAGATAGGTTGAGTGAGTGGATAAACACATGGCAGATGCAGTATAATGTGGATAAATGTGAAGTTATACACTTTGGTAGGAAAAACATAAAGATAAAGTATTATTTAAATGGTGATAGCTTGGGAAATGTTAATGTACAAAGGGACCTGGGTGTCCTTGTACACCAGTCATTGAAAGCAAACATGCAGGTGTAGCAAGCAGTTAGGAAGGCAAATGGTATGTTGGCCTTCATTGCGAAGGGATTTGAGTACAGGAGCAAGGAGGTCTTACTACCATTATACAGGGTCTTGGTGAGACCACACCTGGAGTATTGCATGCAGTTTTGGTCTCCTTACCTAAGAAAGGATATATTTGCCATAGAGGGAGTGCAGCGAAGGTTCAACAGGTTGATTCCTGGGATGGCAGGACTGTCTTATGAGGAGAGATTGGGTCGAAGAGGCCTATATTCACTAGAGTTTAGAAGAATGAGAGGGGATCTCATTGAAACATATAAAATTCTGACGGGGTTGAACATACTGGATGTGGTGAGGATGTTTACCCCGGCTGGGAAGTCTAGAAAAAGGGGTCACAGTCTCAGGATATGGGGTAGGAAATTTAGGATTGAGATGAGGTGAAGTTTCTTCACTCAGAGGGTGGTGAACCTGTGGAATTCTCGACCACAGAAGGCTGTGGAGGCTGAGTCACTAAATATATTTAAGAAGGAGATAGATAGATTTCTAGACATCAAGAGGTATGGGGAAAAAGCAGGAATATGGTGTTCAGATGGAAGATCAGCCATGATCATATTGAATGGCGGTGCAGGCTCGAAGGGCCGAATGGCCTACTACAGCTCTTTTTTTTTCTATGTTTCTATGTTTCTAGTGTTAATAAAGTATAATTTCTTAAGACTGGATTGCTCATGCCAAGTTAGCAGCTTTGCTGCTGCAAAGCGAGGAGGGAAAAGGACAGCTGGATGGCAGAATTATGGTGGGGTACACATACATTCAATGTGGTAAGAAGTTTGCAAAGGATCTCCTTCGAGACAGTGAGTACCTATTTTTGATTTATTTTTCAGGAACCAATAAAATGTTTTCGGTACCCACTACAGACAGATAAATAAGTACTATAGTAATGTAGCTAAGTTTATTTTAATGTACAATCATTGTTTTCAAGTTTTCAGCATCGATAAAATCAAAGGCAACTGCTGTAATCAATTCAATATGTTATAAAATACAAAGATTCAACTGTTAGCAACTTCTGGATAAAGTGACCTAAGATTTTGTTTCAAGCAAATTACCTCAGAAATAGGTGAAGATCTCATACTACACAAAGAAAAAATTGACTGGGGTTGCAATAATACAGAATATGCTGAACATACTCAGGTGTATCTGTGGAGAGGGCATACCAATTATTGTTCCAGGTGTAAGGGGTTACACCTGGAATGTTAACTCATCAGCTTTCTCCACACAAGCTTACTGAGTGTTTGCAGCTTTTTCTACTTTCTATTTTTCTTTCATGTTCCCAAAATTTGCAAGTTTATCTTTATAAAAATCATCTGCTGCTTCAGCAAAAGAAAGACTCGTACCTTTCACAGCCTCAGGATCTCCCAAAATGCTTTACCATCCATGAAGTACTGTTGAAGTATAGTCACTGTTATAATGTAGGAAATGCAGCAGCCAATTTGTGCACAGCAACGTCCAACAAATAGCAATATTTTGAGAAAAAGAACAGTGGAGTGAAGGATGTCTTAAACAGTAACACTTTAACAGAAACCAGTAAGGGATCTCGGAGCACAATGGGCCGTGAATTGCGACCTCTCCGGGTGCGTACGTGCCATAAGAGGCCCCGCAAGTTCCGGGTTTAGGCATGCGAAGCTCTGGCGATCTGTTAACATTTATTTTGACAGATTGCACGTACCGCCCAAGAGAAGGGTCTTTACAGGTGGGGATTTAGGCTACTTGCCCAACTTCTGCCCAGCGAATGTCCTAAAACTCCGACACCTGGTAATGCCTGCTTTTACCAGCATAAGAGTTTAAAAAGATTTCTATATTAAAAACCCTGTCCATTAAGGTAATTTTAGTTTTAACCCTATTTAAACATATTGAAAAAAATGGAAAAAAATATTTTTTTTTTCTAAAACATTTAATTTAATTCAAGTTCAATTAATTTTAAATATGTGATATGTTTTTTTATTTATGTTTTGTGTTTCTGTGTTTTTGGGGTATTCTATTGATAGTAATGGGAGCTCCATACAAATGGAACTCACCATTCCTATCAATGGAATACTCCATTTTCATTGGTGGTCCAGGCCCACGTAATGCCAGGATGCCCATACGCTCCTGGGATACGTGGGCCTCTGCACTGGGCTGCGCATCTAGGCCTCGGATCGGAAGTATTAGTTCCTCCGGGACCACCAGGTGTTTTTGTGAAAAATTTTGGTCAGAGGAATCCGCCCGCAGGAAGTCTCCGATCGCAATTTCTGGCCCAATATTTTTTAAATACAGAAACTTGAGGCAAGTGTCACAGGCTCCTGTTGTTCAATTGGATAATTTGCCATTATTTCATTACATGAAGGGGAGAAAAGCTTCTCAGTGTGCTTTTCCACTCTTGGCAATTTCTTTCAATCCACAATTTTTCTTGTGGTAATCTTCTAGAAATCAATAGAAACATAAAAGTCAAGTAAGGCCAGGAGACAATTACTGGTGGAGTGTTCAAAACATACAATTAATAACACTCAATAAAACATTAGTTGGCAGACCACACTGCTACTTGGGTTGCATCCAAACATCTCTTCACAACAGGAAAGGTAATGCCAACTGTCAAGTTTAGCTGCATAATGGACCAGTTGTAAATGTTCTAAACAGGAAGCTCCCAACTTGGACTGAGCTACCACTCAAAAGTTCTAGAATCAGACTAAACTTTTGAAAAGAGAAGGCTGAGGGGTGACCTAATTGAGGGCTTTAAAATTATGAAAGATTTTAATAGAGTAGACAGAGAGATAGAGAGAGGGGGCACAATTCCCCAACACCCCGTTTGGGGGTGGTAACCGAGTCAGGACAGGGGTTCCTGCACCATGCGTGGAAGTCCCACCATGGCCACGAAAATGCCGTTACTGCCCCTCACTACTCGGGCATGTTCGGCAGCGTTTCAACGCCCCTCCCCTTCTCTTAAAGGGGAGGGCTGCTGCGCACTCTGCCGGGCCTCTGATGGCCTGCACCGGGCCACCAGGGCAAATGGAGTGCCGGGCTACAATATGGTGGTCTGGACCACGCCACGGAGACTCAAAACGGGCCGACCAGTAAGTCGGCCAAAATGGGAAAATGGCAATGCGCTGTGCTTTCCATCTCCCCTTTAACTTCCAGCCCGCTAGCAGATGTCAGCTTGGTTCGCGACCCGCGAAGATGGCGCTAACACCGCTCATGGCAGCTTTGGCGGACGCTGCCCAATTTCTGCCACGGGGCAGAAAGGGATCGCCGTGGGATGCTAAGGAGTCAGCGCGCACAGTGATAACATCATCGCTGGTTGCATAGCGGCCTGGGGCGTTGCTATTAACGGGGCACGGCACTCCCATGTCAGTGCCTCTGCTAAATCCCATGTAATTTTGCTGGAGCCAGTAGCGCTCCCCCTGGGCAAAAACAGGTTTGTGCACCATTAGTCATCATCATCATCATAGGCAGTCCCTCGGAATCGAGGAAGGCTTGCTTCCACTCTTAAAATGAGTCCTTAGGTGGCTGAACAATCCAGTACGAGAGCCACAGTCCCCGTCACAGGTGGGACAGCTAGTCATTGAAGGTAAAGGAGGGTGGGGCAGATTTTCCGCACGCTCTTTCCGCTTGATTTCTGCATGCTCTCGGCGATGAGACTCGAGTGCCACCCTGGAGGCACAACAGGGGAATTTCAGCCCCAGAGTGTTTCCAATTGTGGGGAAGAGCATCAATATAAGATAGTCACCAAGAAATCAAATAGGGATTTCAGAAGAAACTTCTTTACCCAGAAAGTGGTGAGAATGTGGAACATGTTACCACAGGAAGTGGTTGAGGTGAATAGTATAGATGCATTTAAGATGAAGCTAGATAAGCATATGAGAGAGAAGGGAAGAGAGAGTTATGCAGATAGAGTTCGATGATGAAATTTCAATCAGTGTTCCTGCTCCTGATTGCTATCGAGTGACGAAAGACATAAAGAGAGAAAGAAAGAGCGAGAGAGAGAGCGAGAGAAAGAAAGAAAGAAAATGTAACTGTTGTAAGAATTAGAAGAGTTGTAATGTAGGAGAGTGCACATGTGAACTAGTAACCCAAAGGTTTGGACTAATAATACAGGGGGAATTTAAACATGGAGATGTGTGTGGAATTGGGTATGGGTGGGGGTTTAAATGGACAAAAAATGGAAGTTTGTTGGAAAGCCATCTTGAACCCACCGACTTCCGGCTTTTACACAGGTGGCACCAGGGGTGGGCAGAAAAACCCGCTCCCAGGTGGCGGGGTGGCATTTTAACTATGTTATGCTGTACAAGTTTATCTCTGGCCAGCAGGGTTTCCCGGGCTTCGGGAAACCCGGCAGTTGCAGCAAGACAAGGATGGCCTAGGAGAGAAATCCTTGTGGGCCAAAAGGAGCAGGCGTGCTTCCTTCCATAGCCCCAAGCTCCCCCAACATCAGACGTTTCCTCTTACCACAACCCGACCCTTGTGCCTTTCTCCTTTCAGATACCCAAGAACTGCCACCAGCACAGCCTGTCCCTCAAAATCTTGAGCAAACTGATGGAGGAGGAGAAGAAGACACTGCATCTGACACTCACAGACACCAGATCAGAAAATAGTACTGCGAGTACTTTAAAGGATAGTATAGAGGCAGGATCTGCACGTAGTGAGTCACCGAGCATGAGTGAGCTGCAGCCAGACCAGAGGGAAAGGGTAGCTAGGGTGCCAGCTCCTCGGAGATTGGGATCATGCACGAGTTCTGCTCCACAGCACTTAGATGATGACCTCGATGGGGTGGCTTTTAGAAGAAGGGTGATGGCATGCACACGGAAAGGTTAGGTGCAATGGCATGCCTGCCTGGGAACCTCTTGTTAGTGTCAAGGAACATGGAGGTGTCTGGTTCCAACATTGCACGGGGCTTTGCACAGAGCTGGGAGCCCATGATTTTCAGGATCTGTGTTACAACACCTTGCTAGGAATGGTGAGGCACCACCCGGGGGAGTGGCAGTGGGTCTGTGGAGCATGAACCTACTGTCTGCTCTTAACCTACTACTATCTACTCTCACCACTATCACTCCACCATTGCCCTTGCTGCTGCCTATCAGCCAGCCAACTCAGACTGCCACCACCCATGATGAGGTAGTGCAGTTTACAGCCAGGCCTTCTAGATTCACAGAAGCTTGAGGTCATCCTGCAAGGCCATCTGAAGTCTCCCCAGTCAACAGCCTTCAATCAGCCATGCTGCAGCCACTGGGGGAACATTTCGTAGGAGCACTAGAATAGCAAAAAGCACACGGAATACAGACACTAAGGGAATGCACAAAGGTGAATAGTTAATATTATCATTTTGATTTGCATTTGATAAATTTATGAATTTTGTTTGAAATATGTGTTTTGTGGTGGCTCTTATTTCAGCTTTGTGCCCAGAAGGGCGTTGTGATGCTCCGTGAAAGAGGGACGGTATGATGGGGAAGTGGTGAACAATGGGAATCTGGGGATTCATTCAGTCAAATCGAAGACTGATGAAGTGCAATAACCCCACCGACACCTGGGGGTCCCTGGCCAAAGACAGCCCGTCCGGAATGGGGATTTTCTGCTTGCCTCCTCCCTTCTTCCTCTTCCTCATCCTCATCCTCCTGAGGTGGTCCTGAAACCCCCGGTAGCATGGGCTGTGTATTCATGGTGGCCATGTTGTGAAGCATGCAGCAGGCCACCATGAAATGGGACACCCGCTCTGTCAAGTACTGGAGGGATCCTCCTGAGCGGTCAAGGCAGTGGAACTTTTGCTTGAGCACCCCGATGGTCTGCTCGGTGATGTTCCTTGTGGCAGCATGGCTATCATTATATGATTGCTGGCCACACGTGGTGGGGTTGCAGAGGGGAGCCATTAGCCAGGTGTAGAATGGATGGCCCTTGTCTACAAGCAGCCACCCTCGGGTTTGATGTGGTGGCTGGAAGATTGCTGGTAGGATGAAGGCATCATGACTTCTGCCAGGATAGTGGGCATTCACCATCCTGATGCGCTGGGCGTGGTCACACAACAATTGCTCATTCAGTAGTGGTAGCCTTTATGGTTACGGAACATCTTAGGATTGTTATGAGCTGCCTGCAAAGCCATGTGTGTGCATTCAATAATGCCCTGCACCATGGAGAAGCCCACTATCCAGGCAAAGCCCAAGGTGCCCTTGTCGAGCCACTTTCTGTTCAGAGAGAAGACAATGAAGTCCCTTCTCCTGGAGCAGAGAGCCTCTGTGACATCATGGATGCCGTGATGGATGGTGAACTGTGAGATGTTTCCTATGTCTCCTGCTGTAGACTGGAAAATTCTGCTGGCAAAAAGATTGAAGGCCACAGTAACCCTGAGGGCCACCGGGAGAGCTATTGTTGTCCTGTGCTGAGACTGCACCTCTGATTGCAGGAGATGGCAGAGTTCTGTGACCACCTCCTTGGTAAAGTGGAGCCTCCTAATAACCAGGTCCTGGCTTAAGTGGAGGTATGAGAAGTGTTCTTGGAAGATCCTAGTTGGTTAAATCGTCCTGCTGAGAGCCCTCCTAGCCTTCCTCCTCCGTCTGTGAGCACCTTCTCATCTTCTTCGCTGCCTGTGCTCCATCTTTCTATTATACTCTAATGCAAGAGGGACTGCATGTAGAGCCCCTTTGACTGTGAGCAAGTGATGTGAAGAGAACCCGTTAATTCAGAAGCAGGGCATTCTCCACTTGCAGCAACACTCCACACATCCTCAGACTTGAAACAAGTTTAGAAAGCTCCAAACTGTTGCAGAAACATAGAGAGAGTCAGTAGAACTGAAAAGGCAGGTCAGCTGCAAGCTGTTGATGATCCCTTTAAATAGCGCTGCTGGGGGCTCCTTCAGCTGATTGTGATTAGGATAGGGCAGTATCATCATCATAGGCAGTCCCTCGAAATTGAGGGAGACTTGCTTCCACTCCAAAAGTGAGTTCTCAGGTGACTGAACAATCCAATATGGGAATTACAGTTTCTATCACAGGTGGGGCAGATAGACGTTGGAGGAAAGGGTGGGTGGGGAAGTTTGGTTTTCCGCACGCTCCTTCCACTGCCTGCGCTTATTTTCTGCATGCTCTCGGCATCCCGTACCCTACCGGATACTCTTCCTCCACTTAGGTCAGTCTTTGGCCAGGGACTCCCAGGTGTTGGTGGGGATGTTGCACTTCATCAAGGAGGCTTTGAGGGTGTCCTTGAAATGTTTCCGCTGCCCACCTGGGGCTCGCTTGCTGTGTAGGAGTTCCGAGTAGAGCACTTGCTTTGGGAGTCTTGTTTTGGGCATGTGAACAATGTGGCCGACTCAACGGAGCTGGTCAAGTGTGGTCAGTGCTTCGATGCTGGGGATGTTGGCCTGGTCGAGGACGCTAATGTTGGTGCATCTGTCCTCCCAGGGGATTTGCAGGATCTTGCGGAGACATCGTTGATGGTATTTCTCCAGCGATTTGAGGTGTCTACTATATATGGTCCACGTCTCTAAGCCATACAGGAGGGCGGTTATCACTACAGCCCTGTAGACCATAAGCTTGGTGCCAGATTTGAGGGCTTGATCTTCGAATACTCTCTTCCTCAGGCGGCCGAAGACTGCGCTGGTGCACTGGAGTTGGTGTTGAACCTCGTCGTCAATGTCTGCCCTTGATGTTAATAGGCTCCCAAGGTATGGAAAGTGGTCCACGTTATACAGGGCAGCGACATCCAAAATGGCAGATCGTGCATCAAATCAACGTTGCGCACTCACTGACGTCACAATCTGCCTAATCTAAATATCTGCAGCGAGCTCTGGCAAAGCTAGCGCTGCCGACTTGCCCAAAATGGCAGCTAATACAGGACCAGCTGGAAGCAGATGAAAGCAAGTCGGATGCAATTCTTTCTTCAAAACAGGCCTTAATGGCCGGTGCTAAATCCCCGAATTTCTAGTTTGAATAATAGTATGTTGAAAGGCACTGATCTGAAAACAAGTTGGTGTTGACAAGCTTCCCCTCAATTCCACATGGTTAGAATAAATAACTCTCTAACCACATAAGCTTGACTCTAATCACATATCGATCAACCTCAGTTCTATGCACTCTGAAGGGCAGATGGTGTACTGGATTAGGCAGGGCTTTAAATAATAAACATAACAATCTCAGTTATTGAAGGCTTTCTATAAGGCACCTGAGAAATTCTGAAAGATCTTTGTGGCAGCAAAGAGGCCCTTGTGATTTTGAGGCTCCAGCCTCTTTTACATGCACTAGGTGAGCTGCAGGGTGGAAAACAAGCATCCCGATCAGTTCTGTGGCAATTGAAGAGGAGGCCATCTAAAGGTAAGTGTTCAATTATTTTTGTAGGCCCTGAAGCAGCAGGACTGGGAACTCCACCTTCTGAAGGATAATGTGGCAAAGGTCAGTGTTTCATAAAGCCCACGATGTACTGAGAATTCTTTCATTGGACAATATTACCGATTAATGGTGTGTGCTAGTTCCATATCTGCTTTGCTGTGTTAAAAAAAGAAAGAGCTGGATGTTCGGCTTTTGTGATTTCGGGGCAGTCCTGATACTGACTGGAAAAAGTTTGCGCCCTCATCTGCAAAATTCAGCAAAAAATGAGGTTCCATGATCGGGGACGCAAAATCAAGCATTACACAAGGAAGTTTTTGCACCCCAGCTGAAAAGTGCGGTGTTAAAAAAGTTTTGTTATTGTTTAGTGCCCTGTAACATAACATTGTATATTACATTGTTTTATTTTGGTGGGGGGAGTTATTGTGACTTTGTTGCAGTAAAATTTATGATTCATCATTTGCCATTGCAGTCATAAGAACATACATAAAAACATAAGAATTAGGAGCAGGAGTAGGCCATTTGGCCCCTCGAGCCTGCTCTGCCATTCAATGAGATCATGGCTGATCTTCTACCTCAACTCCACTTTCCTGCACTATCCCTTGATTCCCTTAATCTCCAAAAATCTATCAATCTCTGTCTTAAATATACTCAAAGACGGAGCCTTCCCAGCCCTCTACGGTAGATAATTGCAAAGATTCACCACCCTCTGAGTGAAGAAGTTTCTCCTCATCTCAGTCTTAAATGGCCAATCCCTTATTCTGAGACTATAACCCCTGGTTCTAGGCTCCTCAGCCAGAGGAAACATCCTCCCAGCATCTACCTTGTCAAGCCCTGTAAGAATTTTATATGTTTCAATGAGATCACCTCTCATTCTTCTGAACTCTAGAGAATATAGGCCTGGTCTACTCTGATGTGTAGGCATGCCTGTTTACTGTGTGATGTCTGTAACACTATTCTGCAACACTGAATGTACCCTTACACTGTACACACCTTGCCTGTACACCAGAGGGTGCTGCTGCTGGAGACCGAAGGGTTACCTGCAGTATGCAGGTAACCCAGTATAAAAAGGAACACACAGCTTGTTGTCCTCACGTAGGAGCTGCAAATAAAGGACTACAGGTCTACACAGTTTAAGTACCCTGCCTCGTGGAGTGATTACTAAAGATGCCTACATACACTACATACTCAATCTCTCCTCATAGGATAATTCCCCATCCCAGGAATCAGTCTGGTGAACCTTCATTGTACTCCCTTAATGGCAAGTATATCCTTCCTGAGGTAAGGAGACCAAAACTGTACACAATACTCCAGGTGTGATCTCACCAGGGCCCTATATAATTGTAGTAAGATGTCTTTACTCTTATACTAAAATCCTTTTGTAATAAAGGCCATTTGCTTTCCTAATTGCTTGCTGTATCTGCATGTTAACTTTCAATGATTCGTGTACAAGGACACCCAGGTCCCTCTGAACACCAACATTTTCCAATTTCTCACCATTTAAAAATACTCTGCTTTTCTATTTTCCGACCAAAGTGGATAACTTCACATTTCTCCATGTTATATTCCATTTGCCATGTTCTTGCCCACTCACTTAGCCTGTCTATATCCCCATTAAGCCTCTTTGCATCCTCCTCACAACTTACATTTACACCTAGCTTTGTATCATCAGCAAACTTGGATATATTACATTTGGTCCCCTCATCCAAATCATTGATTATAGATTGTAAATAGCTGAGGATCAAGCATTGATCTTTGTGGTACACTACTAGTTACAGCCTGCCAACCTGAAAATGACCGGTTTATTCCTACTGTCTGTTTTCTGTCCATTAAGCAATCCTCAATCCATGCTTGTATATTACCCCCAATCCCATGAGCCCTAATTTTGTTCAATAACCTCGTGTGTGGCACCTTATCGAATGCTTTTTAAAAATCCAGATACACCAACCACATCCACTGGTCCCCCCCTTATCTATTCTGCTAATTACAACCTCAAAAACTCTATAACAGATTTATCAAACATGATTTCCCTTTCATAAATCCATGTTGACTCTGCCCAATCCTATTACTATTTTCTAAGTGCCCTGGTACCACGTCCTTAGTAATAGATTCTAATATTTTCCCTACTACTGATGTCAGGCTAACTGGTCTATAGTTCCCCATTTTCACTTGTCCTCCTTTCTTAAATAGCGGGGTTACATTAGCTACCTTCCAATCTGCGGGAACCATTCTAGAACCTGGAATTTTGCAAGATAACAACCAATGAATCCGCTATCTCTATAGCCACCTCTTTCAAAACCCTAGGATGTAGGATCAGGTCCAGGGGATTTATCAGCTTTCAGTCCCATTAATTTCTCCAGTACTATTTTTTTTACGAATACTAATTTCTTTGAATTCCTCATTCTCACTAGACCCTTGGTACTCCATTAATTCTGGGAGGTTTTTTGTGTCTTCTTCCGTGAAGACAGACATTTGGGCTAGAAATTCAGAAAATAGCGCTATGACT
Source organism: Pristiophorus japonicus (assembly GCF_044704955.1). Classification (NCBI taxonomy): domain Eukaryota; kingdom Metazoa; phylum Chordata; class Chondrichthyes; family Pristiophoridae; genus Pristiophorus; species Pristiophorus japonicus. The sequence goes on along the minus strand of NC_091986.1, from coordinate 78,210,642 downwards.
GTTTTTTGGGCGGCAGTTGAAGATTTTGATTTATTTTTACTGCCGGAATACCGCTATGACAGAAGGCCACAAAATTCAGCAAATGGTGACCGGCGGTAGCAGTAAAATCCGATCTTGCATATGGAATGTGTACGCCGGAGCCGAATTCAGCGATCTGAAAAAAAAACTTCTGCACGTGCACAAATTTTTTTTTGCCAAATTTTTTTTTTCTGATTTTTTTTTTTCTCCTGCTATTCTGGTCGGTTGTCCGGGTGCACCCGTGCATTCGCAATACCCAGTTCTCAATCAGACATTTTTCTGACACAGACAACATGCAGCACATTGATTAGAGCAGGTAGAGAGCCTGAAAATGTAGTTTTGATGCCAGTGAGGCTCTTAATACAGCCATAGAGAGTAGATGGGGGGTGTTGTGTATGCATGCCTGTTTACTGTGTGATGTCTGTAACACTGTTATGCAACACTGAATGTACCCTTACACTGTACACACCTTACCTGTACACCAGACGAGAGCAGTGCATCGCATTGATACTTCTAAGGGCAGAAACGCTGCCCCGAGTCCTGCAACCCTGAGTCCGCCACATGGGGCAAACCGGCTAGCCCCGTGTTGGCGCTGTGGAGGAAACCACAGGGCCCACCAGTGCCGCTACAAAGACTATGCATGCAAAGAGAAAAGGCACCTTCAAAGGATGTGCAGAAAAAGCTTTACTCACCACATCTCCGATGAGTTGGCTGATCACCGGAGCTCTGACACAGAGGAAGGTGAAGTTGCTCAACCCCTGGAATAAAAGTATGGAACTCATACCTGCTCTACAGAAAGTTCTCCATGGGCGATGAAAGTAGACGTCGACGGGTCCCAGTTTCTATGGAGAGCGACAAAGGGGCGAGCCAGTCTGTGATGAGCCAAGCGACCTTTGAAGAACTTTGGATGAATCCCGCCAATCGACCACAATGGCAACTTGTCCAAGCGAAGCTGCTGCCAGGCCTCCGGGCTCCAGCAATCAACCTTGAACATGGATCCATCGCAGCATCCGGAGGTTCCACTGTCCAGCTCGACTGCCCACAGCACCCTGGCAAAATCTCCGAGACTGAGGATCCAATCTCCACTTTCCGGGCCGGGGCAGCACTCCAAGAGGTGAACATCGATGAAAGAAATGGATTCCCAACATCCAGGATCGAACCTGTGGAAGAAAAGAGCACCACAGCCTACCTGCAGCAAGACCAGAAAATGGCTGCAGCACCACAAGCAGCAGAACCTGTAATCAAAATGGCCTCCGCCATACCACGAGTGAACATGGAGGAGTATCATGTAACATTGAGCAGCCAATCGGATTTGAAAGCTCCCTTAAACGAGACCGGTAACCAAAAAAATTTAAAGGGGAAGTTTCAACTATTTGAATACACGGACTTTAAAGCTAAAGATGCAATTTAAGGGTGCAATATGAAAAGGTATGCAATGTAACCATGAATTGTGATGCTGGTTTAACTAATGTGACTAATGAGATGAATGCAGGTGTCAGTAAGGTTAAGAACAAATTTATTATGCTTAACAATAAAAATAAAGAATGTGAAATGCCTGATGTAACCATGTCTGTTGAAACCAGGACACCCAAAAGTGATGCAAATGCTAAAATGTATAATGCAGGCTCGACTATGTGTGATCAGAGCCAAGGTGTCATGTATACCGGTAGGACACTGCCAAAGGACATTGGGTCCTACAGGGACTATGCTGATGCCAATGGAATCCCCCTGTGGGAGACCCCCAGGTCCAGCAGGCTACCTGACCATGTAGCCTGGACCTTTGGAACAAATGTGATGCCCCTTGCAGGACACACACAGCCAGTGGGAGCAGACCCACTACAGGGACAATGGTCAATGGGCAGCCCAGCCACCACCCATGGCAATCTGCACCAGACCAGCCCTACATCCCCTGGCCGCCAGGGCCAACACCAGGAGCATGAGGCCAATAGCTTCCAGCTTCCCTGGCAAACCCTGGGATGACCTGACCCTCATCCCAATTGGTGGACAAGGAGCCCACCCAGTCTTGTGGCCCTGCCCACAACTACCCACATCATAGTGTATACACACCACCCACTGCTGCCGTGGCTACCCCTCCTCAGGATCCCACAACAGTAACACCCACATGGTCTGTGTGTGGGGGAGTGGAAATGTACGAGGCCAGCCTCAAGCACAGGGGTCACACCTGGCAACCACACAACCCTCACCACAACCTCCCATAGCCCACCACTGATCACCTCCCCTGGGCATGACAATAAGGATATGAAAAATGCTTAGGGGGAAAGTGTTGTTGTGTATGAATGCCTGTTTACTGTGCGATGTCTGTAACACTGTTATGCAACACTGAATGTACCCTTATATTGTACACCCTTACCTGTACACCAGAGGGTGCTGCTGCTGGAGACCTAAGGGTTACCTGCACACTGCAGGTAACCCAGTATAAAAAGGAACACACAGCTTGTTGTCTGCACTCAGGAGCTACAAATGAAGGACGACAGATCTACACAGTTTAAGTATCATACCCTGCCTCGTGGAGTCATTACTAAAGGTGCCTACATATACTACAGGGGGATTTTAACAGGAGGGGTCAAGATAAATCCCCATACCTGTTGTAATAAGATTTTGGAACGCTGTTGCTGAGGAGATGTCCTTAGTGGATGATATTCCTAGGGACTACTAGCAATGTCGAAAGAGGTGGAATGACCATTGTAGGGTGGTGAGAGTAAATAAAATTTTTATTTATGCACTCGTTGATTACTTAAATTGTAAATCTGATACATGTTGCTGTAAGTAGGCTTAGTGTTGCACCTTATTTGCCATGAATGATTGTTACACATTATTAAGACTGCTATTTGACATATTAAAAGATGCTTCTGTACGTCGATATCTTCCTCATGAACCATGTGGAATTACCAGGGCTATTAAACAAACAGCTGTATTAAATGCACACAGTATGGTATAACTGCTTTGATGGCTATCTGTATGTGTCACAAGAGCAGAATGGCACTTTGGTAACTATTCCTGTTGTCATTTTTGCAGGAAAAGCTGTCACACAATCGACGAGAGCAGCGACGGACAGGCAGTGGTCCACCCAATACACATCCATTGACAGACTTGGAGGAACGCATGGCAGGCCCACGGGATCAGTGCCCACGGGATATCAACTACACATGCAGGTGCTGACCCCATGGTTGGAACTGAGGGTAACAAACCCGGGCTGGGTTGGGGTCATGTCATGTAGTGTCTGTGGACTTGGGTTCGGGTAATGTGATGCAGTGTCTGTGGGCTCGGGTTCAGGTAACCTGATGCAGTGTCTCTCGATGACATATAATGCAGTAGTGGTGGTTCTTCAAATAAGCCTGCGCTATGTGACCTTACTCATGTCACCCTGCCCCCTCCCCTACTGCTAATCATTATATGTCATCGAGAGACACTGCATCAGGTTACCTGAACCCGAGTCCACAGACACTACATGACATGACACCAACCCAGGCCGGGGTTTTTGCAGGTGAAGATTCTGATGCAACCCTCCACCTTGGCCCATCGTATGTGGGTCTAAGACAAAGATGAGGGGCGCGCTGAGGACCCTCCATGTGAGGAACAACATCCTCAAGCTGTTGTGGGTGGGTGGGGAGGGGGTGTTTGGTAGTGGGGTGGCGATGGTGGAGGTGGTGCTGAAGTGGAGGTGGTGGAGGGGGTGCTGGGGGTGGAGGTGGTTGAGGGGGTGCTGGGAACGGAGGTGGTTGAGGGGGTGCTGGGGGTGGAGGTGGTGGAGGGGGTTCTTGGGATGGAGGTGGAGGAGGGAGTGCTGGGGATGGAGATGGTGGAGGGGGTGCTGGGAGTGGAGGTGGTAATGCAGTCAGCATTTTTAGCTGTGGCCAGGAATGAAGCCACTTTTACACGCTTTGTCCCATCCAAGGCAGCGGGTCCAAGTTGTGTGCTGCTACGCCCGCCCAGGGTAGAATCCCGTATGCTGTGTCTGCAGAGGTTGAGTCGGCAAAGCCAGTTTGCTGAAAGACAGGCCGACGCATACCTGGACATGGTGGGACTGTCAAGGGAGAGCGTCGAACTCAGTCCAGAGCTCCTCCAGGCCAGGCCCTGGGTGGTATTTCTGGCAACATTGCCGCACAATCTGTGACACAATCTGGGGTCATGTCGCAGATTGCTACTGCGATACAGGACAACAGCGAGGCTGTCAATGTCCTGCATTGATGGTCTCGACTTTTGGCATTGCAGTCCCTGGTGTCATACCACCTCGACCGACAACACCTGTGAATGGGGAGGCCGAACAAGAACACTCGGACTCAGAAACTGGGCCTTCCATATCCCCTTTTCCAGAGGTCCAATGGCATCTCCATTGTCTCTCCCCCCAACAACAGCAGCACACTGCGTGCCTTGATGCACACTGTCTTGTGCCCACACGGGTAGGGATAGGGGCAAGAAGCAAGGCGGGGATTAAATCAGGAGGGGGAAAGGTGGCTGCAATTAAATAGAAGTTTGGTGCGGGGGTGGGTGTGGGGTTGTTATTGTTGATGTTGTTATTGTTTTGTTCCTGTTTGTTTTGGTTATTTTATAAAACTTTTATGAATTGTTTCAAGCAAAAATGTATTTGTTTCAAAATTAAAGTTTATCAAGTTTCTCCAATGTAAACATTTTTCAAAAATTTAACAAGGTTTTATAAAAATCTTTTGTTCCCCTTAACCATTTTTGAGGAGTGTCTCATTTGTATACTAAGAGGGGTAAAAGTCAGCATGGTAGGTAAGAGTAGGCAGGCCCTGCCAACGAGCAGCCCTATGAAGAGCTCTTCTGACTTCCCGCCTCCTCCGCGTCTACTACTAGCTTGAGAATTTATTTTAAATGCATCAAACTGATTATCATAGAATCATAGTATCTTACAGCACAGAAGGAAGCCATTCAGCCAATCATGTCTGTGGCCGCTCTTTGAAAGAGTTGTCCAATTAGTCCACTTCCCTGTTCTTTCCCCATAGCCCTAAAAATGTCTTTCTTTCAAGTATATATCCAATTCCCCTTTAAAAGTTACAATTGAATCTGCTTCCAACAGCTTTTCAGGCAATGCATTCCAGATGCAACAAATCGCTGTGTTAAAAAATTCTCATTATTTCTCCTATGGATGTTTTGCAATTATCTTAATTCTGTGACTTTAGTTACCAACTGTATGTTAGTTTCTCCCTATCTACTCTATCAAACCCCCTCATAATTTTGAACACTTCTATTACATCTCTCCTTAACCTCGAAAGGTGAACAATCCCAGCTTCTCTAGTCGCTCCACATAACTGAAGTCCCTAATCCCTGGTACCATTATAGTAAATCTCCACTCCCACAAGGCCTTGAAATCCTTCCTGAAGTTTGGAGCCCAGAATCTATAATAATAATAGTCAGTTTTTGTCTGTCCAGTTTTTGTCTGTCCTGGGGCGGGGCCAGCGGCTGGGAACACGTGGTCCAGACTGAGTGACAGTTGCACCGACCAATGGGTGACCAGGGCCGGCCGGTCTCGCCACCAATCAGGGAGGGGAGCGATGGCATGAATTTGAAAAGTTTGATTGACGCTGGGTCTGCTCCAATGAGGAGCCGGCAGTGGATGTGGCGGGGCCAATGGGCACAGGCATGGGGGGCGGGGTCTCCCCAGGCATTGATGCGGAGCCGAGAGGAGCTTGTGGTAGGAGTGGCGGGTGAGAGAGAGAGAAAGAAAAATGAATGGGGAGAGAGGGAGGGAGATGGAGAAAGGGTGAGAGGGAGGTAGGGGAAAGAGGAGGGGTGAGAGGGAGAGGGTGGTAGGGAGTGAGAGAGAGGGTGGCAGGGAGCAGGAGAGAGAAAGTGAGTGGGAGAGAGAGGGTGGGAGTGGAAGGGGGAGAGAGAGATGGAGGGTGGAAGGGAGGCTGGGAGGGGAAGGGGGAGAGAGAGATGGAGGGTGGGAGGGAGGCAGAGAGGGAAAGAGAATGGGAGGGGGAGAGAGGAAGGAGATTGAAAGAGTGAGAGTGTGGGAGAGAGGGAGGGAGAGAGAGGGGAGGAGGAGGGGTGGTGGAGAGAGGACATCAGCGATGATTCTATCGATGATAGTAGTCTAAAAAATTACTGTTGCAATAAAGATACTAATTTGACCACATGTTTTGCGGGTTTCTGCTAGTTGGACATAATACGCTAGCTGAGGCCTAACCAGTGATTTATAAAGTTTACCATAACTTCCTTGCTTTTGCACTTGGTACCTCTATTTATAATGCCAAAGCTCCCATATGCTTTTGTAACAGCTTATCAACTTGTCCTGCCAACTTCAAAGATCTATTTATGTAAACTCCCAGTCTCTTAGTTCCTGCATGTCCTTTAAAATTGTGTTATTTAGTTTATATAGCCATTCCTACTTCTTCCAAAATGCAATACTTCATACTTCTCTGCATTAAATTTAATCTGGCATGCGTGTGCTTTCCTATCCTCCCTTAATCTTTTACTCCATATAAATTCCCCTAACCATATTCACAGCCATCTCCTTGACCCATCTCACATGGCGACGCTATTCCCCTCCCTATTCCCCTTGTATCAGTCATAGATAAGCCCATCTCTGATCATTTCCTTGTATCGGTCTCCACCTACAACACCCTTCCCCTCCCAATGGTATTTCCTTCTATGTTCAACCCTGGAAAATTCTCCCAATTCACTTACAACTTTATTTTCAAAATCTCAACTGTCTAGCCTTAGGGCCTCCATTCACCATGCTATTTTTGCAGCTACCGATCTGCCCAACCACATTCTCACCTCCACCTTTAATGCTCTCGTCCCCATTAAATCCATTACTCTCCCTCAACCTGGTCACTCCCCTGGTACGGCCCTCATCTCCACTGCCGTAAGTCCTAGGGACACAGACTGAACGTATATGGTGGACAATTGGTTTAGCCATTCATCGCCAAATCTGGCTGGACCACATAAAGCACTATCTAAACTACTCAATATTCCAGGATCATCCTGGACCACATATATAACCCCAGGCTTCTTTTGTCTACTACAAATCATCTTCTTAAACCTCTCTCCCCTGCCTCCTCCACTTTCGCTTCCAACAACAAGTGCGAGGAACTCATGGATTTCTTTGTCACTAAGATTGAGACCATCCATTTAGCTGCCTCTGCAGCTTTCCCCCCTTCCCCTAGCCCACTGGGCAAAACTTCCTTGAAGATTCCCCCCTACCCTAGCCCTGAACTTGCAAATGTTTCTAATTTCTCTCCTATCACCCTCATGCCCTAGCCAAGCTCACTTTATCCATGAAACCCACCTCCTGCTCCCTGGATCCTATTCTCACTAAACTGCTGACTACCCAATTCCCCTTCTTGCTGATATTGTTAATGGTTCTCTCCTCAGGTAATGTCCCTGCTTCAAGCCTGCCGTCATCACTCTTCTCAAAAAAACAACCCTTGACTACCCTGTTCTTGCAAAGTACTGCTCCATCTCCAGCCTCCCTTTCTTTCCAAAGTTCTTGAACATGCTTTCACCTCCAAAATCTGTGTCCACCTTTCCCAGAACTCCACATTCCAATCCCTTTAATCAGTTTTCTGCCTGCCACAGTACCAAAACAATTGTTATCAAAGTCAGAAATTACATCTTATGTGACTGTGGTAAACTATCCTTTCTCATCCTTCTCAACCTGTCTGCAGCCTTTGACATGGTTGACTGCACCATCCTCCTCTAATGCCTCTCCTCCATTATCCAGCTGGGTGGGAATGGACTCATCTAGTTCCATTCTTATCTATCCAGGCTTAGCGAGAAAATTACCTGCAATGGTTTCTCCTCCCGCTCCTGTCTGTTACTTCTGGAATCATCCAAGGAGCCATCCTTGACCCCCTCCTATTTCTCATCTATTGTTGCCTCTTAGCAACATTATCCGAAAACACAACATCAGGGTTCGACATGTATGGTGACGACACCCATCTCTACCTCACCACACCTCTTTTGACCCTTCCACTGTCTCTAAAATGTCAAACTGCTTGTCCAACACCCAGTACTGAAGAAGCAGAAATTTGTTCCAACTAAATTTTGGGAAGACTGAAGCTGTTGTCTTTGGTCCCTGCCAGAAACTCCGTTCCCTAGTTACAACTCCATCTTGCTCCCTGGTAACTCTCTGAGGCTGAACCATACTATTCACAACTTTGATATTATATTTGACCCCGAGATGAGGTTCCAACCAAATATCCACGCCATCACTAAGACCCCCTATTTGCACCTACGTAACATCACAAGTGACTGCCCCTGCCTCAGCTCATCTGCTGCTGAAACCCTCATCCATGCCTTTGTTACCTCCAGACTTGACTGTTCCGATGCATTTCTGGTTGGACTCCCATCTTCCACCCTCCATAAACTTAAGCTCATCCAAAACTCTGCTGCCCATTTCCTAACTCGCACCATGTCCCATTCATCCATCACCACTGTGCACGCCGACTGATATTGGCTCGCAGTTGAGCAATGCCTGGATTTTAAAATTCCCATCTTTGTTTACAAATCCTTCCATGACTGTGCCCCTTATATCTGTAAATTCCTCCAGCCCTACATCTTTCCGAGATCTCTGCATTTCTCCAGTTCTGGCCTCTTGTGCATCCCTGATTTTAATTGCACTTGCATTGGTGGCCGTGCCTTCAGGTGCTGAGGCCCTAAACTTTTGAATTCCATCTCGAAACCTCTCAGCCTCCCTACCTCTCTTTCCTCCTTTAAAATGCTCCTTTACACCTATCAGTTTGAACAAGCTTTTGATCATTTGCCCCAATATCTCCTCACTGGCTCGGTGTGAAATTTGTTTGAAAATGCTCCTGTGAAAGTATTAATACCTCGATGCCAAAATTGCCCTCCGCCCAAAACAGGGCGCACCTACCGATTTGTAAGTGCTCCGTCCACCCCAATGCATAGGGCGGACAATCCGGGGAAATTCAGCTCCTTGGTTTTTTTTGGTGCGGGGCAGATGTGGTGTCATCAGCGGAGGTGCAGGCAGGTCGGAGCGGTGGTCATTCCGAGTCATCAGTGCCATGCTGATGATGTCAGCTCATCGCTGATGAGGTCAGCATGAACAGGACGTGCCACGTCGCACTGACGAGTCACAACGTCTCTCCCCTTCAGTTACAGGGCCAACAGGGAGGGTTTTGGCCGGGCCAGTGGCCTGGTACCCAAGAGGGGGTGTCGGGCTGCCTATTGGCAACTCGTAGCCACCATTGTCCAGCCGACCTGGCAGTCAGCTGAAAATTAAAATAAAATGGCGGCCACGGCAGTGCGCCCTCCCCTTTAAGGGCAATTTCCCACGCAGGGCAGAAAGGTGGTCACCACTGGTCAGTACGGAGTTGACGGGGCAGCAACACAGGCAGCCCCTCCACTCCGACCGAGCAGTGAGTGCTTACCAACCCATGGCTGCCTCTTTGAGGTGGTCACGGCTCTTATAGAAAGGGGCAATTTTGGCCCACTCATGTCCTAAATGCTCAAATTTCTGAAACATAATGGTGGAATTTTAACCCCAAAAAATGGGTGAGTTGGGGTCAGGTGGGAAGTTAAAGGCCGGAATTTTGCTGGCGCTAAACAAACGTGATAGGTGGCGGGTCAGCTGCTAAATTTTAAGTGATTGACACAGGGTTGGGGCCCGCTGTCAAGCCGCCACCATGCTACTTTCCTAGATGCTGGGCCTGTCAACGCTTAACAAACCTGAGACGCAGCAGTAGGAGAGGCCTTTTAGGTCATTATGACCTTGCTAAGAACCTATCTATAATAATAGTCAGTTTTGTCCATCCAGTTTTGGCCTGTCCTGGGGTGGAGGCTGGGAGCATGTGGTCCAGAGTGGCAGTTGCACTGACCAATGGGCAATCAGGGCCCGCCCAGCCTTGCAACCAATCAGGGCAGGGAGCGATGGCATGAATTTGAAAAGTTTGATTGACATTGGCTTTGTTTTCTCCAATGAGGTGGCGGCAGTGGATATGCCAGGGGCAGGGCCTCACCGGCCATTGCTGTGGAGCAGAGAAGAGCCCGTAGTGGGAGTGTCAGGTGAGAGAGAGAAAGAGAAAGACAGAGGGAGAGGTAGGGTGAGAGAGAGAGGGAGGGAGAGAGAGAAAGGGTGGGAGGGAGGGAAGGAGAGGGAGAGAGGGAAGGAGTGGGTGGGAGGGAGGGAGAGGGTAGGAGGGAGCAGTTGGGTGGGAAAGGGAGTGAGAGGGTGGGAAGGAGGGAGAGAGAGGGATGGAGAGAAAGGGTGGGAGAGAGAGAGGGTGGGTGGGAGAGAGAGCGTGGGAGGTACAGAGTGTGGGAGGGAGAGAGAGGGTGTAAGGGAGAGGTAGGATGGGAGGAGGAGGGATAGTGAGGGTGAGATGGGAAAGGAGAGGGAGGATGGGAGTGGGAGGGAGAGTGACAGAAGGAGAGGGAGGAAGATGATGGGAGGTAGAGAAGGAGGATGGGGGAGGGTGAGAGGGAGAGGGAGGGGGGGGGGGAATGAGGGAGGGTGAATGAGAGAGAGAGAGTTAGAGAGGGAGGGAGAGAGGACATCAGCATTGATTCTATAGACAAAGAAGATGGTAACAGTCCAAACAAGTACTGTTGCAATAAAGATACTAATTTGACCGTAAATGTTTTGCAGGTCTCTGCTAGTGAAAACCAACTTTGAACAGAACTTACTATTTTACCATGTTGTCCACGGTATTTATCCTGCTTGGGGATCACATCAGGTAAGGACGTCGGGAGTTGTGTGACCATGAAATAATTTCTTACTTGACAGCTATAATTGTGCTATAAAATCTCCCATCTGACAGCTGTTCACTTTACAAGATCAAAAGCTGTTGCTTACTGCCTTTGGAAGTCACATTGAGCTTTATGCAGGTTGCAAGTGTTTGGCGAAATCTCTTCATCCAGTGCCACCTCATTGGAACAACCGCTCTCTTCATTGACAGATCGTTTCTGTCATGTCAAGTTCACCTGCCATCTATTACATTCGCATCCATGCCCTTGAAAGTATCTCACTGGTCCTCAGAATCCCACCACGATCAGCCCCAATACCACCAGCACTGGGCGCACTGGGCACACCAACAGCATCAACAAGAACACCAACCTTCTCCGCAATTAACTGATGCTTCACAGGACACAGGGCATTAGTACCCGACCACATTGCTGTTCAGGACGCCAGGGTTGGCCTCACCATGCCCAGATTTACTTCACTTGACGCTGTACACCCTGGCTGCCACATAATGCACCAGGTTGGCATCACCGCACAACAACACCAACACCATAAAGCATCCTTACAATGCCTGAGCCATTCCTTTCAGACTCATTGGCATGGCGGGGGGCACGGTTATGTCTCGCCATTCACTGCAAATTACTAAGCCACTTCCAAAGGTGCACACAAATCTGTCAAAGAACGCAAAGTATTGAAAATAAAGGTTTCAATGTTTGACAGTGCATTAACAGAAAATTTACATTGACAGTGGCTAAAACACACAAGTGCCCACCCGTGTGTGGTGTTATGATAGGACTAGGATGAGGGTGAGTATGAGTGGTGGCTTGGGAGATGGGAAGTGATAATGTAGTTAGAGAGGGTTGGGTGGAGGTGTAAGGTACTAGAGTCGGGAAGGCAGAGTGATGGGGATGTGATAAGTGGCACAGCAGAAAGTGGTTGAGTGTGGCTTTGCAGTAATGTTTTATGATCCACTTAGATAATTGAAATGTTTGTGCCACTGCAGCCAAGTCCTCCTGACGCTATCCCTGCTTGTGCTCTGTGCATTGATGTCCTGGAGAGGTCTCTTCTGCCCATTGGAAGGGAAAAGAACCTCTCTGCATCCTGTGACTCCCTCAATAAGCCTATGGAGGGAGTCATGGGAGAAACTGGGTGCAGCCGTGCACCTCTGTGCAGTGTTTGTATGTGTTGCCAGCAATTCAGTGCTGCAGAATATTGACAGCACAGCTGTCAAAGTAAATGTGGACATGGTCCCTTTAAGGAAAGTACCTAATGACGCATCATCAAATGACGTCATCAGACCCACTTCCTTCCATTGGCCAGGAAATGCATTGGGCGGGCTTTACAAGCCCTATCAGTGTAAAATCATTTCACACAGTGGGCTGCAGCCAACAGTGAGGTCGGGACCTGCCACCGACCCCGGCCGCACCTGACCTGTGGAGGTAGACGGAAACTGTGGCAAAAGTGTGAAAAAACTGAATCCCAACCAGAACTTGCCTCCAAGCCGCCCACTTCCGGTTTTAACAGAGCCTGGACGGGGGAAGGGCAGCCAACTCACTCCCAGGAGGCGAGTCACCAATTTAAATATTATAATGAGGGTTGGATGCCTCAGATTTAATCAGCATTTCAAATTTAACTGTAGCTGGTCGAGTTTCGCAGGACTCAGGAAACCCGACAGTTAATCAAAGGGGAGGACTGCTGGATCCAGGAGGTGAATGCCTTTACATGAACCTCCTCGATCACGTATCCCTACCTAATCCACACCCTGAGATTGGCGACTCCCCCGCGAGGCCCCCGATCCCCCCATAAGGCCTCCAATTATCCCCCACGAGGCCTCCGATCTCCCCCTTCCAGGCCTCCGACACCCACCCCACGAGGCTTCCGATTGCCTTCCTGGTCTCTCCTCCACCCCAAAAGGCCTCCGATTACCTTCCCAGCCTCCCCCGCCACCGATGATCTTCAAGCTGACCCTGGCATTCTCTACCTCTTCCTGCCTCCTGCAGCTGTCGGATCAATTTTGGATCCGGGGCGCTACAGGGCGATGCGCACACGATCTCTGGCCGATGGAGATTGGGGGCAATGCCCTAGTGCTGTAGCGCTTGAGCACTCTTGCAAAACTCCCGTTGAACATGGCGGGAGTCGATGTTATCTCTGCGCCCGGCCGCAAAGCCATTTACGTCCCATTATCGGCCCCCGGTAATGGTAGGCTCAAAGGCACACAATTTCACCCCGTAATATTTTACATTTTTGTCTTACATTACCTTTCTGTCTCCTCTCTCTCTCTCTCTCTCTTTCTCTCTCTCGCTCTCTCTCTCTCTCTTTCTCTTTCTGGACCTGATTTGACTCTAATTCAACTTATTTCCTTCTCCGTCATTCTTGTTTCTTTCTCAATCCTTAAATCTCATTAGTTAAGGAGATAGACTGTTGTCCCATTGTTCACTAAGGTTCTAGATGCCCCATTACCCTCACTGTGCTGCAATAGCTCGCACTGCCAGTAACATGCTGGGCAAAACATTTTCGATCTGAAGGGTAAGGGATAAAGACTAACTATCGAGGCAAGCTGCGAGATGCCTCACTCTAGCAAAATCCAGGCTGTTGTGATGGAAGCTAAATATGCTTCTAAATATGTTGTAGCAGTAAACAATGACAATATGGATAACACAGCTATCATGGGTAAGTGAAGTTAGCTTGCATTAAGACATGTAGGCAGTCACTGTCATGTATTCTACTGTCATTGTAATCCATGTATAAACTGACCTAAGTTGTACACCGTGAGAACACTGACCACTAGGTGGTGAACTTGTGGGAGACACTGGACTTTCAGGTATAAAAGGGGAAGCTCCACCCACCTTCATCACTTCAGTGCTGGAATAAAGGTGACTGGTCACAGAGTGACCTTCTCTCTAGTATGGGCCTCGTGTGCATTTGTACTGTATAGTAAGGACATATTAGTGGCGACGAGAAACTGGGATTTAAACCACGCGAGCATGGCCACTAGCAGCGCAGATGAGAGGTACTGTGTTGGTGATGATTGGGACGATTTTATTGAGAGACTACAGCAAAGTTTTGTCACTAAGGAATGGCTGGGACAGGATTCGGCCGACAAATGCTGGGCTCATCTCCTGACGGTTTGTGGATCCAGGATGTACTCTCTGATGAAGGACCTTCTAGCGCCAGAGAAGCCGGCGGACAAGACTTTTGAAGAGCTCAGTAAGTTGATCGGGGAACACTTTAAACCGGCGAGCAGCATGTACATGGCAAGACACCAGTTTTACACGCACCGGCGGCGAGAAGGGCAAAGCGTTCCAGACTTCGTGGCAGACCTCTGGCGACTGGCGAGCCTATGTAAGTTCTCAGAGCGGAGATGCTGCGAGACTTTTTCATTGAGGGCATCTGGCACGCTGGGGTTTTGAGGAAACTGATTGAGACCAAGGACTTGACCCTGGAAACGGCGGCTTTGATGGCCCAGACATTTATCTCCGGGGAGGAAGAGACCAGAATGATGTATGACAAAAATCTTGGTTTAAATGCAGCAAATGGACAGGGAGTCAACATTGTTAACGCGGCACACTGTTCTTCAGGCAGACAGGGGCAATCGGACATGCCCAAGCATGTAGCCGAACCCAGAGGGGGAATTCAACAGACAATGGCTAGCTGAACGGTGATTCATGCCATCGCAAGGGACAATGCGGCCAGTAATGGGGCCATCAACACCTGTTAATGGTGCGTTTAAGGACAGTTACAGAGACAGTCAGAGACGATCAACTGGTGATGGACCTTTTGATTCCAACAACGGCCCATGTTGGAGGTGTGGAGACAAACACACAGCCAGAGCTTGCAGGTATCAGCAATATACCTGCAGAAACTGCAACGTCAGCGGTCACTTGGCACGTATGTGCAGGAAGCCTGCAGCCAGGTTGATGTACGAGGAGGACAGGCCCGATGTAAGCCCTATGAGGCCAAATGGCCACTGGGGAAAATCGCAGGAAGCTGAAGTTCAGCGAGTTCATGTGGAGCACATATACAGTTCATACACCAGGATGCCACCGATAATGATGTAAGTGCTCCTCAATGGCATCCCAGTATCAATGGAGTTAGACACGGGGGCCAGCCAGTCCCTGATGAGTATCAAACAGTTCGACAAGTTGTGGGCGTCCAAGGCCAGGAGGCCAAAATTATTGCCGATTGATGCACAGCTACGGACATATACAAAGGAGATCTTTCTGGTGCTGGGCAGTGCCACGGTAGTCGTGACCCACAAAGATTCGGAGAATGCATTGCCACTCTGGATTGTCCCGGGGACATTCCGCTCTACTGGGGAGGAGTTGGCTTGCTGTCATGAACTGGAAATGGGGCGATAAGAATAAGAAAGAAGAAGCAGAGGAGTAATAGAAAATATTGTACAAAGAAAGGGAATGATTCTGCCTACAACCTTGAGAAAGCTCAGATAAGAATGAAGCCTTTGTAGTATCCCATGCTGTGAAAGAAATTCTGATCACCACAGTTGGCTGAACAAGGTAAAGACAAGAATGATTATATAAGGGAGAGGAAGCAGATTAATTAGCTGGCAGTTCAAGAGAACAGGATATGTATTTTGACCGAGTTGGGGTATCACAGGTTGTGAGTATGCAATGGCTAGAAAAGCTCATAACTTGTAATGGAATAGGTTTCATAGAATTAAGATTTATCTATGAATATAATGTTCAGTTAAGTTCAGCTGGACTTTGGAGCTAATAACGTTGTACAACGAGCTAAGAGTCTCTGAGCTTCTTGAATAAATTGTGTCATTTGATGCAGGCAACATTTTGTATCAAAGAAAAGATTTGTCGTGACTGCCAAATTAAAATGTTCACAGTGGTGCCATCATGGTTGTTTTAATGCCCATTTATCAGAATGCATCTACAAACATACCTACTGTTGTTATAGACAAGGAAACACTAATATCTTGACAGCTTCTTTGCCCTGGAGACAGGCAGGTATGCTTAATGCCATTAAAAAGCTGTTCCCAAATGCCAAGGGAAAAAATAATGATTGCATCTTCGGAACAATGACAAATTCTATTTGAAGAATTATTTCCAACAGGCTTATTCTAGTAGGAAACTTTCATGCAATTAAAGAATTCCCAGCTTTCTCCCAGACAAGCCTGCAGTGACTCTCTGCCTATTTGAAGTCTTTACTAATAAATGGAGATGGCAACGTGAAGCTAGTGCAAACCTTAAATGGGCCATTCCTTCAGCAATTAGAGCATGCACTTTGAATGGGATCTCATCATTTTATTTTAAACTATAATTTTAATTAAGCATTAAATCATTCTTCAAATGATTTAGAATGTATTAACAGCAGAAGTCAATTACATTTTTTGCAGTTCAACTGTTACTTCACAGCTATGGCGCTTCGACAGAGTTAGAGAAAATACATTCTGTTGTAAATATATTACTGTACTAATAGAAAGGTCAAATCACTGTCACATAAATTACTTGTTGATCAGTTAGTAGATTAACTTTGTATTTTAAACTTTAATTGAAGTCTGTCGTGATGCTTTATTACTGAAGTGATCTGATGGAGGCGCAAGATAGTTCAGTATCTAAAAGTCATCGCCAAACAGGGTTTGCTGTTCATTTACCTGGCAATGTCACCAAAAGCTTACCTCACCACCACCTCTCTCAGCCTCTCCACTGTCTTTGATTTATCATGTTGCTTGTCCAATGTCCAGTATTGAATGAGCAGAAATTTCCTCCAATTAACTATGGGGATGACTGAAGTCATTGTCTTCAGTCCCACACACAAATTCCATTCCCTAGCCACCAACACCATCTCTCTTCCTGGCCAGTGTCTGAGGTTAAACCAGACCGCCTGCAACTTTGGCATCCTATTTGACCCTGAACTGAGCTTCTGGCCACATTTCTACTCCATCACCAAGACTGCCTACTTCCACCTCTGTAGCATCACCCATCTACGCCCCTGCCTCAGCTCATCTGTTGCTGAAATCCTCATCCATGCCCTTGTTACCTCTAGACTTGATTATTCTAATGTTCACCTGGCCGGCTTCTTACTTTGCACCTCCATAAACGTGAGCTCACCAAAATTGTGCTGCCTGTATCCTAACTTGTACCAAGTGCCATTTATCCATCACCCCTGTACTTGCTGTCCTACAATAGCTCCTGGTCTGACAACGCCTCGATTTTAAAATTTGCATCCTTGTTTTCAAATCCTTCCTATGGCCTCATCCTTCCCTATCTCTGTAACTTCCTGCAGCCTTACAATCCACCGAGATCTCTGCATTCTTCCAATTCTGGCCTCTTGCGCATCCACGATTTTAATCAATTGGTGGCCGTGCCTTCAGCTGCCGACGCCCTAAACTCTGGAATTCCTTCCCCAAACCTTTCTGCATTTCTACCTCTCTCTATTTTTATAAGATGCTCCTTTAAACCTACCTCTTTGACCAAGCTTTTGGTCACCTCTGAAGTGGGAATTTAAGAGTTAAACACATTTTAGATTAGGAAGGCAAAAACACAATTTGCTGATGTGGCAAAATTGGCAGGTGCAACTGTAGGACAATGGTGCAATTCCTGTTATTCAGAGCTAATGTCAAAGGCCTAGGAAGTGGCTTCCTGTTGTTATTCAGAACTAAGAAATAGATTCCTGTTATTGGTAGGATGTAGCATAAATATGTTCATATCCAAGGAGGATGTGAAACAATTAGCAAAGTTAGAATTGAACAATCTATAACAAAGCGAAAAAAATTGTCGCGCGGTAGAAAGAATGACCAATGATAATGTAAATGATGAATTTGCAAGGAATTCAGTATAAAAGAAGCAGCTCCTGAAGTGTTAGATGAGAACGGTTGGGATGGCATCCAGTTAAGGAACTGGTGTAGACCGTGTCTCCCTTGATCAAGCAATTAAACAATTCTTTTCTCCACAACAGACCTGTGTTGAATGCCTTTGTCATACTCCACATCAATCTCTCTGGGCGAAATTGTCATGTGCCCCAATTGTGGGGTGGTAACCAGCTTGTACGGTTGGTATACCACCAAACTATGCCAATGGGAAATTTGAATCTCCACTTGAGTCCATTTTCTATCCTGCCCATATCCCTGCCTAAATTTCGTCTTCAGGAAAAATACTTAGGAATACACCATCCCACAACTGCTGATGTAAAGAAAATGGGCAATACAGCTAAGATCATTGGAAACTAAAGTCAATATTCAGAAAAGAGAGTGAGGGAGATGTAGTGGCCTAAATTCAGGGTCCTGATAAGACCCGTTACAGTCGTTTTGCAGCGGCCATGGGGCGGAATCGAGTGGCCACCACGTTGCAGTCGATTGGCCGCCACGATTCAAATTCACCTGGGAGATTTTCGCCCCGTTGCTGCCGACCACCCCAAGCACATCATTAAAGCGCGCACCGGTGATCTCCCGCAACTCCATCTCACTCCGCACAAAATTTACCTGAAAAAATCCCCGATCTGCCGAGCGGTAACCCCAACAACTTTTTCTGTCGGTGCACCTTGTTTTCTATGTGTGAGCCACGGGATTGCGGTGGCCCTTCAAGGGGAGGATGAACTGCCATGACCACCATGTTTTTTTGTTTGCCCGCTGACTTCCCGATCAGCCGGAAAATTATGGGCCCAGGTTTGACCGGGCCGCTAACATATAGCCTGGCACCGCCTCTTGGGTGCCAGGCCACTGTCCCAGCCGAAACCCTCCCTGATGGCCCAGTGGTGAATCTAAAAAATCGCTGCTCCTCTCCCCTTTAAATGCATGGAGAGACGTGGTGACGCAGATGTGCACTGATGTCACCACCGCTCCACTGATGAGTGACAGCGGTGGAAACTCCGTCCTGCCCCCACTTCCGCCCCTCACCAGCACTTACCGCCGCACTTCCGCCCCGATTATGACTGACTTCCGGTCCGCTCCAAAAAAATTGACAACGTGGTGAAAATAGATCAAGAGTCCACCTCGTCGGACCCAATGGTAAAAACATTTAGAAAAAGGGAGGTGTGCCAGCTTTCTGGCGGGCCTGAATTTCAGCCCCGTAATATCTTTATATCTTCTTTAAAAATAAATTTTTACAACTACCATGTCTGTCACAGGGTGGTTAGTTCTAGTTGCCTTGAGAAAGGTAAGACAACTGAGTGGCTGGCTATGCCACATCAGAAGGCAGTTAAGTGTGAACCAGATTGATGTGATACTGGACTCAGTATATAGACCATCATCATCATCATCATCATAGGCAGTCCCTCGGAATCGAGGAAGACTTGCTTCCACTCCCAAAGTGAATTCTTTAATGGCTGAACAGTCCGATATGAGAGCCACAGACCCTGTTACAAGTGGGACAGACATTCGTCGAGGGAAGGGGTCGGTGGGGCTGGTTTGCCGCGCGCTCCTTCCACTGCCTGCACTTGGCCTCTTCATGCACTTTGCGTGAGACTCGAAGAGCTCAACGCCCTCCCAGATGCAGTTTCTCCACCTTGGGCGGTCTTCGGCCAGGGTCTCCCAAGTGTCAGTGGTGATGTCGCACTTTACCAGGGAGGCTTTGAGGGTGTCCTTATAGCGTTTCCGCTGCCCACCTTTGGCTCGTTTATCATGAAGGAGCTCCGCATAAAGCATTTGCTTAGTGAATCTCGTATCTGGCCTGTGAACTATGTGGCCTACCCAGCGAAGCTGATCGAGTGTGGTCAGTGCTTCAACACTGGGGATGTTAGCCTGGACAAGGACACTGATGTTGGTGCGCCTGTCCTCCCAGGGGATTTGCAGGATCTTGCGGAGACATCGTTGGTGATATATCTCCAGTGACTTGAGGTTACTTCTATACATCGTCCATGCCTCAGATCCATACAGGAGGATGGGTATTACTACAGCCCTGTAGACCATGAGCTCGGTGGTAGATTTGAGGGCCTGGCCTTCAAGCACACTTTTCCTCAGGCAGCCAAAGGCTGCACTGGCGCACTGGAGGCGATGTTGAATCTCCGCATCAATGTCTGCCTTTGTTGATAAGAGGTTTCCGAGATATGGGAAATGGTCCATGTTGTTGAGGCCGCGCCGTGAATCTTGATGATTGGAGGGCAGTGCTGTGTGGCGGGGACAGGCTGGTGGAGGACCTTTGTCTTACGGATGTTAAGCGTAAGGCCCATGCTTTCATATGCCTCAGGGAATACATTGACTATATCCTGGAGTTCAGCCTCAGAATATGCACAGACGCAGGCGTCGTCCGCATACTGCAGCTCAACGACTGGAGGCGGCGTAGGTTAAACAGCTTCCCACTGGTTCTGTAATTTAGTTCCACTCCAGCAAATTTCAAATATCACATAAAGAAACATGCTCTTTGATTTCAGCAGACCTCCTGTGCCAGTATATCTGTTGTTTATGCTGATATTTTTCAATCCCAGTATGGTTCAAGTGGATTTTCTCCTTCATCTCTACCCCATTGTCCCCTGGGGACAATGAACCTGTTCCCTTTGAATAAGATCTTACTTTGGTCATACTCCTCAACCTTATTTTTCCATCCGAATAAAATGGGGAGTTTCAAATTTTGTAGAATTTGAGGTTTCAGCTGGATTTCAAGCTTTTCTGCATTATGTTGATGTTCTTGAATTATTCAGCTTTGATCAGGAGTACCTCACAATTACTGGATTTGCTTGTCTTTATCAAGGCAAATTGACTTTATCCAAAGTGATAGATAGACTTATATAGACTTACATTTATATAGCACCTATTATGGCCTCAGGACATCCCAAAGTGTTTTCCGGTGATTGAGTACATAGAAAAAATAGAAAATAGGTGAAGGAGAAGGCCATTCGGCCTTCGAGCCTGCACCTCCATTCAATATGATCATGGCTGATCATGCAACTTTAGTACCCCATTCCTGCTTTCTCTCCATACCCCTTGATCCCTTTAGCAGTAAGGGCCACATCTAACTCCCTTTTGAATATATCTGATGAACTGGCCTCAACAACTTTCTGTGGAAGAGAATTTCACAGGTTCACAATTCTTTGAGTGAAGAAGTTTCTCCTCAACTCGGTCCTAAATGGCTTTCTCCTTATCCTTAGACAGTAACCCCTGGTTCTGGACTTCCCCAATATCGGGAACATTTTTCCTGCATCTAACCTGTCTGAACCCATCAGAATTTTATAAGGGGTTTCCATGAGATCCCCTCTCATTCTTCTAAATTCCAGTGAATATAAGCCCAGTTGATCCAGTCTTTCTTCATATGTCAGTCCTGCCATCCGGGGAATCAGTCTGGTGAACCTTCGCTGCACTCCCTCAATAGCAAGAATGTCCTTCCTCAGATTAGGAGACCAAAGCTGTACAAAATATTCAAGCTGTGGCCTCACCAAGGCTATGTACAACTGCAGTAAGACCTCCCTGCTCCTATACTCAAATCCTCTTGCTATGAAGGCCAACATGCCATTTGTCTTCTTCACCGCCTGCTGTACCTGCATGTCAACTTTCAATGACTAATGTACCATGACACCCAGGTCTCGTTGCATCTCCCCTTTTCCTAATCTGTCGCCATTCAGGTAATATTCTGCCTTCGTGTTTTTGCCCCCAAAGTGGATAACCTCACATTTATCTACATTATACTGCATCTGCCATGCATTTGCCCAATCACCTAATCTGTCCAAGTCATCCTGCAGCCTCTTAACATCCTCCTTACAGCTCACACTGCCACCCAGCTTAGTGGTCATCGGCAAACTTGGAGATATTACATTAATTCCGTTGTCTAAATCATTAATGAATATTGTAAATAACTGGGGACCCAGCACTGAACCTTGCGGTACCCCACTAGTCACTGCCTGCCATTCTGAAAAGGACCCGTTTATTCCTACTCTTTGCTTCCTGTCTGCCAACCATATCTATATCCACATCAATATATTATCCCCAATACCATGTGCTTTAACTTTGCACACTAATCTCTTGTGTGGGAACTTGTCAAAAGCCTTTTGAAAGTCCAAATACATCACATCCACTGGTTCTCCCTTGTCCATGCTACTAGTTACATCCTCAAAAAATTCGAGAAGATTTGTCAAGCACGATTTCCCTTTCATAAATCCATGCTGACTTGGACCGATCCTATCACTGCTTTCCAAATGCGTTGCTATTACATCTTTAATAATTGATTCCAACATGTTCCCCACTACCGATGTCAGGCTAACCGGTCTATAATTCCCTGTTTTCTCTCCCCCTCCTTTTTTAAAAAGTGGGATTACATTAGCTACCCCCCAATCCACAGGAACTGATCTAGAGTCGATAGAAATTTGGAAAATGACCACCAATGCATCCACTATTTCTAGGGCCACTTCCTTAAGTACTCTTGGATGCAGACTATCAGGCCCTGGGGATTTATTGGCCTTCAATCCCATAAATTTCCCGAACAAAATTTCCTGACTAATAAGGATTTCCTTCAGTTCCTCCTTCTCGCTAGACCCCCGGTTCCCTAGTATTTCCGGAAGGTTATTTGTGTCTTCCTTAGTGAAAACAGAACCAAAGTATTTGTTCAATTGGTCTGCCATTTCTTTGTTCCCCATTATAAATTCACCTGATTCTGACTGCAAGGGACCTACACTTGTCTTCACTAATCTTTTTCTCTTCACATATCAATAGAAGCTTTTGCAGTCAGTTTTTATGTTCTCTGCAAGCTTACTCTCATACTCTATTTTCCCCCTCCTAATTAAACCCTTTGTCCTCCTCTGCTGAATTCTAAATTTCTCCCAGTCCTCAGGTTTGCTGCTTTTTCTGGCCAATTTATATGCCTCTTCGTTGGATTTACTACTACCCTAATTTCTCGTTATCCACGATTGAGCCACCTTCCCCGTTTTATTTTTACGCCAGGCAGGGATGTACAATTATTGAAGTTCATCCTTGTGATCTTTAAATGTCAGCCATTGCCTATCCACCGTCAACCCTTTAAGTATCATTCGCCAGTCTATCCTAGCCAATTCATGTCTCATACCATCGAAGTTATCTTTTCCTTAAGTTCAGGACCCTAATCTCTGAATTAACTGTGTCACTCTCCATCTTAATGAAGAATTCTACCATATTATGGTCACTCTTCCCTAAGGGGCCTTGCACAACAAGATTGCTAATTAATCCTCTCTCGTTACACAACACCCAGTCTCGAATGGCCAGCTCTCGAGTTGGTTCCTCGACATATTGTTCTAGAAAACCATCCCTTATACACTCCAGGACATCCTCCTCCACCATATTGCTACCAGTTTGGTTAGCCCAATCTATATGTAGATTAAAGTCACCCATGATAACTGCTGTACCTTTATTGCACGCATCCCTAATTTCCTGTTTGATGCCATCCCCAACCTCACTATTACTGTTTGGTGGTCTATACACAACTCCCGCTTTCTGCCCTTTGGTGTTCCGCAACTCTACCCATACAGATTCCACATCATCCAAGCTAATGTCCTTCTTTACTATTGCGTTAATCTCCTCTTTAACCAGCAATGCTACCCCACCTCCTTTTCCTTTCTATCTATCCTTCATGAAAATTGAATACCCCTGGATGTTGAGTTCCCAGTCTTGGTCACTCTAGAGGCATGTCTCCTTAATACCAATTACATTATATCATTTATAAAGAGTAGTCACTGTCGTAATATAGAATGTACTGAAAGAGCATACGTTTGTTATAGCAGCATATCACATTTCAAAATGTCCTAATTATGTAAACAACATCTGAGATGCAATCACTTCTATTTAGATAAATGGGATAGTCATTCTGTGCATAGCAAAGAGCCACACACAAGCAATGAGATGAATCACCACTTAAATTGTTCTTGGTGGTATTGTTTGAGGGATGAATATTGACTGGGACATTGGGAGAACTCCCCTGCTCATCAAGTAGTGCCATAGGATCTTCGACATTCATCTGTGGAGGTGTCTAATCTGAAGGACAGCATCTGTGATAATGCAGCACTCACTCAGTAATGCACGAAAGTGTCAGCCTTGATTACATGCTCAGATCCTGCAGTTGGGCTCGAACTGATAACTTCTGACTCAGAGGCTGGAGTGCTACCGACTGAGCATCAGGAATGGAATTTGTTGAAATGTATGCACTATGCAAGCATCTTTCTTGATTCGTGCATACTACCTTTCTGTTGGAGTAAATGTTCTCTAGCTGTATACGCTGGTTGTCTTTTTCTGCACCAAATTTATAACCTGAAGATTGATGCATCACACTTTAATACAACTTCCTCTTTCACATCCTAGCACCCAAGAACTGGATGTTTTGTCATTAGCTTTTTAGTTTTATAGCTTGATCACGTATCCCTAATCAGTTCCATCCTGCACCTTTATCAGATATCTTAGTGGTTCAGTACACAGATAAATGGACACTTATTCACCATAGTCATGAAGTGCTTCAGTGAAAAGACATCAGCCTAAAAATTGGATATGGCCCCATAAACAGGCACTGCGCCGGGGGGGTGGCAATGGCTCCATGGAGCATGAACCTGCTGTCCTCTCTCAGGAGGATAGCATTTATCCACCCACCCCTGCCATTCTGCCATTGCCCTTGCTGTTGCCTGTCAGCCAGCTAGCCCAGACTACTACCACCCATGCCAAGATAGTGCAGTCTGAACCAGGTCTTTTACGCCCAAAACTGTTCTAAGTCATCCTCCAAGACCATCTGCAGGCACCTTCACTAAAATTAAGCAGACTTCCCCCAATCATGCTGCAACCACTGGGGTAGCATTGCATAGGAGCAGAAGGACAGGCAAATGCACACAGAAGACAGGCACTTTGGAAATGCAAAAGCATGATTAGCTGATATTTTTATGGAATATGCTTCTCTTCCCACTCACACAGCATTACCTATGGTGTTCCACAAGGATCTATATTTAACCCCCTCCTATTTCTCATCAATATGCTGCCCATTGGCGACATCATCTGAAAACAGTGTCAGTTTCCATACATACGCTGATGACACCCAGCTCTACCTCACCACCACTTTTCTTGACCTTTCCACAGTCTCTAAATTGTCAGACATCCAGTTCTGGATGAGCAGAAATTTTCTCCAATTAAATATTGGGAAGACCAAAACCATTGGGCTAGACTTTCCACTTTGCTGTCTATCGCCAAAAAAAAGGGCGATGTTCCAGCGATGGTCGATGTCTCAGTCTTACCGATCGCTGGAACATTGGCCATTTTTTGGTTCGCAATTTTCTACTCGGCGATAGGCCAGCGATGTGAAATGGGCAATGCAAAAGGTCAATGATGTTATGTGCGTCCAGCGAACGGCCAGTGACGTGGAAGTCAAAAGCTTCCCTAGCAACGGCTTTCTGCGCATGCAATTTTTTTTTTAGTTGACAGCCTTTCCCATGTTTCAGGAGGTCAGGGGTCATCCACACATTCACAGAAGGCCATTTGTGGTGGGGGAGAGAGAGCGATAAAGAAAAGGAGGAGAGAGAAACCGGGTAAGGAAAGAAAGTGATTAAAGGAGGAAAAAGAGAGATAGAAGAGCATTGTTTTGAAAAAAAGATAATACTGATAGCAGATAATATTAATAATAAGTTAAAGTAAAGTAAAGGAAAATTTTAAAAGGTACATACAAAACACAAATAAAATACAATGTCCTCCTCGTCGGAGAGTGTGGAGGGGAGTCGCAAAAGGGCAGATGAAGCGAACGAAGCCCTCGTTAAGGAGGTGTTGGCTAGGTGGGACGAGTTAATCCAGGGTGGCAGTGGGAAGCCTCAAACCTGGGCCTACAGGAACATATGGCTGGAGATTTCAGACGTTGTCTCATCGGTTTCCCACGAGGCGAGGGGGCCCGACCAATGCGGCAAGTGTTGGATCAGCCTGGTTGCGTCAGCAAGAGTAAGTACAGATTTTATATTGTATTGATGAACATTGTAATTCTAATTGTAATTATAATTTTAATATTAAATCTCCTGGATTGAAATATATTTTGTGCACAGTGGGACACTTTTGTACATTAGCTCCTGACATTGCCGACCTCAATGGAGATTGTATTAGAGAGAGATATGTTTGTATCTATCATTAGCTCCTATCCCTTATATTTGTTATAACTGTAAATGTCTTTCCATGATTGTACCTATACCATACAGCTTATGCTATGCACTTTGCAACTTTTACAGAGGAAGATATCGAACAACCGAGCCCAGCAGAGGTGCACGGGAGAGGGCCCAGCTGCCTTACAGCCGCTAAGTGGAATCGAGGAGCGTGCTGCGACTCTGGTTGGGAGCCACAGTCGAGCGGCCACCTCCCATGGTTCTGCAGAGCCTTCTGATGCATCACATGAGTAATGTGTCAAGCAGTATTAAAGTAATGTAAAGTCATTTCATTACAATATACGAATGTACGCTCCTCTTAATCAATCTTTCTATCTCAGACTAATCCTACCTCCACAACTCTCTGTGTTACTCAATTCCACATAGATGTACTAACATATGATGCATTGTTATGTAACGTCTCTTGGTCTCATTTATTGTACTAGTGATGCTCCTCCTTCATATGCAAGCACAATGCAAGAATGCGTACTCTTCTGTTCTAATAAGCTCAATTGTGCTTTGCAGGTCCCACAACAGCAATGCGCAGGCATGAACCTGAACCTACACCGTTGCAGGTAATCCTCACCATTGGTGGGGAGGAGGAGGATGATACTACCGAGCCTGAGGAGGTGGAAGTGGAAATGGAGGCGGATGCCCCTAGCATCGCTCTGCCTCTGCTCGATTCACCTGTGCAACCTGCGGCCATTACGTCGGCATTTTTGACGGAAGAAGCAGCGGATGCAGCTGGCAATGTCAAGGTGAGCATTAGTGCCCTCTCAGATCCCACTGAGGTTGCGTCAGAGAGTAGAGCACACGCCTACCCTGGCCGATCGCATGGATGGCTTGGCTCAACTGTGCGAGGAGACCATCGCGATAAGTTGCGACCATCTCCAGGCATTTGTGATCTTCACGGAGGCCTTCATGGAGGCCTACTCCAAGGTGTCACTTCAGACGTTCAAGGAGATGCATGAGCAGACCACCGCCAGCAATGCCTTGCAGCATGCATTGTTGGCGGAACACGGCGCTGCACCTGAACGTGCCGTGATGCCGCAGACCGCAAACGCCAGCACACAAGCGGGTCAGGAGGAAGCAATTTCTTCTGACTCGGAAGGCGATCTCCATGCTTCACCTTCCCCTCCAAACCCCCCAACAGGCGATCATGCCACCAGCTCTCCCACCACGGCAGGAAATCTTGCCATTGCCAGTTGCACGCCCGGGCACCAAATTGGGCGGGTGGGGTTAAAATACGGGGTGGCAGAGGATCTGGAGAGAAATGTGGCCGCAGGTGATGACATCTTCTTATGTTAATTGTTATTGATATTGTTAATGTTAATGTTTATTACGGTTGCTGTTACTGGTTTACTGTTGGGGTGTGGCTTGGGGAGGTTGGGTGGGAGGATGAGTGGGTGGGTTGTTGGGTTGTTTGGGTGGTTGTTGTTGTTAAAATATAAATTTTGTTTGAGCAAAAATTTTTATTACATTTTACAATTTACAATTGTGCATTTTCTTATAATAACATAATAACATATTAACATAAACAATGGCCTACCAGACTGGGCAAGGATTTAATGTAACTCAACGCAAAGGTAAATGCAACCGTTGTTTTGCGATAAACGTAACTGTAACTGTGACTGTCCACAATGTAAGTTCACGCAAAGCGTTCATTTATGAGCTGCTCATGCAACAGTTTTGCAGCCGCGTGACTCCCACGGGGTTTTTCCCACGGGTGGGCGTGGGGGCATGGGTTCATCGCCAGGTTGATTGTCTTCCCCGAGGTGCTCATCGGCCTTCTCCTGCTCCTCCTCCTCCTGCTCCTCGTCGTCTACCTCTTCCGCTTCCAATCCTTCTTGAGGTGGACCAGCAGCCCCATCTGGCAAATGTTGTTGTTGGCAAAAAAGTAGAAAGAAATCGAAAGGTGATGTCACAGCCAAGGGGGTAAGTGGTTCGCAGGTGATTGGTGAGTAGTTTTTTCTTTTTCTTTTCATTATCAGTAAGTAACCTTTAGCATTATTGTTGCTAAATTCAGTTAATCTAGGGGTTAAGTCATGGCAGGAGAGCTCAGACATGTGTTATGCTCCTCCTGTACTATGTGGGAAGTCAGGGACGCTTTCAGTGTCTAAATATGCGGGAAGTGTATCCGGCTGCAGCTCCTGACAGACCGCATTGCGGCACTGGAGCTGTGGGTGGATTCACTCTGGAGAATCCACGATGCTGAGAATGACGTGAATAGCACGTTTAGTGAGTTGGTCTTATTGAAGGTAAAGGTTACACAGCCAGATGGGGGATGGGTGACCAACAGGAAGAGCAGTGGAAGGAAGGTAGTGCAGGGGTCCCCTGTGGTCATTCCTCTATAAAACAGATAAACTGCTTTGGGTACTGTTGAGGGGAGGGCAGCAGCAGCCAAGTGCATGGCACCGTGGATGGCTCTGCGGCACAGGAAGCAGGAAAAGAGTGGGAAAGCTATCGTGATAGGGGATTCTATTGTAAGGGGAATAGATAGACGTTTCTGCGGCCGCAACCGAGACTCCAGGATGGTATGTTGCCTCCCTGATGCAAGGGTCAAGCATGTCTCAGAGTGAGTGCAGGACATTTTGAAGGGGGAGGGTAAACAGCCAGTTGTCATGTTGCATATAGGTACCAACGATATAGGTAAAAAACGGGATGAGGTCCTACAAGACGAATTTAGGGAGCTAGGAGCTAAATTCAAAAGTAGGACCTCAAAAGTAGTAATGTCGGGATTGCTACCAGTGCACATGCTAGGCAGAGTAGGAATCGCAGGATAGTTCAGATGAATACGTGGCTTGAGGAGTGGTGCAGAAGGGAGGGATTCAAATTCCTGAGACATTGGAACCGGTTCTGGGGGAAGTGGGACCAGTACAAACCAGACGGTCTGCACCTGGGCAGGACCGAACCAATGTCCTAGAGTGAGTGTTTGTTAGTGCTGTTGAGGAGGGGTTAAACTAATATGGCAGGGGGATGGGAACCTATGCAGGGAGACAGAGGGAAGTGGAATGGGGGCAGAAGCAAAAAATAGAAAGAAGATAAGTAAAAGTGGAGGGCAGAGAAACCCAGGGCAAAAAGCAAAAAGGGCCACGTTACAGCAAAATCCTAAAAGGGCGAAGGGTGTTAAAAAGACAAGCCTGAAGGCTCTGTGCCTCAATGCGAGGAGTATTCAGAATACGGTGGACGAATTAACTGCGCCGATAGCAGTTAAAGGATATGATGTAATTGGCATCACGGAGACATGGCTCAAGGGTGACCAAGGCTGGGAACTTAACATCCAAGGGTATTCAACATTTAGGAAGGGTAGACAGAAAGGAAAAGGAGTTGGGGTGGCATTGCTGGTTAAAGAGGAAATTAATGCAATAGTAAGGAAGGACATTAGCTTGGATGATGTGGAATCTGTATGGGTGGAGCTACAGAGAACCAAAGGACAGAAAACGCTAGTGGGAGTTGTCTACAGACCACCAAACATTAGTAATGAGGATAGGGACAGCATCAAACAAGAAATTAGGGATGCGTGCAATAAAGGTACAGCAGTTATCATGGGCGACTTTAATCTACATATTGACTGGGCTAACCAAACTAGTAGCAATGCAGTGGAGGAGGATTTCCTGGAGTGTATTAGAGATGGTTTCCTAGACCAATATGTCGAGGAACCAACTAGAGAGCTGGCCATCCTAGACTGGGTGATATGTAATGAGACAGGACTAATTAGCAATTGTGTTGTGTGAGGCCCCTTGGGGAAGAGTGACCATATTATGGTAGAATTCTTTATTAAGATGGAGAGTGACACAATTAATTCAGAGACTAGGGTCCTGAACTTGGGGAAAGGTAACTTCGATGGTATGAGACGTGACTTTGCTGGAATAGACTGGCGAGTGATACTTAAAGCATTGATGGTGGATAGGCAATGGCAAACATTTAAAGATCATGTGGATGAACTTCAACAATTGTACATCCCTGTTTGGAGTAAAAATAAAGCGGGGAAGGTGGCTCAACCGTGGCTAACAAGGGAAATTAAGGATAGTGTTAAATCCAAGGAAGAGGCATATAAATTGGCGAAAAAAAGCAGCAAACCTGAGGACTGGGAAATTGTGTAATACAGCAGAGGAGGACAATGGGTTTAATTAGGAGGGAGAAAAAAGATTATGACAGGAAGCTTGCTGGGATCATAAAAACTGACTGCAAAAGCTTTTATAGATATGTGAAGAGAAAAAGATTAGTGAAAACAAACGTAGGTCCCTTGCAGTCAGATTCAGGTGAATTTATAATGGGGAACAAAGAAATGGCGGACCAGTTAAACAAATACTTTGGTTCTGTTTTCACGAAGAACGACACAAATAACCTTCTGGAAATAATAGGGGACCGAGGGTCTTGTGAGAAGGAGGAACTGAAGGATATCCTTATAAAGCGAGAAATTTTGTTCGGGAAATTGATGAGATTGAAGGCCGATAAATCCCCGGGGCCTGATAGTCTGCATCCGAGAGTACTTAAGGAAATGGCCATAGAAATAGTGGATGCATTGGTGATCATTTTCCAACAGTCTATCGACTCTGGATCAGTTCCTATGGACTTGAGGGTAGCTAATGTAACACCACTGTTTAAAAAAGGAGGGAGAGAGAAAACGGGTAATTATAGACTGGTTAGCCTGACATCAGTGGTAGGGAAAATGTTGGAATCAATTATTAAAGATGAAATAGCAGCGCATTTGGAAAGCAGTGACAGGATCAGTCCAAGTCAGCATGGATTTATGAAAGGGAAATCGTGCTTGACAAATCTTCTGGAATTTTTTGAGGATGTAACTAGTAGAGTGGACATGGGAGAACCAGTGGATGTGATGTATTTGGACTTTCAAATGGCTTTTGACAAGGTCCCACACAAGAGATTGCAAAATCAAAGCACATGATATTGGGGGTAATGTACTGACGTGGATGGAGAACTGGTTGGCAGACAGGAAGCAGAGAGTCGGGATAAATGGGTCCTTTTCAGAATGGCAGGCAGTGACTAGTGGAGTACCGCAGGGTTCAGTGTTGGGACCCCAGCTCTTTACAATATACATTAATGATTTAGATGAAGGAATTGAGTGTAATATCTCCAAGTTTGCAGATGACACTAAACTGGGTGGCGGTGTGAGCTGTGAGGAGGATGCTAAAAGGCTGCACGTTAATTTGGACAGGTTAGGTGAGTGGGCAAATGCATGGCAGATGCAGTATAATGTGGATAAATGTGAGGTTATCCACTTTGGGGGCAAAAACACGAAGGCAAAATATTATCTCAATGGCGGCAAATTATTAAAGGGGGAGATTCAACGAGACCTGGTTGTCATGGTTCATCAGTCATTGAAAGTTGGCATGTAGGTACAGCAGGTGGTGAAGAAGGCAAATGGTCTGTTGGCCTTCATAGCTAGGGAATTTGAGTGTCGGAGCAGGTAAGTCTTACTGCAGTTGTACAGGGCCTTGGTGGGGCCTCACCTAGAATATTGTGTTCAGTTTTGGTCTCCTAATCTGAAGAAGGACGTTTTTGCTATTGAGGGAGTGCAGCGAAGGTTCACCAGACTGATTCCCGGAATGGCGGGACTGACATATGAGGAGAGACTGGATCAACTGGGCCTTTATACACTGGAGTTTAGAAGGATGAGAGGGGATCTCATAGAAACTTATATGATTCCGATGGGACTGGGCAGGTTAGATGCGGGAAGAATGTTCCCGATGATGGGGAAGTCCAGAACCAGGGGACGCAGTCTTAGGATAAGGGGTAGGCCATTTAAGACTGAGATGAGGAGAAACTTTTTCACTCAGAGAGTTGTTAACCTGTGGATTTCCCTGCCGCAGAGAGTTGTTGATGCCAGTTCATTGGATATATTCAAGAGGGAGTTAGATATGGCCCTTACGGCTAAAGGGATCAAGGGGTATGGAGAGAAAGCAGGAAAGGGGTACTGATGGAATGATCAGCCATGATCTTATTGAGGGGTGGTGCAGGCTCGAAGGGCCGAATGGCCTACTCCTGCACCTAGTTTCTATGTTTCTATATTATCCTCTCCTTATAGCCAGGTTATGTAACATGCAACACACCACAATCAACTCAGCAACCTGGTCAGGATGGTACTGTAGACTGCCTCCAGAGTTGTTCCAGGCATCTGAAGCGCTGCTTTAGGACTCCAAGCGTCTTTTCGACGATGTTGCATGTAGCAATGTGGCTTTCATTGTAACGCTTCTCGGCCTCAGTAACGGGAGTACGCAGCGGGGTCATGAGCCAGCTAGTAAGGCCATATCCTTTATCTCCCAGCATCCAACCATTACCTTGTGGCTGACTGTCAAACAGGTCAGAGACAGCACTCTCACGCAGGATGTGTGCATCATGGATGCTGCCTGGAAAATTAGCATTAACTGTCATGATAATTTGGTTGTGGTCGACAAGGAGCTGCACATTCAGCGAGTGAAATCCCTTTTGATTACGAAACACCTCCACATTCTGTAAAGATGATTTCAGGGCAATGTGCATGCAGTCTATTGCTCCCTTCACCTTGGGGAAGTTTGCTATTCTTGAGAAACCCAAAGCCCTCCCGGTCTATGCCTCTCTGGTCATAGGGAAGCTTATAAAGTGCATCATGCGAGCGTAAAGGGCTTGAGTTACCTGTCGAATGGAGCAGTGTGTGGCGTGCTGAGAGATATCACAGATGTTGCCAGCTGAAGCCTGAAAGGAGCCCAATGCATAGAAGGATAGTGGCGCAGTAACGTTTACATCAATGGGCAGTGCAGTCCTGATGGTGCTGTTCGGCTGCAGATCCCCCTTGATGAGCTGACATATCTCATCGATGGCCTCCTTTCGGAAGCGCAACCTCCGAAGGCACGCGTTATCAGACAAGTTGAGGTAAGATTGCTTTTCCTTGTAAGTTCTTCGGTTGTAAGGTCTCCTCCTACATCCACGCATTAGTCTTCAACCTTTACGATTGACCCCTTCACTAAACCCTTCACTTAATTCAAGCTCAGATGCCAGCAGTTCTGCACTTACAAATAATGGCAGAGAAGCTGCAGCCCCCATTACTATTGCTATTACTTTCACTGTTGATATAAATGCCCTACTACTATAACTGACCTTTCTACTAAAAGACATGAAAACATAATTATAATAATAAATATAAGTTTAAATCTGAGTGGATATATCTGTAAAATACACTTAATAACTCACAAATTAGTAAGCACTCTTGTTTTAGCAGCCTTCTCCCTTCCTCCGCTATTCAAAATAGCGTCAAAATGGGGCCCGTAGTGCGCAGTTATGTTGGGAAAGCCCGGGAAAAACAAATATTCTCCAGTGATGTTCTCAGCAAGCGATCAGCTCGGCAATGTGCCAGCGATGTGCCGAAAGTTGCGCTGGGCGATGAGCAGGCGATCACTCAGCAATCAGCTCGGCAATGTGAGCCAATAGTTGGGGAGATAATTTTCCAGTGATGTTCCAGCCTGAGTTTCCACTTTTTGCTCAAAATGGACAATAAAAGACCGTTTTGGGCGATATATGGGCAATGTTCCCACGATGTGAAGTGGGAAGTCTAGCCCATTGTCTTTGGTCCCCGACACAAACAGCGTTCCCTAGCCATAGACTCCATCCCTCTCCCTAGCATCTGCCTGAGGCTGAACCAGATTGTTTGCAACCTCGGTGTCATATTTGACTGAAGTGAGCTTCAGGCCACATATCCACGGCATAACTAAAACCACCTATTTCCACCTCCGTAACATTACCCGTCTCCACCCCTGCCTCAGCTCATCTGCTGCTGAAGCCCTCATCCATGCCTTTATTACCTCTAGACTTGACTACTCCAATGCACTCCTAGCTGGCCTTCCACATTCTATACTACGTAAACTTGAGGTAATCCAAAACTCGGCAGCCTATGTCCTAACTCGCACCAAGTCCCAATCACCCATCACCCCTGTGTTCGCTCACCTACATTAGCTCCCGGTTAAGCAACACCTCGATTTCAAAATTCTCATCCTTGTTTACAAATCCGTCCATGGCCTCGCCCTTCCCTATCTCTGTCATCTCTTTCAGCCTCACAACCCCACAAGGTGTCTGCGCTCCTCAAATTATGCGCTCTTGAGCATCCCTGATTATAAATGCTCAACCGTCAGTGGCCGTGTCTTCAGCTGACTGGGCCCTAAGCTCTGGAACTCCCTCGCTAAACCTTTCCACTTCTTTACCTCTCTTTCCTCCTTTAAGACACTCCTTAAAACCTACCTCTTTGACCAAGCTTTTGGTCATCTGCCGTAATTTCTTCTTCTGTGGCTCATTGTCAATTTCTTTTTTGATAACTTATAACACTCCTGTGAAACACCTTGGGAGATTTTACTCCGTTAAAGGCGCTATATAAATAGAAGTTGTTGTTGTTGTAATATAGCATGCTTTGATTTATAAATTTGATTTGAAATGTTTATTTTGTCTTGGTTTTTATTTTTGCATTGTGGCCAACTGGACACTGTGATGATTAGTAACAGAGGCAAGGTGAGTGTGCGACTGTCGGTGAATGTGGAATTGGGTTGCATTTACTGGTATCACTGTCGGATGAATGTGTCACAGACAGCCTGGCCAGAAAGGGGCTGTCTGGGTTTCCGCCTACCTTCCTCTCCCTCCTCCTCCCCCTCCTGCTCCTCAGATGTTCGCCCTTTGGCTAGTGGCAATGGAACCTCTATGATGGTGAGGTGTGCAGCATGCTCAAACCATCACGAATATGGACACCTGCCCTGCCGAGTACTGCAGAGCACCTGCAAAGCAATCTATGCAGTGAAAGCTTTGCTTCAGCATGCCAATGGTCTGCTCAATGTTATTTCGTGTGGCAGCATGACTTTCATTGTATGAATGCTGCCCACATGTGCATGGGTTACGTACCGGAGTCATGAGCCATGTTTTAACGATAGTCCTTATCGCCCAGTAATCACCCTCTGGTTTGTCGTGCTGGCTCAAATACACATGGGACAGTGGATTGCCGTAGAATAAAGGCAAAATGACTGCTGCCATGATACTGGGTATTCACCTCCATGATTCGCTGAGTATATTTGCAACTGATTTGTGAAGAATCCTTTAAATCAGGACAAAGTCCTGCAGCACCTGCCACACCACTCCCTGCAGACTTTAGCAAATTTAAGGGGGAGAAAATTGGGGCGTTTGTGCAAATGACTTTTCGCATGCGTAATTCTGTGGGAGTTTAACGGCGGCAGTAACCGATAGCACCCTGCTCAGCCGCACTGGCGATAACGACGACATCACTGTGAACAGCGACTGATTACAGCCCCGGAGTGAAAATTCAGTAGCACCCCCTGAAGCTGCAGCGGGGAGGTGTCGAGTTCAAAATAAAAAAAATGCCCAACTTACCGGTTGTGGCTTTCTTCCTGTTTGATCGCGGGTCCGTGCCGCAACCTTGCAGTTCCACACTCCGTTTGTGTGCCGGGCTGCTGCCACAGCACTCCGCTCACTGGTAGTCCAGGGATGGTCCTGTTTCCCACAAGCAGAATCGACAGCTTGGCGTTCCCCTTTAGTGAAGGGGAGGGCCCTGTCTCCGCGGCAGCGCTACGAGTCCCACTAAATAGCACTGGACCCTTTGCAGAGTTCTCCGCCCCGCTCCTGCCCCACAGAGCAAGTGAAGCATGATATTTTGCACTCCACTTGCTCTCGGGGGCGGTATGCCGAATATAGGTCGTGCGGCGCCTGGCTCAGGAACTCCCACCTCACGGCTGTTACCACCCCCAAACAGGGCGGTATGCAATTTCAGCCCCTAAATATCTGTACAAAGCACCAACATTTCTACAAACTCAGCAACAGCAAGTAGAAATCAATCAGCAACTAAACTGTAAATAGTTGATGATCCCTTTAAATAGCATTGACAGGAGGTCCTTCCTGCTCCTGAATGCGTGTTCAGCTGTGCGTGTATCAGAGAGGGCATTAAGTGAACAGTTGAGCTCCAAAATGGCAACACTGGTGTCAAATTACACGCTGCTTGAGGTCATGATCTGCCCACTTTGCATATTTCTGGTGCACGCTTCTGGCACCAGCACTAACGCCCTGCCCAAGATTGTATGCAGTGTGGCTCACATCAGGAGTGTGTGTGCACGCCACTGATGCCATTTTGGAACCAAATCAGCACCTGTCGTGCCCAAACAATGGGCAGTAATGAGTTGAATTTTGTGGCCTATATTTTAGCTGACTGTGAGCAACATCACACAAAATTTGCTTGTTTCTCATAATATTTCTGCACCATGAAGGATTGAAATTCCTTTGTATTTGTTCTTGGTTTGACAGCTGGTGTACCTGAGAGTTTGCAACTGCTTTCTTCAATAACAGGTTATTGTGCAGCTGTCATGTTTGATGAGTCCCAATAGTTAACTCAACGGACTTGGAATACTTCAGTAATATTTGCATTGAGTCCTCCTTTGTCTTTATACATTGATGTTAATTTTTTTTTAAGTAAAGTACAGAGACAATGTTGAATCTGCCACAAATCTATGAGTGGATATAGCTGTTATGTCTTGAATAAAGAGTCAGGCTAGATACTGCAAGCTCAAAGTAAGGTATGATTGTGGGATCCCGCAATCCCTTGGGAGCCCCTGTACATAAGGAGGCCTCACAGGCTGGAGAGGCACTCTGAGATCTGTAATAAAGGACAACGGTCACACATACTTTGAGCTTGCAGTATCTAGCCTGACTCTTTATTCAAGACATAACAGCTATATCCACTCACCTTGGGACTCCAGGGGATAAGCCCTCTGGTGGTTAGACATGGTATTTACAGGTTTTCATACATAACAACAGTCCCCCCCAAAGTCAATAGTGTAACTATTTACAATGTGAGTCGATCTGGGGCCTTCCTTTCCCTGGTTGATCGTCTCGGTGCAAATGTTGGTTTTGGTGAGTCGTTTGTTGGGCCCTCGCTGGGCTGCTGTGCATTTGGCCTTGCTGAGCTGCTGGGGGTGGTAAGTCCTGCTGGGCTGCTGCGGGTGATGAGTTTTGCTTCGTGGTCAACCACTGAGTCGGTTGTCACTTGTTTGTGTGTTGGAGGGTCAAAAAAGGTGGAGTCTATTATGGGTTGTTCTGGATAATCTGTAAATCTGAGTTTGGTTTGGTTCAAGTGTTTCCTGCAGGTGAGTCCAATTGAGAGTTTGACCACAAACACCTTACTCACCTCTTTGGCCAAAACAGTGCCAGGAAGCCACTTGGGACCTTGTCCATAGTTCAACACAAATACAGGATCATTTATCTCAATTTCACGTGACACATTTGCGTGATCATGATATGTATTCTGTTGAAGCCGCCTGCTCTCTACCTGTTCATGTAGATCAGAGTGGACTAATGAGAGCCTTGTCTTAAGTGCCCTTTTCATGAGCAGTTAAGCGTGAGGGATCCCAGTGAGCACGTGGGGTCTTGTGCGGTAACTGAGCAGGACTCGGGATAAGCGAGTCTGCAGTGAGCCTTCAGATACCCTTTTCAAGCTCTGCTTGATTATTGAACTGCTCGTTCTGCCTGACCGTTGGACGCTGGTTTAAACGGGGCAGATGTGACATGTTTGATCCCATTGCGGGTCATGAACTCCTTGAACGCGGTACTGGTAAAACATGGCCCATTGTCGCTTACAAGGACATGAGGCAGGCCGTGCATGGCAAACATGGCCCGTAGGCTTTCAATGGTGGCAGCGGACATGCTTGCCGACATTATCACACATTCAGTCCATTTGGAGTATGCATCTACAACCACGAAGAACATTTTTCCCAAGCATGGGCCTGCATAGTCAACATGGACCCTGGACCACGGTTTGGAGGCCTAGGACCATAAACTTAGTGGCACTTTCCTGGGTGCATTGCTTAACTGTGAACATGTATTACATTTGTGCACGCAGGACTCTAAGACTGCATCGATATTAGGCCACCACACGTGGGATCTGGCTAGTGCTTTCATCATTATGATGCCTGGGTGGGTGCTATGGAGATCACTAATGAAAGTGTTGCTGCCCTTTTTTGGCACCACTACCCGATTACCCCATAGGAGGCAGTCTGCCTGTATAGACATTTCATCTTTGCGCCGCTGGTATGGCTTTATTTCTTCCTGCATCTTGAACGGGACACTAGACCAACTCCCATCGCGACACAATTTTTGACTAAGAACAGTAAGGGGTCCTGGATTATCCAGATTCTAATCTGTCGGGTGGTACAGGTGATTAGTCACTCTTGAATGCTTCCATTACCATGACTAAATCTGCGGGCTGTGCCAGCTCCACCCCCTTGGTGGGCAATGGCAGCCTGCTGAGAGCATCGGCACAGTTTTCTGTGCCTGGCCTGTGGCGGATGGCGTAGTTGTATGCGGACAACGTGAGCGCCCATCTTTGGATGCAGGCCGATGCATTCATATTTATCCCCTTGCTTTCAGAAAAGAAGGATATAAGCGGCTTATGGTCGGTTTCCAATTCAAATTTGAGCCCGAACAGATATTAATACATTTTCTTTACCCCGCTTCTTTTTCGATCATACTGTAGGCCCTCTCGGCCTTAGACAGACTTCTGGATACATAAGCAACTGGTTGCAATTTCCCAAATTCATTAGCTTGTTGCAATACACACCCGACCCCGTATGGCGATGCATCACATGCTAGTACCAAACGTTTACATGGATCGTACAACACAAGCAATTTATTTGAACATAACAGCTTCCTAGCTTTCTCAAAGGCATTTTCTTGGCTTTTACCCCATACCCATTCATCTCCTTTATGCAGTAAAGAGTACAGGGGTTCTAACAATGTGCTAAGACCCGGTAAGAAGTTAATAAAATAGTTCAGGAGTCCGAGAAATGACCGCAGCTCCATCACGTTCTGTGGTCTCGGTGCATTCTTGATTGCCTCTGTATTCGAATCGCTGGGCCTGATGCCATCCACCGCAATTCTTCTCTTCAGGAACTCCACTTCAGGTGCCAGGAAAATGCACGTTGAGCATTTTAGCCTGAGCCCCATACGATTAAGCTGGCTAAGAACTTCCTCCAGGTTCTGCAGGTGCTCGACGGTGTCCCGACCTGTAACCAAGATGTCGTCCTGGAAGACCACGGTGCACAAGACCAACTTCAGCAAGCTTTCCATGTTCCTCTGGAATATCACCACCTCCGATCAAATCCCAAACGGGCATCTGTTGGAAATGAAGAGACCTTTGTGTGTGTTGATGCAGGTGAGGCCTTTCGATGATTCCGCCAGCTCCTGCGTCATGTAGGCCGAGGTCAAGACCAGCTTCGTGAACATTTTCCCTCCCGCCAGCGTCGCAAATAGGTCGTCTGCCTTCGGTAGCGGGTATTGATCTTGCAGTGAGAAACGATTGATAGTTACTTTGTAATCACCACAGATGTTGACGGTGCCGTCTCCCTTGAGGACTGGAACAATCGGACTGGCCCACTCATTGAATTCGATTGCGAAATGATGCTCTCTCATTGCAGCCTGTCTAGCTTGATCTCCACCGTCTCTCTCATCATGTAAGGTACCGCTCTCGCCTTGTGATGGATGGGTCGTGCCCCGGAATCAAATGGATCTGCACTTTTGCTCCGTGGAACTTCCCAATGCCTGGTTCGAACAGCGAGGGGAACTTGTTTAGGACCTGGGCACATGAGGTATCGTCGACAGACAAAAGCGCTCGGACGTCATCCTAGTTCCAGCATATCTTTCCCAGCCAGCTCCTGCCAAACAGCAGCCTTCGTTTGCAGCGTTCGCTTCTCTTTCCAGCTCGTTGGCCCCGAAGTAATGGTTGAGACACTCCACGAAGGTTTCCCAATCATCTCCCTCCAAAAATTTCTCCAGGATGCTCACGGTTCTCTGCATTGTTGTGGTGGGGTTCTTCATTTGTACCTTGTCGCCAGTTGTTATGTCTTGAATAAAAAGTCAGGCTAGATACTGCAAGCTCAAAGTAAGGTGTGACCGTAGTCCTTTATTACAGATGTCATAGTGCCTCTCCAGCCTGTGAGGCCTCCTTATATACAGGTGCTCCCAAGGGATCGTGGGATCCCTTGGGACTCCAGGGGATAAGCCCGCTGGTGGTTAGACATGGTATTTGCAGGTTTACATACATAACAATAGCCATGTTCAAACTTTGGTTTTATCAATGGGTTATGTTATGACCTTATGAGAAAGATTACTTAAAAATCATCAGTGGTAGCACTCCCCCCCTCTGAGTCAGAAGGTTGCATGTTCAAGCCCAACTCCAGAGACTTGAGCACATATTCTAGGCAGTAGTGCAGTAGTGCGAGATTGCTGCACTGTCGGAGATGCTGGGGCCAATATTCACTCCCGCCCGAAACTGGTCGCGCCTACCAATCCTGGTGTTTTATCCGCCGCGTCGGATGAGATCGCCTCTTTCGCGAAATTCAGCTCTTTGTCGGTTTTTTTGCAGTGACCGGAAGTCGGTCATAATGGGGGCGGAAGTGGGGCAGTAATCAGTCTAGAGGGGTATAAATGGAGGCAGGACAATGTCACCGCCACTGTCAACCATCAGCGGTAGTGGTGATGAAGTCATAATGCATGTGCGTCACCACGTCTCCCCCCTTCACTTAAAGGGGAGAGATGCTACGATTTTTTAGGTTAGGTCCATTGGGCCACCAGGGAAGGTTTTGGCTGGCCTAGCGGCCTGTCACCCAACAGGGGGTGCATAATTGGCTGGGAAGATATGGAAGTCGGCTGGCAAAAAATATAAAATGGCAGCCGCGGCAGTGGGCCCTTGCCTTTAATGGCCGCTACACAGCCAAGTCCCACACACAGTAAACAAGGTGCACCAACAGTAAAAGCTGTCCGGGGCACCGCTCATTGGATGTAAGAATTTAAAGCTGAATTTCGCTGGAGGTGCAGGAGATCGGCGGTGCGCGCTTTGATTACACACTTAGGACTGGTCGACAGCGGCGGGGCAGAAGTGGGGATCGCCAGAAAAATCCCCAAGCTGAATTTCGCTGGCAGCGGCTATTGGACCGGAAGTCAGTGGCCGCTCGACTCCACCGCCTGGCCGTCACTTTTAGGGAGCTGAATTTCGGCCCCGTTGTCTTTCAGATGAGATGTTAGATCGAGGTCCAATCTGTCCGCTCAGGTGGATATAACAGACCACGGGGCCAAAGTTCAGGCATGCCAGAAAGCTGGTGCACTTACAATTATTTTACCTGTTTTTACCGTCGGGTGTGATGAGGCGGCATTCTGATCGATTTTCTATACTTTAATGTTTTTTTCGTGTCCGACTGAAAGCCGGTCATAATGGGGACGGAAGTGTGTTGCTAAATCCTGGTGCGGGACCGAGTCTCCACCGCTGTCACTCAGCGGCGGAGCGGTGGTGACGTCACTGTGCGTGTGCGGCATCACGACTCTCTCCTCACTTAAAGGGGAGAGAACTGCCAATTTTGTAGGTTTGGCCTCTGGGCCACCAGGGAGAGTTTTGGCCGGGCCAGCAGCCTGGCACCCAAGAGGGGGTGTCAGGCTGCCTGTTGGCAGCCCGGTCGAACCTGGGGTAATAATTGGCTGACTGCTCTTGAAATCGTCCGTAAAAATTAAAATATGGCGGCTGCGGCAGTACGCCCTCCCATTGAAGGGCCGCCGTGCTGCCATGGCTCACAGGCAAGAAACAAGGTGCACTGACAGAAAAAGCTGTCGGGGACACCGCGTAGCGGAGCAACAATTTTTCCAGGTAAATTTGGAGCGGAGTGTGCTGGTGCTGCGGGAGATTGGCGGTGCGAGCTTTGATGATGCGTTAGTGGCGGTCAGCAGCAGCAAGGTGGAAGTGGGGACAGGCTGAAAAATCGCCGACCTGAATTTGGGTCGTGGCCACCAATGGATTGCAATTCAGCAGCCACTCGATACCAAAGCTTGGCCCTCCAACTTACTGCTTGGCCCTAAAACTTGCCCCTTGACGCTGATGCCCCCCACCCTCAAGAGGTGCACAGTACCCGAGATGTTAGAAAGAATAAGCTTGGTACCAACCCCAGAAACACTGCACCACTGCCTGTGTCAAAGACCAAGCGCAGCGGGCGGTCTTAGAATGAGGGGGATGAGAGATGGGGGCAGCCTTTCGTTGCTGCTGCTATTATTGTTATTATTATTGTTACTGTTGTAACTGTTCTTAAATTAAAAGTTTTTGTAAGTTATGCAAATTTACAAGTTTATAAGTGATCTTAAAGTATGATATTAAAGTAAAGTTTGACACAAGAATAATTTTATTAAAGTTAAGTACATTGAATAAAATATATTTTACATTAAAACTGAACCATGTTCCATTAACACAACACAACATTATGGAACAGCTCCAAACAGTAAACATGTCCATGTGGAATAGTTGTTGCTGAGCCC
The DNA here is from genome assembly GCF_044704955.1 of Pristiophorus japonicus. NCBI lineage: Eukaryota > Metazoa > Chordata > Chondrichthyes > Pristiophoridae > Pristiophorus > Pristiophorus japonicus. The sequence goes on along the minus strand of NC_091986.1, from coordinate 78,168,590 downwards.
TCAGGTATCAGTAAAGCGTTCATGGATGAGCTGCTGGCACAAGACTTGAGCAATTGTTAAAGGCGCACGATGGCCCACCCTCCTCCGGCTTCAGGCACTTGCATGGATTCCTGATCCTCGTCGTCCACCTCCTCCTCCTCTTCCTCCTCTTGCTAGTCACCTGCATCGTCCACATCATTATCATCAGCCACTCTCACTGCAGGTGGGTCTTCCACTATCAGGTGCTGCTGCCTCATGATGGCTAAGTTATGCAGCATGCAGCACACAACAGTGAACTGACCGACAATCTCAGGGGAGTACAGCAAGTAGCCTCCAGAATGGTCCATGCATCGGAAACGCTGTTTCAACATGCCAATGATCCTCTCAATGCAGCATCGCAGTGTGCGACACGTTGTATTGACGGTTAGCTTCCGTCCGGGTTACGAGTAGGAGTGTCATGAGCCCGGTGGCGAGGCCGTACCCTTTGTCTCCCGGTAGCCAGCTCTGCCCTTATGGCTGCTGCTGCTGAAACATGGCAGATATAATGCTGTCGCGTAGGATGAACGCATCATGGGTGCTCCCAGGGTATCTTGACATGTTATCTGCATGTCGTCACACACGAGCTGCACATTAATGGAGTGGAAGCCTTTTCTGTTCCTGTACATCTCGGAATCCTTCAAAGATGTTCGCAAGGCAATGTGGGTACAATCAATGCAACCCTGTACCTTTGGGAAGCCAGCTATCCTGGAGAAGCCCACACCCTGTCATGGATTGCTTGGGCGGTCATGGGGAACTTTAAGAAGTAATTCCTACACGCGTACAGTGCAGCCATGACCTGGCGAATGGAGACATGTGTTGCATGTTGCGAGATGGCACACACATCCCCAGTTGTATCTTGAAACGATCCGAAGGCATAGAATGAAAGTATAGCTGTAACCTTCACTTCAACTGAGAAAGCAGTCCTGATGCTTCTAGGTTGCAGATCTGCTTTGACCAACTCACAGATCTCACTTACAACTTATTTGCGGAAATGCAGCCTTCTGACACAGTCTGCATCACTCAGGTGGAGGTACGAACGCCTGTCTCGGTATACCCGCGGTGTGTAAAACCTCCTGCCCAGCACCCTATGGGCTCTGATGTTCGTGATGCGATGAAGCCGAATCAATTGTCTCCTACGTCTCACCATGATGCAGAAGGCTTGCACAGGCAATTGTCAGTATTGGCCCCATACTTAAATTTAATCTTTGAAAGAAGCTCAAAACAGCAGGAAAGCAGGCAGCACAGGTTCGCAGTTATATTTCTCCAGGTCTGTATGGATGGACCACACCCAAAGGTCTTGTGACTTCTCCTTTCTCTCCCGCCCCCCCCGAGACTTGTGACTTCTTTCTCTCCCTCCCTTTCCCTCCACCTCCCCAGGCTCCAAACCTTCCGATCGGAACCTCTCTCTCTCCTCTCCTCTCCCCGCCACCCCCCCCCCCCGCAGCCTTTAATAATTAGAGTCTTGTGACTTCTCTCTCTCTCCTCCCCCCCCCCCCCCCCCACGGCTTGTTTTGTAGCCGAACCCCGAGCCGCTGTGTCTGGGCGTGATTCTGCCGGCCAAACCTACGACCCTCTCACCCTGCTTCAAGATGTTCGCTGGTGGCGTGTGAGTGAGTAAAAAAATGAGAAAACTTCTGAAATCCAACAAATTTACACTTCTATGTTGACAGGTAAAAATAGTTGAAATTTATTATTGATTTTGGCAGTGTTCTTGACTCCCTGCAAAATCTCGATTTAAAAACAAAGCGTCTTTCAGCGCAGATTTGTGAATGTGTGCTGGTTTTCTTAACTCACCAGAAGGTTTTTCTGGAGTGGCCAGATATGCCGACCTAAGACAAAAAAATGTTGGCCAAACTGCAAACAATTGAAAAAACTGGCTCAGATATGAGAGAACACCAAAATAATTGGCCTAGAAAAATTGTAACTAAGTCAGTTAAGCCGGCGCAGATTGCCGGGGAAAATGCGCCAGAAAAAATGGCGCGTACCAAAAAAACACTGCAAATAACTGGGGAAAATTGAGCCCTAAATATGGATGTTACTCCTGATTTTGTTCCCTTTTGCTTCATACATTCCTAACTTATTGAATTCCGATTTGTTGCTGTTTATAAATATGAAATGAAAAATTAAAATGTTTGTAAATCAGAAGTCTGTGTCTGTTCTTTAAAATGGCTGTCCAAACCTATCTCTCTGCTATACTCTCTCCATAAGGCTCCGCATCTTCCTGTGTTTCAAATGTTTATCTACTCTTCCCTAAAAAGATGCCTCAACTCACCATGACAAACCACTCCATGCTCTTAACAACTGTGCAAAGAGCTTTCTCCCAATGACAATTTTAAATTGATGACTCCTTGTCACTGACTCCTCAACCAGAAGAAATAGTAAACCCTGATTCACTCTATCAAAGCCCTTCATTCTCCTGGAAACCTCAATTAAATCTCCTCTTAAGCTTCTCTGCTCCATTGGAAATACCCGCAGCATCTCAAGTCTGTACTGATAACTATAGTTTCTCATTATAGTGAATCTGTCATACACTCTCTATTATGAAGAACCCAAAGTTGTACAAATGTAGTCTAACTATTACCCTGTAACAAATGATCATATTCTCTTTGCTCTTATGCACGATACCCCTTTTTATACAACTTAAATGTTATTGTCCTATTTGATGGCTTACATGCATTTCAAGAAAATATGTATAATGCTGAAATCTAACCCACGATGGACATATGTTCATCAACACGTTTCAATCTGTAAAGTTTCCTGACCAAACAATTAAAATCTGATTGACCAGAAGCAATGTTTACTTAACAAGTAATCCATGTGGCCTGAAGGAGACCGAGGGAGAAAATGATGGATGTGTGTAATGTGGTATAATGCTCCTGTCTTTATGAAGCTATAAATACTGTGCCTAACTATAAACACTACCACAGGAGTTCTGTTTTTATAAAAACTGAAGTACCAAGTGGTAAATCCAGTCTGCCTGTAACTGCAATAACCCTCGAAAAGTGATTGATTTGAATTGTTTGCTTGCTGCAGACTCAGCTTTCCTCATAATGCAGAATACCAAGTTTACTCACATATTTTACTGGCCAAACACAGAGCTATGTAGTTCCAACTGAGCTCAGCAAGCATTACAGGAACAAAAATATAATTATGAAAATCCTTCCTGCAATACAGTACACAGAGTCGGAGAAAAGTGCACCAATGGAATAATGTCATAACCTGATATAAGCTTCAACACAAGTTACACTTGTTCAGGGCACTTAGCAAGAGTTAAAACACATTCAAGAAAAAAATGAAGCACTTATGAACAAAATTCTCTGCTGCTTTTCTTTGGCCTGCAAGGTAAATGGAGGAATGACAGAAATGGCTCTGAACCAATCAACCTCTTTCATTAGTTGCTACTTAGATGACAATTCTACAAGTAACCTTGGCTACTTTTTGTTTGGCTTTGGCTAACCAATCTGACAAGCAAAACACATGGCCATCTGTGACCCTGGCAGCCCACTGAGGAGATTAGAGACATTCTCTAATGGAGTAATGAAAAATGTATTCTGCCACGGATCTCATGTGTGTGTTTTTTAAACATAGGACTTAAAATGTAGGAGTCCATTTCAATTTCAAAGGCAACATTTGGTACTTTATAATGTGATGCCTAAAGTACAAATAGATAAATATATGGGATCAAATTGAAATGATTCAAGTTACTGTTACTGTGAGGATAGGCTGGCATTCATCCCATTCCAGAGACTTGAGCACATAATCCAGGCTTACACTGCAGTGCAGTACTAAGAGAGCGCTGCAGCATCTTTTGGATGAGCTTTAAACTGAGGCCCTGTCTATCCTCTCAGGTGGACAAAAAAGATCCAGTGGTACTATTCACAGAAGAACGCAGGGGTTCTCCTAATATTTGTCCCTCAACCAACACCACCAAAACTAAACAGATTATCTGGTCATTATCACATTGCTGTTTCTGAGAGCTTCAGTTAAATATTCAAAAACTATAATGTAGCCTGCTTTAACTGGATTAACCTTCCCAAATTAAGAGCTTAATTTACATTTTTCTCATGGTTTTGGGATTTCTCACGCAATTGCTTGAAATTGGTAGCCTCGACCACGACAAAGATTGACACAGCAGGATACGCTGCTATCAGAAAAATTCTAACATGGAATCTAACCCTCAATATGCTTTAATGTCAGCCTCAAACTAATACTATTTGCTGAACCAGTGTGAGCTTTTCCTCTTCTCACACCAGCCATTCCTCTGGGTTCTATCGACTAAGAGTGTCGATGTTGTGCCAATTAGTGGCGTGCCAAACAAGAAGGTCGCTGAGGACACTTACTGTCAACAAAAAACACAAACTTTCATCCAATCAATCTGATTAAGTGCAAACCCAAATTCCAGATGTGGATCATACTAGATATTTATCTTTTCACTATGCTGGCCATGATATAAGTTTTCTACACAATTGTCAAATTGGGTCTGATGACACCTGGGTTTCACATGAAGGCAGCTTCCATTTCCTCCTTCATAAAAGTTTGTGTATTATGAAATCTAATGCAATTTGCCCATAAATAAAAATAATATGGTTTTATATTTGTACCAAACCCATGCAACAACCCATCTGTTGAGTGAATATCTCAGCAAGCTTTATTTTCATTTTGACATCAGAGATTGCTTGGCTGTAAATATTTCATTGTCTTCTGATGTCTTCCTATCCAACTCATCCGTGGATAAGCAAGATATTGTGATAACTACATAAAAAATTTATGTATAAATCACTCCACTGTATTTACAGTACATACAGCTGTGATGCTTACATCGGAACATAGGAACAGGAATAGGCCATTCAGCACCTCGAGCCTGCTTGCCATCCAATTAGATCATGGCTGATTTAATTAACAGCCAAATGGTGCATGAACACTTATCTAATAGCAATCATAATATGATCGAGTTCAACATAGTGTTTGAAAGGCAGAAAGGAAAAACAGCTACTAAGATTTTAGATTTAGGTAACGCTGACTTCAATGGGATGAGACAGAGACTGTCCATAGTAAAAAGGGCAAATCTGTTAATGGATAAATCGACAGAAGATCGGTGGGAGGTGTTCAAAGAAGAATTTAATGGGCTGTAAATTGCGACCTCTCCGGGTGTGTATGATGTGCTCATTAAGGTAAGTTTAGTTTTACCCCTATTAAAAGATATATTTTTTTTAATCAGAAAATACATTTTCATCTAAAACATTTAATTATAAAGAGCTCTACTTGCCAAAAGAAATACAGCCTTGGGCGACAAAAGAGGTAAGGGACAACATAAAACTTACAGAAAAAGCATACTAAAATGCAAAAAATAGCACACACCCTGGCAACTGGGAGAGGTACAAAGAACAACAAAAAAGTGACAATACAGATAGTAAGAGCTACAAAAAGGGAATATGAAAAGAAACTGGCAAGGAATGTCAAAATCAACACAATTTTTTTTTACAATTGTGGTCAGGAGCAATGTAGACACCTTGAAAACTGATAATGGTGACATTATAAATGCAAATAAAGAAATGGTGGACAGATTGAATAATTACTTTGCGTCAGTATTTACAGTGGAGGAAGAGGATAGCATGCTGGATACCCCAAGGAAACTAATATTGAATCGGAGATGGGACTCACCAAAGTTAACACGAGCAAAATAACAGTAATGAAGAAAACACTGGCACGAAAGAGTGACAAATCCCTAGGACCAGATGGTTTCCGTCCCAGAGTTTAAAGGAAGTAGGTGAGCACATTGCAGATAACCTAACTATAATCTTCCAAAGTTCTCTTGATTCAGGAACTGTTCGTTTAGATTGGAAAATTGCACATTCCACTATTTAAGAAAGGTGAGAGAAGGAAACCAGGGAATTATAGACCAATTAGCGTAACGTCTGTTGTTGGGAAACTATTACAGTCTATAATTAAGGATAGAGTGACTGAACACCTTGAAAATTTTCAGCTCATCAGAGAGAGTCAGCTTGGATTTTAAAGGGTAAGTCATGCCTGAAAAATCTGATTGAATAAGCAGTGGTCAAGGGAATGTCTGTGGATGATATTTATATGGACTTCCACAAGGCATTCGATAAAGTCCCTCATGAAAGACTTAACCAAAGTTGAAGCTAATGGAATTGAAGGCAAATTGTTGACCTGGTTAGGACATTTCTGAGCATCAGGAGACAGAGTAGGGATAATGGACAGTTATTCTAATTGACAGGATGTGACTAGTGGTGTCTCAGAGGTATTTGTGTTGGGGCCTCAACTAATCACTGCATTCATTAATGACTTAGATGATGGGATAGTGAGCCATAGATCCAAGTTTGCCGATGACACAAAGATAGGTGGCATTGCAAGCAGTGCAGATGGAAGCAATACATTAAGTGAATGGGCAACACAGTGGCAAATAGATTTAAATATAGGCATGTGTGAGGTCATCAACTTTGGACCTAAAAAGGATAGATCAGAGTACTTTCTAAATAGTGAAAAGTTGAAAATGGTGGAGGTCCAAAGAGACTTAGGGGTCCAAGTATATTGATTGTTAAAATGTCTTGAACAGGTACAGAAAATAGTCAAAAAGGCTAATGGAATGCTGGCCATTATATTTCGAGGACAATAATACAAGGGGGTAGAGATTATGCTGCAGCTATACAAAGCCCGAGTTAGACCATACCTGCAGTACTGTGTTCAGCTCTGGGCACCTCACCTAAGGAAGGATATATCAGCCTTGGAGAGAGTGCAGCATAGATTAACCAGAATGATATCTGGACTCCAAGGGTTGAATTGCAAGGAGAGATTACTCAAGCTAGGCTTGTATTCCCTAGAATTTAGAAGTTTAAGGGATGATTTAATCGAAGTTTTCAAGATATTAAAAGGAACATAGGGTATATAGAGAGAAATGATTTCTGCTGTTGGAGAGTCGAGGATTAGGGGACATAGTCTAAAAATTACAGCCAGGCTTTTCAGAAGTGAAGTTAGGAAACACTTCTATATGCAACAGGTAGTTGAATTTTGGAACTCCGCAAACGACAATTGATGTTAAGTCAATTGTTAATTTTAAATCTGAGATTGATAGATTTTTGTTAACCAAAGGTATTTTGGATAGGGGGCAAAGGCGGGTATATGGAGTTAGGTCACAGATCAGCCATGAGCTCATTGAATGGCGTAACTGACTTGAGAGGCTCAGTGGCCTAATCCTGTTCCTATGCTCCTACGGCTGATCTGAATCTTAACTCAATTTACCCGCCTTGGTTGCATATCGCTTAAGACCCAATATCAGTGTTTAATGCATAGGACTGTACATTGATCACTGAATAAGAATCTAAACTATAGATGATATACAAAAGCTGTCTCACTTTAGGATTACAGTAAAAAGTTGGCCAAGCAATGCAGGAGTAAGTAGTATGGTTCATTCAGTCACTGTCATTTTCCAATATTCTATCGACTCTGGATCAGTTCCTATGGATTGGAGGGTAGCTAATGTAACTCCACTTTTTAAAAAAGGAGGGAGAGAGAAAACGGAATTATAGACCGGTTAGCCTGACATTGGTAGTGGGGAAAATGTTGGAATCAATTATTAAAGATGTAATTTACGCATTTGGAAAGCAGTGACAGGATCGGTTCAAGTCAGCATGGATTTATGAAAGGGAAATCATGCTTGACAAATCTTCTAGAATTTTTTGAGACTGTAACTAGTAGAGTGGACAAGAGAGAACCAGTGGATGTGGTGTATTTGGACTTCCAAAAGGCTTTTGACAAGGTCCCACACGAGAGATTAGTGTGCAAAATTAAAGCACATGGTATTGGGGGTAATGTATTGATATGGATAGAGAACTGGTTGGCAGACAGGAAGCAAAAAATGGGAATAAACGGGTCCTTTTCAGAATGGCAAGCAGTGACTAGTGGGGTACCGCAAGGTTCAGTGCTGGGACCCCAACTACTTACAATATACATTCATGATTTAGACAAAGGAATTGAATGTAATATCTCCAGGTTTGCAGATGACACTAAGCTGGGTGGCAGTATGAGCTGTGAGGAGGATGCTTAGAGGCTGCAGGGTGACTTGGACAGGTTAGGTGAGTGGGCAAATGCATGGCAGATGCAGTATAATGTAGATAAATGTGAGGTTATCCATTTTGGTGGCAAAAACAGGAAGGCAGAATATTATCTGAATGGTGACAGATTAGTAAAAGGGGAGGTGCAACGAGACCTGGTGTCATGGTACATCAGTCATTCAAAGCAGGCATGCAAGTACAGCAGGCGGTGAAGAAGGCAAATGGTATGTTGGCCTTCATAGCGAGAGGATTTGAGTATAGGAGCAGGGAGGTCTTACAGTAGTTGTACAGGGTCTTGGTGAGGCCACACCTTGAATATTGTGTACAGTTTTGGTTTCCTAATCTGAGGAAGGACATTCTTGCTATTGAGGGAGTGCAGCGAAGGTTCACCAGACTGATTCCTGGGATGGCAGGACTGACATGAAGAAAGATTGGATTGACTAGGCTTAAATTCACTGGAATTTAGAAGAATGAGAGGGGATCTCATAAAAACATATACAATTCTGATGGGATTGGACAGGTTAGATGCAGGAAGAATGTTCCCGATGTTGGGGAAGTCCAGAACCAGGGGTCACAGTCTAAGGATAAGGGGTAAGCCATTCAGGACTGAGATGAGGAGAAACTTCTTCACTCAGAGAATTGTGAACCTGTGGAATTCTCTACCACAGAAAGTTGTTGAGGCCATTTCGTTAGATATATTCAAAATGGAGTTAGATGTGGCCCTTACGGCTAAAGGGATCGAAGGGTATCGAGAGAAAACAAGAATGGGGTAATGAAGTTGCATGATCAGCCATGATCATATTGAATGGTGGTGCAGGCTCGAAGGGCTGCATGGCCTCGTGCTGCACCTATTTTCTATGTTTCTGTGTTTCTATGTCTCAACATTGAACTCTTTTTGGTTTAATGAGCAGGTTCATAGAATAAAACATTTTCATCCTTTGGCTCATTCAATAAACCATTCTAACATGCTAATCTAATTATGTGAAGATTATGTGCTGATGCAACAATTAATCTTGAAGAGGCATTATTTCCACAAAAAATTTTTTGGCAAACTGTTTTTGTGTTGGAAGGGTGAAAAGCCAATACAACACTGTGCCATGTGCATACAAGTGATGTGACGTTTTTCCATGTGATTCAATCACATAACTACAACAGAAAAGTTCAGAATAAATAGCAGTACATAAACATCGATGGATGATAAATATTTAACAGAATATTCGTTGATTGTCCAGTTAGCAAGATTTTGTTGATAAGATCTGTGCTAACAATACAATTCTTTCTGCACTTACATACCTCTGTTGTGTTATCGTGGATACCCTGTACTCCTGGACACAGACTATGCATGATACCATCAAAAAACAAGCAGCTTTGAGGCACATTTTAAAAATGAGAAGATCAAAGAGTTAATGCCTAAAATTTTAATTCTGGGAGAGAGTTCCAAATAAAATTTATAAATATCGAGTTACATTGGGTCTACAGCGCAGAAACAGGCCACTCGGCCCAACTGGTCTATGCATTTATACTCCACACAAGCCTCCTCCAACCTCATTTCATCTAACCCTATCAACATTCCCTTCTATTTTTTTCCACCTCATGAGCTTACATAACTTCCTCTTAAAGGCATCTGTATCATTTGCCTCAAACACTCCTTATGGTAGCGTGTTCCACACTCTTTGGGTAAGAAGTTTCTCCTGAATTCCCCATGGAATTTATTAGTGACTATTGTATAGTTATGGCCCTTAATTTTTGAATCCCCTACAAGTGGAAACATCTTCTCCAAGTCTTCCGTATCAAACTCCTTCTTCACTTTAAAGACCTCTATCTGATAACCTCTCAGCCTTCTCTTTTCTAGAGAAAAGAGCCCCGGCCTGTTCAATCTTTCCTGATAGTTATAACCTCTCAGTTTTGGTATCATCCTTGTAAATCTTTTTTGCACCATCTCCAATGCCTTTTTATAATTTGGAGACTAGAACTGTGCACAGTACTCCAAGTCTAACCAAGGTCCAATACAAGTTTAAAATGAGTTCCCTGCTTTTCAATTCTAACCCTCAAGAAATAAATCCCAGTGCTTGGATTGCTTTTTTATGGCCTTATAAACCTGTGTCACTACTTTTAGTGATTTGTGTATCTCTACCCCTAGATAACTTTTCTCCTCTACTCCATTTCAACTCTTATTATCCAAACAGTATACAGCGTCCTTATTCTTCAAACCAAAGTAAATCACCTCACACTTAAGTATATTGAAATTAATTCACCAATTAAACGCCATTCTGGAAATTTATTAATGTGTTCCTATATTTTGTCACAACCTTCCTTTGTATTAACTATGTCCATCAATTTGAGGTCGCCTGCAAATTTAGATTTTTTACTTCTGATTCCCGAGTCCAAATCGTAAATGTAAATAGTGAAAAACATTAGTCCCTGCACTGATCCCAATGGAAAACTACTTCCCACCTTTTGCTAGTCTGATTAACTTCCCTTAATCCCTACTCTCTGTTTTCTGTTCTGTAGACAGCTTACTGTACATTCTGTTACCTGTCCCCTGACTCCACATGCTCTGATCTTAGTCATGAGTCCACTATGCGGTACTTTATCAAAGGCCTTTTGAAAATCCAAATATATTACATCTATTACATCACCCATGTCTATTCTTTCTGTTACTTCCTCAAAGAATTCAATGAGGTTGGTCAAGCATGGAGTTCCTTTTAGAAATCTGTGCAGATTATTCTTTATTATATTTTTGGTTTCTAGATGCTTTTCTATTACATTTTTGAGTAAAGATTCCATTCGCTTTCCTATCACTGATATTAAGCTAACTGATCTATTGTTCCCTGGACTTGCTCAATTTCTCTTTTTAAATGCAGGAATAACATTAGCTGTCTGCCAGTCTTCTGCACTATTTCCTTTCCTAATGAATTGATATTTTTCCTGTTATTTAGCAGAATATATTTCTCCTGAACTCTATTGATCTCTGTTTTTAAAATTTCCCACAGCTGTTATCATAGAATCATAGAAAAATTATGACACAAAAGGAGACCATTCAGCCCATCGTGTACTTGCTGGTTCTATCTCTTTTTCAAAATGTTTTTCCATTTTATCCTCCCTAGTTCCATTCTCATCTGCTTAAAATTAGCTTTTTTTCAATCTATTAGTTTGGTCTTTGTCTTACGTCTTTCTCAATTGTTATTTTAAAGCTTATTATGTTATGATCGCTATTGCCTTGATATTCCCCTACGCTTACAATTCTGATCTGTTCTGGATCATTTTCCATTAATAGATTCTACAGTGATTCATCTCTTGTCAGACTTATTATGTACCGGGTAAGAAAGGAGTCCTCAACACACTGTAAAAACTCATTCCCTTTTCCTCTTCACCTACCTCTTGTTGGCAATTTATTTGGGGGTAGTTAAAATCTCCCATGATTATTATTCAATGTTTTTTCACTCATTTGATAGAGTTGCCTACATATTTCTTCCTCCACTTCCCTTCCACTATTAGGTAGTCCATAGAATACCCCTTTTAACATGATCTATCCTTTCTTATCCTTTGTCTCAATCCATATTGATTATGTTTCTATCTTAATGTTAATCTTCAGTTCCTTTTTTCTATTGCCATTATATTGTCTCTAATTAGTATAGCTACCCCCACCACCCTTCCATTTCCTTCCCAATCCTTTCTAAATGTATTATCTCCTGCAATATTTAATAGCCAATCCCATTGTTTATGTAGCCATGTTTTAGTTATCCCTACAACATCTGGCTCCTTACTATGAATTATTGCCTCCAGTTCCTTCATTTTGGTTTGGATGCTGTGCACAATTTAATTAGTCTTTACTAAATGTTCCCCATTCTTTATTTTTAACAGTCATTTTATACTTATGTTAGTAAACGTACTTGTTCTCTGACCTTTAATGTTACCTATATTCCTTACATTGACCTAGCCTATACTCTCGTCTCTTATTTCTTTTATCTTCAGACATAAGTTATTTTCACCAGATCCCTCAATACCGCTCCCCCACCACCAACCCCACCCCCCCACCCCTCCCCGCATCTTATTAGTTTGAAGTCCTATCCAGAGCTCTATTTATCCTTTCTACTAGGAGCCTGGTCTAATTCTGGTTCAGGTGAAGCCCCTCCCAGAAGTACAGCTTCTTTCTGTACTGCTACTAGTGCCAATGTCCCATGAAATGGAACCCCTCCTTCCAACACGATTATTTCAGCCACACATTCATCTTCCTGATCTGTCTAAACTATGCCAATTAGCATGTGGTTTAGGTAGTAATCCTGAGATTATCACCGTGAGACCCTGTTTTTTAAAATTTAGTTCCTAGCTTCTGATACTCCCTTAGCAGGATCTCCTCCCTTTTCTTCCCTATGACATTGGTCCCAACATGGACCATGACAGCTGGATCATCCCTCTCCCTTTCTAAGTTCCTCTCCAGTTGCTCCAAGATATCCTTTAACCTTGCATCCGGTAGGCATTACACCCTTGTGGACTGCAGAGTATGCTACCTATCCCCCTAATTATCTCTAAGATCCAGAGCTGGAGGCTGCTTTCTATATTCCAACTTCCAGAATACCTTATAGACAAGAGACTTTGTGTCCTTCTACATGGGTTTAGGTCTTTGATACCTAGGACAGCCACCATCAGCTCAGGTGTTTTTGTTGGAACAGCCTCCATGATTGTGTTAGAGAATTTTATGAGCTGTTATTAATCTTCATCTAGGCTGTTTTCCAGGGGAGCAATATCAATGGTAAGGTTGAGGTCATTCAAAACATGTGCAAGATATTCTCCATAGTTTTGTGCTTACAATGTAAGACTAAAACCCAAGATTAGCTTGCACAGTAACACAATACAAAGGAAAGTAGCCAATATCCTTCAGTCAAGTCCCTTGCAGCTTTGAGCTCTTTGATGAGATGACCATCGAGAAGAGCAGATCTGTTTGAATCATCATATTCTGACTGGAATTAGTGCAGGTTATTTTGACCAAAGGTAGAAAATGCTAAATGGCTGCAGTGCTAATAAGACTAGCATGTTTGAAAGACTGGATTTTGCACACAATTTTGGTCCTAGATGCTGATTACCATAATTTGAATTTGCTTGGAGATGCTGAACCAGAAACGTGCAGGATTAGCAGTCAGGTGCTGGTTTGACACAATTTTCATGGAGCAAAGTGAAAATTGCCTGGCTATGTCTTGCCCACAAAAAACAGGACAAATCTAATCCAGCCAATTAACACCTACAATCAATTGTCAGCAAAGAGATGGAACGTGTCATCGATAGTGCTATCAAGAGGCAATTACTCCCCAATAACCTGTTTACCGATGCTCAGTTTGGGTTCCGCCAGGACCACTCGGCTCCAGACCTCATTACAGCCTTGATCCAAACATGGACAAAAGAGCTGAATTCCAGAGGTGAGGTGAGAGTGACTGCCCTTGATATAAAGGCAGGATTTGACCGAGTGTGGCATCAAAGAGCCCGAGAAAAATTGAAGTCAATGGGAATCAGGTGGAAAACTCTCCACTGGCTGAAGTCATACCTAGCACAAAGGAAGATGTGCTATGGTTGTTAGAGTCAAATCATCTCAGCCCCAGGACAACATTGCTGAAGTTCCTCAGGGCAACGTCCTAGGTCCAACCATCTTCAGCTATTTCATCAATGACCTTCCTGCCATCATAATGTCAGAAGTGGGGATGTTCACTGATGATTGCATAGTGTTCAGTTCCATTCACAAAGAATGAAGCAGTCTGTGCCCGCATGTAGCAAGGCTTGAACAACATTCAGGCTTGCGCTGATAAGTGGCAAGTAACATTCGCACCACACAAGTGTCAGGCAATGATTATCACCCACAAGAGAATCTCTAACCACCTGCCCTTGACATTAAATGGCATTATCATTGTAAAAAAAAAATACCATCTACATTCCGGGTGTTACCATTGGCTAGAAACTAAACTGGATCAGCCACATAAACATTGTGGCTACGAGCAGGTCAGAAGCTGGGTATTATGCAGCAAGTAACTGTCCTTCTGTCGCCCCAAAATCTTTCCACCAGCTACAAGGCACAGATCAGGACTGTGATGGAATCCTCTCCATTTACCTGGATGAGTGCAGCTCCAACAACAATTAAAGAAGCTTAACACCATCCATAACAAAGCAGCCCGCTTGATTGGCACCTCATCTGCCACCTTAAGCATTCACTCCCTGCCCCACTGGAGCACAGTAGCTGCAGTGTGTACCATCTACAAGATGCACTGCAGCAACTCGACAAGGCTTCAACAGCACCACCCAAATCCACAACCTCTACCACTTAGAAGGACAAGGGCAGTAGGCGCATGAGAAAAGCACCCCCTCCATGTTCCTCTCCAAGACACACACCATCCTCATTTGGAAATATATCACCGTTCCTTCATTGTCACTGGGTCAAAATCCTGGAACTCCCTCCTCTGCACAGACTGCAGCGGTTCAAGAAGGCGACTTATCACGACCTTCTCAAGGAGCAATTTGGGATGGACAATAAATGCTGGCCTTGCCAGTGATGTCAACATCCCTTGAATGAATAAAAAATAAATTATAAGTGGGCTCTTTGCACCCACTTCCACTGAAGGTGTGGAGTGCTCTGGCAGGCACACAGTGGCTCATTGCAGGACGCCTCAGGGAACGAGGAAGCGGGAACACAGGTTCACGGATGCAGCACTGGAGGTCCTAGTGGAGCAGGTCCAGAGGAGGAATGATGTCCTGTACCAGCAGGGGGAAGGCGCCATCTCACTTTCCTGTCTTTCTCTCCTGCAGCAGCTGGTGCTGCTCTGCCTGGCCTCATGTTTTCTTCCAATTTCTCGTGGAGACCAATGGGGTCCCCGAGCAAAATGCCCATGGCTTTCTCCTGGTGACTCCTATAAGGTGTCCAATAAGGTAGAGTAGCACAGCACTTACTCTTTTTAGGTGAAGTCCTCA
Source organism: Pristiophorus japonicus (assembly GCF_044704955.1). NCBI lineage: Eukaryota > Metazoa > Chordata > Chondrichthyes > Pristiophoridae > Pristiophorus > Pristiophorus japonicus. The sequence continues at coordinate 78,153,549 of NC_091986.1, read as the reverse complement.
GAGAATTTCCAGGATAAATGTTGCTCACGTTTGGTGCAGTCTTGACAACGTTTCTCAGATAGTCGCACAATGTGTTTCAGAGGTACTCTTCACAGCTTCAGCAGCAATGAACTTGAAACTGGTACATAAAAAGGAAAAGAGTCTACAGGTATATAAAAAAAAAAGAGTGGCTAAAGTAAATGTTGGTCCCTTGGAGGATGAGACTAGGGAATTAATAATGGAGAACAGGGAAATGGCAGAGACGTTGAACAAATATTTTGTATCGGTCTTCACGGTAGAAGACACTAAAAACATCCCAACAGTGGATAATCAAAGGGCTATAGGTAGGGAGGAACTTAGTACAATCACTATCACAAATGAAGTAGTACTAGGCAAAATAATGGGACTAATTATTTTACCTAGTACCCCTAGACCTGATGGTTTACATCTTAGGGTCTTAAGAGAAGTGGCTGCAGAGATAGTGGATACATTGGTTATAATCTACCAAAATTCCTTGGATTCTGGGGCGGTCCCAGCAGATTGGAAAACCGCAAATGTAACGCCCCTATTTAAAAAAGGAGGTAGACAAAAAGCAGGAAAATATAGACCAGTTAGCCTAACATTTGTCGTTGGGAAAATGCTGGAGTCCATTATTAAGGAAGTACTAGCGGGACATTTGGCAAAGCATGATTCAATCAAGCAGAGGCAGCATGGTTTTATGAAAGGAAAATCATGTTTGACAAATTTTCTGGAGTTCTTTGAGAATTTAACGATCAGGGTGGATAAGAGGGAACCAGCGGATGTGGTGTGTTTCGATTTCCAGAAGGCATTCGATAAGGTGCCACATAAAAGGTTACTGCACAAGATAAAAGCACATGGGGTTGGGGGTAATATATTAGCATGGACAGAGGATTGGCTAACTAACAGAGAACAGAGAGTCGGGATAAATGGTTCATTCTCTGGTTGGCAAACAGTGATTAGTGGGGTGCCACAGGGATCGGAGCTGGGTCCTCGGCTATTTACAATCTATATTGATGACTTGGATGAAGGGACCGAGTGTAATATAGCCAAGTTTGCTGATGATACAAAGATGAGTGGAGAGGCAAATTGTGAGGAGGACACAAAAAATCTGCAAAGGAATATAGACAGGCTAAGTGAGTGGGCAAAAATTTGGCAGATTAAGTATAATGTGGGAAAATGTGAGGTTATCCACTTTGGCAGAAGTAATAGAAAAACAAATTATAATTTAAATGCAGAAAAATTGCAACGTGCTGCAGCACAGAGAGACCTGGGGGTCCTTGTGCATGAAACACAAAAAGTTAGTATGCAGGTACAGCAAGTAATCAGGAAGGCACATGGAATGTTGGCCTTTATTACAAGGGGGATAGAGTATAAAAGCAGAGACGTCCTGCTACAACAGTACAAGGTATTGGTGAGGCCACACCTGGAGTACTGCGTGCAGTTTTGGTCTCCGTATTTAAGGAAGGATATACTTGCATTGGAGGCTGTTCAGAGAAGGTTCACTAGGTTGATACCAGAGATGAGGGGGTTGACTTATGAAGATAGGTTGAGTAGATTGGGCCTATACAAACTAGAGTTCAGAAGAATGAGAGGTGATCTTATTGAAACTTATAAGATAATGAGGGGGCTCAACAAGGTGGATGCAGAGAGGATATTTCCATCCATAGGGGAAACTCAAACTAGGGGACATAGTCTTAGAATAAGGAGCCGCCCATTTAAAACGGAGATGAGGACAAATTTCTTCTCTCAGAGGGTTGCAAATCTATGGAATTCTCTGCCCTAGAGATATGTGGAGGCTGGGTCATTGAATATATTTAAGGTGGAGATAGACAGATTTTTGAGCGACAAGGGAGTAAAGGGTTATGGAGAGTGGGCAGGGAAGTGGAGCTGAGTCCATGATCAGATCAGCCATGATTTTATTGAATGGCAGAGCAGGCTTGAGGGGCCAAATAGCCTACACCTGCTCCTATTTCTTATGTTCTTATGAAATGATGAATATCCATTTAAGTAACGTTTGAAATCGATATCAAAGCCATGTTTACATCCAAACAGGTGGTCGCTGTTAGGAGAAGGTGTTAGTTGAAGCACTATCCACCAAAATGCTATGCAGCCTCTTTAATCAGCGCTCGCAGTTATTTTAAGTGGCAATTAGCTGTTTAATGCTCCTCCGTTCATAGCACTGGTGGCGTCTTGCGCTAAACATGGGCTAAACTGGGCATTCAGCTTAAGGCTTCACCTTGGCGACCTTGGAAGCTCTTTAGTGCTTAAGTATCCAATGAAAACCGCCCCACAGTCTTATAAATTCATGCTCTTTAGGATAATAATTAAGAGGAATTATTTTATCAGCTTCCTCCTCCATTGTTATGGACAGAACATAAATCTGATCAAAGTAGCTCCTCACTCCATGGAATACTGCCATTTTCTTTCTGAAGAAGTGAGTCTATTATTTTAAAGGTATTTTATTATATGCTTTTATTTTGATATACATGATATTGCTGCTTTCATGATACACATGAGCCTGATTATATCATTTTCCATTGAAACAAAACTCTACTCCTTTGATAATGGTACAGTTATATGTTGAGTGTTATTCAAAGATGTACCAACAGATCTCATATATGGCTTCCTGAATGCATTCGCCATGTTTTTTCAAAGCTTCAGCTGAAAATTATTGTTATGTATGCAACCCTCTGTAACCGGTATCATACCACCACCAGAGGGCGTACTTGTTGGTGTCCCAAGGGATCCCAGCATCCCTTGGGAGCACTGTACATAAGCAGGCCTCCCATGCTGTAACAACTCTCTGGAGTTTGAATAAAGGAGTTAAGGTCACAATTACTCACGTCTATAGTACTCAGTGACATTACTTTATTATGAACATAACAACTGGGTACGAGATAACGAACCATTACGCGAAAATGCAGAGAACTGTTGGTATTCTGGAGAAATTCTCAGAAGGGGACGATTGGGAGGCTTTCGTGGAGCGACTCGACCAATACTTCGTGGCCAACGAGCTGGAAGGGTTGAGAACGCTGCCAAACAAAGGGCGATCCTCCTCACCGTCTGCGGGGCAACAACCTATGGCCTCATGAAGAATCTTCTTGCTCCGGTGAAACCAACAACCAAATCATACAAAGAACTGTGTACGCTGGTCTGGGTGCACCTAAGTCCGAAGGAGAGCGTTCTGAATACAAGGTATCGATTTTATACATGTCAACGGTGTGAAGGCCAGAAAGTGGCGAGTTACGTCGCCGAACTAAGGCGCCTTGCAGGACATTGCGAGTTCGATGGATTCCTGGAGCAAATGCTAAGAGACTTCTTTGTGCTTGGCATTGGCCATTAGGTTATCCTTCGCAAACTATTGACTGTTGAAACACCGAACCTGAGCAAAGCCATAACGATAGCCCAGGCATTTATGTTCACCAGCGATAACACCAAACAAATTTCGCAGCATAAAGAGGTTTCAGCAAGTACTGTACACAAAGTAATGTCGTTTTCAGGCAGGAATGCATATGGCAGAACGTACACGCCTGCAGTGCACAACCTCAGATGACTCAAAGTCCGCTATCAAATGTTAATGCGAGGCAGTTAACACCTTGTTGGCGTTGTGGAGGTGATCATCGAGCCCATCAATGCCGCTTTAAACAATATGTGTGCAAAGGCTGTGGAACAATGGGACGTTGCAGAGGAAGATCGATCCATGGTGGATCAAACTGAACTAGAGACTCGAACCAAGGAGGCAGAAGTGTAAGGGGTACACACCTTCACCACGAAATGTCCACCGGTCATGTTAAAAGTCGAACTCGACGGAATTCCAGTATCCATGGAACTGGACACGGGTGCGAGTCAGTCTATCATGAGCAAAAAGGCCTTCGACAAGCTGTGGTGCAACAAGACACACAGGCCCAAGCTTAGCCCCATTCATACCAAACTGAGAACTTACACCAAAGAGCTGATCCCTGTAATTGGGAGTGCAGCAGTAAAAGTCTCCTACGATGGAGCGGTGCACGAACTACCACTATGGATTGTACCAGGAGATGGCCCCACACTGTTCGGCAGAAGCTGGCTGGGGAAAATCCGTTGGAACTGGGACGACATCCGAGCGCTCTCGTCTGTCAACAACGCCTCATGTGCCCAGGTTCTGAGCTAGTTTCCATCATTGTTTGAGCCAGGCATCGGAAGTTTCTCGGGGGAAAAGGTGCAGATCCACTTGGTTCCCGGTACGCGACCCATCCACCACAAGACACGGGCGGTTCCATATACGATGCGAGAGAAAGTGGAGTTCGAGCTGGACAGGCTGCAGCGAGAAGGCATCATCGTGCTGGTGGAGTTCAACGAGTGGGCCAGTCTGATTGTTCCGGTCCTCAAGGGCGATAGCACGGTCAGAATTTGTGGGGACTATAAAGTAACGATTAACCATTTTTTGTTGCAGGACCAGTACTCGCTACCCAAGGCAGACGACCTATTTGCAACCCTGGCAAGAGGCAAGACGTTCACCAAGTTGGACCTGACCTCAGCCTACATTATGCAGGAGCTGGCGGAATCTTCGAAAGGCCTCACCTGCATCAACACGCACAAAGGTCTGTTCATCTATAATAGATGCCGATTTGGGATTCGATTGGCCGCAGCTGTTTTGCAAAGGAACATGGAGAGTCTACTAAAGTCTGTTCCGCGCACCAAGGTTTTCCAGGACAACATATTGATCACAGGTTAGGACACCATCGAACACTTGAAGAACCTGGAAGAGGTTCTAAATTGGCTAGATCGTGTGGGACTCAGGTTGAAATGCTCGAAATGTGTTTTCCTGGAGCCAGAGGTCAAGTTCTTTGGGAGAAGAATCGCGGCAGATGGCGTCAGACCCACTGATGCCAAGACGGAGGCCATCAAGAACGTGCCGAGACTATAGAACGTGACGGAGCTGCGGTCGTTCCTGGGACTCCTCAATTATTTTGGTAATTTCCTACCCGGGTTAAGCACCTTTCTTGAACCTCTACATGTGTTGCTACGCAAGGGAGATGACTGGATAAGGGGGAAATCACAAGGGCCTGCTTTTGAGAAATCCAGAAATCTATTAGGTTCCATCAAGCTGCTTGTCCTGTATGACCCATGTAAATGTTTAGTACTAGCTTGTGATGCATCTTTGTACGGGGTCGGGTGTGTGTAACAACAAGCAAACGAATTGGGAACATTGCAACCGGTTGCCTATGCGTCCAGGAGTTTGTCCAAGGCCAAAAGGACCTACAGCATGATTGAAAAAGAAGCTCTGGCATACATTTATGGGGTACAAAAAATGCATCAGTATCTGTTTGGGCTTAAGTTTGAGTTGGAAACTGACCATAAGCTGCTCATATCGCTATTCTCAGAGAGCAAAGGGATTAATACTAATGCCTCTGCTCGCATCCAAAGATGGGCGCTCACGCTGTCTGCATATAACTTTGTAATCTGCCATAGACCAGGCACAGAGAACTGCGCTGATGCTCTCAGTCGGCTACCATTGCCCACTTCCGGGGTGGAAATGGCACAGCCTGCAGACTTGCTCTTGGTGATGGATGCATTTGAAAACGAAAAGTCACCCATCACGGCCCGCCAGATAAGGACCTGGACCAGCCAGGATCCTTTACTGTCCCTTGTAAAAAAACTATATCCCCCATGGGAGCTAGTCCAGCGTTCCAGCGGAGATGCATGAAGTGATCAAGCCATTGCAGCGGCGCAAAGACGAAATGTCCATACGGGCGGACTGACTTTAGTGGGGCAATCATGTGGTTTTGCCTAAGAAAGGCAGGGGAATGTTCATACGCGACCTACACAGTACCCACCTAGGCATAGTAATAATGAAAGCTGTAGCCAGATCCCATGTGTGGTGGCCCGGCATCGATTCAGACTTGGGGTCTTGCATGCGCCAATGCAACACTTGCTCTCAACTGAGCAATGCACCTAGGGAGGCACCGCTAAGTTTGTAGTCATGGCCCTCCATACCATGGTCGAGGATCCACGTTGACTTTGCTGGCCCGTTTCTAGACAAAATGTTTTTGGTTGTTGTGGATGCTTATTCAAAATGGATTGAGTGTGTAATAATGTCTGTAAGCACGTCCACTGCCACCATCGAAATTCTACGAGCCATGTTCGCCACGCACAGCCTGTCTGATGTTCTTGTCAGCGACAATAGGCCGTGCTTCATCAGTGCTGAATTCAAGGAATTCATGACCCGCAATGGGATCAAGCATGTCACATCTGCCCCATTCAAGCCCACATTCAATAACCAGGCAGAACGGGCAGTCCAAAACATCAAGCAAAGCTTGAAATGCATGTCGGAAGGCTCCCTGCAGACCCGCCTGTCCTGAGTCCTGCTCAGCTCCCGCACCAGACCCCACTCGCTCACCACTGTTCCCCCAGCCGAGCTGCTCATGAAAAGGGTGCTCAAAACAAGGCTCTCTCTTGTCCACCCTGATCTCCATGATCACGTTGAGGATAGGGGGCATCAACAAAGCATGTACCATGATCGCGCAAACTTGTCACGCGATTTTGAAATCAATGACCCTGTATTTGTACTCAACTATGGACATGGTCCCAAATGGCTTGCTGGCACTGTCATAGCCAAAGAAGGGTGTAGAGTGTTTCAGGTCAAACTCGCAAATGGACTAACTTGCAGAAAGCATTTGGACCAAGCCAAGCTGAGATTCACAGACAGTCACGAGCAACCCGAAGAGGATCCTATGACACACACACAAGTGGCAACCAACATCACGGTTGACCACGAAGCTGAACTCACCATGCCCAGCAGCCCAGCAAGGCCAGCTGCACAGCAGCCCAGCGAAGAACCAACCAACTCACCTACACTTACATTTGTACTGAGACGATCGACTAAGGAGCGAAAGGTCCCAGATCGTCTCACCCTGTAAATAAGTATACTTTTGACTTTGGGAGGGAGTGATGTTATGTATGCGACCCTATGTAACCAGTATCATACCTCCACCATACCTGTTGGAGTCCCAAGGGATACCAGCATCCCTTGGGAGCATTGTATATAAGCAGGCCTCCCATGCTGTACCAACACTCTGGAGTTAGAATAAAGGAGCTAAGGTCACACTTGCTCACGTCTATAGTACTCAGTCACATTACTTTATTATGAACATAACAGTTATGAACTGCAATTTAAATCTAATCATAAAAATAAAGTGGCATTTATTTTTTTAATTTACATCCTGAGGGATAGTCAAAATCTTGAAAAGCTAACCAAAAGCATTGCTGAAAGACTTTTTAATATTTCATTCTCGGGATGTGGGCATCACTAGCAAAGCCAGTATTTAGTGCCCGTCCCCAGTTGCCCTTGAAAAGCTGTTGGTGGGATTCTCGAAGGGCTGGAAACTGTGTGGTGAAGCTGTACCCGCAATGCTATTAGATAGGGACTTCCAGGATTTAGACCCAGCGACAATGAAGGAACGCTGATATATGGCCAAGTCAGGATGATGCGTGACTTGGAGGGGAACTTGGAGGGGAACTGGTATAGTATCACCTTGTGAGAGCTTCATATGAAACATCCACTGGGCTATCCCATGGAAAAGTTATATTCGAAAAGATTTTAATCTTTATAGTATGTCTTTAGCAAGGCAATGGATATCCAGGCTCAAGAATGCAACACTTCAAAAGTTTTTATGCAACAGCAGAAAGATCAAGTGCATCCAGGACAAGGATAGCAGAAGATAGCTCCATCCACACGCCCTTCACAATGTATCTGAATGTCAACTTCAAAGGAGCATGATCTATTACAGCAGTGTGACTTTTCCATTTCCCACATCAGCCATCCTCTGTGCTGTGAATTGTCCCTCTAGGAATTGGGTTGAGACTGTCGAAATCTATTTTATTTTAAGAAACTTCTAACTGTCAGAGAAAGAGAAAATTTTCATCCAGCATGTCTGGCTGGGAAATCAGCATGATCAGAGATGAATTTAAGATATTTTTAGTTCTTATGTAAAGAAATGTTAGCTATTCTTGAAGGATTATTTTGTTCTAATTGGGAGTATTAACCATTACGATTATTGGCTGCAGTCACCTATTAGAAAAATCATTATAATCCAGAACATATGCTGTACGGTTACTCTGACTATAAACTGCTCAGCAACAATTTTTGAATCTTTCCTGCATATTTGTCATGATTATTATGATACTTAATTATGCCGCTCCTATCAAACCCACACATCCTAAAACATATCTTCTGCACAATCAAAACATTTAATTAATATTTTACTTGTAGAGCAAAATAGAAAATTGTTCCTTTGTTTAACGAGCTGCAGTGAAGTGCATGTTTTCCCTTTTCTGTGGGAGTTGGCCAACTTGATGTCATTTCAGAAAGAAAATGACGAGAAAATTTGAGAGCACATGGTAATGTAAGTTGTTTTGCATGAACTTAATAAATATTGGGCTTGATATCAAGTGAAACATATAGTAATTCAGATGAGAAATAAGAAAATCACACTTCCATCAGGATTTCTTTAGTCCTGTGCTTTTTGATGCCTCAATGTTCACAGATGTGAATGAAACCGTAATTTGTACCAGTAAAATTGTACTATATGATGCTTCATCTTGTTTCTGTGTCAGCAGGTTAGTATTACATTATGGGGGAGAAAGAACGACTTGCATTTATAGAGCACCTTTCTTGACCTTAGGACATCCCAAAGCGCTTTACAACCAATAAAGTACTTTTGAAGTGCAATCATTGTTTTAATGTAGGTAATGCGGTAGCCAAAAATGCACACAGCAAGCTCATACAAATAGTAATGAGATAAATAACCAGATAATCTGTTTAAATAATGGTTGAGGGATAAATGTTGGCTGAGACCCTGGAGACCTCCCGTGCTCATCTTCGAATAATGCCGCGGCATCTTGTACGTCATCCTGAGATTTAACATTAAATCCGAAAGGCAGCACCTCTGATAGTAAAATACTCCCTCAGTACTGCACTGGAATGCCAGCCTTTATTATAAGCTCCAGTCTCTAGAGTGGGGCTTGAACCCACGATTGTCTGACTGAGAGGCAAGAGAGGAATGCTTTTGTGTGGTGCACTAAAATAAGGAGCAGCATGTTGATTTTTAATGTTCTCAAATGTAACAAGGGATGACCAATAAATCCTGCCTTGCGATGTCACCCATATCCCAAGAACAAATTTTTAGAAAAAATTGTAAGATGCACCTTTTTTATAAAAGAACCTTAATAAAATTTGCAGAAAGAGTAAACATTTTTGGAGTACCTTTTCCTCATTTTTCTTCCCCTACCGAAGGTTTTGACTCATCCTGGAGTATAGTTGTGCAGGTACCAGCAACCCTCCAGTGGCATGGGTCTAGATAAGAACATAAGAAATAGAAACAGGAGTAGGCCATACGGCCCCTTGAGCCTGCTCCGCCATTCAATAAGATCATGGCTGATCTGATCATGCACTCAGCTCCACTTTCGTGCCCGTTCCCCATAACCCCTTATTCCCTTATCATTTAAAAAACTGTCTATTGCTGTTAAATTTATTCAATGTCCCAGCTTCCACAGCTCTCTGAGGCAGCGAATTCCACAGATTTACAACCCTCTGAGAGCAGACATTTCTCTTCATCTCTGTTTTAAATGGGCGGCCCCTTATTCTAAGATCATGCTCTCTAGTTCTAGTCTCCCCCATCAGTGCATCCACCTTATCAAGTCACTCATAATCTTATATGTTTCGATAAGATCACCTCTCATTCTTCTGAATTCCAATGAGTAGAGGCCCAACCTACTCAACCTTTCCTCATGTCAACCCCATCATCTCCGGAATCAATCTCGTAAACCTTCTCTGAACTGCCTCCAAAGCAAATATATCCTTTCGTAAATATGGACACCAAAACTGCATGTAGTATTCCAGGTGTGGCCTCACCAATACCTTATATAGCTGTAGTAAGACTTCCCTGCTTTTATACTCCAGCCCCTTTGCAATAAAGGTCAAGATACCATTGGTCTTACTGATCATTTGCTGTACTTGAACAAGTGTTTCATGCACAAGTACCCCCATGTCCCGCTGTACTGCGGCACTTTGCAATCTTTCTCCAATTAAATAATAATTTGCTCTTTAATTTTTTTCTCCCAAAGTGCATGACCTCACAATTTCCAACATTATACTCCATCTGCTAAATTTTTGCCCACTCACTTAGCCTATCTATGTCCTTTTGCAGATCTTTTGTCTCCTCCTCACACATTGCTTTTCCTCCCATCTTTGAATCGTCAGCAAACTTGGCTACGTTACACTCAGTCCCTTCTTCCAAGTCGTTAATATAGATTGTAAATAGTTGGGGTCCCAGCACTGAACCCTGCGGCACCCCATTAGTTAATGGTTGCCAACCAGGGAATGAACCATTTATCCCGACTCTCTGTTCTCTGTTAGTTAGCCAATCCTCTATCCATGCTAATATATTACCCCCAGCCCCATGAACTTTTATCTTGTGCAGTAACCTTTTATGTGACATCTTGTCAAATGCCTTCTGGAAGTCCAAATACACCACATCCACTGGTTCCCCTTTATCCACACTGTTTGTTACATCCTCAAAGAATTCCAGCAAATTTGTCAAATATGACTTCCCCTTCATAAATCCATGCTGACTCTGCCTAACCGAATTTTGCTTTTCCAAATGTCCTGCTACTGCTTCTTTAATAATCGACGACAACATTTTCCCAAACACAGATGTTAGGCTAACTGGTCTATAGTTTCCTGCTTTTAGTCTGTCTCCATTTTTAAATAGGGGCGTTACATTTGCAGTTACATTTTGCAACACCTGTTCGCTTTTGAGTCCCGCCCAACCTGTATGCCCGCAGTGCGCCGTCCTGGGACCGCCTGTGAAAACCTATACCAGCTGCAGTGAGGTAAATAATGCTGACCTCAAGTAATTGTGATTGTAAGTTCTTTTAAACATTTTTGCAATTTATGATGTGGTGGCATAGGCTATGTATTGGGAATGTTTTTGTTTTTTTTCAGGTTTTTTTCCTCCCCAGGCCTCTCTCAGAACGCTTCCAGGCTGGCTGTTTAGCTCGGGATTTTTGCATGCTCAGCCGGCCTAGTGCCCTAAAGAGAGGTGTACAATGTTTCCCTTCGCACTCCACCCCACACTCAAGGCCCAGCGCCCCAATTTTTCTGACTGAGGCCCATACTTTTCCAGAGTGCAAACTGTAGCGTCCCGCCGCCATTACCGCCCCGAAATCAGCAAAGCCGAAAATCCAGCCTGATTTATTCCCTGATCTTGCCAACCAAATAGAGAATAATCTGGTGCTGTCTTACTTCATTTATCATAATAAATTCTAGACCTAAAACACTAGTGAATAATGCAATTTTGTTAAGGAGGTCCATGCAAATTGCTAACTGCAAAGCTTCACAAATTATTTCTCCCAGGGACTCTTTTAATTATATTTAAAAAGTTCAAAGCAGTTTCAACCATAACTTGCTGAGCTGGGAATGTTGGCCATGCACCAAGATGTGGGTTAACTGCAACTGTTATTATTAAAGTTGTCTCCAATGCACTTTGCTGGTACATCGTCTGATACAGAGAAAGTATTGCTAAATATAAATTGATATGGGAGTGCTATCTCTTGGCAAACTGAACATGTTTTCAATAGGCATTAACTGCACTAGTAAACCCAATATTAAAAGCAAGACAAATGCATTTACAGATATAAAACGCTGTTTGTTTTGGCCTTCCATTTATCAGTTTAATATATTTTAAAAAATGCTTTGCAGCCAACCTCCAATGTTTTGTTTTATTAATTCTTGGGATGTGGGCATTGCTAGCAAGGCCGGCAATAATTGACCATTCCTAGTTGTCCTTGTGAAGGTGGTGGTGAGCTACTTTCTTGAACCATTGAAGTCTGTGTGGTAAATGTGCTCCCACAGTGCTGTTAGGGAGGGAGTTCCAGGATTTTGACCCAGAGACGATGAAGGAATATTTCAAAGTCAGGATGGTGTGCGACTTGTAGGGGAACTTGCAGGTGATGGTGTTCCCATGTACCTGCTATCCTTGTCCTTCTAGGTGGTAGATGTCATGGGTTTAGTAAGTGCTGCTGAAAAAACCTTGGCAAGTTGCTGCAATGCATCTTGTAGATGTCACACACTGCAGCCACAGTGTGTTGGTGGTGGAGGGAGTGAATGTTTAAGGTGAGCCAGTTGACACAGAATACCCAGCCTCTGACCTGCTCTAGCAACGACAGTATTTATTTGGCTGACCCAGTTCAGTTTCTGATCAATGGCGAGCCCCAGGAGGTTAATGGTGGGGTACTTGTCAATGGTAGTGCCATTGAATGTCAAGGGGAGATGGTTAGGCTTTCTCTTGTTGGAGATGCTAATTGTCTTCCAATTGTGTGGCACAATAAGTTACTTGTCACTTATCAACCCAAGTTTGGATGCTGTCCAGGTCATGGTGCATGGGGACATGACTGCCTCATTATCCGAGGAATTGCAAATAGAACTCAATACTATGCAATCATCAGCAAACAGGCCCACTGCTGACCTGATGATGGAGGGAACGTCATTGATGAAGCAGCGGAAGATAGTTGGACCTAGAACATTGCCCTGGCGAACTCCTGCAGCGATATCCTGGGCCTGAGATAATTGGTCTTCAACAACCACAACTATCTTCCTTTGTGCTAGGTATGACTCCAATCAGTGGAGAGTTTTGCCCTGATCCCCATTAACTTCAGTGTTACGAGGGCTCTTTGGTGCCATACTTGGTTGGTTGAATGCTGCCTTGATGTCAAGGGCAGTTGCTCTGACCTCACCTCTGGAGTTCAGCTATTTCGTCCATATTTAAATTAAGGCTGTAATGAGGTCCGGAACTGAGTGGTCCTGGAAGAAACAAAACTGAACATCAGTGAGTAGGTTATTGGTGAGTTAGTTCTATTTGACAGCACTGTTGATGATTCCTACCATCACTTTGCTGATGATTGAGAGTAGGCTGATATGACAGTAATTGGCCAGGTTGGATTTGTCCTGCTTTGGGGACAGGACATACCTGGGCAAATTCCCACATTGTTGGGTAGATGCTAGTGTTGCACTTGTACTGGAACAGCTTGGCTAGCCATGCAGCTAGTTCTGGAGCACAAGTTTTCAGCACTACAGCTGGGATGCTGTTGGGACCTATAGCCTTTGCTGTGTCCCGTATGATCTGCTGTTTTTTGATATCACATGGAGTGAATCAAATTGGCTGATGACTGGCATCTGTGATTGTGGGGACCTCAGGAGGAGGCCGTGAAGGATCATCTACTTGGCACCGCTGACTGGAGATGGTTTCAAATGCTTCAGCCTTGTCTTTTACCCTTACGTGCTGGGTTCTTCCATCATTGAGGATTGGGATGTACATGGAGCCTCCTCCTCCTGTTAGTTGTTTAATTGTCCACCACCATTCATAAATTGTTTAATTGTCCACCACCATTTGATGTGGCGGGACAGCAGAGCTTTGATCTGATCCATTAGCTTTGTAATAGCTTAGCTCTATGTATAGCATGCTACATGCCTTGTTTAGCATGCATGTAGTTCTGTGTTATACCTTCACCAGTTTGGAAATTTATTTTTAGCCTGGTGCTGCTCCTGGCATGTTCTCTACACACCTCATTGAGCATTGATGGTGATGAATAAGTGAGAGATATAACAGGCAGTGGCACCTGTGGCAGGGACTGTGGCTCTCGTATTGGACTGTTCAGCCACCTAAGGATTCATTCTAAGAGTGGAAGCAAGACTTTCTCGATTCCGAGGGATTGCCTATGATGATGATGTGTCAGCTTACATGCAGTGGTGGTATACAATTCTGCTGCTGCTGATGGCTCACAGCACCTCATGGATGCACAGTTTTGAGCTGCTATATCTGTTCTTAATCTATTCCACTTAGCATGGTAGTAGTGCCCCACGACATGCTAGAGGGTGTCTTCAGTGTCAAGACAAGACTGATGAGTTCAATGCGAGACCTACAGACTCTGTCACGGTGGGGTAGACGGTGGTTGAAGGGACGGGTGGGTGGGCTGCTTGGGTTGACGTGTGCTCCTTCCGTTGTTTGCGCTTGACTTCCCCTTGCTCCCAGTGAAGAGACTCGAGGTATTCGGCGCCTTCCTGGATGCTTCTCCTCCACTTTGAATGGTCTTGGGCCAGAGATTCCCAGGTGTCGGTGGGGATGTTGCACTTTATCAAGGATGCTTTGAGGGTGTCCTTGAAGTGTTTCCTCTGCCCACCTGGGGCTCTCTTACCTTCTCCGAGTTGAGCGGTTGTTTTGGGAATCTATTATCGGGCATGCGGACAATATGGTGCGTCCATTGGAGCTGATCGAGCATGGTCAATGCTTCGCTGCTGGGAAAGTTGGCCTGAACAAGAACACTGACATTGATGCGCCTATCCTGCCAATGGATTTGCAGAATCTTACGGAGGCAGCGTTGGTGGTACTTTTCCAGTGCTTTGAGGTGCCTGCTGTACATGGTCCATGTCTCTGAAGCATATACGAGGACGAGTATCACTACTGCTCGGTAGATCATGAGCTGGTCCTGGTCTTTAAACACTCGCTTCCTCAGGCAAATGAAGACTGCACTGGTACACAGGAGACAATGTTGAACTTCGTCATCGACATCTGCCCTTGTTGACAGTAGGCTTGGAGGTATGGAAAATGATCCATGTTGTCCAAGGTCTCGTCGTGCATCTTGATAATCGGGGGGACCTTGGCCTTCAGAGGTCTGTAGAGCTGTTTTCTTGCTCTCAAGTTGTGTAGCTGTTTCCAGTTTAAGAATGCCTTGCGCTTGCGGCTTATTAGCTCCTGAATCTTCTGGTTATTCTCGTCGAACCAGTCTTGGTGTTTCCTGGTCGAGTGACCGTGTGTCTTTTTATAGGTGCTATTTATGGAGGCTTTGAGTGCATACAAGGCGCTGTAGACACTCTGTGTCTATGAATCACTGGGAGTCGTCAGGTTGGTTGTGAGGCTGTTGGGATAAAAGGAGTCTTCTCTCCCTCAAGGTGGACTAACTGATATAGTTAACCGACACCTCGCCCAGCTTCCCACTGTATAACGACCACGGAAGTAAACAACCAAAACCTCAGGTTTACCGGTTTTATTACGAGCAATGCACGGGAAGGTTCAGTCGTGGAACCTCCGAAATACAAGAGGTTTCAAGTACAATTTATACAGGTTTTGGAGAGGAGCTATCCTCCTGCAAAATCCTCGATAGGTCTATTGCTATCAGCGAAGTTACATTGATATATCGACTCTTATCAGATGGGCTCTGAGTGGTACATGCAACTGTCCACCTCTCATCATTGTTTTGTTCCATTTTGCCCTCTATTCCAGTCTATCTGACTGGCTTCCTTATCTCTTCCTCAGGGACTTCTAAACAAAACTGCTGACTTCGGCTGTTTAAGTGTCAGTAAGGTTAAGCTATAGTTTAATGCGTATAAGTGTACTATATCTATATAAGCAAGTGTTACATACATAGGCAATTATACAGACCATCCTAATACTGATAAGTTCACTACCTTCAGCATAATTCTACCCACCTATTTGCAACTTTTACAATTTATCCCTTGCAGAGGCATTGGCTGAATAGGGCTTTCTGAGCAGGGTCCATGAGTGCTCCAGCGTTGATTTTCCTGCGACATTGTTTCTGTTGCCGCCGCTGTTTTGGGGCTACATTGATGGAGTGGATTAGGCGGTGGTCTGTCCAGCAGTCGTCAGCTCCTGTCATGGCGCGTGTGATGCGCATGTCTTTGCGGTCCCTCGCTTGGACGATAATGTAGTCTAGCAGATGCCAGTGCTTGGAGTGAGGGTGTTGCCATGAAGCCTTTTACTTGATTCTCTGATGGAACAATGTATTGGTTATGACAAGGTCATATTCTAAGCAATACGTCAGGAGGAGGGCACCATTGGAGTTGGTTTTCCCTACCCCCCTCTCTGCCGATCACACCTCCCCAGAGGTCTCTGTCGTTTCCAACTCTGGCGTTAAAGTCACCAAGGAGGATCAGCTTGTCACCCATTGTGACTCGGGACAGGGATTGTTCAAGACCAGAGTAGAATTCTTCTTTGGTCTCATCTGTAGCTTCCAGTGTTGGAGCATACGCACTGATGACTGTAATCCATTGGGTCCAGGCTATGGTGAGCTGAAGATTCATGAGACATTCGTTTCTTCCGCAAGGGGAGTCTTTGAGACAGCCGACTAGCTCATTTTTTTTATGGTGAAGCCTACCCCATGGAGGTGGCGTTCTTCTTCTAGTTTGCCTTTCCAGAAGAAGGTGTAACCACCTTGCTCCTTGAGCTGGCCTTCCCCTGCCGGCCGATGTCTATGTCGAAACGTCTGAGCTCCCACGCAACGCTAGCAGTGCAGCATACCGGCCTGTTGCTGTTGGGGTTGTCCATGAGGGTCCTGACGTTCCAGGTCCCGAACTTCAAGGGTGCAAGATGCCCGTGCATGAATTATTTTATTGTAGGGTAGCCATTGCACACCAGCTACCACATGGCTTGACAGGGCAAGATCTTGGTCAATGGCAAGGGGATCAAAGATGATTGGAGACCAGGCTCTGCTCCATCTGTCTAGCACACACACACAAACGTACTCCTATTGTCCTCCTCCCTCCTCCCTGCAGGTCCTCTCTCCCTGGGTTTCATAGGTGCAGTGTAATCCTCCCAACCTCGTGTTGGCTCATGTTGCACCTACCCTGGGCCACGACCCCGCTGCTAGTCCCCTCTGTGCCACTCCTGGGTTTTGAACTCGCTGCTGGGCCCCGACCTCGCTCCTGGATCCTGACCTCACTCCTGGGTCCCAACCTCGCTCCTGGGTCCCGATCTTGCATCACAGCTACCAATGTTTCATGGACAATGCATCTGTGATAGTTAGATTGGTGAGAATGAGGTCAAGTAGGTTGTTCCCTCGTGTTAGTTCTCTCACCACCTGCTTCAGGCCCAATCTGGCAGCTATGTCCTTCAGGACTTGACTTGCTTGGTCAGTGGTGGTACGACCAAGCCACTCTCAGTGATGGACATTGAAATCCCTCATCCAGAGTACATTCTGTGCCCTTGCTATGTTTAGTGCTTCCGCCAAACGGTGTTCAACATGGCGGAGTATTGTATTTGGAAAACAGCATCCATTAATGGGCTGAAAATTCTGGCCTCGCCTGGTCCCTGCCCACTTCATAAGGACCCGGTGAGGCCTCACAAAAGCCGGTTTTCGAGGTGCAATGTGAAAATCTGTCAAGATTTCTCTTGACAGATCCTCCGCATCCCTGGGACAAGGATATTTGTGAGGGATAGATTGGGCTATATGTCCAACTCATGCCTAGCGAATGTCCTTCAAACTTTTACGCCTGGTAAAAGCAGATACACAGCTTACTTTTACCAGCTTAACACTTTTAAAACATATAAAAATTAAATTTAAACACTCATTATTAAAAAAAATCTGTCCATTACAATATTTATTTTTAACACTATTAAAACACATTAAAAAAAATCCCCCAATTTTTTTTTAATTGATAGCAATGGGAACTTGTACAAATGAAGTTTCCATTTTTATCAATGAGAATCCTGCATAGTGATTGGTGGTCCAGGTTCAAGTGACTCCAGCATGTACATATGTACCTGAAAGACATCTCCCCATGCGCTGCACAGCGAATCTAGGCCTCCAACCAGAGTCCTACATTCCTCCCGGACTACCAGGTACTTTTGTCGATTTTTTTCGTGTCGGAGGTGATCGTACGAAGGAAGCCTCCAACTGCAATTTTCCCCATTATGTATCTGTATTATTGAGGACACACAGGGAATATACAACTCCACATCTCCATGAGTTTTGAAAATGCATGGTTAGTATGTGATGAGTTTGAATTCCTGAACACTCACGCCTGAAATGTTCTCATCAGATAATATGAAAACTATGTCATTACTGAAAGCTCTTTGAATATACAACAATTATTGATTTGGCAAGTGTGATAGTTACTCAAAAATTGGCCTCCCTTTCACATTGCACAAACTGAAAGATGCTCAGATCAGGCAATGATCAGATTTTCCCAAAAGGAAATACCTGCAGATATAATACTGTTTGTATGTTCAGTCACAGGTTGTCTTTTGTCACTATCAAATTAAAATTCCGGTATCTTCACAGAAGGCTCAACTGAGAGTAATGCCTAATTCTTACTCCTGATGCAGGATCACTTGCAATTTCACACTCTTTTGATTCGTGCTGATATTTCATTTAGTAGTTTGTCAAGTCTACTTGCTAAAAACAAATTGCCCTATACTGCAACAGGAGTTGCCACTTGAGCATAGAGCTAATCTGCTTTCCCTGTGTATTGTTATCTGCTGTCAGGCTATTACTATGTAAATAGAAATATCTGGAGGGCCACTTGGCACTCAGTCATTGTTTACTTGAGCTCTTTAATATCAGAATCTGGTCACATTTGTTTATCTGCATCATGTAAATATGAACAAACATATGAACAATGATGGACAGGAAAAGACCCTCTGGTCCATCCAGCCTGTCCCACACACTTGTGATACCTTGTGTATCACAATATATTCTCTCCACCCTGCCCAAAGCCATGTGATCTCCTGGGAGAGATGAAAAACCAGATGAAAAGCCAGATCAATTTGAGAGAAAAAAGATCTGGAAAATTCCTATTTGACCACCTTAGGTGATCAAAACTAATCCAGCAGACCACTCTGGCCCCGATTACAGTTTTACAGTACCAACATTTTGTACAAGGTGATTTCCACCCCAGCCAGAACCAGGTCCAGCTCACACTTGAAGGATTTCAGTGAATCAGCGTTCACCATGCAGCAGCTTGTCCCAGAGGTCGACTATTCACTGGCAAAAGAACCATCTGGCTTTATACAACATAAAATCGTGTCCCATTAGTTCTCCTTAACCTATTTAATTAGAACAGGTTGTTTACTTGAACACAATCTATTCCTTTCATCATCTTATAAACCTCATAAATCTACACTTCTTTAAAGTGTAGAGTCCGAGAACTTTTAGCCTATCTTGATAACTAAGATCGTTCCTCTGCACCCTTTCCAAAGCCTTTCCAAAACAAAAATCTGTGAAATTGAAGTCCAACATCCACATTGTTCTGATTTACATCGCAATTCCATTCTGTTTTGTCTTGGTCATTTAGTTTTACATAATTTTATATATATATATATATATATATACATATAATATATATATATATATATAGATGTGTGTGTGTGTGTATATATATAATATATATATATATAGGATGGTTATTGAAGCCTTGCTTGTGTCATCTTTGGTCTGCAGTGCAATCTGACTTTTCATGCTGAAGATTATCAGTAATGATATTCAGATCTAATAGATGCAAAAACAGTATAATAATTAGATGTGTATGAAAGCTGACAGAGAAAATATTAGAAAAAAAAATGTTTGAGTTTGCAGAAAATGCAACTGCAGTTTATATTTACGTGGAGTCTCTCACATCGAAGAACGTCTCAGAGCAATTTACATTGGGGTGAAGTGGATTCGGAGCAATAAGTAAAGGAAGTTCGAAAAAGAAAAAAGGCAAGGTTAAAAGAAGATAGAGGTTTTGAGGAGGCATAAAAGAAAGGCAGGCATTGTGGTCTGAGGAAAGAGATCCTAAGAACAGAGCTTTATTTATTGAAGGATTAGCCTACACCGCTGACCCCCTCAGTGCAAATCAGAAAAAAACAATAATTTCTTTCAAATTTAAAGATAAGGAGAAAGACTGCAAAGAATGCTAACCATGGCACCGTGGAGCAGGAGGAAGTCCTAGGAGGAAAGGAGCAAATAGAAAGGTTGTAGTCATAGGGGATTCAATGGCGGGAAATTGTGGTCGGAGGCTTTCTTTGGACGCATGCCTCCGACCCGAAATTATTTAATGAAAATATCTGGTGGCCACGGAGGAACCTATGATTGTGGTTGGAGGCCTTCACTCGCTGTGCAGCGTACGGGGAGATAATTTCCCATACATACGGAAATGCTGGAGCCCCGAGGATCTGGACCACCAATCACTAGGTAATATTCTCATTGATAACAATGGGAACTCTGTTTGTACGAGTTCCCATTCCTATCAATGAGGAAACCCTCCTAAAACAAGAAACACAGCATAATAAATAAAAAAAACATTTCACATATTTAAAATTAATTAAAATTAAATGTAATTAAGGGCCCAAAATTGGTCGATACCAATGGTCCGCCCGTTTCTCAGCAGTATGCTGGCGGTATGTAGTTTCAGACCGCCGGCACACCACCGAGACCGAAGAAGGAAAAATTGGTGAAAAATGTTTCACTGTTATGTCAGCAGTTTGTCAGTGATCTGCATCGGGCGGTAAGCATCTTAGTAGGAATCTGTTCGATAGGCAGTGCAGCACGGAACTGTGCATACGCAAATTTCTTTTCCCGATTTTTTTTCACAAGCATTTTACCCACGTCAGGGGCCACCCATTCATGCGCAGTGAGTTGAGGAGGAGAGAGAGAGAGTGGGAAGGAGCAGCAAAGTAGTCGAAGGCCAGTGAGTTTGAAAATAGATAGCACAGTGGAAAAAAATTGGTAGCAACTAATAATTATTCAGTTTCAGCACAAGAACAGATATTTAAGAAGGGAACATTAATATCTAGAAAAAAATTATGCCAATGTTAAAGAAACATTCCAAGCGCAGGAATATCGAGAATGAGGGGAGGTTGAGAGCATCTGCCTTCGATGAAACTGAGTTACCTGCCCTTCTGGAGCACATCACAGAGAAGTTCTCCAACCTCATCAAGGGTGATCATGAAAAGCCCCTCCCAAAGGAGTACAACCAGATTTGGGATGAGGTCAGGGAGGCTGTGTCCTCAAAGTGCAGTAGTACACATCGGGGAAAGGTGCCGTAAGAGGTTGAATGACCTGGTGAGGGTAGCAAGAGTAAGCAATTATTTTATTTATGTCCCCCCCCATGTGCTATGTATCATGTAAATGTAGGTTCAGTGTCACATGGATGATGTTACTTATCTTAAGGTTACGGTGATGCATTTGTGCTTTTCAGGCAATGACAAGAGGATCAATGCAGTGCTTTTTTAATGTGTGTATGTGTGTGTGTGTGAGTCTGTGCCATGTTAAATGGATTGAAGATTGATACTTTGATTTACTTTACTTTCTGCAGAGGAAGGCATCTGCAATTCATTGCGAGAGGGATGGAGTACAAAAGCAGGGAGGTCCTGCTGTAACTGTATAGGGTATTGGTGAGGCCGCACCTGGAGTACTGCATGCAGTTTTGGTCAGCTTACTTAAGGAAGAATATACTAGCTTTGGAGGGGGTACAGAGACGATTCACTAGGCTGATTCCGGATATGAGGGGGTTACCTTATGATGATAGATTGAGTAGACTGGGTCTTTACTCGTTGGAGTTCAGAAGGATGAGGGGTGATCTTATAGAAACATTTAAAATAATGAAAGGGATCGACAAGATAGAGGCAGAGAGGTTGTTTCCACTGGTCGGGGAGACGAGAACTAGGGGGCACAGCCTCAAAATACGGGGGAACCAATTTAAAACTGAGTTGAGAAGGAGTTTCTTCTCCCAGAGGGTTGTGAATCTGTGGGATTCTCTGTCCAAGGAAGCAGTTGAGGCTAGCTCATTGTATGTATTCAAGTCACAGAGAGATAGATTTTTAACCAATAAGGGAATTAAGGGTGATGGGGAGCGGGCGGGTAAGTGGAGCTGAGTCCACGGCCAGATCAGCCATGATCTTGTTGAATGGCGGAGCAGGCTCGAGGGGCTAGATGGCCTACTCCTGTTCCTAATTCTTATGTTCTTATGTAATAGCGGCCGATCAGCGTCGCACGGGGGGCGGCCCTACAACCCAGGAGCCGCTTATAGATATCGAGATCCGTGCTCTGTGCCACCACCAGCATTGGAGCTGACCCACTCACACAGATGGTAAGTTGAATAAAATGCAGACTGTGTTGCGGTCCAATCATGTCATGTAATGTAACTGTAATTGTAATGTTGGCCTGATGTAATGTAATGTAAGTTTATTGCACTGTAATGTTGGCCTCGTGATGTACTGAAATGTTGGGGGCATGTAACGCAATGCATCGATGTATTCTGTCTGCGATATGTAATGCAGTACTGCTGCAGTGGTGGATATTTAAGTAAGACTGCGATAAGTCACTGTACTATGCACTAATGCAACCCTCACCCCTTCCCTGCTGCCAAGCTTTTTTAAATGTTGTTTTGTACTCCGATGATTCAGACCATAGTGACACCGATGACAGACTCACTGCCTCCATCTCTGGTGTCACCCAGCCCTCTCCTGATGAGGAAGAGGAAGAGGAAGAAGAGCAGGAAGAGCCGCTGACCCAGCAGCCAGTGGAGGTGGAGCTGGTGGTGGAGACAGAGGAGGATGCACCAGCTGGAACATCCTCCACCACCACGGAGTCTATATTTAGGGGATTCCGCCATGGCTCCTCTGATTCTATCGGACCAAGCCGTGTGCAGTAAGGCAACCCTAGTGGTGCAGTGCCTTTGCTGCAGGAAGTTGGTGCAGGAAAAGTCGGTTGTGTTGTGTCCTTGGATGCTCTAATAATGACTCCACGAGGCAATGTGTTGTACTTGAACTGTAGTGACAGTCCTTTATTTGTTAATTCCAGAGTGAGGATCACACCTGGTGGGCTGCCTCTTATACTAGGCCAGGCATACTTGTATAGGTAACCTACAAGTCTCCCACTGCTGTGCCCTCTGGTGGCATTCCTTGTGATAGTACAAACAGTAGCCATGTCGGATACATGACATCACTCTTCCCCCAAGCCTTTAGTGCAAATTGCCTCTGCATTGACTGTGCTCTGGGCTTAGCTCTATCTGGTTGACCCCTGGCAGGTCGTTTTAATCTTGGGTAAGTGGTTGGTGCAATGGAGTGCTGGTGGTTGCTATTTGTGTGTGTCCCTGACCACTCCATTCTCCCCCTCCCACATATAGGTTATGCCGGAGGCTCAGTGTGTTCATATACATTCAAGTTCATAAAATCAAGTTTGCATTCAATAGTGGTTCAGTTGTGAGACCGATACGTTAGACTGGTGAGATACATTATTGATGTATACTGGAGATTGGTGACTGATGCGTAAGGACAAACTAGTTCCAGAATTGCTCAATGATGTCCAGGCAGTCTGGTGACGGCGTGGTGCCCAGTGCTGGCAGTGGGAACCCAGTTGGCTCAAGCTGCCTGCTCCTGGGGCTGTCGCTGTGGTTCCGAGCGTCGGGCAAGTTCACAGATGCCTGTGATCTCCCTGTCCTTTCTTTGTGCCCTCGGTCGCTGCTGCTCCCTGAGGGGCAGTCGCCTAGCAGTGCGCAGGGAATTGCTGACTCGCTAGCCTAGATATTGTTTAGTTTGGGATCCTGGCTGGTCTCAGTCCCCTTTGGGAGGACTGTAGCAAGTGACCCTTCATTTCTGGATATGACCTTGTTGGCGATGGGGTCTGGGGGCTGTGCCTTAGCACAGTTTGCTCTTTCAGGCTTGTGGCTGTTGGTGCCATCCGGTGCCTGAGAGGTGGAGCCGATCAGGGGAAGGGTATCGATACCAGTGCCATTGCCCTCCTGAAATTGCTTGCTCTGCAGCTCAGGTGTATTGGTTGCTTGTGGCCACACTCCATGGTGCATAACTCTGGTCCCAGGGATGAAAGCTAGAGCATTGGGTAGCTTGCTGGACCTGTGTGCTCCCAATGGGAATCTGCCCGCTGCATTGGCTGCATGCAATTGAAATCCTACATCACACAACTTTTCATTACTTATGGTGGGTACTCTGTAGCTCCAATCACGATCACGCGGTTTTTCCTCGCTGGTCACATGTACACAACTCTGATCATCAGCTACATATTTTATCTCTAACTTACAGTTGCTATTACATTGCTTGAGTGTGTGGAACTGTCCCTTTAATTTTAGTGCATTGCAGGCCTCCTTTAAGAGAGCCTTGCTTTCTTTACCCCAATCCTCTTCTCCGTTTGGTGCCACGTGTTGCTCCATCAGCGCTGCACCTCGTGGTCTGGCCGCAGCCATCTTTTTCTTCAGCACATCACATTGTGGTTTGAGCGCCATCTTTCCCCCATCCATGATGTCGACTGCGGTGATCCTCTTCTCCCCGGATTCTGCCACCGAAGCTGGGAAGTCGCCTTTGGATCCGATTTTCTTATTCTGGAGTCCTGCCACTGGAGCCCGGAAGGTGCGCTCAGGTCGTCTCAGCTGGATCATCTCCACACAGTCGTGCTGAGTGGTCTGTGCCTCGGGTGTCGTGCTGGTCTGCTCTCCGGTGCCGGGTCCACCCTCAGGTGAGGGCTTGCTGTGCCTCTGAACGCAGAGGATGTCGATCGCTGGAGGGGTGAAGTCTTCCCAACTCCAATGGATCTTCTCCATCCACCTTCTTCCGAGTAGCGTTGGTCCATCACCTGCAACAATCCACAGAGGTAACTTATGCACCGTGCCATCATGGAGTACCTTTACATTCGCACTACCAACGACTGGGATAAGTTCATCGGTGTCGGTGCGCAGTTTTGCCTGAACCGGGACCAATTTGGGTCGGTCAGCTTGATTGTCCCATAGCCTCTCAAAGGCTTCTTGATTCATTACTGACTGGCTCGCCCCCGTGTCCACTTCCACGAAGACTGGAATGCCATCTATCTCGAGTTCCATCCTCAACGGGGAACACTCAGTGGTGCAGATAAACATTGTGGGGCTGAGCTGCCTCTCTGCCTATTATTTCATAATCCGCGCTGAATTCATGGCCATCTGCAGACTCCTCATCGACACGGTGAGTTATATTTCTCTTACACATTCACTGGAGGTGGCCCTTTGTGCTGCAGCCCTTGCATACATAGTCTTTAAAGTGGCACTGGTGAGCCCTGTCATTTCCTCCACAACGCCAGCATGGGGCTACGTGATTAGCCCCCCGTCGGCGGACTCTGAGTTAAGGGACTCAGGGACCTGTTCTCTTTTCCCTGAGAAGGTTCGTGTTCTACAGCCCAGCCTCTAAAGGCGCCACTCGGTGCACAGTACTTGCCGGGTTTGAGTCCTGAGGGTGAGTCATCTACCTAGAACTGCAGGTTGAGGTCATGAATGCCTGGCTCACATAGATGGCCTTCTGCAGTGTGACTGTGGTATCCGCCAACAGTAGCTTATGAAGAAGACCGATTCCAATGACAAAAATGTCCCACAGCGCTTCATTGAGGTGGTTGCCAAAATCACACGTGCCTGAGGTCTGCGGGGTATTTCGCGATTTCCTGGCCTTCGGGCCGTCGGTGGATATAGAACCAGTGTCTGGCTGTGAGGATGCTCTCCTTGGGCTTGAGTTGCTCATGGATCAGTGTTACGAGCTTCTCGTACATCTTGGTCGTTGTCTTCGCTGGTGCCAGCAAGTCCCTGACGAGGCCATAGATGGTGGGCCCACAACTGGTTAGCAGTATATCTCTGCGCTTATCAGCCAGTGTGGCTGGGTCATCTCTTGCCAGGTCGTTTGCTGTGAAGAAATGGTCGAGCCTCTCCACAAAGGCGTCCCAATCATCACCATCGGCGAACTGCTGCAATATACCAAGGGTAGCCATTTTCAACCTCATCGCCAATTGTTGTGTCCTTGGATGCTCTAATAATGATTCCACGAGACAATATGTTGTACTTGAACTGTAGTGACCTTAGTCCTTTATTTGTTAACTCCAGAGTAAGGATCACACCTGGTGGCCTGCCTTTTAAACTAGGCCAGGCACACCTGTACAGGTAACCTACAAGTCTCCCAATGCTGTGCCCTCTGGTGGCACACCTTTTGATAGTAAAAACAGTAGCCATGTAGGATGCTGTACTAGG
The DNA here is from genome assembly GCF_044704955.1 of Pristiophorus japonicus. Classification (NCBI taxonomy): domain Eukaryota; kingdom Metazoa; phylum Chordata; class Chondrichthyes; family Pristiophoridae; genus Pristiophorus; species Pristiophorus japonicus. The sequence continues at coordinate 78,127,742 of NC_091986.1, read as the reverse complement.
CGTGTACCAGGACATGGTGTGCCTGTCATTGGCCAGCGTCGACATAGGTCTAGAGCTGCTCAAGACCATGAGAACAATTGCCATGAACATCGCGGCTCTATCAGAGCGGCAATTGGAGGAAAGGTTGCATATGATCACTGCGATGGAGCGAATCGCCGACGCTGTCGAAGCCATGCGGCAATCGACGGGATCGGGACATGGCGTGGAACCCCCACGTGCCATAGTAGTCAGGGCAACATCTCCCAGCTCTGAAGCCTCGCCTTCCACATCGCGAGTTTCTCCTGAGGTCCCAGTTATTGCGCCTGCAATGTCTCACTCCCCGCCACCCCCCCCAATGACAGCAATGGCACTTGGGGTGTGCTGCTGGATGGCGGCTTGGTATCAACCCAGGGAGGTCCATGCCCACGGGCACTGGGAATGGGAAGGGCGGCAGTACGAAAGGGAGGGAATAGTCCCCAGTGGGGTGTACCATGCGACCACGGAAGGGCAGAGGGCGTGGATGGGGAAACTAAAGGGTTTGTTGTTAAAGTTATAAAATGTTTGTTAAAGTTGATATTAAAGTTTTATCAGTTTTGTTAAAGTTTTTATTAAAGTTGTAACAGTTGTAAGTTTTTACAAAGTTTTGAAATTGTTGTATATTTTTTTAAATTTTTACATAAACATTTGAATTGAATTTCTTGTACAATGCCAAATTTTTGGGGTAACAGTCATTAGGGTCCCAAAATGCAGCACTCCACATTCAAGCAAAGTGTTCATTTATGAGCTGCTCATGTACCGATTTTTCATTGGCATAAGCTTCGCGCGCCCTCCGCTGTGGTGTTGGCGGGGGAGAGGGGTGCCATGGGTTCATCTGCAAGCTCCTCATCATCCTCCTGCCCCTCATCATCCACTTCTTCCTCCTCCATCTTCTGCACTCTCTCCTCAGATGGTCCCGCAGTTCCCTGTGGCAATTCCTATCCCTGCATGATTGCTAAATTATGCAACATGCAGCACACCACTGTGACCTGAGCAACCTGCTCAGGGTGGTATTGCAGCCTGCCTCCCGAGTGGTCCAAGCATCGAAAGCGCTGCTTCAGCACTCCAATTGTCTTTTAAATTATGTTACATGGCTATATGGCTTTTATTATATCGTTGCTCGGGTTCTGTGTGAGGGTTCCGCAGGGAGTCAGAGCCAGGTAATGAGGCCGTACCGTTTGTCCCCCAGCATCCAGCATTTACCTTGTGGCTCAGACTTCAACAGGTCAGACACAGTGCTCTCCCGTAAGCTATGTGCATCATGGATGCTCCCTGGAAAGTTGGCATTCACTGTCATTATCCGCTGTGTATGGTCAAATACCAGCTACACGTTGAGGGAGTGAAATCCCTTATGGATTTGGTACACCGTTGCCTCCTGTAATGGTGCTCGTAGGGCAATATGGGTACAGTCAATGGCACGCTGCACCTTGAGGAAGCTGGCAATGCGTGCAAATCCCAAAGCCCTGTCACCGTGAGTCTCCCTCGTCATTGGGAAGTTTATAAATTCCGTCCGGCGTGTATCATCATCATCATAGGCAGTCCCTTGGAGTCGACTCTTAGCATGAGTTCTTAGGTGGCTGCACAGTCCAATATGAGAACCACAGTCTCTGTCACAGGTGGGATAGACAGTGGTTGAAGGAAAGGGTGGGCGGGGAGTCTGGTTTGTCGCACGCTCCTTCCACTGCCTGCGATTGATTTCTGCATGCTCTCGGCGACGAGACTCAAGGAGCTCAGCGCGTGTATACAATGCTTCAGTTACCTGTCAAATGCACCGCTAAGTCTTCATCATAGGCAGTCCCTCGAATCAAGGATGTCTTGCTTCCACGTCAAAAAGTTCACAGGTGTTTCAATGAAGGACCTAATTCCAGGTCCCGAACTAAATCTTGAAGGGTGGAAGATGCCTGTGCGTGAATTTTTTTTAACGTGTGGTGACCGTTGCACACCAGCCACCACACGGGCTTGACAGAGCTAGGTCTTGGTCCACTGGCAAGTATTAACCAAGATGACTGGAGACCAGCTTTGCTGCACGGGCTTATTGCGCACACATAACGCAGCGTGGGCTGGCCCATGCTGCCCCTGAGCCCCTGGCCCCAAACTCAGGCCTCTCCTGGGCCCCGATCACATCCCTCAGCAATCTCTCATTGCTCCTTCGCCCCGGCCTCGCCGCTCCTGCTGTACCTGCCCACACTCCAATCACCGACCTGGAACTTGGTGACATCCCTCTTCACTGCCGTTGCTCTCCTGCTCCAGCACGTGCTGCTCCCTGGAGTGGTACACTACCACACTGCTCTTTCTGTTCCCCAGCCTGCTCCGATGGTGCTCGCAGGCCGGGGGCCGCTCAGCCTGCTGGGCTAGGCCACCACACTGCTCCTTCTGATGAGCTAACAAGGGAAATTAGGGAAAATGTTAAAGCCAAGGAAGAGGCATATAAATTGGCCAGAAAAAGAAACAAACCTGAGGACTGAAAGAAATTTAGAATTCAGCAGAGGAGGACTAAGGGTTTAATTAGGAGGGGGGAATTAGTATGAGAGTAAGCTTGCAGGGAACATAAAAACTGACTGCAAATGCTCCTTTCGATATGTGAAGAGAAAAAGATTAGTGAAGACTGCAGTCAGAATCAGGGGCATTCATAATGGGGAACAAGGAAATGGCACACCAATTGAACAAATACTTTGGTTCTGTCTTCACTAAGGCTGACACGAATAACCTCCTGAAAATACTAGGGAACCGAGGTCTAGCGAGAAGGAGGAACTGCAGGAAATCCTTTTTAGTCAGGAAATGGTGTTAGGGAAATTGAAGAGACTGAAGGCCGATAAATCCCCAGGGCCTGATAGTCTGCATCCCAGAGTACTTAAAGAAGTGGCCCTAGAAATAGTGGATGTTGTAAGGGGTGGTTTGCAGGGGGTCAGCTTTCCCTTCTGACCTTATATGAGCGGTTCCGAATCGCTCCCACACCCTTGGTTCTAGACACTGGAATTATGAAGGGACTGTGACAGACTTGGACAGACAATCGGTTTCAAGGTAGGAAGCAGGTATGGCTTTATTGTGTTTAAAAAGAAGTAAAAGGCACACCTTTAATAACACACACAGACCAATACACACTGAGGGGTACAACACATTGAATAAATTGTCCAATTACAGTCTGCGGGGAAAAGAATACAGCTTAAACTCTAAATGGGGTAAAAAGGCGAATGCAGATACATTTACACAAGTTATCCCAGCCTCCCTCCTCCCAATTCCCCAAACCACATAACTTATAGCTCTCGGGTTCAGGGGCTATGCTCACCAATCCCTTTTGACAGTTGCCGGTGAATTGCGGTTTCGGGGTTTGCTGCACTTGGCCTTCTAGGCGAGCCGTACCCCGGTCGGAGGAGAGGACTTCGGACTGCATAGTCTTCGGTTGGGGTGCGTCCGTTGATGCGGTAAGTTGCGTTTTGGATGTATGGGGTAAGTACCCACTTTCTTTGGTTAGGAATAGTTTAGTTAGTCCCTTTTGGTAATTTCTCACCCGCTGGTCATTCCGAAGTGGATTGTAGAGTGGAAATAAATGTCGATTCTTCGTTTTTTGCTGAGTTGGTTTTGGTTGGTCGTTTCGCTGGTTGTGGTGGCCCGGGTTGTCAATTTGGTTGCTGACAACCTTCTGTTTTGTGGGCCTCGTGCTCGGTCAGTTCTTGATGAGTTCTAGTAGTTTCCTTCACTGCTCCATTTCTTCACTCCCCAGCTCCGGCTGCTTGTGTCTGTGTCTGTGTTTGAGTCAGTGTTCTGCTGTTCGAGTCTGTGTCCTGCTTTCTGTGTTCTGCTAGCTTTTTGTTCTGCTAGTTTTGAGTTCTGCTAGTTTTCCTGTGTTCTGCTAGCTTTTAGTTCTGCTCCTCTGCGTGCTGCTCCTTGCTGGTCTCTCCTTGTAAAAACTGGGGGATAGATATGTTCCAAAAAAAAGGCTCTGTTATCTCCCATCAAATCTCTTGGGCTCTGTTTGAACTGTGTTCTGTCCACTGATTTTCAAATGTCTCCTTTGTCAGCAGTAACTCGATTAGGGTGTGAAAATGTGCTATCACTGGTTTTGCATTGTTTTAGAATTGTCCAGTTTCTTGACCATGATTTCCATTGTGCTTGATTGGGTAATTCGATTATCTCTTAGAGGGTGAATAGTTCCCCCAGACAGTCTGGGGTCTTTAATACACAAATTTGGCCCCACCTCCTGTATTTGGTAACTCTTTTTTGCAGCCAAAATGTTGTAGAATCTTAAACTTGATATGCTCCTTCCCATAGATGTTTAGGGGATCTCAAGCTTCTGTAATTTAGGTCCATTTTGAATTCCCTTTCCTATGAGTCCAAACACTGGGGGGGGATCTCCATGAATGCATCCCCTTTTATCCCCCGCAGGCTTCGTCTGCCCCTTTAAACTCATTTTAAAAGCCCAGAAAGGGATTCTTCTCCTCTGTAGGGGAAAGGTACCTGGAATCTTTGCGAGTTATTGGTAAATTCTACAATGTCAATTTCCAACATTCCATGGACTCCGGTTCAGTTCCTATGGATTGGAGGGTAGCTAATGTAACCCCACTTTTTAAAAAAAGGAGGGAGAGAGAAAACAGGGAATTATAGACCAGTTAGCCTAACATCGGTGGTGGGGAAAATGCTGGAATCAATTGTTAAAGATTTAATAGCAGCGCATTTGGAAAGCAGTGACATGAACGGTCCAAATCAGCATGGATTTATGAAAGGGAAATCCTGCTTGACAAATCTTCTGGAGTTTTTTGAGGATGTACCTAGTAGAGTGGATAAGGGAGAACCAGTGGATGTGGTGTATTTGTATTTTCAAAAGGCTTTTGACAAGGGATCACACACACGAGATTAGTGTGCAAAATTAAGGCACATGGTATTGGGGATAATGTTTTGACATGGTTAGAGAACTGGTTGGCAGATAGGAAGCAAAGAGTGGGAATAAATGGGTCCTTTTCAGAATGGCAGGAAGTGACTAGTGGGGTGCCGCAGGGTTCAGTGCTGGGACCCCAGCTACTTACAATATACATTAATGATTTAGATGAAGGAATTGAATGTAATATCTCCAAGTTTGCAGATGACACTAAGCTGGGTGGCAGTGCGAGCTGCGAGGAGGATGCTAGGAGGTTGCAGGGGGACTTGGACAGGTTAGGTGAATGGGCAAATGCATGGCAGATGCAGTATAATGTGGATAAGTGTGAGGTTATCCACTTTGGTGGCGAAAACAGGAAGGCAGATTATTATCTGAATGGTGACAGATTAGTAAAAGAGGAGGTGCAATGAAACCTGGGGGTGTCATGGTAAATCAGTCATTGAAGGTAGACATGCAGGTACAGCAGGCAGTAAAGAAAGCAAATGGCATGCTGGCCTTCATAACGAGGGGATTTGAGTATAGGAGCAGGGAGGTCTTACTGCAGTTGTACAGGGCTTTGGTGATATCACACCTTGAGTATTGTGTGGAGTTTTGGTCTCCTAATCTGAGGAAGGACATTCTTGCTACTGAGGGAGTGCAGCGAAGGTTCATCAGACTGATTCCCGGGATGGCAGGACTGACATATGATGAAAGACTGGATCGACTAGGCTTATATTCAATGGAATTTAGAAGAATGAGAGGGGATCTCATAGAAACTTATAAAATTATGACGGGATTGAACAGGTCAGATGCAGGAAGAATGTTCCCAATTTGGGAAAGTCCAGAATCAGGGGTCACAGTCTAAGGGTAAGCGCTAAGCCATTTAGGACCGAGATGAGGAGAAACTTCTTCACTTAAGAATTGTGAACCTGTGGAATTCTCTACCACAGAAAGTTGTTGAGGCCAGTTCGTTAGATATATTCAAAAGGGAGTTAGATGTGGCCCTTATGGCTAAAGGGATCAAGGGGTATGGAGAGAAAGCAGTGATGGGGTACTGAAGTTGCATGATCAGCCATGATCATATTGAATGGTGGTGCAGGCTCGAAGGGCCAAATGGCCTACTCCTGCACCTACTTTCTATGTTTCTATGAGTAGCGCACTGGGAAATATGTCCCCAGCTGATGATTGAAAAGATCCACATGCATAAAAGGAAAGTGCCACAGTCACCTTCATCTCGACAGAGAGTACAGTAATACACTACTGGGTTGCAGGTTTGTCTTAATGAACTGGCAAATTTCTGTGCTGACCACTTTTCGGAAGCGCAGCCTTTGGACACACTGTCGATCGGTTAGGTCCAAGTATGAACACTTCTCAATGAAGACCCTTTGTGGGTAAGGCCTCCTCCTCCTCATCATCATTCTGCACCCTCTCCATGGGCCTTATAACTCTGCTCAATAAACTTCCTCACATCTGGTTCCTCCATTCGACAGGTTGCCATCAATACAGGCTGAGATAACACAGGCCACATTCTTTTTAAATCTCCACAATATTTTTTGATCAAAAAGATATTAATAAAATGCTTTTCTATCTTAATAATTTTCTCAGTAATAGTAAATATACCTTTTCCAATCAAAATCGCACTCTAAAATCACTTTTCACCTCAGAGATACAGAGCTGCTGCTTTCGCTGACAATTTCCGATTTCCAAAATGGCAGCTCCATGCACTCCGCCCATTCCCGCCCACTTACCATGACGTAAAACTACCTTTTCCAGGACGGTATGCAGCACCGGTGCTATGTCGGCGGTATGCGATGGAAATCGCACTTTTTGGGCGGTCTGCGGGCGGTCCTGCACAGCAGACGGTGTGCATACCGTTCGGCGGTATGTCATTGATGAATATTCCACCGAATGGTATGCCAGCGCTATGTAGCTGTTTTCTGATCAAAATTGCCCTTTTGGGCGGCGTGCCGACCAATTTCGGCCCCTAAATGTTTGAGAAAATATATATATATTTTGGAACTTTTTTAATGAGTTTTAATAAGGTTAACAATAAACTTACCTTAATGGACAGGGTTTTTAACATAAAATTGAATGATTACATTTAATTTTTATATGCTTTAAAACTCTAATGCTGGTAAAAGTAAGCTATACACCTGCTTTTACCAGGCGTAAAACTTTAAAGGACATTCGCTGGGCATGAGTTGGGCAAATCTCTCCCGAGCGAATGTCTTCTCCCGGGGGATGCAGAGGATCTGTCATCTTGACAGATCGGAAAAGCCGGTTTTCAGCTTTTGCGAGGCCTATCCGGTTCCGTCCACACTTCGTAGACTTACTGTTCGGCGTTGCAGATTGTGCACAGCATATTGCATCACTGAGCTCAGGAGCGCAGCATACAGCTATGCATATGAGAAGACATGTCCACAAAATCTGTCAAATCTAAGCCATGCCCTTAGAAACTTCCTTCATCTGTAGCATTAAAATTACTTAAACTTTTTTTTAAAACTTTTAGTTATATGGCAAATTGTTGCTTAATAAGTTTAGATGTAAATATTTTAGAGAACATTCACATTAGATATTTCATTGCAAGACAGTCACTGAATGCATTAAATGAAAACAAATAGAGAAGATAACATTTTTGGCAAAATATTAGAACTGCAGTTCCAAAACTGGTACTTGAACTTATTCCATGTATCAGCATTGTTAAAACTGATGTAATAAAATACCAACATTATGTTGATTTTTGAAATACAGCATCTGTAGAGAAACCCGTTGTTCTTTATTGAGTCTTGTACACAATCGTATTTCACAAACAATATCAATATCTTTGCCTTTAAATTTCCTTTATTGGCATTTCCTTGACTAAAATTTAAGTTTCTATATTTTTATTTGAAATATGAATTTTCAAATTCTTTGAAATTGAGCATGTATGTAATTATAATTAGTGAAAACATGTGAATGTACATCATTAATAATGTAAAATTTATCATGAACGCAAACTTTTTTGACAACTTTCAAATTCCACCTGCTGTCAGGAACCATGGCAGAAAATGCCTGCATGGTCTTCCAGCTTCCTTTCACAGTGAAACTGGCTCCTGCATCTGCTTTCACTAACCGTAACATTTTCCTCCTTAATTGCTGGGCAGTTGGTGGGCAATTAGCACCAACAATGAGTGTTTCCCCATCTGCCGAGGTGTACCAAGTTCGGGGGAAATCTCAAACTAGTGGTCAATTTCAAAGGCGGTATGACAGCATACTCTGATTTTATGGCACAAAATCTGCCCCAATGCCTTCAAAGTCACCTGCCAAACAACTTTGTACTATGTAGGAAAGTTTGAAACAAGAAAAGGCCAGTTGGCCTCTAAAATGTGCTCCTTTCACAAACTGTACAATTCACTTCATCGATTTTGCCCAGTCCATGTCATCTCTTGAAGAAAGGTTAGTTCAATAATAGTGGGGTGCCACAGGGATCAGTGCTCGGACCCCAACTATTTACAATCTATGTTAACGACTTGGAAGAAGGGACTGAGTGTAATGTAGCCAAGTTTGTTGACGATACAAAGATGGGAGGAAAAGCAATGTGTGAGGACATAGCAATCTGCAAAACGACATAGACAGGCTAAGTGAGTGGGCAAAAATTTGGCAGATGGAGTATAATGTTGGAAAGTGTGAGGTGATGTACTTTGGCAGAAAAAAAATCAAAGAACAAGTTATTATTTAAATGGAGAAAGATTGCAAAGTGCTGCAGTACAGCAGGACCTGGGGGTACTTGTGCATGAAACACAAAAGGATAGTATGCAGGTACAGCAAGTGGTCAGGAAGGCCAATGGTATCTTGGCCTTTATTGCAAAGAGGATGGAGCATAAAAGCAGGGTAGTCTTGCTACAGCTACATAAGGTATTGGTGAGGTCACACCTGGAATACTGCGTGCAGTTTTGGTTTCCATATTTACGAAAGGATGTACTTGCTTTGGAGGCAGTTCAGCGAAGGTTCCCTAGGTTGATTCCAGGGATGAGGGGGTTGACTTATGAGGAAAGGTTGAGTAGGTTGGGCCTCCACTCATTGGAATTCAAAAGAATGAGAGGTGATCTTATCGATTATAAGATTACGAGTGGCTTGATGAGGTGGATGCAGAGAGGATGTTTCCACTGATGGGGGAGACTAGAACTAGAGGGCATGATCTTAGAATAAGGGGCCGCCCATTTAAAACAGAGATGAAGAGAAATGTCTTCTCTAAGGGTTGGAATTCGCTGCCTCAGAGAGCTGTGGAAGCTGGGACACTGAATAAATTTAAGACAAAAATAGACAGTTTTTTAAACAATAAGGGAATAAGGGGTTATGGGGAGTGGGCAGGAAAGTGGAACTGAGTCCATGATCTGATCAGCCATGATCTTATTGAATGGCGGAGCAGGCTTGAGGGGCCCTATGACCTATTCCTATTCCTATTTCTTATGTTATGTTAAGGGCTGCAGAAAATTTTAATCCCAGAGCTACTGAACTATCATGCCCTGGAAAGCAATCAGTCAAAGATGTAAAATGTAGAATCCAATGTTAATAATCTTTAGTTTTGCATGCTTTGCTATTGAGGGCCAAGCAAACCTTTCTTATGGAGAGTATGTAATAGAGTAGATTGTGCATAGTTAGTGAAAGGAATGGATTAATTGTTCCTTTACCAACACCTAACATCAATTTCACTATGCCTCATAGTGCCTTTACTTGATCTAGTGTTACACTGATCAGTGTTGTAATGGGAAAGAACAAGAAAGACAATCAGATTGGTATAGAATGGATTCTGTGCCACAAATAAAAGGATTCATGCTCGAAAGTTTCTGAGTGTGATTGATGTGCTCCTATCAAATTACACTCTCAGGTATTTTAAGAGAGGCATTAACCTGTTTGCTTTAAAAGAAAGAACTTGTACTTCTACAGCATCTTTCACAACCACAGGACGTCCCAAAGTGCTTTACAGCCAATTAAGTACTTTTTGATGGGTAATCACTCTTGCAATGTAGGGGTTACCACAGCTTATTTGTGCACAGCAAGGTCCCACAAACAGCAGTGAGATCATCTGTTTTAGTGATGTTGGTTGAGGGATAAATATTGACCAGGACTTAGGGAGAACTCACCTGCTCTCCTTCAAATATGGTCATGGAATCTTTTACATCCAATGAGAGGGCAGATAGGGCCTTCGTTTAACAATTCATCTGAAAGACGGCACCTCCAACAATGCACCACTCCTTCAGCTCAGTACTGTACTGGAGTGAGAGCTAGATTATGTGCTCAAGTGTTTGGAGTGAGATTGAACCCACAACCTTCGACTCAGAAGCGAGAGTGACTACCACTGAGCCATGGCTGACACCACATTTAAAGGGATAATGTGATTTAAAATAACAGGGAAAGGAATTTGATATGAATGGCTTAAACAGTCATTTGGTAAATTCACTCGCAGAAGATTTTTGACATATACTCCTTTATTTCCAGCACAGAATGCACTCTATTGTAATCCTTTTGCCTTTGTTCAGATAAACTAATTCTTACAAGAGTTCAGCGAATCTAAGTGCAACAATCAAATGGAAATAAATGTAATATCCCTTCTGGGTAACCAACAGATGTGCTCTGAAAGGACATTATTCATCCTGTGCAAATATACAGTGATCTGACAAATTTAGAAACATAGAAACATAGAAATTTAAAGCGCAGAAGGAGGCCATTTTGGCCCATCGTATCCGTGCCGGCCAACAAAGAGCCGTACGGCCCTTAGTCAGCAGCTCTAAAAGGTTACATATAAACCAATGAATAATGACGGAAAGAGCACCAACCTAACCAGTCCGCCTCACACAACTGCGACACCCCTTACACTGAAACATTCAACACTCCTCCCCAATCGGAGCCATGTGATCTCCTGGGAGAGACAAAAACCAGATAAAAGCCCAGGCCAATTTAGGGAGAAAAAATCTGGAAAAATTCCTCTCCGATCCATCCAGGCGATCGAAACTAGTCCAGGAGATCACCCTGGCTGCATTCTATTCCATACAGTACTTACCATTATATCTGCGCCGTCCAACAAAAGATCTTCCAGTCTAATCCCAATTACCAGCTCTAGGTCCATAACCCTGCAGGTTACTGCACTTTAAGTCCCCATCCAACCATCTCTTAAAAGTGGTGAGGGTTTCTGCATCCACCACTCTTCCAGGCAGTGAGTTTCTCAAGATAGAATGAATGTCTGCAGTTGAAGTCGTGGAATTGTTGGATAACCAAGGTAAATTGACGCAGAACAATTCGTTTAGGCTAAAAAAAAGTTATGTCTATGCCCATTCAAAAAGTGCAGGCAGCACATCAACTTCGTGCTGCTTACTAATAATCAGTTTTGCAGCGCACAGCCTAGCGCTGAACGAGCTGCTGACAAGCTGTGCACTCAGCAAGGGGCCAAAGTTCGCGTTGCTCGAGCAAGGCTAGCTTTACTTAAAGCTAGCCTGCTCCTCATGAGGGCAGTCTGCATCTCTTAAAGATGAGCTGCCTTCTGAAAATTAATTTTTTTTAAAGTGATACAACACAAACACAAATGGCTCAACAGGCCAGGAAAAGGGCACCCAAGGTCTTGGACGTGGCACTTGAGCTTTGTGCAGGGGCTCAACACTGGAAGTAAAGTCCTCCAGAAAGAAGGATGTGGGACCAGATCACCAAGACCATCACTGCCAGCAGTATCACCCCCAAGACCTAGATCCAGTGCCAAAGAAGTTTCTTGACATCAGAGTAGTAGTGAATGTCAGCGAATGCATCTTCAAAAGCTGTCTCCAATCAATTGCACCACTAGCCTCATACACAGCTCAATGCACAAACCCCCCCATCATTCACCTACCAAACACGAGGCACGCCTCACATGCCTAGCTTCATCTCACCCCCTTGGAGGAGACGGTGCGGGCCATTCTTGGCAGGAGCATAGCTGAGTCCTTGGCCAGCGACGGGGCTGAAAGAATACAAGATGTCAGTATCCTCATACGTTATCCTCCTTCTCATGTCCCACTTCCCCCTCATCCCATAATCTCTTCAGATTTGCAGGTTGTACATGGTGTAAGCATGCACCTCTTGCTTCTACACCTCCCCTCACCACAACACTACCATTGTGCCTTCCTCATTTCAGATACACAAGAAATCCAACCTGCCCAGCCAGTTGTTTATCAAGAAAGGAAGAGACGGGTGTAGAAGAAGAAGAAACACTGTCACTTGATTTCACACTCCCAGCCACCAGCTCCTCGAGGTCATCCTGCAAGGCCATCTCTAGTGTTCCACCAGCCATGCTGCAGCCAGTGGGGTAGCACTGCATAAGAACAAAGGCATTCACTAAGGGAAGGGTGTTTAGTTGATTTTTTGAAGCAATATTGGATGCATATATTGATAAAGCTGGATTGGAAAGTTTGCTTTGTGGAGGCTTTTATTTTAGCATTGTGTCCAAGAGGATGCTGTGATGGTCAGTAACCGAGGGAAGGTAAGATGTGGGACAAATGTTTAAAGGGGAATTGGGGTTGTATTGCCGAGTACCACAGGCATGTGATTCGGCCAGAAAGGGACTTTCGGGTTTCCTCCTTCCTTCCGCTTTTTCCTCTTCTGCTTATTCCTCTTTCTCCTCCTACTCTCTTTGCAAGCAGCTTGTCTCCTTTGCTGCCTATGCTTCATCTCCATGTCATACTGCAGCCCAAGACTGTGAGCAAGTGATGTCTCAGAGGCCTTCCTTTAAGAATCAAAGCCTTATAAACATCTAGCTGGACTCAATGCATACTTTAAAAACTTTTAAAATGTATTATACCAAGCCACTACCTCAAATGCAAAGAAACCAGTACAAAAGCAAAAATCTAAACTTACCTGAAAGTTGTGGTGTCCCCTTAAGAAGCATTGGCAGCGGATCCACCGTACTGCTGAGTGCACGTTCTGTCGTGCATACTTTGGAGAGGGCATTAATAAGAGTAGCAAATTCCTAAATCCCAAATTGTGCATCAATTTAGGGTTGCACGCCGATTGATGTCACGATCTGGCTCCCCTAATATACAAAATGAGCACAGGCAATGCCAGCACTATCCACCTGCCCAAAATGGCGGCCACCATGTTCCATGCTGGAAGCGAAGCAGCCACCTTTTTTGCCAAACAGGCCTCAAAAACCAGCATAAACAGGTCTGATTTCCCAGCCATTGTGTTTAACATATTATGCATGTACAGAGGTGAAAAGAAGTGGGTTTTCCAAATTCCATGGCTGGATTTGACCTGAGGTTGTTGTCCATGTTGCATCATTTGTAGCTGTAACCAAGAGAAAACCAAGCCTGGCAATGAGCCCTGGCAGAGTATTTCTACCAAAAGCAATCTTAAAGAAATGATTTGGTAATTGCCTCTTTGCTGTTTGTGGGATATTGCTATGCGCAACTTGGCTGCAGCATTTCCTATTTAAAACAATGACTACACTTCAGATGTACTTCATTGGTTGTGAAAAGCTTTGGGACATCCTGAGGTTATGAAAGGCACTATATAAATGCAAGTCTTTCATTTGAATGAATAGTTTAACACATTGACAACTTATTTTTCTAAAGAAAGCAGCTAAGTCCACTCAAACACGAGTATCTTCTCCATTGTAAGAAGGAGGGTAGTTGCACCTGCTTACAAACTGACTGTAAACCTGAGGTTTCTGCTCTTGTGATAACCATGGTAAAAGAACATAATGAACACATTGTTATATTTAATTATTGGGAAGGTTGTTACTACCTGTACTTGAAATTGTGCTCAAAATTGTGTCTTTTCTACCATCCTGAGCACAGTAGCCTATCCAAAGCACTGACACGTTTTGACATAAGATGCCATATAGTTACAAGTATTACCTGTTACATTCAATGGTAATTTTCTCCTTTTACCCCAGGAACAATTCAACTAGAACATTAAACAAAATCACAAATTAGACGATATTACTGATCAGTAAGATGAAATATATGATATGGGAAAAGATAACACATTCTCACAAATGTGATGAATATGAGAGACTAGAGGCACATTCTGTACTAAGGATATTTTTGGCACAGGCACTTTGAAACAGCGGACTCTTTGATTTAAACAATATGGCTTCCTGCTCACAGTTTCCCATTTGTAGAGAATAATTCCTCTATATACTCGGTGCAGTGAAATTGTAAATGTACAATTTTGCGGTACGTAGTACATAGAGGACATTTTCCCCAGTGCTGAGTAGATCTCAACTCTGCTACTTGGTGGTGGCCCTGAGTACAATCCAGGCCCGTTCTCACAGCGAAACAAGAGAATGAGGGCTATATGGCGAACATTATGTCTACTTATTGGTTGTGAAGCACTTTGAGGCATAAGTATGGATTCTCATTACATGGCATTATCTTGGTGAATCTAGGCTCTATGGCTTTAATGTCTTTGCCATACAACACCAGCAACAATAACTTGCACTTATATAGTACCAGTGATGTAGTAACATTTCCCAAGGCACTTCAGAGGAGCGTACTCAGACAAATAAAATGAAGGAGACATTAGGACATGTGACCAAAAGCTTGGTGAAAGTGCTTTAAATAGAGTCTTAAAGGAGGAGAGAGAAGTGGCGAGAAGGTGATGTTTCGGAAGGTATTTCTAGAGCTTTGTACCTAGACAGCTAAAGACACAGTTACCAATGGTGGGGTGAAGGAAGTGGGGATGCACAAGTTTCCAGAATTGGAGGAACGTTGAATTCTCAGAGGCTTGTAGGGCTGCAGGAGGTTACAGAGGTAAGGAGAGGCAAGGTCTTGGAAGGATTTGAACACAAGGATGAGCATTTTAAATCCAAGGAGTTGGTGGAACGAGAGCCAATGTAGATCAGCAAGGACAGGGGTGATGGGTGAACGGGTTAGGATATTGTGAGTTAAGATACTGTGCACAGTACTTGAACTGTGGCCGAAACAATGTTTTGCATAGGTTTATTTATGTTCTTCTGTTTTACTATGCCAAGACTGTCAATCAGCTATTGGCCATGCATTTACAAGGGAAGTTATTTGTGCCTTGATAACCGCCAGTTTTGAGAAGAAGAACCACAAAGATCAAGACATTCACACACGCAGAACGCAGGATGAGTGCTGCTGACTTTACACTTTACAGCTGCAATAGGTTGCAAGGTGATACCTGGGCTTGGCGGGTTAAATTATGAGGACAAGCTTCATAAATTCAGCTTGTATTCCCTTGAGTGCAGAAGATTGGGGGTGGAGGGAGGGGGGGAGGGGGGAGAGAGAGTAATCGGATTGAGATGTTATGGGCTAGAATTTCCACAAAGAAGGATATCACTGTTTTTTGGCATTATTCGCGATTAGCGACTTTTTTTGTCGCAACGAAATAACTCCAAAAAATAAATGCTTAAATTTCCCTAAACAGTTCATAACTTTTGGTGAAGCATTAAAAAGTGCCATTTTTAAGAACAGAAATGACATTTTTCACGATTAAAAAAACGCCCGTTCTGCACATGCGCAGAAAATTTTAATTTTGCCCGTTTATACAGTAAGGTATATAATAGAATATGAAATTAGAGCTGTATTAAACAAAACAGCATGGCTTCTAATTGACGTGCAACCATGTATTCAAATCTGAGATGCTTACATTCCCCACATTCACTTTGATTTCACACAATTCAATGAGATCATTTAAGCCATTTACCATATGACTTTACAGAATCTAAATGATCAGTCCCAAAGGTCACTGAGATTATTCACGAACTTTGGTTAACACAGGTCAAAGAACAAAAACTAATCTGCTCCAACCTCCACCCATTCCAGGGCAGCAGGTGTCATCTAGCTGGATTCCACAACTGCTGCAGTAACAACTCAGAACACAACACAAAGGCCAGTCAGCAGCCCTTTAACTTACTGTACACTTATAACTTTTTAATGAAGCTTGGCTATTGATTCTGCTGGTTGCGAAACTTGTTAAATGCAAACCCTGAAATTTTAAAAAATCACAACCTATTTCAGAACACATATGCAGTGCAAGTCTTGTTTGCTCATTTTTCTTTCCTCAATGTATTTACATTAACGTGGCTACAGCACATGAAATACATTGCTATCAAAAAGGCATGGAAAGAGATACTACTTACCCACAAATACATCATTTGGAATAGGGAATTAAGGCTCCAGCTGTGTAGTAAGACTCCTCTCCTGGTTAAGAATTACTGACAAAAACTGAGGAGAGAGGATACAGTTCTTCTCTATTCTGTCAGTCTTTACAGTCCTTTTTTTCCTGCAAGTCTCCTCTTATTTCTTGGATAGACGCTCACCAGCTCTCCGGCGTTGTTTCAGGCTGTTTTTCTTTTCCTACTCATTCTCAGTTTCTCTCATGTTATCTCTTTCTCTTGAATGCCAAGCTTATTTGGGTACGAACCTTGGCGTGTCTCTTTAATGAGGAAGCCTGTGCACCGAAGCAGCCCACTATCCTGGTGCAGGCAGAAATGAATAGCGTTATCGCCGATTTCGATCCGACTCGACCAGGTGCGTGAAACACAAAAGTATAGTATGCAGGTACAGCAAGTGATCAGGAAGGCCAATGGTAGCTTGGCCTTTATTGCAAAGGGGATGGAGTACAAAAGCAGGGAAGTCTTGCTACAGCTATATAAGGTATTGGTGAGGCCACACCTGGAATACTGCGTACAGTTTTGGTTTCCATATTTACAAAAGGATATACTTGCTTTGGAGGCAGGTCAGAGAAGGTTCACGAGGTTGATTCCGGGGATGAGGGGGTTGACTTATGAGGAAAGGTTGAGTAGGTTGGGCCTCTACTCATTGGAATTCAGAAGAATGAGAGGTGGTTTTATCGAAACGTATAAGATTTTGAGGGGGCTTGACAAGGTGGATGCAGAGAGGATGTTTCCACTGATGGGGGAGACAAGAACTAGAGGGCACAATCTTAGAACAAGGGGCCGTCCATTTAAAACAGAGATGAGGAGACATTTCTTCTTTCAGAGGGTTGTAAATCTGTGGAATTCGCTGCCTCAGAGAGCTGTGGAAGCTGGGACAGTAAATAAATTTAAGACAGAAATAGACAGTTTCTTAAACGATAAGGAGATAAGGGATTATGGGGAACGGGCGGGGCAGTGGAGCTGAGTCCATGATCAGATCAGCCATGATCTTATTGAATGGTGGGACAGGCATGAGGGGCTGTATGGCATTTCCTGTTTTTATTTCTTATGTTCTTATGTAAGACAACCTTTTTCAGTTCGATATTTATCACTGTTCTTAAAAATGTCGTTATTGGCCAAATTCACAAGAATGGCGATATCGTTGTTCCTGACGTCATAAAAACGGCTTGTAAAAATGGCGGTCGTTATTTTTTAATGACAAACTTAAACCACTGGCCAAATTTGAATAATCACCTTAAATTTTTTTAACGATTTAAAAAAAACATTTTAACGTGAAAAATGGCGTTAAAACGTACGTTAAGCTGGCTAATTTCTAGCCCTTAAAATGTTAAAAGGATTCAATGGAGTAGATACAGAGAAATCATTTCCTCGCGCAGAAAAATCAAGAACAAAGGGATATAATTTTTAAATTCGAGTTAGGTCATTCAGAAGCAAAATCAGGAAGCACTTTTTCACACAAAGGGTAGTGGAAATCTGGAACTCTCTCCAAAAAGTCGATATTTATTTTCAGCATGGTGGGTGAGAAAGAATGTGATGAGCTAGGCCAGTGTATGTTGGAGCACAGCAATATTTGGCTTTTTATGCTTCCCTGGAAAATGTTGAAATTTTACATATAAAATAATATTTCACAATTACTATAATGGACTTTTAATATTAAAAAAAGTGAAAACAAATGGCATTTGAATTTTCAACAGACCAACTAGATCATCAGATATACAAATGCTACCTGAACAGTCAGCCTCCCACATGCAACCAACTATCACCTCAGTTCACACTCTCCCCTCTCCGGACCCAGCTCACAGAGACACTGTGAAAGGACAGGGAGTTGGATGGACATTGGAGTACAGAAATACTCTCTACTCCTCCTAATTTTCTCAGATCATACTGTCAATCTTCTCCTTCTTTCCCATCAATTCAACCTGACATTCTTTTTCACAACTGATTCAGCTAAATTCTTCCTCTGCTCCCCCAGTTCAAGCTGGTGATCTCCCTTCTACTCCCTCTTAGTTAATACAGGCACTCTACATCCTCCTGCACATTCTCCTTTCTTCCTGTCCCTAAATCACCACTCCCACCTTCTGATACCTTCTCTCTCCCTTCCATTACCATCAATTTCCCACCTAACTCTCCGTTTCATTGCTATCCTAGGGTCTTAAAATAAGTGACTGCAGAGATAGTGGGTGCATTGGTTACAATCTACCAAAATTCCCTGAATTCTGGGGCTGTCCCGGTGGATTGGAAAACCACAAATGTAATGCCCCTATTTAAAAAAGGAGGCAGACAGAAAGCAGGAAACTATAGACCAGTTAGCCTAACATCTGTCGTTGGGAAAATGCTGGAGTCCATTATTAAGGAAGCAGTAGTGGGACACTTGGAAAAGCAAAATTCAGTCAAGCAGAGTCAGCGTGGTTTTATGAAAGGGAAATCATGTTTGACAAATTTACTGGAGTTCTTTGAGGAATTAACGAGTAGGGTGGATAAGGGGGTATCACTGGATGTGGTGTATTTGGATTATCAGAAGGCATTCAATAATGTGCCACATAAAAGGTTACTGCACAAGATAAAAGTTCATGGGGTTGGGGGTAATATATTAGTATGGATAGAGGATTGGCTAACTAACAGAGAACAGAGAGTCGGGATAAATGGATCTTTTTCTGGTTGGCAAACAGTGACGAGTGGGATGCTGCAGGGATCAGTGCTGGATCCTCAACTATTTACAATCTATGTTAATGACCTGGATGAAGGGACTGAGAATACTGTAGCCAAATTTGCTGATGATACAAAGATGAGTGGGAAAACAAATTGTGAGGACACAAAAAATCTGCAAAGGGATATAGACAGGCTAAGTGAGTGGGAAAACATTTGGCAGATGGAGTATAATATGGGAAAATGTGAGGTTATCCACTTTGGCAGAAAAATTAGAAAAACAAATTATATTTCAAATGGAGAAAGATTGCAAAGTGCTGCAAGACAGAAGGACCTGAGGGACCTTGTGCATGAAACACAAAAAGTTAGTATGCAGGTACAGCAAATAATCAGGAAGGCAAATGGAATGTTGGCCTTTATTGCAAGGGGGATAGAGTATAAAAGCAGAGAAGTCCTGATACAACTGTACAGGGCATTAGTGAGGCCACACCTGGAGTACTGCGCACAGTTTTGGTCTCCGTATTTAAGGAAGGATATTGGAGGCTGTTCAGAGAAGATTTACTAGGTTGATTCCGGAGATGAGGAGGTTGACTTTTGAAGATAGGTTGAGTAGGTTGGGCCTATACACTTTGGAGTTCAGAAGAATGTGAGGTGATCTTATCGAAACATATAAGACAATGAGGGGGCTCGATAAGGTGGATGCAGGGAGGATATTTCCACTCATAGGGGAAACTAAAACGAGGGGGCATAGTCTCAGAATAAGGGGCCACACATTTCAAACTGAGAGGAAGAGGAATAACTCCTCTGAGGGTTGTAAATCTCTGGAATTCTTTGCCCCAAGAGCTGTGGAGGCTGGGTCATTGAATATATTTAAGGCGGAGATAGACAGATTTTTGAGCGATAAGGTAACATAGAAACATAGAAAATGGGTGCAGGAGTAGGCCATTCGGCCCTTAGAGCCTGCACCACCATTCAATAAGATCATGGCTGAGTATGAGTAAATGGTGAAATAAGTACTCGATCATCAGTAAGCTTTGCTTATAGACATGAGATTAAAGTATGCAGGAAAACATGAATGCTATTGATAAGAAATATTGATGGCAATTCGGGAAGATTGGAAATTCTAATGACAAAATAGCTCAGACACTCAGGCTTTCCATAAAGGCCCTCAATGCCCGATTGCCCGCTGAGAAGGATCACTAATGCTCGGCGAAAAAAGCGGGCGAGAATTTCCATTTTGAGCGTAAAGGTAAGTAGAACTGATCGCCCGGCGAAAAAATGGGCGTTACATACTCATTCTCGGTGGTTTTCTCAGCGGGTAAGTGCAAAGTTAGCCAAATGGGTGGTCGTTACCGGATTGGATGGCAAGTACAAAAATTTAGGCCGAGGCTGCAGCTGGGCCTACACAGGGGGTAAAACTTAAAGAAAAAATTACCATTAAAAAAAAACACATACAAAGCATTCCCAAGACAGTTTTAACCCTAACTGCCATGGTAGAATAAAAAAATAATAATTAAATAACCTTCAACTTACCTTTCTTTGCAGGGTCCCCCCCCCCTTACTGCCCTGTAAAATCAACTTTTACAGGGCGGGTCTCTCGGTGATCTGGACGTCGACGGTTGAGCCCAAACTTACGCCCTGGCGATTGTTCTCAGCGTTGCACGTGGGCGGTCTGGTCCCGGCAGGACTTCAGATGTGGGAGATAATGCTCAAAAACTTACCTGGAAACTCTCGTCGGGCGAAAATCGGCGACAATGAAGCCGAATGTCTGGCCCTAAAAACCAGACACGTGTACATATTAGGATTAACCAGAACATTTGGAAGTGCGTTAAAGGTTCCAAAACTTTCTCTAAATTTGGATGATGTCATTTAAATCCCTTGAGCGTATTATTACTTGTTATGCACCGAGCCATGAGTTACTATATTTAATAAATGACAATTGTGTAACAGTTAATAGGTAATAATCCAATTCAGTGATCTTTTAAAAGCTTGACAAGTTAAAAACTTGTAACTGTGTCATAACATCAGAAGAATGCAGTTGCAGGATCACTAAAAATAGTGGACATACTGCCAATGACACAGCTTAATGGCCACAAATATACAATCAAAATGCACTTGCATAGCGTACCGATGAACCTGAATGAATGCCAGTAAATCTACCAATTCAACAGTAGGACAGACCCACAAGTCAGCCCTGTCTTGAACAAATATGTGATGCTTTAAAGATGAGATTGTCAGTAGAAAAACCAATAGAAAGGCAAATGGGATTGGAAACATAGAAACATAGAAAATAGGTGCAGGAGTAGGCCATTTGGCCCATCGAGCCAGCACCGCCATTCAATAAGATCATGGCTGATCAATCCCTCAGTACCCCTTTCCTGCTTTCTCTCCATACACCTTGATCTCGTTATCCGTAAGGGCCATATCTAACTCCCTCTTGAATACATCCAATTAACTGGCAACAACAATTCTCTGCGGCAGGTATTTCCACAGGTTAACAACTCTCTGAGTGCAGAGGTTTCTCCTCATCCCCGTCCTAAATGGCCTACCCCTTATCCTAAGACTATGTCCCCTGGTTCTGGACTTCCCCAACATCAGGAACATTCTTCCCGCATCTAACCTATACAGTCCTGTCAGAATCTTATATGCTTCTATGAGATCCCCTCTCATCTTTCTGAACTCCAGTGAATAAAGACCCAGTTAATCCAGTCTCTCCTCATATGTCCGTCCAGCCATCCCTGGTATCAGTCTGGTGAACCTTCGCTGCACTCCCTCAATAGCAAGAACGTCCTTCCTCAGATTAGGAGACCAAAACTGAACACAATATTCCAGGTGAGGCCTCACCAAGGCCCTGCACAACTGCAGTAAGACCTCCCTGCTCCCGTACTCAAATCCCCTCACTATGAAGGCCAATATACCATTTGCCTTCTTCACCGCCTGCTGTACCTGCATGCCCACTTTCAGTGACTGATGAACCATGACACCCAGGTTTCGTTGCACTTCCCCTTTTCCTAATCTGCTGCCATTCAGATAATATTCTGCCTTCGTGTTTTTACCCCCAAAATGGATAACCTCACATTTAGCCACATTCTATTGCATCTGCCATGCATTTGCCCACTCACCTAACCTGTCCAAATCACCCTGCAGCATCTTAGCATCCTCCTCACAGCTCACACCGCCACCCAGTTTAGTGTCATCTGCAAACTTGGAGATATTACACTCAATTCCTTCATCTAAATCGTTAATGTATATTGTAATGAGCTGGGGTCCCAGCACTAAGCCATGCTGCACTCCACTAGTTATTACCTGCCATTCTGAAAAGGGCTGTTTATCCCGACTCTCTGCTTCCTGTTTGCCAACCAGTTCTTTATCCAAGTCAGTACATTACCCCCAATACCATGTGCTTTGATTTTGCACACCAATCTCTTGTGCGGGACCTTGTCAAAAGCCTTTTGAAAGTCCAAATACACCACATCCACTGGTTCTCCCTTGTCCACTCTGCTAGTTACATCCTCAAAAAATTCCACAAGATTCATCAAGCATGATTTCCCTTTCATAAATCCATGCTGACTTGGACCGATCCTGTCACTGCTTTCCAAATGCACTGCTATTTCATCCTTAATGATTCCAACATTTTCCCCACTACTGATGTCAGGCTAACCGGTCTATAATTATATATAGTAGCTGAATCTAAAATCAAAGAAGACCTTAGTTTGCCCACAATTAGAGTTTAGAAAGGATATGGATATTGAAGGCATAGAAAGAATCCAGCAAAGATTCACTAGAATGATACTAGGAATAGTAGGTTATAGTCATGAAGAAAGGCTTAAAATTGGGGCTCGTTTCAGACAAGTTAAGGAGGGGTCTAATCGAGGTTTTCAAACCTATGAATAGTTTTGAGAGGATAAATAGTGAAAGATTGTTTCCACTGGTTGTTGAATCAGTAACAACGAGGAAGAAAGATCAAGATTATTACTAGAAGAGTGCTGAAGGAAGCTAGAAGAAAAGTCTTCACCCAGAGGGTGTTTAGAATATGGAAAGCTTTACCACAGAAATGTTGTAAAAGTGTGTGACATGCCACTTTAAATGCAAGACATTTAACATGTTATAACTACATTTTTAAAAGCAACTGTTCGATATTTTCCCCATATGGCCGAACCCGGGGCCATAATTGTCCGGCCGATCAGGAAGTCGACCGCCAAAAAAAAACATGGTGGCCGTGGCATTGCGCCCTCCCCTTGAAGAGCCACCGCGCTGCCGTGGCTCACACAAATAAAACAAGGTGCACCAACAGAAAAAGCTGTCAGGGCACCGTGCGGCAGATCAGTGTGATGCCGGTGCGGGAGAGCGGCGGTGCGTGCTTTGATGACGCACTTGGGCCGGTCGGCAGCAGTGGGGTGGCAGTGGGGAGCATCTGAAAAATCTGCAAGGTGAATTTGGATCATGGCGGTCAATGGACTGCAACGCGGCAGCCACTTGATTCCGCCACATGGTTGCTGCAAAACGATGGTAACGGCCCTTATCCGGTTCCTGAATTTCGGCCCCAACAACTGTTGCCTGGGCTGAGCTGTGATGTAATTTGTAACTCACACATTATGAAACTGAAATAAGCAAATACTAATGCTACAGACATAAAGGTATGCATATTGCAAACTGAATTAAAAATAAAATAAACATTCCAATTCTGCTCTCCCTGTCATCCCCATTTTCTTCAATTCCTTGTTCTTTTCCATTCTCCCATTTAAAAAAATGTAATTATACTGTTTCTTTACCTAATTAATCCTATTTTACCAACTTTTATTTCCTAAGAAATCATTGAATACTTTCACAAATGCAAAATACTGTGGATGCTGGAAATCTGAAACAAAAACAGAAACTGCTGGAAATGCACAGCTGGTCAAGCAGCATCTGTGGAGAGAGAAACAGAGTTAACATTTCAGGTCGATGACCTATCATCAGAACTGGAAAAAGTTAGATATATAACGTTTTAGGCAAGTGCAGAAGCAGGGAAAGAGGGAGGGGAGGAAAGAATATAAGGGAAGGTTTGTGATAGGGTGGAAGGCAGGAGAGATTAAAAGACAAAAGGGATGATGGTGTAAGACAAAAGAAGATGGTAATGGAATGAGTAGGAAACAAAAGATAGATCTAGAAGTGGTGTAAATGGGAATAGCAGAATCAAAAGCTGCCATCTGAAGAAATGGGGCAGAGGTTATGATCTGAATTTGTTGAATTCATTGTTGAGTCCAGAAGGCAATAAAATGTCTAATCAAAAGCTGAGGTGCTGTTCCTCGAGCTTGTGTTGAGCTTCATTGGAACAATGTAGGAGGCCGAGGACAGAGAGGCCAGAGTGGAAGGGGTGCGGAGAGTTAAAGTGACAGGCAAATACTTTTGAATACATTTGAATACTTTTACTTAACTTGTTCGTCCACCCATTTTGCTAGGTTTTCATTGGCTGAAAATGGCCTACATCTTCATCCAATCAAAAGCCCAAATCAATCAATTTTTTTAATGTGTTTTTACAGATTAAAAACAAGATAATGTTCTGCTGATGATTAATTTACTGGCTCAGTCCAGCGGCCAACAGCCAAAGAAAGTAAACTCATCCCTGGTGTTGGAATGAGTAAAGAGAAAGTTGAGAAACCATTTATGGAATGAAAAACATTCAGCTGGTTATGATTTGTGTTACCAGTTTGTTGGTTTCAGAAGCTATGTCATGGGCATATGCCAAGATACCATTGGCTCTGTGCATTAAACCAGTGTTATGAGCACTCTGTATTGAGTAAAGTGAATTGGCAAGGGTACTCTGGAGGATGAGTGCATGGAATGTATTCGAGATAGTTTCCTAGAACAATACATCATGGAACCGGCCAGGGAACAGACTATATTAGATCATGTTTTGTGTAACAAGACAGGATTAATTTGTAATTTCATGGTAAAGGATCCTCTAGGGAAGAGTGATCATAATATGATATAATTTCACATTGAGTTTGAGAGTGATACTTATAACTCAAAAACTAGAGTCTTAAAATTAAATAAAGCCAATTACATAGATATGAGGGGTGAATTGGCTAAGGTAGATTGGGAAATTAGATTGAAAGGTATGACAGGTAAGTAGTGACAAAAATTTTAAGAAATATTCCAAAATTATCAACAAATATGCATTCCATTGAGAAATAAATAACAAGGGGAAAGTGATCCATCCATGGCTAACTAAATAAGATAAGGATAGTATTAAATTAAAAGAAGAGGCTTATGATATTGTGAGTAGTAAACCTAAGGATTGGTAGAGCTTTAGGAACCAGCAAAGAATTTGATTTAAAAAATGGTAAAAAGGGAGAAAATAGAATATGGGGTTAAATTAGCAAGAAATATAAAAACAGATTGTAAGAGCTTCTACAAGTATGTAAAAAGGAAAAGTAGCAAAAAAGAAGTGTTGGGTCCCTTAGAGGCTGAGACAGGTGAAATTATATTTGGGAATAAGGAAATGACAGAGACTTTAAGCAAGTATTTTTAACTGTTTTCACAGTAGAAGACAGAAAATGCATACAAAATAGTGGGGAACCAAGCAGCTAATGAAACTAAGGAACTTAAAATAATTAAAAGCAGTAGAGCAAAAGTACTTGAGAAACTAATTGGCTTAAAAGCCGACAAAATCCCTGGACCTGATGTCCTACATCCGAGGGTTCTAAAAGCGGTGGCTGTAGAGACAGTGGATACATTGGTTGTGATCATCCAAAAGTTGCTAAATTCTGGAACGGTCCCAGCGGATTGAAATAGCAAATGTAACTCTGCTATTCAAGACAGGAGGGAGCAATAAAACAGGGAACTACAGGCCAGTTAGCCTGATATCAGTCATTTGGAAAATGCTGGAATCCATTATTAAGGAAGTGGTAACAGGGCAATTAGAAAATCATAATATAATTAGGCAGAGTCAACATGGTTTTATGAAAGGGAAATTGTGTTTGACAAATTTATTAGAGTCTTTTAAGAATGTAACTCGCATGATAGATAAAGGGGAACCAATAGATGTAGTATATTTGGATTTCCAAACGTCATTCAAAAAGGTAACACATAAAAGGCTGTTATGCAAGTTAAGGGCTCATGGGGTTGATAGTAATGTATTAGCATGGATGGATGATTGGTTAAAAGACAGAAAACAGAGAGTAGGGTTAAGTGGCAAGTGGCATTTGTATCACACATGTGCTAGCAATAACTATCTCCTAAAGAGAGCATCTAACCACCGCCCCTTGACATGCAGTGACAACAACGAATTTCCCACCATCAACATCCTGCGGGGTTACCATTGCACAAAAACTTAACTCAATCACTGACATAAATACTGTGGCTACAAGAGCAGATCAGAGGCTTGGTATTCTGTGGTGAGTGTCTCACCTACTGCCTCCCCAAAGCCTTTCCACCATCAACAAAGCACAGGTCAGGAGTGTGATGGAGTACTCTTCACTTGCCTGGATTGCACAGCTCCAACAACACTCAAAGAAGCTCAACACTATCCAGGACAAAGCAGCCCAATTGATTGGCACCCCATCCACCACCTTTAACATTCACTCTCTCCACCACTGGCTGCAGTGTGTACCATCTACAAGATGCACTGCAGCAACTTTCTAAGGTGTTTTCAACAGCACCTCCTAAATCCACTACCTCTACCACCAAGAAGGACAAGGGCAGCAGGCGCGTGGGAACACCATCATATCCAAGTTCTCCACCAAGTCACACACCATGCTGACTTGGAAATATATCACCGTTCCTTCATCATCATTGGGTCAAAATCTTGGAACTCCCTCCCTAACAGCACAGTGGGAGTACTTTCACCACAAAAACTGCCGTGGTTCAAGAATGCAATTCACCACCACCTTATCAAGGGCAATTAGGGATCAGCAATAAATGCTGGCCATGCCAGCGATGCCCACATCCCAGGAATGAATTTTTAAAAGTGTATTTTCCAGTTGGCGGAATATGGGATGCCGCAAGGATCAGTGCTTGGGCCTCAGTTATTACAATCTATATAAATGATTTAGATGAAAGGACCGAGTGTAACATATCGAAGTTTGCTGATGATACAAAGCTAGGTGCGAAAGTAAGCTGTGAGGAGAACACAAAGAGCTTGCAATGAGATATAGACAGGTTAAGGGAGTGGGCAATTACGTGGCAGATGGAGTATAATATGTGGAAATGTGAGTTTATTTACTTTGGTAGGAAGACTAGGAACACAGAATATTTTTACAATGTTGAGAAACTACTAAATGTTAGTACTCAGAGACAATTACACGTAGGAATGGATGATTCCAATCCATTTCAGAATTCCAGGTGATTGCTTCTAAGTGTGTGGAGTCGGACATCGCAAGGAAAAGATAGTTGGACATTGCAGGGAAAAGTCGGACATCGCGGGAGTGGAGTCAGCCATTGTGAGGGAGTCAGACATCATGGAGTGGGGGCAGTGTGTCAGCCGATTCAGAGGGGCCGATCACAGGGAGGGAAGCAAGTAAGTTTGTTAGGCCAGTTGGGGCGGGGTGGGGTGTGAGCGAGAAGTACTCCTGCTCCACCTGGCCCACAAGCAGTACTGTAATGACACTTACCCGATGAATCCAAACTATCACACCTCTCTTCAGCTACCAGGTTTCCTGAGGTCTGGGAAACCCAGCCTGCAGGCATTAAAACTAAAAGTTAGGTTAAATTGGAGGCACATAGCCTCCTTAAAATATTTCAGTGACCAACCCACCACCTGCCCCCATACTGTCGTTCATTACAAAAGGAAGTGGACAGGTTGCGGGCGTGTTGGGTTACCCACTGCCCCTGCCCAGCTTGGGAGTTAACTACCCCAGTGTGTCAATTGGGCAAAGAAGGCTCTTAAAGTGATCTTGCTTTTTATTCCTCTCCCAGCATGTTTTTAGTCCTGGTGTTGTTGTTCTTGGGAGCCTATTCAAAATGTTGATCAATTTGTCTCAAAAAGAACTTCCTGATGCCGGTCCTAAAATTTATCTTTAGTTGGTTTGAACCTTTGCTCCTGGGTCGCTGGTGCAGTTTGAATTCGTATTTCTGATCTATTGTTTCTGTACTGTTCATAAGTTTACACATTTCTCATTAGTTTCTCTCCACATAAAGATTGAAAAACCCAAGTTTCTTCAATCCTTCTGATAACTGATACCTGGTCTGCATTTTGTGGCTTTTTCTGAACTGACATCGTGGCTTCAATGTTTTCCTTGTGTCTCAATGCACAGAAATGGACAGAAACAGGAAGCTGAATGATTCATAATTATGCCGTAATCACCAGAGGTTTATCAACTAATAATCCCCACAACTGAATAACAAGAAATAATGCAGTCAAAATACATCAGAAAATGATCGAGGTGTTCCTTGTCTGTGAGTTAATGGTCAGTGGCAGTGTTCCAGAACTCAATTAACTGGATGTCTATGATTCTGCTGGGAAAAGCACATTCATGTCATTAACACATCTCATCAATGATGAGGAGCTCTATATGTGCCATTACTCGCCCATTGTAATTTATTCATGTATAATTCACTTGTGAGTTATGGGTCTTTCACACTTAGGAAGGAACCCCATAAGTCACCCTCACCAGGAGATATTCTTCATTGTACACTCACCAGCAATGTCATTGCTAAGGAGACTTGCTTCGACCTGAGGCATTCATCAATTTTAATAAAGCACTCATGCAAAATACATATTTTTAAGAGCTAGTTAATTACTACAAAGGCATTACCGTGCAAGCTGATATTTGTATGCTTCCTCAGTTCGAAGTTCAATTTTTGAAGAAACCAGGGATCTCGTGCGTTTTCACATATAATACATTATGTATTAAGTACCAGCTGTATAATGAATTTCTGTTGAATTCTAATACTAAATATTATAAAATATAATGAAAGAATGTACAGAATCATTAAACATTTATAATAGCATGGCTGGCTGCTAAGCATCATTAGACTGAATGCCTGCAAATGTACAATGTATCCAGCTGCGTTAGGATCAGAGAGGATATTGCATAGGATTCAGGAGGTATTCCTATATTTGGAAGTAAAAAGAGATAAGACCTGACTTATTTCACTCATGGACCAAACGTTAAGTTACATTCAGTAACTTTATTTGCAATATTCTATTCATCTGATGCATAGGTAGCTCTACAATGAAAAAGAGACCATTGATCATGGCTGGAAATTGCCTTGGAGCTGCTTCTGCTCTGATGCCGTAACTTTGCCGAAAGTGCAGCGTAAACCATGCATATGTACATAAATGAGTTTTCCACCACATTCCCGGATCAGTTATGATGCAGGAGCAGGATCAATCTGAAGAAATTCCTGACCCGTGATTGGCAGAAAATCTAGTCTTTGCATTTTAAAATAGAACTGTTGCAAGGGAAGAATGACAGAACTCCACAATGGTGATATTGCAATGTGACACATTCACTAAAGTTCTCCCCCACTTCTCTCAGTGTGCAGGTGGTTGTTCAATATGTTATTCAAGTTATAGTTTTACTTCTGAGTGATCATTCTGTTCTTGCAGCACCTATACAACATTATGGGGGAGAAATTGGCCTCCTTTGCGCCTCCCGTTAACACCTCCAGGGGACGATAACGGGTGCTAACAGCTTACTGACTGGACACGGCAAAATTACTGACACCCAAGAACTTGTATGGCGGGTTAGCGCTGCCGCTATACCTTACTGCCCCGATCTCCTGCACCCCAGAGATCGTGATGTCATCTGGTGCGTAGAGCCCCATTATCATCCGGATCTTAAATTTGCTTCTGCCCCCTGCAGCATGGCCCAGCATCAGCAGGAACAGTAGCATAGTGATAACATTACTGGACTAGTAATACAGAGGCCTGGACTAATAATCCAGACACAAGAGTTCAAATCCAACCATGGCAGCTGGGGAATTTAAATTTAGTTCATTAAATAAATATGGAATAAAAGGTTAATATTAGTAATAGTGACCATGAAACTACCAGATTGTTATAAAAGCCCACAGCAATGTGGTTGACTCTTCACAGCCCTCTGAAATGGTCCAGCAAGCCAATCAAGGGCAATTAGGGATGGGCAATAAATTCTGGCTTTGCCAGCAATGCCCACATCCTGTGAATGAATTTAAAAAAAACAACAGCTGCAGGACGCATTGTGAGCTTGTTCGGCCACTTGGGGAGAGGTAGTTAAAGGTATTGGTATCAGGTAGGCGAAAATGTTATTTTCACTCCACTTTTGAATTTTTCACATGCCACGATTGATCAGCCCTGCACTCTGTTAGAATGCTTGGGGCTGATCTTCGTGGATTGCAGGTCTCGTCATTGACCATTCGAAGCCTTACCTTGAAATGACCTCAGCATTGGCCCTTCCCTTTAAGGGAGGGAAGGAACCTGTGAATCTGGCAGCGCTGCTTGGGACATTGTGCAGGGCTCTGCCACTAACACCCCTCCCTCTTGCTCCGTTTAGCACTCCAAGGGAAGTGGTAGTGCTTGATTTAATGCTACACTTCCCTCCTGGAATGCAAAACCACTTGTGTAGCATTCGACAATACTTTTGTGCTCCCGCAAAAGTTAACGTCGCAAATGGGGTGCTACACAATGTTTTGACATTTGTTGCCAATTAAGCATGGGTAAATATTGATGTAAATGGAAATAAAAATCAGGAGAGAAGTCTAAATGTGCTGACTTGATTGACAGCAGAGGCAGGAGTGCTTGCAGTTGCTTTCGGAGCTAACCGCCATGGCATGCTTACCCCATTCGAGCATACTAACTGCTATCCTGTTTTCTCAGTGACCTTAGAATTGCAATAAGTTTTGTTTATTACATGGTGTAAGGAGAAATTTTGATTTAACTAATATAGATGGGGGTGTATTTTCCACCTTTACTTATGGAGGAATGTTGGGGTAAAACGGAGGCTTCTCTCCTTTAAGGTGGACTAAAATATAGTTAATTGACACCTCACCCAGCTTCCCACTGTATAACGACCACGGAAGTAAACAAACAAAACCTCAGGTTTACCGATTTTATTACGAGCAATGCATGGGAAGGTTCAGTCATGGAACCTCCGAAATACAAGAGATTTCAAGTACAATTTATACAGGTTTTGGAGAGGAGCACCCTCCTACAAAATCCTCGATAGGTGTAATTCTATCAGCAAAGTTACATTGATTTGTTGACGCTTATCAAACTGTTTCTGCATGGTGTATGCAATTGCCCATCTTCTATGGTGTTGTTCCATGACTTGCACTTTGCTACAGTATAATATACACCTAAACTGGCTTCCTTATCTCTTCCTCAGAGACTTCTGATCAACAGCTGCTGATTTTGCTGTTTAAGAATTACAGAGGATTCAGCTTACTGCGTTATACATTTGTGCTATACTTACATAAGCAAGTGTTACATACATAGGCAATTATACAGACCCTCCTAATACAGATAAGTTCACGACCTTCAGCATCATTCTGACCACCTATTTGCAACTTTTACAATTTATCCCTTACAATTCCCCTCTAATGGCCCTTGGCTATATGCCCAAGATAGGCCATTTCCCAATTAATCCCTCATGGGTGAGCTTCCAGGGTGGTCCTTTCGCTTGGGTACCGCTACTTCCCAAGCTGCAGGATCTACCTGTTGGCTTTCCCATCAAGGTTATACTAAGTAAGTCCTTTCTGACGGACTGTCTAATTTCCCTTTATTCAATGTTTTAACTATAGTGCGGGCTAGGGCCTGCCTCTTACGTCAGTTACACCTTTTTATACGATAATACTAGCAAGATGAGTTTCCTTGCAATACAACCAGTATATTTAGTCCAGCATAGTTTCTAGCCAACATTTTCTCGGTGTTCGAATTATGCCCCACCTGGGGTATCCTCTGCTTCTTCTATCTTTCCTCCATTTGGTGTCTTCTCTATTCTGCCGAATTTCTGCCCCACCTGGGGTATCCTCTATGTTGCCGAATGGTGTCCAATTCAGTCGAGGTTGTTCCTCTTTCAGTTCGAGTATCGGTTTTCATTGCGGTCCAATGGCCTTCGCATAACCTCCTCGGGTAATGTCCAACATTGTCCCAAAGATCTTTCCTCCTTTAGTTCAGGGGTTATAATAAACCCATTTATATCTGTCTCGTCAAGGTGTAAAGCAGAAGTCAATATCCATAATGGTGCATGAGGTGTTCCTTTCTTCATTTCAGTTGTCGTGATGCTCACACATCAATATCCATTTCCTCGCGGAACAGCGATAATTTAGTTGTTCTGTGTTCGGGGGGGGGTGATACTCAAGATACTTGGTTATATCCACAGTTATCTTTGATCATTCGTAGTGGATCTCGACATGAAGCAACTTGGTTATTTTTACAACAGTCATCTATGCTGAGACTCTTAGTACTGTTGTTCTCTTCAGTTACATTTCTGGTTTGTCATGGTACCGCACGCGAGTTTGATTTCTTATTTCTCCTACATTGTTTGGTATAAAGGATCTCCCTTTGTCACATCATACTATGATATAGATAATACAAAACCTATTATATTGAAATGTCCGGTTACACATCTGGCCTTTGGGGCCCAAGCATGACTGTTTCTCCGCACCTCGCAGGCATGAGTCATGTTTTTGTCCCAGTCCAGTTGGTAAAGGCATTAAGAGTTATCCAATCTGGCACCTTTCCATTCTGAATCTGCTCGAGGTTATGTTGTATTCCATTGAGCAACCGTGCTCCATATCCTGTACATACTAGTTCTGTCTGTATGGTTTTACTTAACTGCTGTTCTGCTCTATTCATCGAATTTATAGTTCTGGCATGGTCTCGCAATGTGTGGGCCACTTTGTAATAATTCTCTTTCTGCGCCATTACCCTGTTGTGCCTGTATCTTTTCATTATCCTCATCCCTTTCCAGCAATCCCTGAAAGGTTCGTGTTAGAGCATTAACTCGATCATCTATCGTGTGTAGGTCTATAGTATTTACCGTTTCAACTCCCACCGCGTATCCCGCGCCTACCATTTCCAGTATCCCTCTTTTTTCCCGATTCCATTGATCGTCTAACATTCTTTTCACATTAAACTTCATGGTTCTTGTTTCAGGGCCTTCCAATGCCCGCAGGGTCAGGTTTTTATACAGGCTTATAGTGTTTAACCCGCAGAAGTTGGGGATGGTTATAGTGTTTAAATTTAGGAATACAGTAATTATTCGCTGACGTACCCTGAAATGTATCTTGTCCTTGGTCTGCATTATCAATTTCTCTTTTGCCTCAGCGTTCATAGTTGGGCATGTTTGTGGCACTGGGGGTGTGATGGTCGAGGCCCTGGTAGTGCTCACTGTTGCTAAAGTAATGGATGGGGCCGTGTTGGTGGGTCTATCTCGGGAGATATCCCTCCACCACCATTCATAGATGTTGAGTGAAATCTGCATCCCCTTCCCCCGGGGGCAGTATCTCTGTCCCTCCTGATTATAAAACACACCCTGGTCTTATTCCCACTAATTATTGGTCCATATTACTGGCCCATCCCCAATATGTTTCGTTTCCTCGTTATGTTGTTTTATGCCCGTTATTACATAAGAATTAGGAACAGGAGTAGGCCATCTAGCCCCTCGAGTCTGCTCCGCCACTCAACAAGATCATGGCAGATCTGGCCGTGGACTCAGCTCCACTTACCTGCCCGCTCCCCATAACCCTTAATTCCCTTATTGGTTAAAAATCTATCTATCTGTGATTTGAATACATTCAATGAGCTAGCCTCAACTGCTTCCTTGGGCAGAGAATTCCACAGATTCACAACCCTCTGGAAGAAGAAATTCCTTCTCAACTTGGTTTTAAATTGGCTCCCCCGTATTTTGAGGCTGTGCCCCCTAGTTCTAGTCTCACCGACCAGCGGAAACAACCTCTCTGCCTCTATCTTGTCTATCCCTTTCATTATTTTAAATGTTTCTATAAGATCACCCCTCATCCTTCTGAACTCCAACGAGTAAAGACCCAGTCTACTCAATCTATCATCATAAGTTAACCCCCTCATCTCTGGAATCAGCCAAGTGAATTGTCTCTGTACCTCCTCCAAAGCTAGTATATCCTTCCTTAAGTAAGGTGACCAAAACTGCATGCAGTACTCCAGGTGCGGCCTCACCAATACCTTGTACAGTTGCAGCAGGACCTCCCTGCTTTTGTACTCCATCCATCTCGCAATGAAGGCTAACATTCCATTCGCCTTCCTGATTACCTGCTGCACCTGCAAACTAACTTTTTGGGATTCATGCACAAGGACCGGAGGGACTGGAGTGCATCATCACACCCGGCAACCGAATTTTAATTTGATTTTACGTTTTAAAGTTAATTTGTTTTAATTGCCGGTGCTTTTAGTGTCCCCTTCCCTTTTATAGGGGGCACTGGGGAAAAATTGTGATTTTAGTGCCCAAAAAAAAAACAACAAAAAAAAGAAAAAACACAAAAAAAACAAAAAAGGGGGGAAAAAAAGGGCCTTGTAAATGTCTGGAGTGTCACCCAGGTCGGGTGGCACCGTTTAATGTCTTTATGTTTTGCAGGTAAACTCAAAAGAGTTTCATGCACAAGGACCCCCAGGTCCCTCTGCACCGCAGCATGTTGTAATTTCTCCCCATTCAAATAATATTCCCTTTTACTGGTTTTTTTTCCAAGGTGGATGACCTCACATTTTCCGACATTGTATTCCATCTGCCAAACCTTAACCCATTCGCTTAACCTATCTAAATCTCTTCGCAGCCTCTTTGTATCTTCTACACAACCCGCTTTCCCACTAATCTTTGTGTCATCTGCAAATTTTGTTACACTACACTCTGTCCATATCCCAGACCATCCGGAATCCTCTGGATTGGTGGAACGAATGAATAGGACCTTAAAAACAGCCCTAGTTAAAACAATCGAAAAAACTGGAAAAGGGTCACCTATGTATATTGTAAACAGTTGTGGTCCCAGCACCGATCCCTGTGGCACACCACTAACCACCGATTTCCAACCCGAAAAGGACCCATTTATCCCGACTCTCTGCTTTCTGTTAGCCAGCCAATTCTCTATCCATGCTAATACATTTCCTCTGACTCCACGTACCTTTATCTTCTGCAGTAACCTTTTGTGTGGCACCTTATCGAATGCCTTTTGGAAATCTAAATACACCACATCCATCGGTACACCTCTATCCACCATGCTCATTATATCCTCAAAGAATTCCAGTAAATTAGTTAAATATGATTTCCCCTTCATGACTCCATGTTGCGTCTGCTTGATTGCACTATTCCTATCTAGATGTCCCGCTATTTCTTCCTTAATGATAGCTTCAAGCATTTTCCCCACTACAGATGTTAAACTAACCAGCCTATAGATACCTGCCTTTTGTCTGCCCCCTTTTTTAAACAGAGGCGTTACATTAGCTGCTTTCCAATCCGATGGTACCTCCCCAGAGTCCAGAGAATTTTGGGAGATTATTTTTAAACTAATGCCGCCCGAGTGCTGTAATACAGGCCTTGCCGTCCCTCAGCCTGTTGTTCCTGATATGAGGCTGCGTTAACCCATGTTGTTTCCACGAGCACTAGAGTCCTGCAAAAATACAATATTTCCCGGTCATCACCGGTTAGTTAATGACCATGCTTTATTAACTATAACTACCATAACTTACCATTATTACCTGATAGGGTCCGGTCCATTTGGGTGCCAGCCTGGACCTCTCTGGGGTAATCACCTGACTGCCTATTTGAGGTGTTTGGACCTTCTGTTCCTTAGCATCTTTCTCTAAGTCCTTGATTTGCTAATCTCTAGCCTGTGCCTTTAAGTCATGTAACTGCTTACAGAGTTCCATTACAAATTTCCGTATTCCGTCCTCGCTTCCTGAAACCAAGATTTCTGGCAGTCTCATTGCCCTTCCAGTCATTAGTTCAAAGGGTGTCAGTCCTGTCGTCCGACTAGGGGATGCCCTGAGCTTCATTAGTACTCGGGGTAACATCTCGTCCCACCCTTTTCCAGTTTTTTCGATTGTTTTAACTAGGGCTGTTTTTAAGGTCCTATTCATTCGTTCCACCAATCCAGAGGATTCCGGATGGTCTGGGATATGGAACTTTTGCCTAATCCCTAGTAAAGCGCAGGCCTGTCTCGTCACCTTCCCTATGAAGTGCGTACCTTGATCTGAGTCTAGCTGCAGTGGCATTTCCCATCAGGGTATTATTTCTTCTGCTAGGATCCAGACCACGGTTTCTGCTGAACAATTTCTCGTGGCGAAAGCTTCTACCCACTTTGTAAACTGGTCTATTATAACTCGGCAGTATGTTCTCTCTTTGTTGCTGAGTAACGGTCCAGTAAAATCTATCTGCAAGTTTTCCCAGGGTCCTTTCGGTCGGGGCTGATTCCCATTGTGATCTTTACTTTTCCCCCGGGTTGTATTTTGTGCATATCACGCACCTTCTGCAGTGGTCCTCTAAATCTCTACCCATTCCCTTCCACCACCAGCATCTGGACATCGAGTTTATCATGTTGGTTCGACCTGTATGGAAAAACCGTGGTATAAATTTAATAGGCTCCCCTGAATGCATTCCAGGGCCATCACATTCCCATTATTTCTTTCATATCCCTTCGGTCCCTTGTTGGGCCCCTCTTTGCTTCCACTCCTCCTTTTCCTGTGGAGTGGCTTCTCCTTGTACCTTAAGCATGTTTACTTCCTCAGGCCCGATTGTATATACTCCGACTTGGGCTTCCCCGGCCAGTGTACCTGCCTCTGCCACTCGCTTGGCTGCTTCATCTGCCCATGCATTCCCCTGTTGATGTTGATTGCACACTCTTGGGGTAGGAGGGAGGCTTCCACTAATTCTTTAACAATCTCCTCATGTTTAATCAGCCCTCCTTCTGAGGTCATGTATCCCTGTCTGCTCCAGGCTATCATATAATCATGCACTACTCCAAAAGCATATCGACTGTCTGTATAGATGTTTA
Source organism: Pristiophorus japonicus (assembly GCF_044704955.1). Taxonomy (NCBI): domain Eukaryota; kingdom Metazoa; phylum Chordata; class Chondrichthyes; family Pristiophoridae; genus Pristiophorus; species Pristiophorus japonicus. The sequence goes on along the minus strand of NC_091986.1, from coordinate 78,091,158 downwards.
CTCTGTTTCCCCTAGCCAGCCTCAGAGCTTCAGTGAGAGCCACTAATTCAGACACTTGAGCTGATTGACCCCCTTCAAACCTTCCTTCCCTTTTGACCTGTCCGCTGCTATCTACCATGGCCCAAACGTAGTGTCCCATATAGCGCCGAGACCCATCTACATATAGATCCATGTCTGTCTCCTGAAGCCTGACTACTTCCCTCGTCTTCTCCTGTCAGGCTACACTGATGCTCCTTTCCCTGCGAAATGATCCATACTTCAGGGTTGTTACAGTTGTCTTTTATTGTTATCGTCCCGTTGGGGGGGTTAAGAGCACATTTCCCACCTTGCACTTCACCTGTCGGATACCATTTTTAGCCTTTCTGTGTTAAGCAATTCTACTAAGGTATGCTGGATATGTGTTCCGACATTACTGTACCACTGGACTATCCCTGTCCCCATTTAATGATCTTTACTGAGGTGGGTATAGATGTGGAAGGGCCTATTCTGGTCGGGTAATCCCAGGGCTGGAGCACTTGTGAGAGCTTGTTTTAACCTTACAACCACAATTTCCTGATCTTTCTGCAGTAGTTGAATAGTCCTAGTACCTGCCTGACCCCTTTCACGGTTCATGGCCAAGTCATTGATTGATTTGCTTCTTTCTGTCCTTAGGCATCTGTCATGTATCCTAGATGTTACTTCGCTCCTTTCCACCTGCACCTTCCTAGGATTTATTTTTAATTCTGCTCTCTGTAGAGCTCCTAGCACTGTAGTTAAAGCTAGTACGTGTTGTTGTTCTGTGCTGGAGGCAATAAGGATATCATCCACATACTGCAAAAGGGTGCTTCCTTCTCCTACGTCTACTGGTTTCAAAATCCCTGACAATACTCGATGAAATATGCTTGGGCTATTATGGAATCCCTGTGGCACTCTGGTCCATGTGTATTGTTTTCCCTTTACGGTGAAGGCAAATTTTCCTTGGGACTTTGTCTAAGGGTGTGGTCCAAAATCCATTCACTATACCCAGCACGGTCAATATCTTATGTTCTGAATCTAGGTCATTAAAAATTGTGGCCAGACTTGCCACTATTGGGTGTTCTTGGGGAGTCACCTTATTCAGGGCGGTATAATCGATAGTTAGTCGGTAAGATCTGTCGGGTTTCTTTACCGGCCACACAGATGAATTAGTGGAGACTATTTCCTGTTTCACTACCTATTGCTTCTCTAATTCCTGCACCAGCTGACAGACCACTGCCTCAGCTTCAGGTCTTAATGGGTGCTGTCAGTGAGCTTTGTGTTCGGGTCCAGGAATTTTGATGGGTGGCATCTCTGCTCATCCACAATCCTGCTTGTATTGTGCCCACAGAGTCGGGTATAATTGACACACGCTACCCTATACACCCTTTGTTTCTCACTCGGGCTGGATTGGAGTTATTCCGGCCATTCGTTACTGCTGGTGACTCAGGTGTTCGAACTTAATTCGGTTTTCGTGCTTATCCCCCAAAATTATCCGGTTACGCTGAGGATCTATCAGTATTCCTGTCTCCCTTAAAGTACCGATGCCCAATATGTGTTCTGACAGCATCAGAATTGAGTCAGTAACATTACCCCCTGTACTTCTAACAACACTTGTTCACTTAGGGTTGCTTTCTGATATCCCCCACCCACTCCTTATAGGTTTACAGTCCTGCAGATCCAGGGCAAATCTAAGTTGGCTATGAAAATGGACGCTCCTGTGTCTACTGGCATGTTGCAGTGCCGGCCCCCTAACACTGCACTAATAAACATCCTTGGATCTTCTAGCTGCCGTCCCATACCTCTGCCGGAGGCTGGCAACCCCAAGCATGTACTGGCTAATCGGAGCATATTGATGATATCCTTGTTGGAGGGTATCTCAGGTTGTGGGGGTGGTGGCAGTGGTAGCAGTGGTGCTGGTACCTGTCTGAGCATGTCCATCAGCTTTTCCCTGGTTAATGGCGTTCCCTTCTTTGCCTGTTGGGGGCCTCACCTTCCGCGCCTCCTCCCTTACTCCAATGTCCAAGTTTACCACAATTGTGACATTTCCCTTTAGAATTTCCATAACCTTTCCTTTTCTGCAGGCAATCCCTACTGAAGTGGCTTTCCTGATTGCAGTTAAAACATATCAGGAGAGCTGCGCAGGGGTATATCTCCTCCTCCTTCGTCTCTGCTGCTACTGCTGTTGCTGCTATTTTTGCTAGTTTCTCCTTTTGTTCTAACTTTAACTCCTCTACATGTTCTGCCCATTCCAAAGTTACATCATAATCATCTCCCAGCTTAAATCCTAGCTTAATTATCTTTTGATGTGCCTCTCCTAGTCTGTCTTTAAACATTTTCAAGAATGCTGCATCATTTTTGTCGGGGTCATCAGCCCCAGAGTGGTCTTTGTATTCAATCCACTTTAGTTCTCCATACTCCCCTTACCCTTTTGCCTGCCTTTTGAGTCACATTCAGTATTCTACTCCAATTGGTTATAATTGGTCCCCAACATCCTTCCATCCCGTATTTAAGGAATTCCAATCTTTGCGTTTTTGCTAGATCCGCTCTTCCCTTATTCTGCCATTCCCCATCTTTCACCGCTGGTGTCGCTTTGTGCCAATTTATCAGACCCGTTTTGGCTTTTACAAGATTATGAATATCTGCTAAGGTTCTGTTATGAGCATCTAGCAGTCTTCCACCTTTGCCAGAATTCTGTATTCCTACCATTTGCCTTAGGGGTTGGTAACTCATTCAATAGAATTTGTCTCTCCTGTGGGCTGTGGGTACCTCCTGTATGGTAATCTGGGCTGCTCTATGTCCTCTGGAGGGAATGGTGGTAGTGCGCATTGATGCCGCTGATACGTAGCCATTATCATGTGCTGGGGGCCACTCTACTCCGCACTCTTTATCCCAGCCTGGTTTACTGTTAGGTTGGGTTTGCGGACTACACTTACCCACCGTGGGGTACATTGGCTCTATTACCGTAGGTGATGGCGCTATGGCTGTGCACTGCACTATCCATCTGGTCCTGTCTTTATCTCTTCCAGCTTATTTATCTTAGCTTCTAACTCTTGAATTTGTTTTGTTTGAGTATCTATCTGTCCTCTGCAGTAGGCGAGTATTATTATATAGGCTTTCTTCGTTTTATTTTTATTCTGACAATCCCACCATTTCCTCTTAGGTGAGTCTTCTGTCTTTTATTAAGAAATCCAAATTAATAATGTCCAGTATAAAACAGCTGTCAATGGAAAGGGTTAACTCCTTTAAAGGTTTGTAAGAAGGCCTGACGTCATTTCGTAACTTTGCGTAATCATCCGAAAATTTTTCCCCAAGTCTTTGCGCTCTCAAAACTTGCTTCGAAATTAGGAATTCTTTAAAACAGCAGAAATCATTAGTAAAGTTGTTATGATAAAACCTCATCGGGAAAGACAGCATTTTGGATTAAACTCCAATTTCTCTAAACTTCCAATTCAAATACTTCCCAAAGATTTTTTCATTGATTAAAACGAATCCACACATTTTTAATAGCTGTTTTGTTTACTGAAATCCAATTTTCACACAAGCTATATACATTGCAGCATTTTGTTTTTACGGTCCCGTTCACTGAGCAAATCTTGTGTTTTATTTCTCTCGGCACAAAATCTAAACTACCGTGTGGTTCCATCTTTAAGAATTTTCTAATTCCCAGTTTTTTCTTTCTGTGCTGAGTTTGCATAGGTTAGATTTTTTTTCCTTTTAAATCCAAACTTAATTTTTTTGATGACCTTCCTCTAGTCCATAGTTAAATATCTTTGTTTCTCTTTCTCAGCACAAAACTTCTGTGTCGCGTTTAACTCGTAAGTTTTTATATTTAAACCAATATCTTTTTCACAGCCAATTTAAATCTCCTTTCTTCAAGTTAGGTTTTGTATTTTGATGGTCTTCCTCCAGTCCATTTTCCTCAACATCTTTGTTTGTCGTTCTAGCAGCTGCAGCTTTCAAGGTTGTATTTTTATCTTTTGATAAAAACACGCTGTCCTTTGTAAATTCAATGTGTTTTTCCAGCATTTTTCTTTTCTTTTATTAATTTTCCATTTTTCTCAGCTTGCATTTTATCCCACTGGCCAGTTTTCCAAGGATCCTGGGGTCCCACCCCACTTTTTAGGTTGTATTCCTTCTTTGTTTGCGCTGCGCACGATCAATACCAGCTTCTCTATATTATTACCATGTCATGCTTTGGGACATACACCTTATTTTCCCTCTAACGATCGCTGGGGTCCTCTCCCCCTTAGGTTGCATTCCTTTTTCAGGCAATACACGTATCCCACCCTTGGTTTTTGTCCTTCCGTGGTTCGCTATAACTTGTTCTACAGATTACCCCTTCTAATTCTTTATACAGATTACCTCCTTCCTTGTCAATGCTACAGCTGCAGATGGTACAAAACATACTCACTGCCATTCAGCCGTCTCATCATCCAGGTCAGAGGGTCTGCATCCTATTTGTGATGCCAATTGTTGGGGTAAAAAGGAGGCTTCTCTCCCTCAAGGTGGACTAACTGATATAGTTAATCGACACCTCGCCCGGCTTCCCACTGTATAATGATCAGCTTTACCGATTTTATTACGAGCAATGTATGGAAAGGTTCAGTCATGGAACCTCCAAAATACAAGAGGTTTCAAGTACAATTTATACAGGTTTTGGAGAGGAGCACCCTCCTTCAAAATCCTCGATAGGTCTAATTCTATCAGCGAAGTTACATTGATTTGTCGACTCTTATCAAACTGTCTGAGTGGTATACGCAATTGCCCATCTTCTATGGTGTTGTTCCATGACTTGCACTTTGCTACAGTATAATAGACGCCTAAACTGGCTTCCTTATCTCTTCCTCAGAGACTTTTGATGTTTAAGTATTAGAGGTTATGGATTCAGTTTACTGCGTTATACATTTGTGCTATACCCATAAGCAAGTGTTACATACATAGGCAATTATACAGAACCTCCGAATACTGATAAGTTCACTACCTTCAGCATAATTCTGACCACCTATTTGCAACTTTTACAATTTATCCTTGACAAGGAACAAACAAAGGTCTTTTTAATATATAATGCAGTGTAGTCATTCCAGCCCAATCCCCATATCCCTTGATCACCTAGACAGCAAAAATCTATCTAACTCAGCCTTGAATATACTCAATGATTCAGCATCCACAGCTCTTTGGGGTAGAGAATTCCAAAGATTCACATCCCTCTGAGTGAAGAAATTCCTCATCACAGTCTTAAATTGCCAAACCCTTATCCTGAGACTATGCCCCATTGTAAAGTCCTGACACAATACCACAAATCTACATGAGGCACATTCTATGGACAAGGTCACTCTGTGACCTGCACCTTCATTCACAGGACCAAGAAGTGATGATCCTGTGTGGGACCTCCCTTTTTATATACCTGGATGACCAGGTGAGGAGTGTCTCCCACAAGTTCACCCCCTGTGGTCAAGGTGTGCATTTCTCAAGTATATACGGTATTGCAGTGTTGTTACATGAAGTTACATACATGACATCACCTCCCCCACCCCACCCCCCGCCCCAAAGTCTTACTGGGATCACAGATTACGTTTTTCGGGTGGTCTGCGCTCCCTCGTGGAGCGCCGCAGTTAGGGCTCTGGCTGTTGCGCCTTAGCCTGCGTGTCTGTCCCCTGTGGTGATTCTGGCCTGTCCGGGCTGACCGCACGGACTGTGCATGTTGCTGAATGTTCTTGTTGCTCATTCACAAGCGGTAGTGTGAATACCATCTCATGATCTTCCTCAGGTTCCATGCTGAACCTTTTTTTTATTTGGTCCAGATGCTTGCGGCATATCTGCCCATTGTTAAGTTTAACCACGATGATCCTATTCCCGTCTTTATCTATTACAGTACCCTCAAGCCATTTGGGCCCCAAAGCGTGATTGAGAACAAATACGGGGTCACCAATTTCTATACATCTCCCCCTTGAATTACGGTCATGGTACTCATTTTGGGACTGGCGCTTGCCCTCAACAATGTCGGACAAGACAGGATGAATGAAGGACAGCCGAGTTTTGAGCGTACGTTTCATAAGGAGCTCCGCGGGCGGGACCCCTGTGAGCGAGTGCAGTCGGGACCTATAGGCCAGCAGGAGGCACGATAGGCGGCATTGAAGGGAGGGACCTTGAATCCTGAGCATGCCTTGTTTTATGATTTGGACCGCACGTTCCACCTGGCCATTGGAGGCCGGCTTTGTTATGTAATGATGTGTGTATCGTCCCAGTACCTTAAATGTAATGTACGTATTATGCCACACCACAGAGGGCGCTGCGGTGGGAAACCCTGGTAGTGCCTGTAACAAGGACTATTTAAGGGTGATCACCACACCTGGGAGGCACTCTGGAGCTGAACAATAAAGGACGAAGGTCACAGCAGTTAGACTTACACCAGACCGTGTGGAGTCAGTGATTTGTGTGCTACATACACCACAGGCTTGAAAGGTGCTGTCCTGACATGGTTGATGCCATTACCCGACATGAACTCCTGGAATTCGTAGTAAGTGAAACATGGGCCATTATCGGTAACAAGAATGTCCGGCAAACCGTGGGTCGAAAGACCGCACGTAGACTCTCCACAGTGGTGGATGTCGTGCACAAATTCAAAATGATGCATTCGGTCCATTTCGAATATGCATCAACCACGATGAGAAACATTTTCCCCATGAACGGGCCCGCGTAGTCTATGTGAATGCATGACCATGGCCTGGTGGGCCAGGGCCACGGGCTGAGCAGGGCCTCCCTGGGGGCATTACCTAGCTGAGCGCACGTCGTCTACCTGCGAACACAGTGTTCCAGGTCTGAATCAATTCCCGGCCACCAAACGTGTGACCAGGCAATGACCTTCATCAGCACGATGCCTGGGTGCTCACTGTGGAGTTCCCTGATGAAAGCTTCTCTGCCCCTCTGGGGCATGACTACCCGGCTGCCCCATAGCATGAAGTCGGCTTGGATGGAGAGCTCATCCATCCAACTGTGAAGCGGTCTGACCTCCTCAGGGCATGCTTCGTGTGCAGGCGCCCAATCCCCAGTCAGGAGACATTTCTTAATCAAAGATAGGAAGGGATCTCTGTTGGTCCAGATTTTGATCTGGCGGGCTGTGATGGGGAGCCTGCGCTGTCAAAGGCATCAAAGGCCATGACCATCTCAGCGCTTTGCTCCGCTGCCCCGTCAGTGGTGACCAGTGGAAGCCTGCTGAACATGTCAGCGCAATTTTCAGTGCCCGGCCGGTGCCGGATGGTGTAGTCATACGCAGCCAGCGTGAGAGCCCATCGCTGTCTGCGAGCTGACACATTGGCATTGACAGCATTGCTGCCTGACAGCAGGGATGTTAACGGCTTGTGGTCCCTTTCTAATTCGAACCTCCTGCAAAAAAGATACTGGTGCATCTTTTTCACACCATAGACACATGCGAGTGCTTCCTTCTCAACCATCCCATATCTACGTTCTGCTTGAGAGAGTGACTTGGAGGCATAAGCCACCGATTGGAGTTGCCCCTCAGCATTGCACTGCTGCAACACGCACCCAACCCCATAGGACGATGCATCACATGTCAGAACCAATATCTTACAGGGGTTATAAAGGGTCAACAACTTATTTGAACAGAGTAGGTTATGCGCCCGATTGAAAGCCCGTTCTTGATAGTCCCTCCCAAAACCAATCGCAACCCTTACGCAGGAGCACATGTAGCGGCTCCAACAATGTGCTTAAGTTCGGCAGAAAGTTTCCGAAATAGTTCAAAAGTCCCAGAAAAGAACACAACTCCGATGTGTTGCAGGGCCTGGGCGCTCGTCGAATCGCCTCTGTTTTGGATTCGGTGGGCCGAATCCCGTCTGCCCAGAAACTCGACTTTGGGAGTCAAAAACACACACTTAGTTTTCTTGAGTCGCAGGCCTACCTGGTCCAGTCGGCGTAGCACCTCTTCCAGTTTGTGGAGGTGTTCCTCGGTGTCCTAACCCGTGATAGAAACATAGAAACATAGAAAATAGGTGCAGGAGCAGGCCATTCAGCCCTTCTAGCCTGCAGCGCCATTCAATGAGTTCATGGCTGAACATGAAACTTCAGTACCCCCTTCCTGCTTTCTCGCCATAACCCTTGATCCCCCGAGTAGTAAGGACTTCATCTAACTCCATTTTGAATATATTTAGTGAATTGGCCTCAACTACTTTCTGTGGTAGAGAATTCCACAGGTTCACCACTCTCTGGGTGAAGAAGTTTCTCCTCATCTCGGTCCTAAATGGCTTACCCCTTATCCTCAGACTGTGACCCCTGGTTCTGGACTTCCCCAACATTGGGAACATTCTTCCTGCATCTAACCTGTCTAAACCCGTCAGAATTTTAAACGTTTCCATGAGGTCCCCTCTCATTCTTCTGAACTCCAGTGAATACAAGCCCAGTTGATCCAGTCTTTCTTGATAGGTCAGTCCCACCATCCCAGGAATCAGTCTGGTGAATCTTCGCTGCACTCCCTCAATAGCAAGAATGTCCTTCCTCAAGTTAGGAGACCAAAACTGTACACAATACTCCAGGTGTGGCCTCACCAAGGCCCTGTACAACTGTAGCAACACCTCCCTGCCCCTGTACTCAAATCCCCTCGCTATGAAGGCCAACATGCCATTTGCTTTCTTAACCGCCTGCTGTACCTGCATGCCAACCTTCAATGACTGATGTACCATGACACCCAGGTCTCGTTGCACCTTCCCTTTTCCTAATCTGTCACCATTCAGATAATAGTCTGTCTCTCTGTTTTTACCACCAAAGTGGATAACCTCACATTTATCCACATTATACTTCATCTGCCATGCATTTGCCCACTCACCTAACCTATCCAAGTCACTCTGCAGCCTAATAGCATCCTCCTCGCAGCTCACACTGCCACCCAACTTAGTGTCATCCGCAAATTTGGAGATACTACATTTAATCCCCTCGTCTAAATCATTAATGTACAATGTAAACAGCTGCGGCCCCAGCACAGAACCTTGTGGCACCCCACTAGTCACTGCCTGCCATTCTGAAAAGTACCCGTTTACTCCTACTCTTTGCTTCCTGTCTGACAACCAGTTCTCAATCCACGTCAGCACACTACCCCCAATCCCATGTGCTTTAACTTTGCACATTAATCTCTTGTGTGGGACCTTGTCGAAAGCCTTCTGAAAGTCCAAATATACCACATCAACTGGTTCTCCTTTGTCCACTTTACTGGAAACATCCTCAAAAAATTCCAGAAGATTTGTCAAGCATGATTTCCCTTTCACAAATCCATGCTGACTTGGACCTATCATGTCACCATTTTCCAAATACGCTGCTATGACATCCTTAATAATTGATTCCATCATTTTACCCACTACTGAGGTCAGGCTGACCGGACTATAATTCCCTGTTTTCTCTCTCCCTCCTTTTTTAAAAAGTGGGGTTACATTGGCTACCCTCCACTCGATAGGAACTGATCCAGAGTCAATGGAATGTTGGAAAATGACTGTCAATGCATCCGCTATTTCCAAGGCCACCTCCTTAAGTACTCTGGGATGCAGTCCATCAGGCCCAGGGGATTTCTCGGCCTTCAATCCCATCAATTTCCCCAACACAATTTCCCGACTCTTAAAGATTTCCCTCAGTTCCCCCTCCTTACTAGACCCTCTGACCCCTTTTATATCCGGAAGGTTGTTTGTGTCCCCCTTAGTGAATACTTGTTCAATTGGTCTGCCATTTCTTTATTCCCCGTTATGACTTCCCCTGATTCTGACTGCAGGGGACCTATGTTTGTCTTTACTAACCTTTTTCTCTTTACATATCTATAGATGAGGATATCATCCTGGAATACGATCATTCCAGGAACGGATTTGAGCAGGCTTTCCATGTTTCTTTGAAAGATCGCGGCCGCTGATTGAATGCCAAACAGGCAACTGTTGTAAACAAACAGTCCCTTGTGCGTGGTGATTGTGGTCAGTATTTTGGATTTGTCGGCCAGTTCTTGGGTCATGTAGGCTGAAGTGAGGTCCAACTTGGTGAACAGCTTGCCGTCTGCCAGCGTGGCAAAAAGATCCTCCGCTCTCGGAAGCGGGTATTGGTCTTGTCCGGACACCCGGTTGATAGTGGCCTTGTAGTCACCACAGATCCTGACCGAGCCATCCGCTTTTAGGCCGGGAACAATGGGGCTTGCCCCGTCGCTGAATTCAACGGGTGAGATGATGCCCTCTCTCAGCAAATGGTTCAATTCGCTTTCACTTTTCTCCCGCATCACATACGGCACAGCTCTGGCTTTGTGGTGCACTGGTCTGGCGTCCGGGGTGATGCGGATCACTACTTTGGTACCTTTGAATGTCCCAATGACTGGTTGGAATCGCGACTCAAATTGCTGTAAGACCTGTGAGCCTGAACTTCGCTCCACAGATGATACTGCGTGCACATCCCCCCATTTCCAGTTCATCTCAGCTAACCAGCTCCTCCCCAACAGTGCGGGACCATTGCCCGGGACAATCCAGAGTGGCAGCCAGTTCACTGATCCATTGTGTGACGGCCAACATTGCACTGCCTAGCACTGGAATGATTTCTTTGGTGTACATCCGTAATTGAGTCTCAGTGTGTTCTAGTTTGGGTCTGCTGGCTTTGAGTGGCCATAGCTTTTCAAATTGTTGAACACCCATGAGTGACTGGCTGGCCCCCGTGTCCAGCTCCATGCGTACCGGGATGCCGTTTAATAGGACCTTCATCATCATAGGTGGTGTTTTGGTATATGAGCTGTGAATGTTTGCTACATGAACCTGCTGAACCTCAGCATCCATTGATTTGCCCCATGCATCATCCTGCCTCGCAGACCCCTCTTCTGGTCCATACGCCTCGTAAATTAGCCTGGTCGCAGCCATCCTGCACATTGTAGCTAAATGGCCAGTGAGGTTACAATTTCTGCAGGCGAACTGTTGAAACCTGCAAGTACGAGCAGCATGTCTGCCCCCACACCTCCAGCATGAACTGAGATTCCCATTGTTGTGAACAAAAGAGCTGCTACCAGGCATTCCTCGCTGATTGTCCCTTTGACTGCTCTTGAGCACCCTGTTAGTGGATGTCAGTGGCCCTATCCCAGAACGCATTGTCTACCGTAATGGCGTAAATGTCCGTTCAGCCTGCCATTGTCTGTGTTGAAAACCTGTTCTGGGGTCTATTGCTGCCTGCAGTGTGTCGAACTGCCCTTGCCTGCCTGCGGGGCTCTGTGTCGCATTTATGCTATTGACTTCCTGATCCATCACCACATTGGAGGCAGAATTGCGCATGTATATTATTTTGGTTTCCACCTCCCCCGCCATAAAAGTCTGAGCCATCAACGCCGCCACTTCCAAGGTCAAGTCCTTGGTCTCGATTAACTTTCTGAAAATCCCGGCATGACCGATGCCGTCAATAAAGAAATCCCTTAGCATCTCTCCCCAGCAGGCGTCTGAGAACTTACAGAGGCTGGCCAAGTGCCGGAGGTCCGCAACGAAGTCCGGTATGCTCTGTCCTTCCCAACTTCGGTGGGTATAAAATCTGTGTTGGGCCATGTGTATGCTGCTCGCCGGTTTGAGGTGCTCACTGATTAGTTTGCTGAGCTCTTTAAAGGTTTTGTCCGCTGGCTTCTCGGGTGCTAGCAGGTCTTTCATGAGCGCGTAAGTCTTAGATCCACAGCTGGTCAGTAGATGAGCCCTTCGCTTGTCGGCCGCTGCATTTCCCAGCCAGTCCTTCGTGACAAAGCTCTGCTGAAGCCTCTCAATGAAATTGTCCCAGTCCTCACCAACACAATAACGTTCCTCTGTGCTACCGGTGGCCATTCTCGTGGGTCGTTGAGTCCCGTTTTTCGTCGCCACTGTAAAGTCCTTACACAATACCACAAATCCACACGAGGCACATTCTATGGACAAGGTCACTCTGTGACCTGAACCTTCATTCACAGGACCAAGATGTGATGATCCTGTGTGGGGCCTCCCTTTTTATATACCCGAATGACCAGGTGAGGAGTATCTCCCACAAGTTCACCCCTTGTGGTCAAGGTGTGCATTTCTCAAGTATATACAGTATTGCAGTGTTGTTACATGAAGTTACATACATGACACCCATCGTTCCAGATTCTCCAGCCAGGGGAAACAACCTCTCAGCATCTACCCTGTCAATCCCCCTCAGAATCTTATATCTTTCTATTCGATCACCTCTCATTCGATTAAATTCCAACAACAACAACTTGTATTTATATAGGGTCCTTAACGTAGTGAAACATTCCAAGGCTCTACACAGGAGCATTATGAAATAAAATAATTTGGCACGAGCTGCATAAGTCGAAATTAGAGCAGGTGACCAAAAACTTGGTCAAAGAGGTAGGTTTTAAGGAGCGTCTTGAAGGACGAAAGAGAGGTAGCGAGGCAGAGAGGTTTAGGCTGGAAGTTCCAAGTTTGGGGCCTAGGCAACAGAAGGCATGGCCACCAATGCATCAACAATTATAATCAGGGATGCTCAAGAGGGCAGAATTAGAGGAGCGCAGGCATCTTGGGGGGTTGTGAGGCTGGAGGAAATTACAGAGATAGGAAAGGGCGAGGCCAAGGAGGGATTTAATAATAGGAATGAGAATTTTGAAATCGACACATTGCTTAACTGGAAGCTAATGTAGGTCAGCGAGCATGGGGGTGATGGGTGAGTGGGACTTGGTGCGAGTTAGGACACGGGCAACCGAGTTTTGGATCACCTCTAGTTTACGTAGTGTAGAATGTGGGAGGCCAGCCAGGGGTGCATTGAAATAGTGAAGTCTAGAGGTAACAAACACATGGAAGTGCATTTCAGCAATGGAAGAGCTGAGGCAAGGGCGGAGACGGGCGATTTTACAGAGATGGAAATAGGCAGTCTTAGTTGTGCTGCAGATATGTGGTCAAAAGCTCATTTCAGGGTCAAATGTGACACCAAGGTTGTGAACAGCCTGGTTCAAACAGAAGTTGGGGAGAGGGATGGAGCCAATGGCTCAGGAACGGAATTTGTGGCAGGGACCAAAAATAATGGCTTCGGTCTTTCCAATATTTAATTGGAGAAATTTTCTGCCCATCCAGGATGTCGGACAAGCAGTCTGACAATTTAGGGAACGTAGAGGGATCGAGATCGAGAGAAGTGGAATTGAGGTGGAACTGGGTGTCATCAGCGTACATGTGGAAACTGATGCTGAGTTTTCCGATTATGTCACCAAGGGGCAGCATGTAGATGTACTCCAGAGTGTATCGGCCCAATCTATTCAATCTAAGAACACTCTTATCCCATGGTTCAATCTAGTGAACCTTTGTTGCACCCTCTCTAATGCATGTATGTCTTTTCTCAGATGAGGAGACCAAAACTGTGCACAGTACTCCAGGTGTGGTTCTACCAAAGCCTTGTACAATTGTATTAAGATTCCTTCCACTTGTACTCCAACCCCCTTGCAATAAAGCCCAACATGCCATTTGCCTTGCTAATTGTTTACTGTACCTGCATGCTAACTTTCTGTACTTCCTGTATCAGGATACCTAAATCTCTCTGAACACTAGCATTTAATAGTTTCTCAGGGGCAGATCTTCCGGCCTTTTGCACTCCGTTTTTCACGCCGGAGCGGTGGCAATAGCGATGGTGTGGTGTTCTCGGCAGGTGGTCAGCCTCCAGCGCCCCGTGGCCGCGTGGAGCAGCACCGCCCGGAAGAGCTGCGCCGGTTTGCAATGCATCTGCTGGCAACACTGGCGCCTTTTTGACTCGCGCCCGACCTGTACGTCCCGCAATAACCACCTGTAAATATGGGCGGTCCAACCAATACTGACTGCAGAGAGACTGCAGGTGACTACAAATGTATGAGGGCAGAATTGGCTAAATTGGACTGGGAAAATAGTTTAAAGTGTAGGACAGTTGATGAACAGTGGTGTACATTTTAGGAGATATTTCATAACTCTCAAGAAAAATATATTCCAGTGAGGAGGAAAGGGTGTAAAAGAAAAGATAGCCATCCATGGCTAACTAAAGAAATAAAGGATGGTATCCAATTAAAAACAAGGGTATACAAACTGACCAAATTAGTGGGAGGATAGAAGATTGGGAAGCTCTTAAAAACCAGCAAAGAATGACTAAAAAAATGATTAAGAAAGGGAAGATAGACTATGAAAGTAAACTAGCACAAAATATAAGAACAGAAAGCAAGAGTTTCTACAGGTGTATAAAAAGGAAAAGAGTGGTTAAAGTAAATGTGGGTCCCTTGGAGGATGAGACCGGGGAATTAGTGACGGGGAACATGGAGATGGCAGAAACTCTGAACAAATATTTTGGAATAGTCTTTACAGTAGAGGACATTAAATATATCCCAACAGTGGATAGTCAAGGGGCTATAGGGGCAGGGGGAGGAACTTAACACAATCACAATCACTAGGGAGGAGGTACTCAGTAAGATAATAGGACTAAATGCGGATAAATCTCCTGGACCCAATGGGTTGCATCCTAGGGTCTTAAGAGAAGTAGCAGCAGGGATAGTGGATGCATTGGTTGTAATTTACCAAAATTCCCTGGATTCTGGGGAGGTCCCAGCAGATTAGAAAACTGCAAATGTAACGTCCCTATTTAAAAAAGGAGATGGACAAAAAGCAGGAAACTATAGACCAGTTAGCCTTACATCTGTGATTGGGAAAATGTTGGAGTCCATTATTAAAGAAGCAGTAGCAAAACATTTGGAAAAGTATAATTCAGTCAAGCAGAATCAGCATGGATTTATGAAGGGGATGTCATGTTTGAAAAATTTGCTGGAATTCTTTGATGATGTAACAAACAGGGTGGATAAAGGGGAACCAGTGGATGTGGTGTATTTGGACTTCCAGAAGGAATTTGACAAGGTGTCACATAAAAGGTTACTGCACAAAATAAAAGTTCACGAGGCTGGGGTAATATATTAGCATGGATAGACGATTGGCTAACTAACAGATAACAGAGAGTCGGGATAAATGGTTCATTCTCGGGTTGGCAATCAGTAACTAGTGGGGTGCCGCAGGGATCAGTGCTGGGACCCCAACTATTTACAATCTATATTAACGACTTGGATGAAGGGACCGAGTGTAACGTAGCCAAGTTTGCTGACGATACAAACATGGGAGGAAAAGCAATGTGTGAGGAGGACAAAAAAACCCTGCAAAAGAACATAGACAGGCTAGGTGAGTGGGCAAAAATTTGGCAGATGGAGTATAATGTTGTAAAGTGTGAGGTTATGCACTTTGGCAGAAATAAATCGAGGAGCAAGTTATTATTTAAATGGAGAAACATTTCTAAGTTCTGCAGTACAGCGGGACCTGGGGGTCCTGGTGCATGAAACACAATAAGTTAGCATGCAGGTACAGCAAGTGATCAGGAAGGCCAGTGGAATCTTGGCCTTTATTGCAAAGGGGATGGAGTATAAAAGTAGGGAAGTCTTGCTGCTGTTATACAGGGTATTGGTGAGGCCACACCTGGAATACTGCATGCAGTTTTGGTTTCCATATTTACAAAAGGATATACTTGCTTTGGAGGCAGGTCAGAGAAGGTTCACTAGGTTGATTCCGGAGATGAGAGGGTTGACTTATGAGGAAAGGTTGAGTATGTTGGGCCTCTACTCATTGGAGTTCAGAAGAATGAGAGGTGATCTTATCGAAACGTATAAGATTATGAGGGGGCTTGACAAAGTGGATGCAGAGAGGATGTTTCCACTGATAGGGGAGACTAGAACTAGGGGGCATAATATTAGAATAATGCCCATTCAAAACGGAGATGAGGAGAAATTTCTTCTCTCAGAGTGTTGTAAATCTGTGGAATTCACTGCCTCAGAGAGCTGTGGAAACTGGTCATTGAATATATTTAAGACAGAGATTGACAGTTTCTTAACCGATAAGGGAATAAGGGGTTATGGGGAACGGGCAGGGAAGTGGACCTGAGTCAAGGATCAGATCAGCCATGATCTTATTGAATGGCAGAACAGGCTTGAGAGGCCGTATGGCCTACTCCTGCTCCTATTTTTTATGTTCTTATGTTCTTATGTAATTAATGACGTACTAAGGTAAATGTGATTGTTTTTTCTTCTAATTTTGATTGCAATTTATGTTGTGGTTGTGTGGGCTGTGTATTGGGATTGTTATTGTGTTTATTTTTCAGGTTTTTTTCCTCCCCAGGTGTCTATCGGAGTGCTCCCAGGCCGGCTCTTTAGCTCGGGATTTTCCCATGCTAACGCCCTTAGAGAGGTGTACAACGCCTCTCTTTGCGCTACACCCAAGACTCAGGGCCCAGCTGCCCACCTTTGCTGATTGAGGCGCACACTGTTCCCGGGCGCAAACTTTACCACCCCTAAGCCATTAACGCCCTGATATCATTAAAGCCGAAAATCTAGCCTCACTGTTTTAAAAATATTCTGTTTTCTCTTCTTCCTACCAAAGTGAATAACTTCACATTTCCATGCATTACATTCCATCTGCCACTTTATGGCCCATTCACTCAACAAGCTCTTTGGGGGCAAAATTAAGTAGCGCCTCATTTGGGCCGTTAACTTTTAACTTTTTAAAAGAATAGTACCCGGCAAAATCGCTGCAAAATGTGTAAAATTGGGCATTTTTGCCTCAGAAATGAAGCAGTCTGAGGGGCTAATGGCCTCAGTGGGGCGCTGCTGCAGTGCTATTACCAGAACTTCACCCAATTTCAGGTGACTTTCTTTCAGCAATCATCAGCCTCCTGCTCATTCCAGGCAACATCTGATCATTTTCCTCATTGCTGGTCTTGACTGAGAACTGGAAGGAAGTTCTGAGATGCCTGCTGCAAATCCTCTTAGAAGGGCCACTCGGTTCAATGAACTGACATTGGAGACATTGGTGGGGGCAGTGGAGAGAAGGAGGGATGCACTGCCCCCTCCATCTGGAAGAAGGCCAACGCTGCAGGTTTTTAGGGCCATGTGGGCAGAGGTGTCAGCCAGCACCATGGTCGACAGAGGCCCAACACAGAGCCGGAAGAAATTCAACGACCCCAGTCGGGTGGTCAAGGTGAGTACATGTTTGCACAACTCTTACATACCAGCCTCTGAGCGTCTGTCTGTGCTCACTCTGCAAACCAGCAGTTAACCCAACAGGCAACCACCAAGCATCTGTACCTACACACAGTCACATCCCCATTTCACACCTTGCCTACATTCACAGCTATTCAACCATGGAAGACATATCTTCCACATACAGAGCTGGACTCTTAATCACACAGGTTCCTTTCTTTTGCAGGGCAAGATGGCACATAACAGAAGGGAGCAGCAGCGGTCTGAAGAAGGGAAAGCTGAACTGCGCCAGCTGACTGACTTGGGGGAGAAAGTGCTGTGGCTCATTGGCCCGCAGGTGAAGGGCACCGTGGCCTGCTGGAGGCAACAATGGTATCTTTATCCCCTCGTCTCATCCCACTTCCCTGTTAACCCAGAAGGCTTTATCACTTTGCAGCTCCTCAGACTGTCTGCCTTCCTTGCTCCATTCCTGCCCACCTGCCCTCACCTTAACGTGACTCTTGTGTCATTTATGCTTTCAGATAAACATGTAGTAGCTGACCAACCTGTCCCTGAGTCATGAGGGAGAAGAAGAGGGGGAAGAGGATGAGGAGGGGTGGAGGCGAAAGCGGAAGCCATGCACTGCGTCATTGCTTCGCTCACCCGCAGGCACCAGCTCAGATATTGGCACGACACAGTCCTTAGAGGTTAGTTTAGTAGAGGGGTCTACACACAGTGATGCACTGGGGCCTAGCAGGCTGCAGCATGTTCAAGGGAAAAGGGAACCTCGGGAGCCATCTCCTAGGAGGACGAATTAGTACACGAGTTCTGCTGCACAGAACTCAGATGCGGACCTCGATGGGGAGGCGTTCACACAAAAGGTGATGACCGTGCACTCCGACATGAAAGGTACAATGACAAGGGTGCCCGAGAGCCTGAAGGCAGTGATAAGGAATGCACGGGATTCCAGCTCTCGCATTGTACAGAGCTCTCTGTGCATCATGGAGCCCTTCATTGCCAGTGTGCAGACGATGGTCGACTTCCAGAGAGATCATGTCATGGGCGATGTGACAGCTTCCATTGCGGCACAGGCGGAAGTAATACAACGTCTTAGTTCTGTAATGGAGTCAATGGTTGCTCACATTGAAGCTCAGACTGCTCTCATGCAATCTCAGCTGCATGCCACGCAATGTCTTGGTGATGCCAAGCACGCTCTGACTGCTGCCATCGCTGCTGGGTCCACCACAATTGACAGGGTATCTCATGGTGGTCGCAGCAACCCAGCAATCTGTCCTGGGGCAGATTGGTGGGGATGCTGAGGTGCTGCCCTGGGGGAGTGGCAGTGGGTCAGTGGAGCAGGAACCTGCTGACCTCTCTCAGGATGCCAGCAATCCTGATCCCACCACTGCCTCTGCACCATTGCACTTGCTGTTGCCTGTCACCCAGCCAGCCCAGACTGCCACCGCCCAGCCTGAGGTGTTGTTGTCAACAGCCCAGCCTTCCAGGCCCAGAGCAGGTCGAGGGTATCCTGCAAGGCCATCTGTAGTCTCTGGCCCTGACACACAGCAGCCTTCCATCAGCCCCGCTGCAGCGACAGGGGACACACTGTAGAGGAATATTAGAATAGGTCAACAAAAGAGGGAATATAAGGAAATTCAAAAGGGTAATGAATAAATATACATTTCTACATTTTACTGCTGTTTTGTAAATTTTGATTGGAACGTTTAATGCTTGTTTTTGTCTCTCCTTTCAGTTTTGGGGCTTTGGTATAAAAGAACAAATGGTTTGACGATTGGGATGTCCAGAGGAACCGGGATGAGACGGTCACGGACCTTCCTTGCAGGATTGAGATGGATTTCCTGCCTCATCCATCATGGGTGTTGCTCCTCCTGCTGGTCCTCCTTGTCCTCCTCCTGGTCCTCCTCCTCTTTCTGAGGTTATGTGGCTATGCCTGGTGGCAATGGTTGTGCCCTCATGATGGCCAAGTTGTGCAGCATGCAGCAGACGATGATGAATAGGGACACCTACTCAGGTGAGTACTGTAGGGCACCTCCTGAGCGGTCAAGGCAGCAGAACCATTGCTGGATCACTCCAATGGTCTGCTCAATGATGTTCCTAGTGGTGGCATGGCTGTCATTGTATGAGAGCTAGGCAGGAGTGGTGGGATTATGGAGGGGAGTCATGAGCCAGGTAGAGAGTGGATAGCCCTTGTCTCCGAGCAGCCAGTCATGGGCTTGATGTGGTGGCTGGAAGGGAGCTTGAACACTGGTCTGGTGCAGGATAAATGCATCATGGTTGCTTCCAGGATAGCAGGCACTGAAGGTGAGGATGCGGCATGTGCAGTCGCACATCAACTGCACATTCAGTGAGTGGTAGCCTTTGTGGTTAAGGAGGTCTCAGGATTGTGATGCGGTGCCCTCAAAGCGATGTGGGTGTGGTCAATGGCGCCCGCTATCCAGATGAATCCACATGCATGCTCGTGCTGCCTCTCTCTGGTCATGGGGAAGGAAATATATTCTCTTCTCTTTCTGTAGTGAGCATCTGTGACCCAGTGATTGGAGTAATGGACGGCAAACTGGAAGATGTTGGAGATGTCTCCTGTTGCACAATGGAAGAATCCATTGGCATAGAAATGGTGACCTTGACTGCCACTGAGAGAGCTGTCCTCGCCCTGGTCTGAGGCTCGTGGTCTGGTTGAGGAGATGGCAGAGCTCGGTGACCATGTCCTTGCTGAAGCATGGTCTTCGACACACCGATCCTCAGTGAAATTGATGTAGGAGAACTGCTACGGGAATATTCTTGGAGGGTAAGGTCACCTGTTGCCAGCCCTGCTGCGCCTTCTCCCTCTGGCCACATCTTTCTGTCCTTTTACCTGTCTTTCTCTCTCTCTCTCTCTCTCTTTGCCTTTCTCCTTGTATTGCTGCATCTCCTTCTCTCTGTCCTTCTCTTTCTATTGCTGCGTCTCTTTCTCTTTGCCTTTCTCTCTGCCTTTGTCTCTGCCTAAGCAACCTCCGACAGTGACATTGCAGCAAAAGGTTGAGTGCCAACACAGCCCCCATGGAACGAGATAAATGTAGCAGAGTCAAATCTGCCCTGAATTGAACAAAGAGCTATGCTTAAGAGCCAGAACAGTCCTGGAGGTGAAAACCACTACAATACTTGCAACAGGCACTCTGCCTGCTGGAAATCAGCAAGCTGGAAATAATAATTGTTGTGTAGGGAGAAAGAGTCAGACTGAACACTGTGAGCACAAAGTAAAATGTGACCTTAGTCTTTTATTGCAGGTTTCCAGAGTGCCTCTCCCACCTGTGAAACCTCCTTAAATACCTGTGCTCCCAAGGGATTATAGGATCCCTTGGGACTGCAGGGGATGAGCCCTCTGGTGGCAGTACAGAGTAAATACAAGTATACATATATAACAACACTCCGCCCCCTACCCCGACCCCGCTCCGCAATATCAATAGTGTAACTAATTACAATGTGAGTCGATCTGGAGCCGTTCTTGCCCTGGTTGATCGTCTTTGTGAAAGCTGGTATTGTTGAATCATTTGTTGGGCCCTCGCTGGGCTGCTGTGCAGTTGGCCTTGCTGGGCTGCCTGGTGTGTTGGGCCCCGCAGGGCTGCTGTGGAAGAAGGGTTCTGCTTCATGGTCAACCGTGGTGTCGGTTGCCACTGGTGTGTATCTTGGGGGATCAAAAAAGGTAGGGTCCAAGGTGGGTTGCTCAGGATAGTCCGTGAATCGGAGTTTGATTTGGCCTAAGTGTTTCTGATGAATGAGTCCTTTGAAAGTTTGACCCGAAACACCCTGCTCCCCTCTTTGGCCATGACAGTGCCGGGAAGCCACTTGGGACCTTGTCCATAATTTAACACAAATACAGGATCATTGATTTCAATCTCGCGTGACACATTTGCGCTATCATGTTATGCACTTTGTTGGAGCCGCCTGCTCTCTACCTGTTCATGTAGACCAGGGTGAACTAACGAGAGCCTTGTCTTAAGTGCTCTTTTCATGAGCGGTTCAGCAGGTGGGATCCCAGTGAGTGAGTGGGGTCTCGTGCGGTAGCTAAGCAGGACTCGGGATAGGCGAGTCTGCAGTGAGCCTTCAGTTACCCTCTTTAAGCCTTGCTTGATGGTTTGCACTGCTCTCTCTACCTGACCATTGGACGCTGGTTTAAATGGGGCAGATGTGACATGTTTGAGCCTGTTACGTGTCATGAATTCTTTGAACTCAGCACTGGTAAAACATGGCCCGTTGTCGCTCACCAGGACATCGGGTAGGCCACGTGTGGCAAACAAGGCCCGCAGGCTTTCAGTAGTGGCAGTGGACATGCTAGCTGACATTATCTCACATTCAATCCACTTGGAGTACGTGTCTACAACCACAAGGAACATTTTACCCAAGAGCGAGCCTACATAGTGTACCCTAGACCACGGTTTGAAGGGCCAAGACCATAAACTTAGCGGCGCCTCCCTGGGTACATTGCTTAACTGCGAGCATGTATTACATCTGTGAATGCAGGACTCTAAGTCTGCATCGATACCGGGCCACCACATGTGGGATCTGGCTATCGCTTTCATCATTACGATGCCTGGGTGGGTACTGTGGAGGTCATTGATGAAGGTGTCCCTGCCCTTCTTGGGGACCACTACTCGATTGCCCCACAGATGGCAGTCTGCCTGTATAGGCATTTCATCTTTGCGCCACTGGAACGGCTTTATCTCTTCCTGCATTTCCACTGGGACACTGGACCAGCGACCATGAAGCACACAGATTTTGACGAGAGATAATCAGGGGGCCTGGCTTGTGCAGGTTTTGATCTGCTGGGCAGTGACGGGTGATTTCTCACTCTCAAATCCTTCCATAACAATTGCTAGATCTGTACTCTGCGCCATTTCCACCCCCGTGGTGGGCAATGGCAGCCTACTGAGAGCATCGGCACAGCTTTCTGTGCCTGACCTGTGACAGATGGCGTAGTTGTATGCTGACAAAGTGAGCGCCCGTCTATGGATGCGGGCCGATGCATTGGTATTTATTCCTTTACTCTTGGAGAACAGTGATATAAGTGGCTTATGGTCAGTTTCCAATTCGAATTTTAGCCCAAACAGGTATTGATGCATTTTCTTTACCCCATAGACACATGCTAACGCTTCTTTCTCAATCATGCTGTAGGCTCTCTCAGCCTTGGACAGACTCCTGGATGCATAAGCAACTCGTTGCAGTTTCCCGATATCATTAGTTTGTTGAAATACACACGCCATATGGCGATGCATCACGTGCTAGCACCAGACGCTAACATGGATCATACAACACAAGCAATTTGTTTGAGCATAACAATTTCCTCGCTTTTACAAAGGCATTTTCTTGGCTTTTGCCCCAAATCCATTCATCCCCTTTTCATAGTAAGACATGCAGTGTTTCTAACAGTGTGCTGAGACCCGGTAAAAAGTTACCAAAGTAGTTCAGGAGTCCCAGAAACGACCGCAGCTCCATCACGTTCTGTGGCCTCGGTGCATTTTCGATTGCCTCCATCTTTGCGTTGGTGGGCTTGATGCTGTCCGTAACAATCCTCCTTCCCAGGAACTCCACTTCAGGCACCAGGAAAACGCACTTCGAGTGTTTTAACCTGAGCCCCACGCTGTTGAGTCGACTAAGAACTTCCTCCAGGTTCTGCAGATATTCGACTGTGTTCCGACCTGTCACCAAGATTTCGTCCTGGAAGACCACGGTGTGCGGGATCGACTTCAGTAAGCTTTTCATGTTTCTCTGGAATATCGCCGCTGCTGATTGAATTCCAAACGGGCATCTCTTATAAACAAAAAGACCTTTGTGCGTGTTGATGCAGGTGAGGGCCTTCGATGATTCCTCCAATTCCTGCGTCATGTAGGCTGAAGACAGATCCAGCTTCGTGAACGTCTATCCTCCCGCCAGCATTGAAAAGAGATCGGCGGCCTTTGGTAGTGGGTATTGGTCCTGCAGGGAGAAACGATTGATAGTTAATTTGTAATCATCACAGATCCGATGGTGCCATCTCCCTTGAGGACTGGGACGATAGGACTGGCCCACTCGTTGAACTCGATCGGTGAAATGATGCTCTCTCTTTGTAGCCGGTCTAGCTCGATCTCTACTCTTTCTCTCATCATGTACGGTACTGCTCTTGCC
This sequence comes from Pristiophorus japonicus, assembly GCF_044704955.1. Taxonomy (NCBI): domain Eukaryota; kingdom Metazoa; phylum Chordata; class Chondrichthyes; family Pristiophoridae; genus Pristiophorus; species Pristiophorus japonicus. The sequence goes on along the minus strand of NC_091986.1, from coordinate 78,067,997 downwards.
TTGTAATGGATGGGTCGTGCCCCCGGAATTAGGTGGATCTGCACTTTTGCTTCTTGGAATTTCCCGATACCTGGTTCGAACAGCGAAGGAAATTTGTTTAAGACCTGGCACACGAAGTGTCGTCAGCGGGCGATAGCGCTCCAACGTCGTCCCAGGTCCAGCGTATCTTTCGCAGACAGCTCCTGCCGAGCAGTGTGGGACTATTGCCCGGTACCACCCAGAGTGGTAGCTTGTGCATCGCTCCATTGGGAGACATTTACGGTAGCGCTGCCAATGACAGGAATCAGTTCTTTTGTGTAAGTTCTTAGTTTCGTGCGAACTGGAGTTAAGACTGGCCTTGAGGCCTTGTTGCACCACAATCTTTCGAAAGTCTTTTTGCCCATGATGGACTGGCTCACGCCTGAGTCCAGCTCCATTGACACAGGGAGTCCGTCTAGTTCAACATTCAGCATTATCGGCGGACAATTCAAGGTGAATGTGTGCACCCCATGTACCTCTGCCTTTTGATCTGAGGCTCTGGTCCATCGTGATCCTTCATGGATCTGTCCTCCTTTGCAACATGGTGGTTTGCAGGTTTAACAGGCTTTGCAGTTCGCCTGCACGCTCATTGGAGGTGTCCCACTGTTCCACAGCCCTTGCAAACTTATTCTTTGAGTCGGCATGAAGGGAAACGATGATCACCCCGCAGCACCAACAAGGTGTTAATGGCCTTGCATTCATCTCCCTTGATGGTGGACTCTGAGACATCTGCGGACATGTAACTGCAGGTATGTGTGACCTGCCTTGTACATTACGATTCAAAAACAACCTCACTTTGTTCACAGTACTTGTAGCAGCACTTGTGTGCTGAGAGATTTGTTTCGTATTGTCACTGGTGGCAATGAACGCCTGGGCTATCGCTATGGCCTTACTCAAGGTTGGGGTCTCTACATTCAAAAGTTTGCGAAGAATAGTTTTCTGGCCAAAGGCAAGTATCAAAAAGTTTCTGACCATGTGCTCCAAATGTCCTTCAAATTCGTAATGTCCTGCAAGGCGTCTTAGCGCAGCGACATAATTCGCCACTTCTTGGCCTTCAGACCTTTTTTAGGTGCAAAACCGATACTTCGCCATCAGAACGCTTTCCTTTGGGTTCAAATGCTCCCGGACTAGTGTGCACCAATTTGTCTGTGGGTTTCGCTGGAGTGAGCAGATTCTTCATGAGGCCATACGTTGGTGCCCCATAGACGGTGAGGAGGATCGCCCTTCATTTGGCAGCGCTCTCTTCCCCATCTAGCTCGTTGGCCATGAAGTATTGGTCGAGTCGCTCCACAAAAGTTTCCCAATCATCTCCGAGAATTTCTCCAGGCTGCCCACTGTTCTCTGTATCTTTGGGTTCGCTATCTATATCTCATCGCCAGTTGTTGTGTATGGAGAAAGAGTCAGATTGAACACTGTGAGCTCAAAGTAAAGTGTGACCTTAGTCTTTTATTACAGGTTTCCAGAGTACCTCTCCAACCTGTGAAGCCTCCTTAAATACCTGTGCTCCCAAGAGATTATGGGATCCCTTGGGACTCCAGTGGATGAGACCTCTGGTGGCTGTACAGAGTAAATACAAGTATACATATAGAACAATAACAGCCGACAGAAAAGTTTTTGACAAGACGGTGTCTTTAAATAACGCTTCTTTAGCCACCTGCCTCCCTGTAACTCGACTGCTGAGCAATTTTTTTTCAGTGTTAGGCAGTAACTTAGGGGAAGAGGCCAATTTTATGGGGTTGGGGGGGCAGGGGCAGGGAGATAACGAGGCTGTGTGCATGGCAATGTCGTCATCATTGCCGGGCACACCCGAGCGGCGTAGTACCTGGTAGCGCCTCCAAAAAACCCAAGGCCAATTTTGTTGGGAGCAATCGCCTGATTTGTGGCCTGTTAGCACCCCTGGACACGCTAACGGGAGGCGCAGATGAGGCCAATTTCAGCCCCTTTGTATCCTCCTCACAGATTACTTTCCCACCTAGCTTTGTATCGTCAGTAAATTTGGATACATTGCACTCAGTCCCTTCATCTAAGTCATATAGATTGTAAATAGCTGAGGCCCAAGCACTGATTCTTGCGGCACCCCACTAGTTAAAGCCTGTCAATCGGAAAGTGACCCATTTATCCCTATTCCCTGCAGGGGACTCTTGCACGACCTTCCTTTCACTGCTCTTCCTGATGGTCACCCATTCCCTATCTGCCTGAATAACCTTTACCTGCGGAGTGACCAACTCACTAAGCATGCTATTCACGACATCCTCAGCATCGCAGATGCTCCCGAATGGATCCATGCACAGCTCCAGTGCCACAATGCGATCTGTCAGGAGCCAATTCTCTATCCATGCTAATATATTACCTCCAACTCTAGCAGCAGGCGTTAGAGCAGCAGCCGGAGGTGGAGCTAGGAGAGGCCTATAAAGGCCCAGTGGGAGTCCGGGGATCAGCGGCAGGCACTGGAGCAGCTTGCTGAAACAGGGTCAGAAGTAAGAAAGAAATAAAAAGTAATCGAAGGGTGACATCACAGCCAAGATGGTAAGTTATTGGCTGGTTCAGTGGTGAGTAGTTTTCTTTTTATTTATCTTTCTTCTTGTTCTTAGCAGTAAGAAACCTTGTCATTATTGCCAAATTAAGTAATCTAAGGGTTAAGTCATGGCAGGAGAGCCCAGATCCGTGTCATGCTCTTCTTCTGCTATGTGGGAAGACAGGGATGCTTCCAGTGTCCCTGACGACTACATGTGCAGGAAGTGCATCCAGCTGCAGCTCCTGACAGACCGCATTGCAGCACTGGAGCTGCACATGGATCACTCTGGAGCATCCGCGATGCTGAAGATGTTGTGAATAGCACATTTAGTGAGTTGGTCACTCCGCAGGTAAAGGTTACTCAGGCAGATAGTGAATGGATGACCATCAGGAAGAGAAGTGTAAGGAAGGTAGTGCAGGGGTTCCCTGTGGGCATCTTCCTCCAAAACAGATACACCATCTTGGGTACTGTTGGAGGAGATGACTCATCAGGGAAAGGCAGCAGCAGCCAAGTCCCGAGCACCAGGGATGGCTCTGCTGCACAGGAGGGCAGGAAAAAGAGTGGGAGGCCGATAGTGATAGGGGATTTTATTGTAAGGGGAATAGATAGGCGTTTCTGCGGCCACAAACGAGACTCCAGGATGTTGCCTCCCTGATGCAAGGGTCAAGGATGTCTTGGAGCGGCAACAGTGCATTTTGGAGTGGGACGGTGAGCAGCCAGCTGTCGTGGTACATATAGGTACCAACGATATAGGTAAAAAAATGGGATGAGGTCCTATAAGCTGAGTTTAGGGAGCTAGGAGTTAAATTAAAAAGTACGACCTCAAAGGTAGTAATCTCAGGATTACTACCAGTGCCACGTGCTAGTCAGAGAAGGAATGGCAGGATAGCGAAGATGAATATGTGGCTTGAGGAGTGGTGCAGGAGGGAGGGATTCAAATTCCTGGGACATTGGAACTGGTTCTGGGGGAGGTGGAACCAGTACAAACTGGATGGTCTGCACCTGGGCAGGACCGTAGCCAATGTCCGAGGGGGAACGTTTGCTAGTGCTGTTGGGGAGGGGTTAAACTAATATGGCAGGGGGGTGGGAACCTATGCAGTGAGACAGAGGGAAGTAAAATGGGGGCAGAAGCAAAAGACAGAAAGAAGAAAAGTAAAAGTGGAGAGCAGAGAAACCCAAGGCAAAAATCAAAAAGGGCCATATTACAGCAACATTCTAAAGGGACAAAGTGGGTTAAAAAGACAAGCCTGAAGGTTCTGTGCCTCAATGCGAGGAGTATTCGTAATAAGGTGGATGAATTAACTGCGCAGGCAGCTATTAACGAATATGATATAATTAAGATTATGGAGACGTGGCTCCAGGGTGACCAAGGCTGGAGATTCAACATCCAGGGGTATTCAACATTCAGGAAGGATAGACAGAAAGGAAAATGAGGTGGGGTAGCATTGGTGGTTAAAGAGGAAATAAATGCAATAGTAAGGAAGGACATTAGCTTGGATGATGTGGAATCTGTGGGGGTAGAGCTGCGGAATACCAAAGGGCAGAAAACGCTAGTGGGAGTTGTGTACAGATCACCAAACAGTAGTAGTGAGGTTGGGGACGCATCAAACAAGAAATTAGGGATGCATGCAATAAAGGTACAGCAGTTATCATGGGCGACTTTAATCTACATAAAGATTTGGCTAACCAAACTGGTAGCAATACAATGGAGGAGGATATCCTGGGGTGTATTAGGGACAGTTTTCCAGACCAATATATCGAGGAACCAACTAGAGGTCTGGCTATCCTAGACTGGATGATGTGTAATGAGAAAGGACTAATTAGAATCTTGTTGTGCGAGGCCCCTTGGGGAAGAGTGAACATAATATGGTAGAATTCTTTATTAAGATGCAGAGTGACATAATTAATTCAGAGACTAGGGTCCTGAATTTAAGGAAAGATAACTTTGATCGTATGAGACGTGAATTGGCTAGAATAGACTGGCGAATGATACTTAAAGAGTTGAT